>NC_133986.1:2480833-3099166 GCF_047716275.1 Strix uralensis
AAAATGACAAAGACAAGAGTGAGACAGTCCATCTACAAGCAGCTATTCTCCTGGCCCCTGTGTTATCTATATAAATAAATGGCACTTTAAATTTAGCATGTGCTTTTGAAGAGCCAGAGACAAGTGGCATTCAGTGTGAAATTAATACCTTTGAGAGGAGGTTAGAGATGCTTGATAAACTCTTTGCTGCTAACTAAAACCAAAACTAAACCACAGCTGCACAAGATAAAGTGAAACGAATCTGACACATTAAAACTTGCTCATATTTGGAAGGATATCTTAATTTGCTTTGCTTCCCCCCAACCCAACCAGAGAAATAATTCTATAGATAAATTCTGTGTGACTGGAAACAGCTGCTGTGAAATAAGCCGACACAAAATTAGAGTACACAGCAAACATGTTTTAGCTGAATTATTCTGCAAGGTCACATTTAATTTTAAACTTTTTAAAACCCGTTATTATATTTAGAAATGGCAGAGTCAGCCATGGAGTATAATTAACAAGCTGTTTAAAATGGCTTAACTACTACATGCCTCTAACATATGCACTAAAGCGAAAACTGAGGCCTATTACTTCTGATAGTAGCAAATCTACCAAATCACTGTTCTGCTCACCTGTTAATCCTAAACTCAGTCTTGAAAGCAGCAATTGGCCAGCTGCAGTCTATAAGAAAGGCTCTAGCTCTGTCACCCATAGCTTTGTTCCACTTACATAAAAATACTAACTGCAATTTTATTTGAGGCGTTATACACTGCAAGAGCATGTTGTAGTAGCCTCGACATTCAGAGATACAACTGCAGCAAGATTAATTTCATTCAGTCATTGTCAGTTTGGAGAACTGTCTCACTCTGAAGCAATTAGGTTACCACAACACAACTGTGTATTCATAAACAACAGCAATCTAAAGGTAGACTGTCTGCATATGTAAGAGTGGTTTAGTCCGGCAGTGGAGGCAAGGATTCAGGAAGACACCCAAACTATTACTGAATTTAAGCAGCAGCTGTAGTGTAACAGCACAAAGAAAATATATTAATAAATTTTATTCTGATGTTTGAAATTGTGTTGTATTGATAGATTAGTAAAATTTACAGTAAAAGGAGCTGAAATAAGGTTAAAGCATTAGAATTCAAGTCAGCATCCAATCTGATTGAAAGCAACCCCTGTTTATATTGACAGATTGGATTAATGCTTATTCAGGACAATCTGAAATAGTTTTTAAAATGGCTCAACAAGCAAACAAAAATGTTTATTTCCCACAAGTTTACTTACCAAACCCATTTTCCTTGCTTTGTATACACAGGTCTGTGACTTTCAACAGGCCAGAAATCTAATCACATCTTGGGGTAGTTAATAATTCAGAGCATACTTAACACAATGATTCTCAACTTTACCATCAGATTAGAATCCTTTTCCATCTCAGCAGGAACGTTTCCTATCACTCAGCAATACAACAAAGGCTTCCAGGCCAATAAAGCTCAACTTTTCCATCCAAGGGGAACACATACCTTGTTGCAGTGGCAGAAGAATTTCACAGGCCATAGCCTCACCCTCATCACAGCCCCAGACCTACTGGGTACTTAAAAGTCCTGTCAATGCAAATGCACTCAAACACTTTGCTGCTTTCTAAGAGTCAGGCTGACTGTGCATGTCCTGCAATAATTTAGGCAGCCTTGTGCTGGTATTTGACATGTAATGGGAAGTGCTGAAGGCCTCTTGGGAAGGCGGCTGCTGGGAGCAGGCCGCCATCTGTAGCAGCCAAGCGCTGCACAGACCTGTTTAGATTTACATGTAGTATGAGACTGCTTAGGCCTTCTGTACACAAGACACTGACGATTATGGGTGAAAGAGCTTGAGAAGGCCCCAGATGGTAAAAACAGCAGCTGGTGCCTCTCTGGCTTGCAATCTCTGCCAGAAATTGCTCTCTTTAAGCTATCTTTTAATCTCTAAAGAAAACTTCAGAGGATAAATAAGTCAAAAAAACCCCACACCCCAAACGTATTATATCACTGCAGGTAAATTACTTATGCATAGTTATCAAATATTCCAATAGCAACATTATGAAGAACAAACAGTTTTCCAACACTGCCTGGATTTCAAATTCTTCTAAGTCAATGTGGAACATAAAGTCTTTTTTCAGTCAGCAATGTATAAATCTTGGACCTAGTAAGCCTCCCTTGCCAGGTAATCCTCTCCTGCTAGTTTATCCCCTCACAAGGCCACTGAGGCAATTCCTAAGAATTACTCTCTTCCATAATCACTTTCCTTCCCAGTTTTCACCTGCTGCTCACTATCACGAAATGGATGTTGTTCATATGATTCCCTGTTTCATACTCTTTTTTAACCAATATGGTTAAAAGCAAAGCTTCTTTGATGTCCAGAACTCTCCACATCTGAAGGGGAGGAAGGATTAGAATTGCCTCCATGCATGTAATTTTTTTGCACCATTTATTATGTAATCACAGGGAGGATGGCTCATTTGAGTAAAATGCCCTACCCCTTCTCTCCTTCTCAAGTGCCATGAATGCATTAAAAATCACCAAGAGTGATCATCTAAGTTTTTGTAGCACCCCTGATACTACTGAGCTGACAGTCTTCTCTGTCATATAAATGAAGAAATAGAAGAGCTCTGGTAGGCCTCGCACGGCCATGCCAGACCAGCTTCTGTGGAAAGGAAAGGGTTAAGTGAATGCCAGTTGTAATGTATGTTTCTGGAAGGGACTTTGTGCCTTGATTAAAGCCAAACAGCAGCCTCTGAAGTATAATGAGAGAGGGGAAAAGAAACCACATCCCAAAAATGCATAATCATATTCCTCACCGAGTTCACAGGATCAATGATACCAACTGTGCTGTAAGCATGGAAAATCCTACTGCATGCTGATTTCGGCTCAAAAGCTCAGGTGTATGACAGCATAGACTAGGCACAACAGAAAAAAAAGAAAACAAGCTAATAAAAAACCTCACCTCAGCTTTGTTCTTTTTCTCTTCATATTCACTCTGTTCCTTTTCCATACCAACCAGCTTAATCTTCAGGTCTGAAACTTCAGCCATTAAATCTAATTTCTGAGTCTCTAGTGATGTTCGACTTAGCAACTCCTGAAAGCAAAGCAGAACATTTTCTTCAGTTATTCATTTGAACACTCTCAGAATGCTACATGATTTATTGGCAGACCCACAGAAAAGTCTCTACCCCAGTGTTTAACTCTTTTAATACTAAAGCAAAATGATTCTCCTCTTCAAAGGTCACACTTGTTACTGGTTTACAATGCAAGAAATGCAGCAAGATAGATTTGATGTAAGCATTTACTGCAGAGAGAAAAAGTAACTAAAAAAAAGGAGCAATTGGCAAATTCATACGAAAGCAAATTTCTCTACCTCTCTTCATGGTGTGTATACTTTGAACTGTTTGAACTGCGTGTTTCCCAAGTTCTGCAGCTATTTTAACCTAAATGTTCTCCCATGTTAATCAATAAACTACTGCGTCCCCCCTCCCTATTTCAACAAAATGTGTGGCAGAGTTAATCCCCAGACAAGACATGAAATCAGAAAACAATACTGAGACTGAACAAACAGAAACCTACATAATACCACATGACACATTACAAAACATTTGGCTACTTTTGAGAATACTCATCAGACATAGCTACGTTTTAGTATTACATAGAGCACCCCAACCAAAATAGAGTACCAAAGACAAGCAATGTTTCTGCAGTCATGCTAATAGTACTTGAACATTTACACCATGTAGTACTTGTTAACTTTTGAAGGCTACACGCTGTGGAGGGAACAGCAGTGAATGAAAAGTGGTGTGCCCTAACTGGAATCTAAGAGGCAATGTCTAAACTGAGTAACAGCGTAAAGAAGAAACAATCAGCGATGGCTTTTGCTTGTGTGCCCTAAATTTGTTTTTCAGATTGCAGAGAAAGGCATACTTCGGACAGAGCGATATCACTGCGTTTGGAAAACATTCAATATTCATACCTGCATTGCATCTTTCAGTTTTCAAGAAAGCCAAAGCAAAAAATCTTCCAAAATTTAACAGAGTGTATTATATATATAAAATGTTTCTGTTGGCCTCCATTTTCAAAGAGAAAAAAAAAAATCCATTCAGGAGTTTAAGCCTTACTGAAAAATCAATACATAACTTTCCAAGTGTCTAATTATTTTTTGCAAAAGAAGATAGGTTTCTAAATAGTTAAAAAATGTTATGCTAATTCCTAACTCACATTAGTGTTTTGATCATATGAAACACACTGAGGAATCACAGCAGATTCTGCTTTGAATTACATGGAAATGACTTAACTGAAGTTGCCATAGTTATTCTGCATCTACGCTGATGTTACTGAGTGATCAGAAACTGCCCTGTCCATCACCCTTTTCTCATCTCTTCCTCTTCCACAAATTGTACAGTATATTGTAGACCATGGCTCGGAGCCAAGGAAGCCACAAGGGTTATTTTAAAAATTATACAGTTAAAGTTTATTTGGAACCCAAATCTGATCTACATGTAAATTATTTTAGTCTGGTGGGGAATACTGCCCAAATTAAAAATAGTACTAAACTTGCATCTGCATTGCAACACCAATTATCTAAACCACCCACTATTCCCAACACCATGCCCAATCCTGCTGACATTGACAATGATATTTGTGTATGGATGGGAAAATAAACAGAAATGTAGCCTCATGGTTTGTTTTTTCTCTCTGAATGAAATAAATGAAGCCCTAATCAAGAAAAGGTAGTGCACTGACTTCTGTTAATTGAGAAACTGTAAGAGGCAGTCACCTAATGAAATCCTGGTAGTAGCTGCTTTCTACAAAGGTGATTACAAATTACAGTTATAATTATGAATAACTCCTCCATCTTCCAAAACACCACTAATTTGCACAAGTTCCAGAGGCACATTCTAGTCCAGACTGGAACAGGCTCTGTACAGCTGTTAATCTGCAGAAGTCTGCTATGTTAAGGCATAGCTATAAATAAGAACTTTAATATGAAATAAAGCCACTGAATATCAAAGAGGCTAGCAGGATGAGGTAACTTTGGCCCCATGGACAGACTCCATTCACTGCTGAACTGAAACAATATTTAGAATTTATTTTGACACTGACATGATATTCCATGATACAACAGGAAGATTTCTTAATAATGCAAGGAGGCATGGCATCCCTCTAGAAATTTTTAACAAAAGATCTATCCTTTGAGTGCACCATCTGGCATTAGTCCTTACTTTTTCTACAGACTCTCAAATTACAGTTAGTTATGCAACCGAGAGTAATACCACACTCCTCTCATTCTGAGTTCAGTAGCTCCATGTGAACACTAAGGCACTACACCTGGTATAAGTGAGCGTGAAGGCAGCTGATACTGTGGTTTGGGTTTGTTTTGTTTTTTAATGAACTCAAAATTTTACAGTTTGCTCTGAAGCTGGAGAATCATATTCACAGCTAGTGTAAACTGGCATAAAACTCCTTCCTTAAAATAGACAAAATAGCTAACTATCCCTGGTTTGTTTTCAATGGAACTACACTGATTTAAAACAGCTGACAATTTCTCTTGCATCTAGAGAGTCTAACTTCTGCTTTGAAAGAAAGTGCCATTTAAAGTAAATGTCCCCTCTTGAAATGGTAACATCTGGAAGCAATTATTTTCATCCTCAAGCAGATGCTCACAGTGAACAGCTCATTAAGAATGTGACCCATTTTGTTACAGAGAAATTATAGTGTATTTCAGTGGTATGATGCAACTTGAATTCAGCCAGAATAAATATGCAATTGTAAGAAAAGAAAATACAAATTTATGTTATTGGTTTTAAAGCAAAAAAGATAATATAAAACAGGCAAAATGGTAATTTGGGCTGTAGCAGCTTTAGGAGGATCTTACAGAGCTGAAACATAGAACAGAAATAGAATATATCCTATGGAATCTTATTTATAAACAAGAGACTTGTTTTTATTTTTAAAATGTACTATAATTTAATTTTGCAAAGTTCTTTTTTTTGAAACTCAACTTTTCACTTTAAAATGAAGGAAAAAAGCTATTTCAGAGTAGAATTACAAAGATGAGTCATGCAGAAGCTACAATATGCCTGTACCAGACAGCTCAATGAACAGCAAACTATTTCCAAACACAATTATATTTTTAAAATTCACACTGTATACTTTTAAAATATTTAATCATGTCTTTCAATATTCCCAATGAAACTGAAGTACATACTGCATACCTCACTTTCACATTTTGTTGTCTTGGAAATACATAATTCTTCTGAAGTGGCTTATAAAATTTAACATGACAGAAAATAGCTTAAAAAGAGGACACTACACTTTTCCAGGCTGTCAGCTGCAAGCATAGAAAATTCCAAGATGCTTAGCACTCCTCAAAACAGAAGAAACAATCATGCCATACACTGATTAAGAAACCATAAGTAAGATTTCAGTCAAGTGCAGGAGAAAAAAACCCCATAGATCCCATTTTGCACTTGTGCACCCTTACAAAATACAACACTCAATAATTGTTTCATACTTTTCACTTACTAAAATAGTCGAGACAGACAGACCAGCCAAGCTACCTACCTGGTAAGCAAAATTCAGCAAGAACCACTACTAACGAGGACTGCACTTTCCAAGGGCTGTGTGTCAGCTGTGGTAGAAATAAGATATTTGCTTAACTGAAAACACAGCTGAGAGCAATGTACATGTGTAATCACCATGTAATGGTGCAAGTCAGTAGCAGAGAGCGAATTACAGCCCTCCAATTCATCATTTGCCCATTATATAGTTAAGCGATGGAAAGGACAGAACTTCCCATTGCACTGCCAATTTGAACAGCATATGCCTAAAGAGCAGATTTGTGCCTACGTTAACTGTAAAATAACAAAGCAGTGTAATGCTCACCTGTATAGATAAGCTGCACAACTGGAGAGCACACTGAAAACCTCAGCCTCCCAACCAGAGCAGCACAGAGCACACTTCGAAATCTGGAACACTAAACTAGCTGCTGGCAAGAAGTTACTGCATGCTATAAACAAGTGCTGAAATTCATCTAAGATCAGATAACTCAGGCAATTGAAAGTTGAAGGAATGATCCTTGCCGGCCAGCAAAGTTCCTGAGAGGCAAACAGATGCACGCCAGATTTCTAACCTGCAACCAAGATAGGATTCTGGCTCCCGAATATAAGACAACTGCAAAACCAGAACAGGTACACACTAAACTGCATTGGATTCAAGTTCCTACTCTCATACAGCTCCTCCTGCATTCTTTTCATCCACTGTTTTTTAAAAGATTCTGCATTGTGCCTCACAAAGGGCACCGTCCGGCACGCTTTCCCCTGCTCCTTGCACCCAGGCAGAAGTTGGCCATAAACTGACATGAGAAACAGAAACTCTCCTGTTTGCATTCAAGCATTTCAGTTTCTATGTGTATTTTAACACAGAAAGAATGCTAAAGTCAAATGCTTTGTACTCTGAAAGAGAATTTACTTGATAGAAGACACAGTCATGTTTACACAACACCATCATCTGACAAAGAGTCTCCTGGATTGCTTCTTTCACTTATGTGTCAGAAATAATTTGGAAGCTGGAAACACAGGGTCAAACCACATCTAGGATTTGGTACAGGTCAGGTACAGGAAAGACACTACCACACAGACCAGCATTTTGACTGGCAAAGTAAAATGTATGCTGTTATACTTTATGCTAGAGAGATTCAATGGGAACTAGTATCTGTTAAATAAATCAAATGCAGCACCAGAATAGCAAAGAGGTAGCTAACTGTTCTTACTCACGATAATTACCGTAACAAATGCACTTCAAAGAACTGAAAAAAAGTGAAATCTGTATGTGCAGAAAATGCACTTTTCAAACTGACTTAATACAGCTGTCCAGATTGACAACACAGATTCCACAGCACCAATGTGTTCACATTATGCATGGCTGGTACTTTCTGTTATGGGACAATTTAGGCTAGTTTATACATCAAAAATTACTTTTGCTTTCCAATTCTGTTCTACATTTGTACACAGTACGAAAGAAAAGTTGATAGCAAGTTGATAGGAGGTTCCCCCAAGGCTAACACAGCAGATGTTCAAGACCCTCTCTTCTCTTAAAAAAATATTTCTTTCTTAAAATTGACTGGAAGAAAGTACTCAGAAATGCCACAAACTAACTTAGAACAGACACGTACACATCATTGTTCTCTAAAGTTGGCTGTAATTTTACATGTTAAAGCAGCTGATACACTGGAAATGGACCGTCACAGCATAAATCGTTTTCATAGAATAACTCTAGGAGGGTTTTTTTTTAAATTTTAAGACATATTCATTACAGTGTGCTAAGGGGCACGACAGGGAACTATTCACAGAGGCTGCCATTTCCTTTTCTTTTACACACTCGATGGCAAGACAGAGATAGGCACTGGAAGGCAATTCAGTGAGACCGAACTGGTGTCTTGCTCCCAGTTGTGCTCCAGAAAATTTCCTCTTAACATTACCATGAAGGATGACCAGGGAAATGTGTTTCCTCATCCAAACCAGAATCATATTTAAGGACTGATTTAAAGTTTTGCCATTGACTTTCATGAGTTTTTGAAAGGCCCTACTTTGTTTTCAAGAAAGAAAATGCAAACACCTTCAAGGTGAAAAATGCTTTATCTTGATTAGAGACTGTAGTGGAACAAGTATCCTTACAAAAGCAAAATGCTGAGTTTGACATCATAAGCATCACATCTCATGAAAACATACACGCATTATCTGTAACTGTGCACACCAGGGCATCTCTGCATCTGTTACACAGAATTCTCTTGTTTCTCAAACCATCTTGAGGTGTATTTTCCTTGGTTGTGGTTTCATAAACAGCTGGGTCAAATGCATATCTCACCATTGCCCTTATGCCACACCTTGACCTTTTCTGTGACCTGTTTCAATTCACTAACCCAGCAGAAGAATATCCGCTTCTTTTCCTTCTTTTTAAACCCCAAGTTAGTTTTCTCCCAGTCACTGAGGAAAAAGTCTGATGAGCATGTCAGCATAAAATAAACTGCAGAAGCACATGGTCAGGAACAGGCAGAAGGATGAAAGCAGAATGAGGCCTCCTTTTGGTAGCAGTAACCTTCAGATTGGCTCGACTCATTAATTGGAAGTTCACATTTTGATTAAAGGATATTGCATCATCCTCTCAAGAGTGATGAAGAATCATGTTTTTCTGCAAAGAAGCAGCAGTATCTGTTACTACTATTCCGCATTCAAGATGTCCACCCTAAATGCTGAACAGCCATTTTATGTAATTTATATAGTTTATTTTAGCTGCTGTTTCAGAAGTGTTTCCATGATCACTTTGTAGCAGGGTTCAAAACAACTGTGCATAAATCATAAGCCAGAAGGATTTTAGTCAGTAACCCCACCCTGACAAAGTGGACAAGTCTCTGCTAGCATAGATTCAGCAAAAGCTATTTTGTAGGGTAGCATTACATACCCTTTCTCTTATGGAACTGCCAGATACCGTCATTAAATTATCTTAAAGTGCATGATTTTTGTTTTTATTGTAGCATTTTGGGCACAGAATTAAGAGTCACTTTTTTTATAGTTTGCAAAATTAAAAAGACAGGGCTTATCCTGGACTCAGGTATATGGTTTCCCAGATAAATAATACGCTTAACCATACTGCAGTTAGCTTAGTTCTACTAATATACATTAAAGATTTTTCAAGCTAGGGCAATTGTCTTTATCGTTCCATTTTCCACTTAGAATAAGCAGTCAACTTACGCTCACAAAGGTAAAAATCAGTGGAGTTCAATATATCATAAATAAGCAAGCAGAAGCATTAAATAAAATTGGATTTACATGCATCTCAAAGATAATAAAGTCTTTCTGAAAAGCAAGTATATAGGTACATAGAGCTAGATGTTTTTTTCTTATTAGAAATGTTAGTTTACTGTAAAAATAAATAAATGCTGTCTTGAAAGACCCACTAAATAGTTTTGATTAGAAAAACTCAATGACAACACTAGTATCTTTCATCTCTTTGCTAAGCATCACCAGCACTTGTACAGGACACTGCTGGCTGAGAAGATCTGAACCCAACTCTCCACAGAACCTGGACTGATCCATCAGTCCACTGAAGTCCCTGAGGCCAGATACTCTACTTTGCAAATTAACTGCAGGAAGGCCTATTGGCCACATACCTTACGTGAATGTCCTAATCATCGCATTATCAGGTCACTCTCTTCTCTCCAAATCTCAACTCATTCCCTATAGAGGGTAATTTTTTGAACAAGATGAACTAAGAAAAGAATCTTCAAAATAAATTATAGACAAATAGGGCCCTCTGTTGAGCCATAATAAATGTATAATTTCTCGCACTGTCTACTGGGAGATGTAATCCATGTGAGAAAGACACCACAATTACTATTCCCTCATCATCCTCTAGTATTTCACTTAATTTGCTATTCCGACTGTTCACAAAACTAAAATGTTAACTAAACATCATTTTTTTCTCATTCCAGTGAGAAAAATTTTAGGTATCTCAGTTCCACCCTGAATTTATTTCTTAATTTTGGTTCAGCTATTGAAAGTATATCACTCACACTAAAATTAAAATACCAAGCATATGTGTTTGTGTATGTGTCTGTCTCTGTGCAAAGTTCAAATGGAGAAACTCATAGGATTAAAATGAAAAACAAATCTTTACCAAATCGTGACTTAAATAATTCTTTCTCTTGAAAAAAAAAAACCCAAACTCCAGGTATCATATATGCTGTAAGCATGAGATATCAGTCACTTAGAAATGTAGTGATCAACAAGCAACCTTGTCAGTATTTCTGTAAATTATGTTCAAATGCAAGATCTTAAAACTATAATACAAAACAATCAACAAATTAGAGCTTATTGCTGGCTACTTAATGTCCATACAAGAAAGAAAAGACATTTGAAATTACTCCCATTTGGCAAGAATTACAGCCACTCAGAGTGACCTCAAAATTTGGATTTAAGGTGTATGCTAAACATATTTGGAGATTCTCTGACTTCTTCAGCTTTAGTACAGACTTTTGTAGCTTATCACTTTAGGATCAGCTTTGTAAGCAATTTGTGCACGTGCCTAATGCTGACTCAAAGGTAGAGTCAAACGTTTTCACTGAAATAGCAATGTACATGCATTATTATATTCTGTTTTCAGATGCCTCAGTGTTCTGTTAAATCAGGCTTTAATTTCACAGCTACCTCAGAAGACTATCAGAGCAGAAAATTTTAAGTCAGAGAAACAATAAACAATTTTAGCAGAAGTCACAGAACAACTATCTAGTTTTAGACTAAAACAGGAAACTTCTACAATCTATTGTGAATGGCTTCCTGAAGTTTGAAAACAGATTTTCATAACTTAAATAGCTCCTGTTCTTGGAATTTCACTTCAGATCTCACTGAAAAACTACCTGTACTCCCTATTTGCAATTTTTAAAATGTTCCCTCATGTAAGTATGAGAATAAAACTTTTCCCAGCTGGAAGCATTTTGGGCTGCAAAAGTTGTGAGACCAAGGTTTTTTTTAGAGAAGCTTAGAGAATTGTAACTTTAAAACGTTTAGGATACAAGTTTATCTTATAGAAACTGCTACTGTTTACATACGTATGTACATGGATCCTTATTACAGTAAAGTTTATATAGATTAAACACAACTATAATTTAAAGCTGTGAATAGTTCATAGAAAGACTTCTCTATTTCACATAGACTAATACTGTAAATTTATAACACAGCATTTTGGGTGGGGAGAGGAAGTAAGTTCATCAAAAACAATATCTAGCCTGCAAATTTCTGGTGTAGCTATTGAGGGTTATTTACAGTTTCAAATCTAGTTTTGATACCTATGTACTGTATTACCAGTGGATGACCTGCATTTGTAATAACAGAAAATTGCACTGGGAAAGTTCTTTTTCATCAACAGATCTGCCAGCTCTGCAGTAACACATGAAATGTAAGGAATTTAATTTCTTGTTTGTTCTGCTCCCTCAACATATAACATGAAAGAGCAAAAAATTAAATCACATAGCCTGAAACTGTGTACTGAAATAAAGAAAAATATGTCTTTATATACTAATTTTCTTTCAAAAATAAGAGGAAAGCTCCTAAATTAAGCAAAAACAGTTATAGAACCAAACTTGATACAGTAATTCATTTCAACTTACTACCTGCTCAGCTTCAAAGCCATATGAAAACAGAAGATATTTAAATAAAACTTAATTCTATAACTCCTACATATAGTAGATACATTTAACCTGTCTAACCAGTTACTCAATCATGTCCAAATTAGTTCGTCAGCACAGTACAAATAAGACACAATAGTTTCATTTTACATGCTGCCACGTACAGTATTATGCAACCAGCCAGTAAAATGTTTCTGTAACAGGAAAACAAAGAAACATTTATTGGAAAAAAACCATGTGCAAAGCAGCGAGAACAATAAAAGAGGCATTTTTTCCTGTTTTATCTTGCCAAAGGCACTCACACATGCAGACAGGCTAACCATATATGTTCACCCCTCTGTTGGAGAAGATTATGCAAGGAGCTTTCCAATCCATATTTTTACCTGTTGAAGCATTTCTTCTGTAGCATTCAGTTTCAATTGATGCCCCTCAAGACAGATTTCTAAGTCCCGGATTTTCTCTCCTTGAGCCTCCACCTGGTCTGTAAGAACACTCACCTGTAATTTGAGAAGAGAAGCACAATGCTACTGAACTGACTGTAAATAAGTTTCAATTACCGTATACAATTAACATCTAAATGCACATTTTAGCAGCAAGATCTCTTTTAAAGTCCTCAATGGTTTAATATTCTTGTGCACTGCAGCAACCTGCTCTATCAAGATAGACAATTTTTCAGTCTTACCTATATTTTGCTTCAGCCCCGCCCTCTGACACCCCCACCGTCGATTATTTTAATATAAAAAAGAAAGAGCATTCCTAGAAGAGATGGAAGACTACCTATAGTTAGCCTTAGTCAGTTCATGCAAAAGTCTGCAAATTAGCAAGCACCAAACAAGAATATAGGATACTGAAAATATTTTATGTGGTTTTGGAGCATGCATTGCCATTTCAGGTTCTGTTAGCATTTCACTCCCTAAAACAGATAAACAGTAAAACCGTTCCTTCGAATACCAACCAATTACTTTACTTCTTACAAGAACAGAAAAACAGTTTACCTATCAATAAAGCGTTCTGAAGTTATAAAGAATGCAGTGAGTAAAGGGCATGTTTTAGCAGTGGCAAAGTTCTATTCCAAGAAAAATTCCCAGGCTTTGCAAGCCAAAACATGAAAGCAAGAGAAGTGAGATACAGACAATGAATCCCAGGAAAAGAAACAATAAGCAATACTGGTAACGAACTGTGGGAATGGTGGTGCAGACCAGTGAGTGTGCAATAAAAGCCCAGCAGCCTAACTCGAAGCTTGCAAAGCTGAAAAAACTACGCTCAGGGTAACATTAGAAAGATGTGAAAAAAAAATCCCAGTGTTAATTCCTATGTTAAGCAGCACACCCCCCCTGTATATTCATTTTTGCTATTTATTTATATAAAAGCCTTGATTATACTGCAAAATGTTATATAGAAAAAGCAACCTTAGATATTTAAACTGTAGTTTGAATGAAAAGCGTTAACAAAAAAAATTATCTCTGCTCTCACATCCAACCCTGAAACACCTTTGAAGAAAAAAAAAAAAAAAAAAGAGGCACAGTATGTGGAAGCGCAACCTTTAAGATGTACCCGCTACACTGCATTTCTAAAACCCAATCAAAAAACAGTTGAGTTCACCTCAGGAAAGCTGCAGAGGGAGTGACTGAGTGATCTGTATTTGTTTTACCTGCAAACATAACGACTAGCATGCCTGGGAAAAAAGACAAAGGAAAAAGAGGACTTTTTTTTTTTTTTCTCCTTTAAAGTAGTTGGCTGTAGGGTAGAGTACAGATGAACGCAGGAGGAGAAATGATAGGAAGGAGCGGGTGGAGGCAGATGGCAGGGGGACACATCTAAGCTGGGGCAGGGGCAGAACTCCCTGCAAGGAAGTCTGTTGCTTTTCTACTTTTTTGTTTTGCTCCCATTAAATGAGTGATGGCACACAAAAAAACCCCAACCCTGTGAGGTCACAAAGCAAGAAGAAGCAAACTGCATCCTCTCCTTCAGTCTGGTTCCAGAGAAAGAAATCAAGCTGTACTTAAAGAGTCATGTTAGGTTCCAACCAGCACTGTAACCTGTAAGGAAAACTCTGTATGTTAAATGTGACCTGCAAAGGAATTCAGTAAAATTGTAGCAGCTTTAGAAGCGTGTGTTGGATGTTCCAGCAGTTAGGCTGAGAGGCACATGAGCCACTTTGAGCTCATATTTTCCCCTCTGTTCAGGATCACATCTGCCAGACTCTTCAGGGAATCAGTAGGCTGTACAAAGAATATAACTCCAGCGTATGCTACGCTGGCAAGTCCATACTGCCTTAGCAGTGTAACACCTTCAAGAGTTAGCCTGTAGATAATATCTTTTCTGTAAATATCTATAAAAGTAAGACATATTGAACAATTAGCTAAAAATCAGTGGTATTTTAACACACCTCTGGGAAAAAAAACAACCAAACAAAGCAAACCCCTCAGGAAGTACATTAGCTCCTATACACAGACAGTGAGCTGTAAGAAGGTATCCCAGATGCTGTAGCAGACTGTACCAGACTGAACAGTGGAAGGTTTCAAGGCGCACTGTTTGACTCAGCCTTGGTAGACAGAGTTAGTGGGCACTGCCTGTGCCTACAACAAGGTGCCTTGTCCTGCTTCTGCAGCAAGTCTGACGCAAGACTGGAGTGCTCCCAGCCTCATATTCCCTAAAGAGTACAGCTATGGACCACAGTCACTGGCACAATTCAAAATGAACTATAGAATAAAGGTGCCCTGTTTCCCATCACTTCCTCATCCTTCATGCCAATGGTCACACCCAGGAGCCAGGTTTGTACCAGCAGACTCCCTCAGGCCAGTGTAACGTCAGCACTGGACTTGTCTGTGTTCCTCATATTCGACTGCCTAGATGCAGCACTGGTATAAACCAGGTTCTAACCCCAGCTCCATCTTGGCAGCTTTTTGTTGTTGTTGATGTTCATCTACCAGGCTTTCAGCTATCTTATTTGCCTGGGGTTTTTGGAGTTCTACTGCAATAGTGTGCAGTGGGATAGGAAAATGCATAAATATTGACTAAGCCTCTTGATTTGAGGAGGGTGTGATGGGAGTAAAAGGCAAGAGAGAGACAATTTCTACATCTGATTTTACTACATTCCTCTTGAGGAAAAACTCTAGGCAGGCCTCCAAACCATGTCATAAAAAAAACCTTTGTGAGTTTGGCTGGCAGCATTCTATGGGTACCTATTTGTGTGGATGAAGAAATAGTTACTAAAAATCAGCAGGACAAACACAGGAAAAGTACATACTGAGCAGAGGCCTGGAACAGTCTTGAGGAATTTACAAGTGCTGGAGATTAGCAGTCCTGTTAAATCCACAAAAGCTGATACACTTTGAACACCAAGATTCTGCCAAATCTGTACAAGCCCACCAGCACACATGACCATCAACAACCAGCTGTACAGCATGAACCACATCCAAGAGGACAGTGGCTGCTATATGCAGACAAAGCTTACAGGACTATACACACATGTGATGAAACAAAGGAGGCCTTCAGGGACAAAGCCACAGGTGCATCAGTACAAAACTCTGCTTCTGAATAAACAGCTGGGTTTGGCCTCCTAACTGTTGCTCCAATTATGAGTTGCGCATATGTGCAAGTGAACTGTGTGAGAAGTC
Organism: Strix uralensis; assembly: GCF_047716275.1. NCBI lineage: Eukaryota > Metazoa > Chordata > Aves > Strigiformes > Strigidae > Strix > Strix uralensis. Next base: position 2,496,640 of record NC_133986.1, read on the forward strand.
AATGTACTGTGTGAAAAGTTGTTTGCTATTATTAATGGAATCAAGATGTTAGTTAATAACCACTTGATTAATAGTGTGTTCTAATAGTATCAGTTGTGGTGCTGTCTCCCCTGACCTGATTCCCTCAGAAAAAAGGGAATTTGCAGCACACACTTAAAAGACTTAAATTCCAACCAGAAGCTTATTTTTCATTATTTTTTTTCCTAAATTTGGTAATAACAATTTTAGTTTAAACAGTAAGAAAAAAATCCAGAGAAGCCTAAGCTTGTGTCTCACACACTGTTTATTTAACAACAGCAGTGAGAATTCTGCTCAGTAAATTAATACAAGTGTGAACAGAACACACAGGATAAAACATGCTTACAGAAACTAGTAACTGAAAGTAGGGAGAACACCCACCCAGTATAGTTTTGTTTTATATAAATGTATATGCTTGTAATATGCATTTGTAAGAGTAAAGAGAAAGGATATGCAAAGAGCATTTAAAGAATTTTCAGCTTCAATTTTAGAAAGCTTGTAATGTACACTTTAGTACTAGTGAAAATATCCAGAAAAAACCCAGGTTTTTTATTTAGGTTGTGCAACATGTGTTTTCTCCAGGAGGAAAACTTACATTGGACAGTGGATCTGTTTGAAAAAGGCTTGGTAAACTGAGAAACAGGAAACCTGGAAGAGCTTAGGCATGCATTTTACTATGAAATTTTCTTTTTCCCCCTTTACCTCCCCCTTGGGTTTTTTGATGATGTAAAGCAACTTTGGTACAGTATGCAAGCAGGAAAAATATCAGTTCTATCTACCTGCGAGTCTTCCAGTTCACTAAAAATGGTGGCACACAGAACCTAGAAAAAACAACTGGTACAACCTAGCAAACCTAGAATGAGAACCACTACCACAGCATTGTCTTGGGACTCCACAGCATCATTTCTAAGTTGTTTATTTTTATCCTTGTCATTCGTCTCCCTCTTGCTGCTGTTACTTCCCTCTCCTTTACCAAATTACCCCACCATTAAATCAATCAGATGGATTATACAAATTATAAGTTAAATTCCTGATTAAGTATCAGTTACATTTGGTGATCTGCAAACATTTAATGGAAAATACTGTCACTTCAGCTTTTATTCACTAAATACCAACTAGGTAGACAAGGTTCTCTTTAACACATACCTGCAGTATGAGTGACTCTTTATCACCTTCTAATCGTGCCAATCTTTCTTGATAAGTTTCATTATTAGATGAATGATGATTCACCTGTGACTGGGGGAAAAAAGTGCTATGAGAGTTTTTACAGATAATATCAAAATTGCAAGCAATTCTTAATAAAAAATTATATATATTGAGTGGTTGTTATAATACAAAAACCATGCAAAATATGTCTACAGACCAAAACTGTTTATTTCATATGCATTAAACCTTTTGAATGTACCTCTTTTTAGCTGGATTCTGAATATTTTCCAGCAATCAAGAATGGTATAGGAATAGATTTGATATTTTCTATCAAATTATCATTTCATTGGGAAACACCATCTTATCAAGACAAAAACCATTTAATTTGAAATATCTGGTCTCAACAGCCTTTGCCAAACAAGGAATCTTGGTGTTTATTTTTAAATGGCAAAATTTGCCATATGTATTATACTATTCCTAGAAATTACTGAAATAAAAATATAAATTTTTTGTTAGCCATTAACAAATTTATAAAATTCTGATCAGGAACTACTCTAGCTACATAATCACATGGATTTCTAAATGGTTCTAAGGAGCAAGACCTTCTAAAACATGGCCTGTTCCTAACTATTATGTCCCATTTCCTATAAGTTTAATACTCCAGAGAGAAACACCATAAACAAAAAAAAATCTGCAGATTTACTTAAAAAAAGTTTAGAAGAGTACCATAGCTTCATTCTGCATACTAAAACATTGTGTAACTGTGGGAATGGAGTTGTTTGCTTAAAGCATCAAAAGTAACATGAGCCCGTAGCGGTTGATTTCCCAGCTCCACTGCAAGCAATGCATTTCTGCCGGGGAATAAAACACTCTGGCTGGCTTTTCAGTTAACACAAGAATACAACTTCACCGAGTTCACTTCAACTACACTAGTCTGCAGCTGACTACTCATTTATAGTTACTTGTACAATAGAACCAATATAATTATAATCCTCCTCCCCAACTGCCCTTTCTTTTTGAACTGACCACTTGTGAACGGGATTTTTTAAAAACATTAAATATGTTCATGCCTTCTTGATCTCCACTAAGGTCTACAGGCCCAAACATAAAACACATGATGAAAATAAAAATGGTGCTAATTAATGCAAATCAAGAAACCAAGTATTTATCCAATCAAAAGAGACTTTTCAAGCCATGAAGTGCTGAACTAGATGTAAGTATAGCATCTTTATGATCTGAGAGGAACTGAGCACCCTTGTCACTGATAATTTTGAAAGGAATTGAGAGAATCACAAAGACACCAGCAGGACTGAAAGGCATCTGAAGTGATCATCTGCTTCATTATTCCATCCTAGGACCAATGATTACTTGCAATATTCTTGTATTGCCTACTCCTAAAGACCTCCAGAAATGGATTACACAGCCTCCCCAGATAATCTGCTTCTTAGTTACCCATCATTAGAATATTTTTCTTAATGTCTAACCTGAATCATCATCTCTTCAACTTCAGCTTACTGGTTCTTATCATACCACCATGGATTAAAAAAAAAAAAAAAAAAAAAAAAAGTCCTTCACTTCAGAAATTAGATCTCTGATTAGCAGGTCCCTCTTTGGACTACACAAACAGTTCTTCTGTCTTTTCCTTACTCATTAATTTTTCAATATCTGCTTTGCTGCTTTCTTTTGGTTCTTCTTCACCAATTGTTCTCTGACTTCTTTTGAATTTAAGTGCTTAAGAGGAGACACAGGACTCCAGCTGAAAATGGCTAGAGTAGAAAAAACCTTTTCACAGACCCCTGGGCCATATTTCTTTTCATATTAACCATATAGTAACACCGATATATTTTCAGCCTAGGACCCATTACTTCCAGATCCTTTTTCAATGCTTTTATTTAGCTAGCATCCTGTTCTTTGTCCTTTGTTTACTCACTGTTTCTGTTTAAATGTATAGCCTTGCACTAGTCTATACTGAATTGCGTTCCATTATTTATACTGTTTTCCTATGCATCAGGCTCTTCTTATATTTTAATCATGTCCTTTAGCATGGCTGCAAGGTCCCTAACTAGAATCACCTATAAATTCACTAAGCTTGGTCCTTATTACTTGTTTTAGAGGGCCAACAAGAACACCAAGGAACAGAACGTGCAGAGCCTCACTCCACACCTCACTTATCAGCATTGTCAAAAGAATATGTTAACTCTACTCAGAACATACTTTTCTTGCTAGCTTTTGACCAGTTTCTAGTAGGTACAACTAAGATTCAAGACCTCACAGAAATGGCTTTAAATATGCAAATGTGAGTGCATAACTTATACACAAACAGAAGACTCAGACAGTAAGTTTTAGAGTGGCACCTGTAGGGAGCTGGCCCACTGTGTAAGTACATAACGCCCTTAAAGGAGTGGTGACTTCAATCCCTCTTCTTCTAACTAGTTTTAATTTTTTTTTGAATTTCTGTGTCCTAACACCTCTGTTCATCTTTCCTAACATCTCAATGTAATTTTTTCAAGCCCTCTCCTTTTATTAAGAAATACCACCCACCCCCAAACACCCCACTGTGTTTATAAAACATGCATCTTCAGTTTAACTTAGGCCCTTTGTATTAAAAGTTGGTCAGTCAGTCAGTCCATATGGCCTTAAAGTTCATTCCTTATTAACTCCTGTAGTACTATAATGAAAATAAGGAATCCTCATAAGTAAACAAGATGCATTTCTACGTCTGCCTAGATCATCCTTTGACCTCAGCTATGCATCCTCCATCATACTGCCAGCCATTCTGCCTGGGTTGTTACTCCACTCAGAGAGCAAAGTCTTATACTGTAATTTAGAATCCCAAATCTTTAGCCTTGGTGGCTATGTTTCCATTAGGGTTAAAACTCCATTACATACCATTATATCAGTTTTCTCAATGGAGAGCCCACAGGCCTTCCCTAGTCTCTGGCTCACACCCAATGGTAGCGGAGACTTTCCTGCACCTAGAACATCAAGTATTCAGGGAAAAACAGCACACTGCTAGGCAGGAAAAGATTCTCTTAATGACAAAACCTAGTGATTAAGACTGCGTAGTCAAGTAGATCTTGCACCCTTTCTCCTGCTGTCATTTGCTATTTCCTAGGCTAGATTTAAGAAATATACCTGTAACCACTTGTGTAACCACTCCCCCACCAGCCTTACAGACATAGTGAGTTAAATTACTGCCAACACATTTTTACATAACTGATCTGTCATGAATGCAAAACAAAGTCCAACATTTTGTATAATCAGTAATTAAGAATTAGTTCAACATCAAATCACAAATAAGGTATTTGACTACACTCACATTTACCAAATGTCTAGCCTCCAGTGATGTCTGCTGCACTGAGTGACTGTGAAATATCCTCTGCTGGAAGTCCAATACTCAATATCCCTGTAAAACCTAGTGAATCACATCCATGTGAACAGAAAAGGAGGAAGAAAAAAAAAAATCAACCCTGCCAGTAGGTCAGCCAGAGAGTGGTCAGATAAGTACAGGAAAGTACAGTAGACAGAAAATGACCTGGTAAATAAAAGTGGCTGATTGACACACAGCAGTTGTTTAAGACTTAGGAAATCTTTGTGGCATGCATAAAGACAAGATAAAACAATGTAATATGAACCAAGGCCATCTGTGGATGGTTGGAGTGCATTCTGCAGTTGTGAAAGTACTGACAGGAACCCGAACAAGTATAGTTAGATATCACACGTATCAGCAGCAACTGATTCTCTAACGCTAGAGTCATAAGACTACAGGTGACTCGAGTTGGTGTAAGAGCTCACAAACAACAAACACTAGACTTGTGGAACCACATGAAGAAAAGGCTGAATCACCATCTCTTCCACAAAGATGTTATTTCAGAAGATGTAGCCTTAAAGACCAAAAACCATTACCTGGGCTCCAACAAATTATAAGCTAAATATGTTAATTGTATTTCTTACAATGAAAGAATGAGAGAAATTGCATAAAACATGTAAAAATGTTTATGATAACAAAGTAGAAGGAAACATATGCTAAGGCAAGGTGGTTGAAACCATGTTGATGGTAGTACCACTGCAGATGAAAAGTCAAGTGTATACCATAAATACTTTGCCTAAGGGAGCTGCAAAGCAATTTCTTGAAGCACCTGTATTATAGTCTCCATAGAGATTCTGGATATAGTTTAATGCCCATCAGACTGCATCAGATATTAACATAAAATGTTGCCTGAAAAAAAAAAAAAAAAAGGCTTTTGCATTCCATTACCTGCTTCAGCTGCTTTTTCATCTTTAGTTTCCAAATCTCTCTAAGGAATACGCTCTTTACTCTAACCCGGACCTAGTATTGGTAGCTGCTGGGAAGTTGACTAAGTATCACTTACATGATCCCGTCACTACAGAGTGCTTTTCCAAGAAAAAGGCTTAAATATTCCTCCAGAATATATGACAAAAAAAAAAAAAAAAAAATCAGAGTATGATTCAACAGCTTTAATTTAAAATGGGGATAATCAGTAAAAATATAAAAGGGTATGGCAAGAAAGGGAAGAAATGTTTGATTGATTCAACTATCTGAACTTTCAAACCTTCTCAGAGCCCGGAAAGCATAGAAGTTATGTTTTCTTGGATGTTACTTTAATAGGAAACAATTCATAATGCAGCTTATTGTCAGAACAGAACAACAACCATTGTACAGCACTTCTGTACAGATGTTCTGTTCAGAAGCTTCTGTAACAGAACTTCTAGCTGAATCTTGATATGCTGTAAAAGTAAGCCCCTTAAAGCAAGCACATATGCAAGATAATAAAATTGAATATGGGCCAGTTTGTGTTCTCCTCATGTGTGCTGTTTCAGTTTCAGCTCAAAGAATCTCCAACATCGCTAATTTTAAAACAAAAAACCCAACTTCTGAAGTTGATCAGCAAGCTGTTACACAGAAATTTGTCACTAATACCATAGATCTCATATCGGGCTGTGGTGGGAGGAGGACCTGGGAAAAGAAACCTGGCAGTCAGTTGGACTGGTGATTTGTAAGCTTTTTCAACAAGTCATCCGCCTCTTTTAGAAGACAGATTATGTCATAACCCTCCTCTCTTCTTATTCAGTCACATGAATCACCTTTAGTTCCACTGATAATTGAATAGGATGCCTGTGGCAACTATAATACTCATATTAATGGGGAAGATTAGGGACATGCTTGACATATTGTCTTTTGTAGCAGTTTAGAAGCTGAAAACAAGGAGTATAGCCAGCAGAGTTCAACCAGCCAGTTTCCCCACAAGATACTAGCAGCACACAGACCATAGTATTATATTTCAATACAAGAAAATGTACACTATAGACTTTTCCCAGTCTATTTGGAGTTGGTAATATTTAGAAGAGTATGGACTTTCCATCTCTTTAGTACTCTTTTGGGTCAGTAGAATTGATGTTGAGTCACGGTAGTTTCCATTGTGTAGTGATGAGTGAGTAGCCTACACAGTAAACATTTTTATTTTGGCATCTGACTATGGACATAATACAAATTTAATCTCTTGGCATGTTAGTACTACCTCAGATACACACACATGAGACTATATGTACATTCACTCAGTATACTTGAGGAGGAGGTGGCTGGAACATGATTTCTGGATCTGTAATTCTTGCCTTTCATCTGAAGGCAATTAATAAATCAACAAGAGAATCTTCTATTTGCCGTTGTTCCTTGTTGATTAAGTGGTAGTCACTTTGAAAAAGCTAACAGCATATAGCCTGAAATTAAGTAAAGACAGAGCTAAGTAAATTCCTGTAGTCCTTAAAACAAAGGAATTTTGACCAAATATTTATATTTTATCTGGATCATTTTTCCTAATACCAATAGCTATTTTCTCTTCCAGATAGTTACATTACTTAAAGGAAGACATCCTTACTGAAGTCATAAGATTCACCCTCAATATCATAAGCTTAACGGCTACAGAGTGGGTTTGATCGCTCCACCTCTTGGTAGTACAGGTTATGAACAGCATCCAGAAGAAAGCAAAGCGTAAGAATAATGTGTACCTATTTCAGGTCAGCCGTCTGCTCTGTGCTGCATGCACTACAAAAGTAAGTCTAAAGCAAGCTACAAGTCATCAGATACCACTTCACATCAAAGCATCGCTCTTTCAAAATAAGACTGTACAAAAGTTTTCCAGAGGTAAGAGACTTTACATTTTGCTACACTCCATCCACTGCTGTTCAAATAGCTCAGTTAATTCACAATGTCTTTAGAGAGCCCATAATACTGCTTGCAGTAAATATCAGTATTTATATTTGTGATGCTTGTTAATAATTTGTGGTTATACCTACCTGTCTATGTACCAAAACGGGGGTTGTACCATTTTTATTTGGAATGGTGTGTTCCAATTAAGGCCAGATGGAAAGATTAGAATAAAGCAACAGGACAACAGATGAAATTGTATGTGAACCCTCAAACCCAAATCCCTTGGGAGAACCAAAGAAAGTTTGCTAAAGATGAAACACTTTCAGCTTCAGGTAGTGAGGGGTGTCTCAGGTTGCTTAGCTTGCAACAGAAACTTTTAATAGATTTATGCTTAGGCCCTGTAAAAGAACCTGCATCAGTTATCCACAAAACACTTCCCACAAACTGCCCACCAACTACTTTATGAGAACTATGTTGCTGCCTTAGCTGTAATGTTAAGAGTGCCCTGTATATACACAAGAACTTTTCCATATCCTTCTGGAAACAGACTGCTGAAAGAGACATGCCTCCCTTAATAATTTCTGTGACCTCCTTACCTGGGCTTTTTGTCTTACTAACAGGGTAACCTCAAGTATCTGCACTGTTACAAACTTATAACACTGAATGAAACGAGGGAGGCACTATCTGCCTGTGCCAGATATACAGCTTCTCAGCCAGAATAAGCTAACAGGGACAGTTCTGAAATTGCCATCAAAGTATCACATGCCATGAAGTACAGTATAGCTGTACTCATTGCAGAGTTTTGTCTTTCTGACATTAGGTAAGATATTATCAGAGAAAGTTCTTTCTCTTGTGAGAAATACTACTGCAGAGTAATATTTTTTATTACTGGCAAAAGGCAGAAAAAAGCAAAATGAAGAAAAAAACCAGTAAACAACAGAAAACACATTAGCTGTGCCTCACATACAACTGAGACAAACCTAAATTGTTTGTTGGCTCTGCCCATCTGCTCTTACATTTTGCTGCCCATTTTGTCCATACCTATAGCCATTCTTGGCACAGCATTTTCACAGGTAATTTTAACATCAAGAAGGTCCAATGGAAAGAGCTGAAGTGTGGTGACGTTTTCTTTCAATTTGATCTAAATATTGCTTTGTCCCTGCTGCTGTTGCATGATGCTACTATACACATTATGTTACAAGACTACTGCTTAAAACCAGATCCTCTATTCTAAGCATCTGAAAATAGCAGTTGTCATTCTGCCTGCCTGGATCTTGTGATTTTTGTATTTGTTTGCTGCCCTAACCCAGTCCAAGCCGCAGATACCATGCAAATCTAGCTTAGCCAACTACTGCAACATCAAAACTGATCCTGGTCTCTGAAGTGATTTCTGCTAATGTTGAAATTTGAGCCAGCTTTGGCATACCTCACCAAGGGTTTATGGAAGTCTGTTGCAGTACTCTCTGTGAAGTGCCATTTGTTACTCTGGAGGGTACTCATACTTTCATTATCAGCCAAAGAGCAACAGTTTACGATTGCAGGGCCTAAAATCTTTATATGCTATCACATTCAGTGACATTAGGATTCTTGAATATGAGAAGTAAATAACCAACTTAGATTGTTTCAACTTTTTAAAAAAATCACTTGTCAAAGGAATTTGGGAGCAGACTGCTTAAGTTCTTCTGGGAACAATGCAAGATCATTTTCAGTTCTCTTCCCTTCCCCCACATGTGCTCACCCCCTTAAAGAGCTTGCAAGGAAAAGCAGCAGTATTGATATTTTCTATGTACCCTGTATAGTAGGAATGCAACAACAGTAATAGCATTATTAATTTCTATAAAAGCCTGTGCTACATTTGAACACAGTATCCTTTCTGAACGCTGTACCTGAAAATCATCCTAAAGACACCCTGTGTTAACCCCTCCAAATCTCTGAATATTTCAGTGTGAGACTTTCTTCACTGAAGCTATTTCTTGAGCCCTTTCTCATTGTTATTGTCCTCAGTGTATCCTGAATGCCACACAACCTCGTAACAGCTCATCTTAGCCTTAGCAATCCTATGTCTTTAGAAATGAAATTTAAACAAGGAAGCAGGGGTGGCAGACATACCATATTCAAAACCTCAGTTAAATAACAAATTAATATGGGATCTCAAAAAGCACTAAAGAGTTATTTAGCCCTAACTGCACAGAGCACAGGTTAAACTAATAGTATAATGTTAACCCACTGCTACTTCCTGTTGTCTCTTCTCCTTCACTATCCCACTTACTCCCCATTTAATCCCCTCCACATCCACATTCCAGAAATGTAAAAGTTTCTAGAACCTGATATAAATATTTTGCAAATTAACTTAAAGATTCTCAAGCTCTTATTAAAGACTAACATTATATCATGAATATTTTGTATTCATTCAAGAAACAACCCAAATTAAAAGATCCTAATCACATTTCACATATTTACCTACATCTCATGTTTAAACAGCTACTAAAAAAAGAGTGCATGTGCATATGTATACATGTGTGATTTATACATAGTGCCATATAGAAGCACTAACATAAATGGCATGCATAGAATTTGCAAGTACACACAGGTTAAAAGATTTTAAAAGTATAACGAGAGGATGCGCTGCTTACATGACACGCAATTATATTAATATTGTAATTAAAAAAACAGTCTACTGTGAAGGATCTATTCACATCCCATTCATGGATTTTTCAAACACTGAAAAATAAATACTTAGAACCTAAAAAAAAAAAAAATCTGAAAGCTGACAATATGAAGTGATTTTTCCAAGGTGACGAGACAACTGCATAAACCTACTTTTTTTTCTTTTATAGGAAGACAAAAACAATCTTATGCAGTGAATTCATGTTCAGACAGTTCATCACAAAATTAGGATTTTAACGGCACTGTCTTTTTAAGAAGTGTAATTTTATCAGAGTAACATGCACAAGAAAAAAGTACCACCATTTCTATCCAAAACAAAGGCATCCTAAGAGTTCTCAAACAGTTACCCCACTGAAGAATTGATTAAGAACTAGTGCAAATAATTTTTCATTTTAAAGCACAACATGGTAAACAACATATTCGCCTTTTTTGCCATATTCCATGCAGAATTCGCTTTGTTGTATTACAATCTCAGGAAAGCACGAGCACTTGCTAGAATCTATTGCCATTTGTTCACAGTTTGATCCTAGAGTTTCATTTTTAAAGACAAAGACAGCTGATTCTCTCCCCCCTCCCTAAGCCTCCTCCTACATGAAGAAAAGTCTTTAATTCATTTCTCATGAAGCAACTTACAATATTTTATGACTGAGGCACTCAAGAAGTTTCCTTTCACAAAGCTGAGAATTCTGACTAAGATTTGCTAATGTGCATTTACAACGAGAAAACAAAGCCCAGCAAATCACTTACCCTCTTGAGCCACGTGAAGTGCTTGTAAATATCAATCTCACCATCCATGCTTTGGGCCCATCTCAGCAGTCACATTCCCAGGGTTAAAAGAAACTTTGGAAGCAAGCGCACTGCTTTGTTCTACAGGATATAGCTGTGACTTCTTCCCCTTTCAACCCTCAACTTCTAAAATCTTGAATGCGTGTTCACATTTTAGGTTAAATACTCTGCCTCTGTCCCACAGTCTTATCCCAAATGCTTCTCACAGATGTATATATAACACACAACTGTATAAACTTCAGACTCTCCCCCAAACATCTGTTTCTTTTAAACAGCAGATCGGTTAGCAACAAGAACAATGCAACTCTAAAAACGTCAAAAATATAACTTGCTAAATGATCTTTAAAAAAAGGATCTTTCAAGAATAGTATAAATCTGCAGAAACTGTTCCCTTTTAATGTTGAATAACAAGCTAAAAATTATTAAGCTGTCACTGAGAAACTATTTTCAAGTAATGCTTTCTCTGGCTTTCTGTTTCAAGAGTGGCTGGAACTCATTACCAAAGACCCCCTATTTCCTGTCTCTGTTTTACTCCCTGTTTATCGTAACGCTACTCAGCCGCCTCAGTTTATTTCAGGCTCAGACTACACCTAAAAATAAGTTCTGCTTTTTGAATTACTTGTCTGTCCTCTCAAAAGTCATTATAAAAGAGGAGGAATTCAAGGATGATCCTGTGGATCCCATAAATTATCCCATAAATACTGCTATTGCCAAAGAAGCAATTTTCCATCTTAACAGAAGATGATGATACCCTTCTAAGATTTTTGTCTGTTCCTGCTGAAGCTGAAGTCTCATACCATGGCAACTTTTCAAACTTGCAACACCAAGATAAATGTATATGCAAAGCAATGCTCTGGCAAGAAGGGAAGTTTAAAAGTGTTGCCTGTTACTGCGGTGTCCTCTAGTGCTTCCCCACAGTAGTTATGATCAAGCTCTCAATTTTCCCAATAAACTGCAGTTTCCAATGTTGTATCTCCCACTAGTTAAAAGTGGCTTTGGCCTTAAACTGGGCAACTGATTGTTACACATACAAGGACAACTGCTTGGGCAATGCTTACTAAGACCAAAACACAGCTGTCTCCATGGAATTTTTGTGATGATATCAGAACATTTACTTATCTCCCCATTTTCTTCAGTTTCTACAGCCAAACTCACTTCTGCATTTAAGGTGAAGTAAACCAGCAATTTGGAAGAACCAGTATCAAAGTTTCCCATCATGCTAATGATATATATGAAGAACTCAAAGTCTGAAGCTGTATAATGCCCTAAAAAGCAGTTCTTACAGGGACCTGCCTCACTTAGGCATCTACCCACATTCCAAACTGTGGAAGTCACAGATAAGTGAAGGAGTTTCTGCAAGGGACATCAGCTTTTAGTATTTCAACCATTCTTGATCCTTTTGACCTGACGGACCTCTTTTTAGAATCTTCCACAACACAAAGTAAGAGGGAAGGATATAAACCTAGACTTCCAGCTTTCTTCATGTGTTTATTACCTGTTGTTACTTAAAGTCAGGTGACAACAAAAATATGAATGGTTTCTAGAAAGTTAGTCCTACAAGTCTTCTAAAGGTGCTGGGATACCTAAAATCACCAGTAAATGTGACAAGATATAAGAACTCTCAGTTTCCAAAAGTAAACCACGCTACAAGACAGATCTGAAGAGGACTTGGGTTGCTCTGTACATAGAATGTACTATTCTACACTGGTTGTAGAAGTTTTTATGCTATCTCAAAAGCTTATGAGAGCAGCTATTTCTTGAATAGATCACACCATCTGACAGAAACCTTAGCACATTGTCAATGGTCCATTTTAAAAAAAAAAAAAAAAATCATAAAAATTAACTCCCTATAGCTTAAGGCATTTTTTTCCCCCCAGAAAACTAGTTATCTAATTATGAAGAACAGCAAACACATCAAACTATCTCAAAGTATTCCATATTCCATAGCACCACCACTACAGAGCCTCAAATTCTACATTTCATCCATTTCAAAACATCGACTCCAAGACTCTCATTTCAGGCTTATTTAGGGAAGGGAGAAACATATATCTCTCATAACGTTCCACCACACATCATCTCTAAATGTTTTTCATTTAAAAAAGTACAGGAAAACTGTATTACTCCACTTACTATTGCCTCAGTGTAGTGTCTGCAGCTAGGCAAGTATCCCTTTCTCCTCTTAAAAGTATATAAAATGACAAACATACCTTATTTCTGCCTTGTCATTTGCCCTGGATTTCATGCAAAGGCCTCTTGATTCTGTTAGTCATTCTTCCTGATTAAAAGGTAAACGTGTCTGAATTTTCTGCATCTTATCAGCCACAAATGTTGACAACATACATTCCAGAGAGTCACATGTTCACTTCTAGCCTGTCACCTGCATGCTGAACTTTACATCCTGCTTGAGCTTTGGCCTGAAAAAGTTTCAGACACCAACTGAATGCAAATCAATTGCCCCAGATTTGCTTAGAATATTTTTTCCATTTCACTGGAAAAGCAGGTTAACTTCTCTGAGCAATGTGAAAATAAGGAAAATATGTTGCAAACTGAGGATTGCTTCATCAGGATACTGCAGTATTTTTTTTTTCTTATTTTTAGGAAATCAATGTCTGTGTGTGGTTCTTCACTGAGCACTAACTTCCAGTTCAATTGAGAATTTTAAAACAAGCAAAAATCCCCCACTATCACTGCAGTACCACCAGCCTCAATGTTGCCCCATGCAGAGAGAATGATCTAGCTATTACTCTCTTCCTCAACCAAACTGTTTATTTTCTCCAGTGTTGTCTCCAAAAGTAAATGAAAACACATATTACAGCAATATAAATGCAATGTAGGGCAATAAAATGTTTAAAATTAACAAAGTTTATATACTCCACAACTGTATGAAAACCCATTAGGATTTCTTTGCCAATTCTGTACTTCCATAGAAGACTGCTGACTACTGCCACTGTTGATGAAACTAAAAAACTCCATTTGCAGAACACCGAAGGTGCTAGCCACATGAACGTCTGCTGACACATAACCCATAAAAAAACTCATCTAAGCAACCATTACTTTATTAGTCAGAACATGAAATTTTTCAAACAAGGTTTTAAATCCGTTTCAAATAGTAAACAGACATGCTGTAACAGCTTTCAAACTGAAAGTAACAGAATGCTTTAGACAATGTTACACTTCTCATGTCTCTCCATTCCAGACTTAAAAGAGACAAGAAAACATCCACAAATCCTCTGAGAACTGTGGAGGAAAGGGCAATCTGGCTGTCTGGTGTATTCCCTCTTCTCCTACCAACACTGGAGCTGAGGAAGCACAGAGTTGTTTGTTTTTCCATCACCATCCCTCTTTCTCCCACCCAGCAGAGGCCCTATGGATATTATGGGTATTATATTTATTACTGTTTTACAATTTTACTCTTTATTCAGCTAAACGTGTGCCAAAACACAAGATCTTTGTGATCTTTCAGAGCAGCACAAATGCAAACTGTCAATAGTGTTCTTGTATTGGTACTGCATTGCCTGGGAGGTTAGAGGGCAAGGGAATAGGCAGCAGAGCAGATCTTCAGCCTCCATCAGGTCCAGGCCCCTGGAGCAGAGCACCTCTCTTCCTTTTCAGCAATACTTTGAGATCATTTTGGTTTCAAAACCCATCAGACTCTGAAAATACTGAAAGAACATACACTTGGTCTCTTAGGCCAAGAACTGAACTGACCAACTACGCGTCTTCCCAGCCTCATCAGAGGAGTCCAGCTGAGTATGGACATGCAACAAAAATTAACTCGTTCCCAAGAATTATTATCAGCTTCTCCTACATCCATTACTCTGTGCTCTTCCCAATCCTAGTGTTTAGGCTGCTTTGGAAACAAAGGGATTAGGACCAGATTTCAAAAGTGAAAAATTTCCTCAGCATGCCAACTGACACGCCTGTCATTCTTATGCTGCAGAAAAATGTGAGAGCTTCAGAGTGAAGAAAGAGAGAATATGGGAATATGCTTGCACAGGAATACTTGTGTAAAAAGAAATTCATCCCATTTGTGCAAAAGACAATGGAGGAAGAAATTGTTTTTACATGGTGAGGAATGGCTTTAGAAATCTAGATGAAGCATTTCCAGCAAGATAATTTGTCTTTGGAGTCTTAATCATGACTAACTGATAATGACTAAGTGACAGAGAAAGATGAAACTCTTGGAACAAAAGGAGAAAAAACATTACAGCATTCTGTAGATGAGCACATTTGCTTTACTTGAGATAACTTAAAAAAAAAAAATAAACAAGTATCTGGGAAGCTGACTAGAAATAATGTTCTGTAGATACATGGACAAATAATCCTCTCCCAGCATAAAATGCACTCAATCCTCATGGCTTAATTCTTTGATTAAGATCTGTATTTCAGAACTAATCAGACTTAGATGGCCATTAGTTCCAAGCCAGCATGGTTAACCCTCACTCTTGCTGCATATTAGGCGGGGGGGGCCAAGGTAATACTTCAAACAGGTGCTGACATCTTTGGAGTCATTCCCATCTGCAGGCTGTGTGCTATCACGTATCTCTAGCACTACCATGTTCTTTCTGGTTACTGCTCAAGTAATAACTAGCTCTCTTCCCTTGGCTTGCATAAAGAATGTATTAGCAATACTTAGATGAAGTTACTGTTTATTAATTCATCCACAGACATTCGCACATTCCTGGCAGTTTCAAACATTCCTTGCCATATGCTGAAATACTTTTTCCAGCCCAAGTTCTAGAAGAGCTATAACTTTTTGCATAAAGCTTATTTAGAAGAAAATGTAGATTTTCATAAACTTGAATACTATGTTTTTGCATAAAACCTAAAAAAATGTTCTCTACTTAACAGAACAATGAAATCACTGTGAACACTCCCACCCCAGTTGCCATAGGCAAGAAAAAAATACACTTATATGTAAAAAAAAAATTTAAAGATATATATTTATATTCTACCACAGAGCTTACTACAGTAATTCAGGTTTAGTTTTCATTCTGAAAGGTTTTAAAGCGCTGCTGAAATTACTAAATATGCAGTAAATCTTATATGAAACATTTGAAACAGGGTATTTACTAAATATTTGCACATACAGGGATGACATTAGCAGGCAACATTTTGCCTCTCCGTTGTATGACACACATCAGATTTTCTCTTTTAACTTTCATAAGGGAAAAAATGGTAAAAAATCCCAAACCAGAAAAAGCTGAATTATCCTATTATTATTACATTATTCTATATTATTATTATAATAATTTCAGGCTTATTTCAGCCCTTATTTCTGATAAGGAATATACAAATATTCATTATCTTCTTCTTCAGCATTTCATTATTTCAGGAAAATAAAGCACTTGTTTATCTACTTAAGAAGAGTAGCATGCCAACATGTTGTATAATATGTCTAAAATAATTTGCTTCCATATTTGAAAGATCACAAAACCTGAAAATATATTTACTTGCATTTTAACTAAATACAGGTCTGTTTACAACTGTTATTAGTGTACTATTCCGAAAGAGAATGAAATAATTTCTTTGCGAATTAAATTATTACTATGCTTGTCATAACTGACAACATTTAGCAAATGCGATAGGTCAACCTACCCAAGTTCTGTGAAATATGAATAAAGGTTATATACAGAAATACTTCAAACTTATGACCTTCCTCTAACATTCAAGTAATACCGCCAAATCAATACAGGACCTTCAAAAAGAAAATTCTGCCCCCAGTTTTTTACATGACGATTACCTTCATACCTTATCTGTTAGCACCATTGTTTAATGCAATAATTCTCTCTTACCAATCCTTCTGCTGATTACTTTACGGAAAACATTTTCCAACATTTCCTCTAGCTACACTTAAAAAAGCAGATTCTTCATAGCACTTACATGTATACATTAATGTTTGTTAAAATTAATACAGTGTATCATATTTAAATCTGTGAAAAGCAATGCAGCTGGAAATTCTAGTGACAGATCATAACGTGCAATGAAAAAGGGACACCATGCATAACATTAGACACAAAAGGAAAGATGAACTAATGTGATATTCAGTCACTTAGTGCAAAGGAAGGCACTGAAGCTAACAGTTGGAAGAGTCTTAGATAAACAGAACTGAATAAATCGTATTAATGCTTTTGAAGGCTAACATGCAATTTCTGTATACAGTCATGGCTTCCTACAGAGTAATCCTCTATTTCCTCAGACAGTATCAAGGTATGCATAGCGGACATAGGTGAGAATTGCCCCCAAGGGCTAAACTTCACAATATGTCAGTAGACTACTTTGAAATCTTGGAAAACTTAACATATAAAAATACAGGCCCTGCTATAACAACAGGAATACCACCTTTCTTCCATGGGTATTCTAAGACTAAAGCCGTAACACAGTTCTGTTGAATCACTTCTGGTCATTGTAGTTTAAAGGTGGCTCTGTTAAGCATTACTGACCATTACAAGGGTGAAAGAAAACACCCAAAACTACTCTCGCTATGTCATTTTAAGAAAAAAGATCTAAATCAGTCCTACTCACTACAAAGCTATTTAAGTGTCTATTAGTTCTTCATGCAGAAAAGACTTTCCCACCTCTGCTGACAGCTACGACAGTGAGCAGTCACAGTCAGAGATGATAGGGCTGACTCCCAGACAAAGCAACCACAGAATATTAAAAAAAATAAGGCCTGGTTTAGAAAAATTCCATGGAAGCTGTGTACACCCCCTTTCCACTAGCTCCCAGCACTCTCTAGTATTCATAAATAGCTGCACATATGAAGGACACTGCTGTTTCCTGTGTGCTGTGAATTGCTCTAACATGCTTGGGAACTCTGAGAGGACCAGATCTCCCAGTTCAGGGCTTCCTTGCATCATCAACTCATTGAAAAGGAGCTGGAGCACAGCGGAGGACTGGGTCATACAACTTTTGACTCTGACTACTGCTCAGAAAACGTATCCATCTAATGTTTCAAGTTGGCAAAAATAAACATGAATGCTTATGGAATGACAGCTTTTCTACACTGTCCCAAGCAGGCTCTACTAGTCCATTTTCAGTTTAACATGTGTTAATACCACTTGGCAATGGGAAGATTCAGCTATATATAGCTCCACTGTGACTCTCAACAGTTGAGTCCCACAGTCAAATCTACCAGCAGATAAATATACTGGCTTTAACAGGCATTGCTCAGAATATATTCTCTTCCCACTCAGCTGTTGCTGAAAAATTCTATTGATACTTTTATAAAGCATGTTTTCAAGTATATTGAAGTGCCCTGTATTGCAGTCATTTGTTGCCTCTGTTCTGGACAGATAACTGTAAAACGAATCTTAGACAGAAGTGAAATAAAGAGACCAGGGATTATGTTTCAGCAGAGCACTTTAACATATGCTTAAAATAAAACTGAAATAATTTCAAAACTTCACAAACTCCACCAAGTCAGAATTCTGAACTGGGGTTTACTGTTTTACTCCAAGTTCCTGTGAAGACACTAGGGGAAAAAAATTCCTTGATTTTAACACACAGTGGTAACAATCTCTTCTGAATGTTAAATCATGATCAAATGGCAATCAAGACTCCAAGAAATTTAACATATTTCTGCTAAAAAGTCTGGTTTTACCGCTACAAAAACACAAAGTATGAAATGTGACAAAACACAGCATATACTGTAAGAGAAATCACATTATTTTAACAAATTGCCTCTACCACACACTCCTCTATTATTTCTTCTGATCTTCTCCCTTTCCTGTTTCCTCAAATTTATTTCAGAATTAGGCTTGTGAGAAAAAACATAATCAGGAAAATATTAATGAGTTTTCAAGAATCAGCATTTTAAGGGTCAGTATATAAAGCTACATGATTAAGTGGCTTGCTTTAAATATAAATGTTCCTCTAGAATGAAGATCATGTTTTTTGATCCTGGAAATGAGGCTTTCACTCATGCTTAAAATAATTTTAGGACCACTATAAGAACACTAGCATTTCTCTCTACTTAGAAAAGGGGTCCATAAAGATGTATAGAATAAGAAAAAGAATTCACAGTGTAGAAGTTCATTTAGAGTTATGAAATGAAACTGTAACTAAATACATTCTCTCATAGCTCACCAAGTCAAATGCAGTCAGTTGTTACTGCAGCAGTTAATTTTTAATGCTGAGATTACTACCTGTTTTGTGATATGTCACGTGGTCACTAGCAATACTAAAATATTTAACAAGAAGCATTGAAACTACACACAAAATTGTTTTATATGAACTCTCCATGATAATCCCCAGGTTTTTCTGTTCTGTTTTTAAGGCCAAATAATTTACAATTGTAAAGCACGTGAAACACTCCAGATGTCCACTTTGAGGCAAAAATTTTTATACAGTTCTTAAGTAGTTAAAAGTCTATAGTTAATGATGCTTTATTTCATTTTAGCTTTGTCAAAAGATTTATGCAGTTACAGCAACTATTAAATCCTCATTCTATGATACATAGTAATAATCTTTCTAAATTCAGCGCTAACTTTGTCAAACCTATTTCATCTATCTCAAAGCAGTGACAGCACAGTTACCGTGTCGTTACATTGTAAACTCAAGCATCTGATATGTTCACAGATCCCAGGCCACACAAACGCAAAAAGGAGACTTTTCTAAAAGCACACCTTCAGTTCCACAAATGGTATGCCTCTTCCTTAGAGGATAAGCACAAAATCCAACTCCACCAAATCACTGAAACACCAAATCACCACCAATGGTTCCATAAAAAAAGAAATAAAGCAGATGCTTTCAAAGGAGAAAGTTAGCAAGGTAGTATCAGGTATGAAACATGATGTGTAAAGTTTTCACACTCTAAGCATATCTAAATTTTCCCACATCTTTGTTATTCACACCTACAGCAGACAGACCAAAGAACATAACAGTTACAATTGTTTACAAAAAGAGGGGGGGGGGGGGGGGGGGGAATCAAACAGACCACAGAACACAACTTAGTGATATTTCATGTCTGATAATTTCCATAGTTGGAACTGAAAGAAAATAAGACTCTAATAAGACCAGCTATAGTATCTACAATCATCACAGAAGATTCCTGACTGATCAGCAACAAGCCAATGTGCTTCAAAGCTGGCCTAAAGGCTAAACTCCACAGTTTTATTTATTTAAACACTAGGTGTAGTTTAGCACACTAAGCAGCAACTACCAAAGCTGCAAAGCTACTTGAATTATAAGACCAAGGGCAATTTTCTGCAGAATTTATTTTTCTCATTCTAGTACAATTGAGCCCTAGTTTCTAGATGATACTTCAATACAAACAAACAAGACAAAGAAGGTTCAGTCACTCTAATGCAATCCCAAATACTGCTGTGTGGCACAAACAGGACTAGCAGGGATAGCCATACTCTGGCTCAGAGACTTTTCAGGGCTGCATTAGGTTACGATGATTGCTAATGCAGGAGAGACGTACAAGGAAATAATTGGGACTTCTATGCCATACTTCTGTTTAAACCAAAGTGCTGGCTGTTAAATGCTAACAGGAACTAGTCTTGAGTCATCTGACCCCCATTTCTGCACTTTCCCATAAAAGCCAATATAGGGCAGTAGCAAAACACAAATTCAAATTATTTCCATAAACCACATTGTATTCTTGATTAAGGATGGCAGCTGCTATGATTTTTAATACAGTTTTCAAGCACTTATTTAAAGTGAAAAAGAATCATGAAATAACTTTCCTTGAAAGAATCATGTTTATCCGCTTTAAAAATAAATATCAGAGTACCTTTTGTATCTTTCGTTTCTAGTGTATTCCTAGTCAGGATAAGCTGGGAATATATTTGACCTCACCTATTCCTGTATAATGTTAGAAACAAAGCAGTTGCTGTATTCTCTAAAACCAGTGGCTTATTCACTTCATGCTAGAGCAGCCCTCCAGCTTTTAAGGAAGGTGCATGGACCCCAAAAACAAACAGATGTGGAATTATCATCCATGAAAGAAAATCCCCCTCCAATCTGACTTATAATAGCTCTAAAAAAAAGCTCAAAAGCATCAGTTCACCATCCACTCCAAAGTTTGTTAGAATTCAACTATTGCTACTGGTATCAAATATTGTTTTATGTAACAGTTCAGTTGACTAAAGCAATTATATTCCAAATCTCTGTACCGAATTGCTAGCCTACACTTTAAAGAGAATGATTAGAAGAGACACTCTGTAGCAAATCCCACTTGAGAGCATCTGGCATATTCTATGTAATGATGTTTTACCTGATAATTACCAGTTTCAGCAACTGGGGACCCACACCTCAGGGGTGCCTATGTGAACTCGTGGGGTGCTTCCTCACCCGCACGGGAGTTAGCAGACCACAGGGAGCTCCACAGGTGCACACAAAAGCTAAAGCACCCACATGTCCATTAGGAGAACCCACATCCACAGAAGAGGCTGTTCATGCTTGTAACCAACACCAGCTGTGAGAGAGGAAATGTGTGCGTGTAACTGTGAATGTGTACGTATACATGTCTGTGTGATTTTAACTTTCTGAAATTATAGAACCGCATTTAGGAATTTGTAGGTGTTCTTTATCAATTCTTACCATCTAGTATTCTGGTTTATCTGTTCTATTGCTGATGTTGATCCTAAATATATAGTTCACTGATTTCTAGTTAATTATGTCTTTAATAAATCAGCAAACTGCTTCAAACTTGATGTGTTTGAACCATGGGAAGTGAGCAGGAGTTTTTTATGACACTCCCAACATTTCATAGAATAATGATAACCAAACTTTGTTTGAGGCTTATGTGAATGGATTCATTGAGCTACAGAGTTCTCATTCTCTACAGCTTACTTCCTTGAGTATCCTTTTTCACATACCAAGTATCATACTTCACAGCTCTGGGCTGGAATTAAGGGCTTTTCAGTATGGGACAGAACTATGAAATACACATTCCATTTCACTGAACTGAGTTGAATTTTATCAAATTTCTTCTCAATTTCCAAGTAGAACTGCTATTTGCCAGTGGAGAAAGCTTTTCCAAATTTGAAGTCCATGGAAGTTCTGCGCATGCTTACAAATTATCTGCATTTTTAAAAAATATTAAAAAGGTCTAAAAATACATATGTTACTACCCATTTTCAAATAACTGTCACAGCAACTATGCACCACCCTCTTTGTCCATGTCTTTACAAGTGCAGAATCTGTCAATACAGAACAGTGCAAAATATTTTAAACACAGTGATCCCCATGTACTGCACTAGAGATACTCTACACCACCAATTTCCGCTCTGTTGGTTCTGAATCCAGACTGCCCAACTGCTTTATCAAATGAACACTACTCTTGATGCACTAGATAAGGCTTTTAGGACATCAGTAAACTGCAACTTTAAGAGTGAACTGTGGCTTCTGTTTTGGCTGGTTTCTCATAAAAAAAGAAGAGATACATATATATACATTTATATGAGGAGTCAAAACATCAAGTGTTACCTACCTTGCAGAGCTGAAAAACTACCTTAATTAATTCTTCTGCAACAGAGGGGCCAAAAACCAGACCACCAGATTCAAACTCTTCAAAACTTGGTGGTTCAGGACCAACTTTACTGTGAACAACTCCGAAAATTTATGTCTTTTATGCATTAAAAGTATCTTTTAGTTATTGCAAAGCTTTAAAAAAGCATTAAAATTTCTGTTAAGGCAGGAATTCAGTAAAAGCTAGCATGAGGTTATGAACTCAAAATCTAATACTGTAAATCCAAATTAAACATCACCTCCACCTTTTGCTTTCAAAACTGGTACCACATTCTCATTCCTTTCTCTCATAGAGTCCCAAACAGAACTTTCCAGCCATAAGCTTGTGGAGAATGTCCACAAACCAGCAGCTGACAAGTTGAAACAGAAGCAGCTACCTTTGCAACAACATTAGGTTATGATAGGCACAAGGCAGCTATAGCAGATGATACACGCTGAAACAGAAGCTACAGACACAATTACATAAAAGTAACGTGCACTGACAAAGCCAGAATAAAACCCATTAATCTAGAAAACTTTTCTGAAGTTTACAAAGTGATAGGTAGCTTTTACTCATTAGGAAACCACCATTCACTTGCAGTGACAGGCTTGGGGAAGAGGAGTGTTCTGGCAGGACTTGCTGTTTCTCTTCCTTTACATCCAGTGGGTCTCTTCTTTTAAAGTCTGTCTGAAGATCTGCTCCTCACCTGGTAAGCCTCAATCCTTTCCAATGTAGTCAAATGTTTATTCCCCATCTATGCCAATATGAATGTCTCATATTCAGAAGCTAGAGCTTCATGTACAAGATACTTTGGAGATTCACAATACCGATACTTAAGGTAAAGGAAATGTGGTGAGGAAAACGACAAGAAAATCACCCAATTTTAATTTATCCCTTTGACAATGCCACCATATTCCGAATTGGTAGTTTAAAAACGAAGTTTTATAA
Source organism: Strix uralensis (assembly GCF_047716275.1). NCBI lineage: Eukaryota > Metazoa > Chordata > Aves > Strigiformes > Strigidae > Strix > Strix uralensis. The sequence continues at coordinate 2,519,832 of NC_133986.1, forward strand.
CTAATTATAAATCTGTTTGTTATCTCAAGCAAAGTCCAACAAAACCAAACCAAACAAAAAATAAAAAACACAAAAAAGGTAACTTTTTTGGTAGTTACTTTTTACTCTTTTCTCTCACCAAGGACAAACTAAGGTCTTTTACCAACTTCTTATACTCCTATATCTGCATTGCTTTAGTAATCAGCACATAAAGTGGCAATATCCTTAGCTTTCTGTGATTGCTCACCATCCCCTGCAGTTCCCTAAGTATGCAGATTTCAGCTACTATAAAAATAATTGAAGTATCAAAATACTTGAACCAATGCTGTTTGTAAACAAAATGAAAAAGCTATAAATAATTACTCACCAGATTCTCTTCAAACCACTCCCGTATACACACTACTGTGGCCCCTGGAATTTGATTTCGCAGTGCTTCTTTCTCTTGAGGATCCTCTAGCATTTCCAATGCCATCTTTAGATCTTCCAGCAGATGCAAAATTTGGAATGTGCCCAAGTATACTGATGGAGCAGGTGACACAATATCATAACCACCATTAGCATACTCTGTAGCTGACTTTGTACCTAAAACAAGTAAAACCAGGAGAGACAATGATGTTATATAATTGTTTTGTAAGTGACAAATATATAGGTACTACACACTACAACATTCAGATGCTAACTGCCAAGTATCAGTATTTCAGCCTTAGAAAAACTTGAGTCAGTCTCTAGATAAATAATGAACACCAGAGAATTAAATGTGAGAGGTATGTACAAGCATATTAAAGAATTTTGACCTAGAAAACATTTGCAATGTCTGTTAAATTATAAATGCCAAAACCTTACCACGAATGACCTGTAATTTTCCATGGTTACCATGAGATGTCACTAACTTCTCAGCTACATAGTTAGAAGTCCCCACACAGAGCAGTGTTAAGCAATGTAAGAAAGATTGATGCAGTCCTTTAACAAGAAACTTAGATGAAAATAGATCGTGTTACCAGAACTAGAAAAATATGTGACCTTGAGCAGGTTTAAAACCCTCCCACAGAGAACAAAACCCAAAAGTTAGCAATAAAAACGACTAATGAAACTTTGCTAGCTCTCTAAATTACAAAAAGCTCTCTAAATTACACCTCCCTCCTGCCAGCCCTCCAGCACCAATATTATTTTGTCAAGAACAATAAACACAGCAACAAACATATCTTACTTGATGAAAGAATTATAAATAATACAAATCCTAATATCTCTGAATCTTTTTGTCTTAATATCCTGTGTTTCAATGAGATGCACACTAAAATGAGCTATCTTTTTTCAGTCCTGAATTTCAGACCTTGATTTCATTTAATATCCTTTTGTTTCTTTAAGAACTAGTCAGATGGAAAACTTCTATTTGCTCTACTTTTTACAGTTTTTATTTACTATTCATGGCCTCATGTACAAAATAGATTATACTCATGTCTTCATTTCTGTTCTCTCTGGCATAAACAATCACATTTTCCCCCTTTATTTGACTTCATGGGAGATTTTTTTTTTAGGTTTTTGATCATTCGTACTGTACTTCTCTCAATCCTTTTTATTTTGTAACATACTTAATACGTTAGGTTGGATCCACATAACATCTAGTATTCCTCAGAAGACTGTATCATTGATCTACACAAGGGGATTATAATAATCTCCACACTATCCTTCATTTCAGTCCTGTGTTTAACATCATTTGCATCTTAGTTATGAAAGGAACAGAAATCTTCACTGGGTCTTTGAAAATTATTTGCTAAGCTTTTTTACTGAGCAGATGTATCTAATTTGAAACCTAGACATATAAGTAACTCGAATTTTCTACTTGAACGCACACCACTTTGCACTAATCAATGTTAGTTTGCCTGCTACAGTTATTTATCTATCACGATTTGGACATTACAAACTATGTTTGAGTCCAATGGTTCATTTTATTTACAGCCTGATATACAACTAATACCTAAATACACTGACACTCTAAGTTCTGGTACACTGAAATGCCTTCTGAACCCAGATTAGCTTTTAACCAGAATGCTAATTGATCATTTAATCCTAATACTGTTTCCCATCTCAGTCAGTTTTTGTGTCTCCTTTTGTGAATGCTTAACTTTACTCAAAGCTTTTTGGAAAATTCTAAATAATATTAACTAGGTTTTCTTCAACCACTGCTTTAATGACACAAAGAATTCTGTCAGATCCATTATCTTTGCAAAAAATCGTGTGGTTTGAATTCTACTGTATGATGCATATGTTATTTTGTTTGTTTTAAACAATGCAAAATCACACATAGAAATTTCCAAAGTTTTACAAGGCTCAGTAGTAGGGATTTTTTTGTATTTCACAGTCTTAACCTCTTCTCAAACTCAGAATATTCCCTGTACGATCCTGTTGACTTCCGCTGCTTCTGAGCTTATTTTAATACCTCAAGTGTGAGATCTCAATTTCTGGCTAAGACCATGTCCAAGATAAAGTTTCTTCAATATCCGGTGCAACAAGACTGCTACACAAGACAACTTCACCTCATAAATCAACCTTGTCCTCCTGAATTATTTCCTTTCGAGGAGATGATCAACTAACTGTTTTGCTGGATTTGAGTATTCTAACCACGAAAAGATTTTTTTTTTTAATATTTCTATACTCTCAGCTACTTAAGCGAGCCTAGTTGTTTCTGTTTATGTACTTCCTAATGAAGATTCATATTAAACTCTAGCAACTAAAAATAGCAGACTTCCAAATTCTGTAAGAGCCATTTGGATCATATAACCTCTTAAATCTTTTCATTCAGCCAGAGTGGCTCACTACTTACTTTCCAAAAGAGATATGCACACAATCTGAAATCTGGCCCTGTCTTCTCAAGTATCATTGATGACACTTTTAAAGATGTGGCTTCCTTGGTTATTGTGATGTTCAGACTTTTAAACTAGTTTTTTCACTCTTTCTTTTGGAAAACTCCCTGCTATTTTTTTCTGTCTTTTTGCTTAGCAAGTACTTTTCACACCAGAAAAGAAGACAGCATCCAAACTTAGTTCATAATTGGCTTTGGTAGCTACTCCTTCAACAAAATGACAATTTAAAATAGATATGGAATGGGAAAAATTTCATGAAGCACTCTGCTATAGCATTCTTAATGTTATTTATACGAGTATTTTTTAGATACAGACAAGTGAGAAACAAACAAAAATCCACACAATCCAAACAAAACCACACAAACTTTCAGGATCCAAACCAATACTTCAGGTGTGAAATAAAACCCATAATCTTTAAGCTAAATACAGATTTTAAACAATTGTTCAGGAGTTCAGTTCATTATACTAGGTAGTTAGTCTATACAGCCAAATATACAGCCATACCATACATACCACTGTAACTTCCTTGAGGACAGTATTGGTGATACCTCCCCTCACCAGTCTAAATGCCTCACTACATATCACATCTTGCCTCCATCCTTAGATTATCATGGCTACAACATTACTGTTCACATCTACCTTCTACAGAAAATAATTTTAAATTCTGTAGTAAAATTTAGTGACAGTGAAATTCACACATTTTGGCATGCCTTTATTTGATTGGTCTCTATCAAAACACTAGGAAAAAAGCCATATAGGCACACTCTTTAACCTTGGCAAGCGAAAGAACTGTCACCCTTAAGAAACTCAGTTCTATAAAGGCAAAAATTCTCAAGTGCTGGAGCACAGGAGACCAGGCACACTCCATATGTATGCTTCAGTTATCCCAAGCTCTTCAACTGACTTTTCAGACTGGTTGAATTTTAAGCATCCTCAGTGTCTCACATTTTACACAGCAGTGGAAGGTCATAATTCCTCAAGAACTGGGTCGCTGTGTAAGGCACATGTGCCGAGTTGCCATAGTTGTAATCAAAGGTGGGTCTTGAGGACTGCCCTGTCCTGTTTAGGGACATTTGGAAGGTGGTAATATTTTTTTACTGGGAAAGAACATCAACTTGACATCTAGTGATTGAGACAAAGTCAATTTTGGTTTTTTCTTACTGTTCCCTTTCCTGCCTCAAGTTTTCCTCTGTTTAAGTTTGCATCAAATAAGAAATAAAAAAGAAGCCAGAAGAAGGAAATATTTTTCTATTCATTGCTAAAAAAAGGAGATGCAACAAATGAAAATTGTCAAAGACATCCTTATGATAAACTCATGTTCCTTGAACTACCTAACAACACACAAAAGCTGGTATAACTTATGACTTACCCCATACTTATGACTGAGAATTAATTTTAAGCACAAATAGTACAAAATTTTAAACTGCAGAAGACAATAAAGATACTTTCTTAGCTAAAGATATTTTCTTAGCTAATAATAGTAAACAGACAGCACAGTATTTGTTTGCTTACATGAATAAAGATGTAGTGATCTTACAAGTGAACTGGCTGTAAATTCTTATACGCACTAGTTCCATTAAACCTTGAAAGGAAAAACATCTCTGATTAATAGCAACTAAAGTTACGATGAAGGAAGTAGAGATTGAAAGGCTCGATTTCATTCATAATTTTAAATCTTTCAACTAAGGCTATTATCCATGAAAGAAATTATTAAAAAAATATATATATATCTGTACTATTCAAGATTTGCATTTAGACTTCAAAAAGCAGGCACTGGTGAGAGAGGAATGTACCCGTGTTTGATACCATCAGAAAGACAGACAAAACCCCAAACCATATCTGTAACCTTATTATGCCGAGAATGCAGGGCATAATCCTGAGATGTGCTGAGGATTCTAGCTTTCAGCAATCAAAATTCCACTACTTTCAAGTCACTGGGATCACAAATACTAAGCAAGGACTTAGAAGTGCTTTCCTTTCCTGGAGTGCTCAAGAAAAGTTACAAAGCCCTCCCATGAGTACTCTCCTTGCCTGGAACAGGAGCTACCCACAGATCTCTGTGCATCACCAAGAGAACATGACCCTTCACACCTCTCCATCAAACACACACATACCCTCCTTTGTGAAATTATCTTTAAACTGGTTTGCTATGGGTTGCTACTGTAGTACCTTTTATTATCCTGGCTGAAATGGAAAACTAAGAATTCCTCTGAAGGCCACAACTAATGCATTTTATACTAGGTAAAGAAATGCAGAAATGCAGAGTTCAACTCAGCATTTTAATTCAGAAAGCTTCCTGTTTTACTGCTTAAATTCAAATGAATCACAGGCTTGCTTCTCTTATTTGCTTTCCATATAGTTTCATAATAAGTAGGATATATATTGCTCACCAGAAGGACAAAAACACACCCTGAAAAACAGAAGTAAAAGTGTGTAGGAGTAAATAATTACATTTCTTTGCATTAGTTTAAACCTTCGTATCATGCTGAAAAGCACGAGACAGTAAGAATTTGGATCTCCTTGCAGATCGATGCAGTGATTTCACAGTGCAAACAGAACTCTGTTACTGCTATACTCTACCATTAACAGCAATTAATTTGTGTGTAGCTTTATTATAGATAGCTGAAGTGGGGAAGAATGTGGACCAAGCTCGACAATTTTACAGATACTCAGGAAAAATGAGTGCAGTTTTGAACTCTTGCAAAAAGACTCATTTTGTATAGCCTTGAGCAAGTCAGTCTTCCTGTGCCTCGTATTTTCCCAGGGGTAAACAGGACACAGGGGAATCTTTTGTCATTATGTTTATATAATACTCAACACCATGGTTTCCTAGTGTACTACTGGAACACAATTAATCATCATAAATGTCCACCTTAGAGGAGTAGAAAAGAAAGGAAGGAGGAAAAAAGTATTGCAACCAAGACAGTCCAAGCAGCTCAATTCTGGCTTCCACATACAGACAGTGGATGAAGGAGGTTAAACAGTATGGTAGAAAGAATAACAAAAGTGATAAAAAAAGGAAAACAACTTTTAAGTTACACATTTCCTATACCCTGACCATGCAAGCACATTTTTAGTTCAAAGTTCCTTGCAATTAGCTGAATAGCTTCAAAGAAACGCTCCTTTTGGGCAAATACATAACCTATTCAGAAAACAACACTACTGGAGGCTTGCAAAAATAAGTTACTAGGCAGAAGTCAAGAAAGAGACAGAAAGCCTTGGCAGTTTGAAAATGCACTCTCCTCGGTTTCTATCATATACATTCATCCATCACTCAACTTTCATCACTCTTAGCAGCAGATAGTGTTTCTGATCTCTCACTTTTCCTTGCACTTTAACTTCTAATCCTCTGCATTCATCCTTATTATCTCAATATTTTTGTTCTAAAACTGGCTGAGTTTTAGAAAAAAATTCCCAGTAATACACAACTCAACCATTAGTGGTTAAAAAGAAATTTTCTTAAAACTACTGACTCTTTAGTCCAGAAAACAAAAAAGCCCCACAACAAAACTCAAAAGCTACTTCTATGCTGGGATAAGGATCACTTTCTATCACGCTGAAATAGTCAAGGGTAGCAGTTCGGATATCTGACCAACAGTGGTTAGAATAAAATTTTAAACATACATTTTCTCTGGCCTTTCAGTCAATCATTACATTGTTAAAGAACTTTTAATTTTTTTTACCTGAGATTTTACTCAATGACCGTATACGATGTCCAAGATCTTCCTCTGTCCTTCAAGACTACAAAGTGTAATTTTCTTTGAAGTACAAGTCTCTTTCTCACGAAGATAGCCTTGAAAATGTGAATTTATGTAAACTAGTAGTAAGGTCTGGATGGGACATAATTCAGCCTCCTTGTCCTAAGCCTTCTGTCAAAGAAGTGAAGAGGTAGCTCACACAATCCTTTCTTCTAATACTAATGCAAAATACATCACAAATGGTGTGTTTTGAATCATAGCTCATATTAGCTTCTCCTCAAATCTCTGCTTTTAGATCTTTAACTACAGGGAACAGTAACTGTTAAGCTGGATTAGCAGGAAGCCCTAGGAAAAAATTTCCAAGCCTAGAAACGTTAATGACCACATTCAGATGCAAGTTTCATGCAGCTCAGATGATTTTCAGCTGAACTTTATTTACAACCACTCGTGGAATCCTTGAGACAATTTTCAAGAACTGTCTATAATTTCTTATGCAAATTATCTATGTAATTACTCAACCTTTTTCCTTTTACATGCTTATAGACTCTAAGCTGTGATGTGCAGCACATTAGGTACTGTATACACAACTATGACAAAGAGATCTCTCCTATCCAGAAACACAAGCTCAGCAGCCAGGAAGATGGATTATGCAGCTATGATGGAGATTTAAGGCCAAGTCTCCATCGCACAGGAAAAACAGGATCAACGCATTTTACTAAAAACAAAGAACAACACATACTTGTACCAATTTTCTCTTTTTTTTTTTTTTTTTGTATTCACAAAAAGTGTATTTAGGGCCAGCGAAACCATTAGTCTAATTAAAAAGGTGTTCTGAGACAAGAAAGACATCTTTTTAGTACAAAATCCATAACTGTTTGTAGTAAGCAGTAGTAAGCTACTGGTAACATGAATACTGTTTCATGAAAAAATGAATCTCTGAAAGCATAGGGAAGAGACGAGCATTCAGTTTGTGAGGAAATAAAGGCATCTTGCTTTATAAAATTTACACTATTTTGATTTTTAAAAAGACTCTTTCAAATCAATTTCATTGCCTTAAAGTAGGAAGTTGAGAAGCTATGATTTTGAATTTAAAGAAAAGCCATTTTTGCTAAAACTTTTTAAAATTTAGATCTTAAAGATCTGTTCACTAGCCCGTTAAACAACTGAGTGATTCACGTACTGAAAAACAAATCACATCATATAAACCACAAAAGATTCTTTGTCTTTCAGATTTTCAATCCTATGGGGTTATGTCCATCATGGTTTAACTGCCTTTCTTTGCTACATATTGTTTCTGCAGCTATTTATATTTCTGTTTCTTTTCAATCCTTTTTCAAAACTTAATACAAATACCTATAATGCATGGATTTTGTTTTGCAGAAACACAATGCAGTACTGCATTTTTGTAAGCTGATGTAGGTATATAGGCCATGACGATATTTTGGGGTTTATATTGACAGAACTGTTTATCTGTAGTCAGAGATAAAAGATTTAAATTAACATATTTCAATTGCAAAGATTTCTCCACTTTGAATTAGTTTTAACTTATTTTCGAGAAAACATCTGATTTTATTTTGCTGGAAATGCAGGAACACATGCAAGAGAATCGGAAGACCAATTTGATCAGTAAATCACTGTTTGACTTGGACCTTCAAAAGACAATGTTGTCTTATACAAAACAATTTTAAACATCTACTTTTGTAAAAAATCATTAAGCATTTATAGGAAACAAGTTCTCCGTGCTTTCTGCTCCATAAGATTCTGTAGTACTGTCCTGTTTAAAGAGGGAATCCATCCATCAGAGAGTCTTTACTCTCTATCTTGTGCTCAGACCCCCACTATCTGTGAGAAAATATGCTTAGGATAGTGAGAGTATGTGAAGCATGTTTTGGGACAGTAGCCCAAATAGTTATAATGACCTCTTGCAAAGTTAAGCACTCAAAATTGAGGAAATTCCAAACTTCAGGTTGCTCTGGTAACCCTGGGTAAGGAATGAGTAGACAATGCTGCAACTGCACAATGAACATGCAACTTGCCATGATTTTCACATGCTTTTAAAACACAGATCAAAACTGCACCTGAACTTTTATGCAAGGTCTTAACTTGAAGGCTACAGCATGTGTAAAGCCCCTGCAAAATACAGTATCAAATGGCTGTAATGGTTATTCAAGTGTGCGCACAGTTTGTGAGGCCATGTCTTAGAGGTTGTTAACAAACTTAAAAGAAAGACCACAGATAGCTGATGTGAAAAATTACATATTAAGTAAATAGAAAGACAGTGAAATGCTATATTTTTAAAGTTTTAAAAGATTTAAAATTGTTATAAATCTGCTATTGTTGACATCTAAGGAATTAACTCATTAGCTCTTCCAAAGTAGAATATCTGAAGCAACATGTCAGCACCTAACAAGCTATAGGAAGCGTTATAAAATAAACATTGAACTACAAATTATAAATATTTGTGTTAAGTTTTTTTATTTTCCCCTTTAATGTCCAGGATGGTTAAAGGTCACCATTTCTGTCTAATTTTTCCCTCACAATATTCTTGACATATAATTTTCTGGATCTGTTACAACAGGAAGTTATATATTTCTCTATCAAACACCTGATTTCAAGTAATTTATTATTTAATTTCCTTTTTCACATCTCTATTGCTATAAGATCTATACATAAATATGCCCTAACTAATGGTTTCAAAAAGGCACTATAGTATCTTGTAAGTACAACTTTACAAATGCTCACCGGAATTAATGCATAGCAGTAACAAGATAAACAAGTCCTGTAGATATATTACTTCTTTTGTTCAGAAAAAAAGCCTAAATTATTGATTGAAAAAGAATAGAAAATAAAAAGGAAATACACTAATGATAACTGAAGCACAGCCTACTAACACAAGTATAATTTATTTATTTAGAAAATACAAGAAAACCACTGCAGCTGTTGCTGTTCAATTACTCTGATTGATAACAAAAGAAATTGCTTATTTAAATTATTGTTTTTCTCATCTTTATTTCAACTATAGTCCGTGTCAGTTCAATGCTCTAAAATGAAATTCTACAAAGATCTCTATTAAAATGATAAAAAATTATACACCTTTACTATAGAAACTACACTTTGACTTTGAAAATACTGTGGACCTTGAATAGGACAAAAGTGATAAAAATATAACACCATCTGGAAGTGTACAAATTGAAAAGGAAAAATAGAAGCTATTCTCTAGTCATTCTACACAATCACAAGAGGCTCACACTGTCCATCAGCTACATGTCACCCAGCGTGTATTTCAAATAAGACCCATCCACCCCCCCAACACACACCACAAAAAATAAGATTAAGTGCTCTCTGTCTGATCTGGACAATTTCAATCCCTTGTGAAGCAGAACAGAGTTGTCTATCTTCTTCACTTAACGTGCTGTGAGACTAGTCCTTACATTCTGAATGAATCCTGTGATGACATATATGACTATTCATGGGTAGAGGATGAGGTCACTAGGAAGTATTTTGATTTCCTATTATTTAAATAGGAACTCTGTGAAAACCTTATTCCACAAAACCTAAAATTCATCCAGAGGGGTTCAAAGGAGAGTGTTAGTATTTTTTGTCCACTCCTGCATTTTTTAATCCAAGTTCTAATCACTTAATAATCTAACACATCCAGGAACATAGCGTAGCTCTGGAACTTGAACTCTATTGTTTTCATAGTAAAATTATGATGGGGCAGAACAGTAAAAGAAAAAAAGAAGGAAAAAACCCCCACAAAACCCCCTGCAAACAGGTCCCCCTTCAAATTCTGGCAAATAGATCCCATGAGGAAAATATATTAAACTTGATTTAAAATCTTGTTCATCTCTTAAGTATAATTTCCTCTAAAGGCCCCTTTTTCAGCGAGGGTGTGGGAAGTGGTTGGGTTTGTAGCACACAGACAAAGCAATGAACTGAACATAATCGTTCTGCCACCTCAAGAGAAGGGAATTTAAACATCCATACTTGGACAACTTGACAAATTTTTAAATTCTTTGTATTTTTTAATCTTTCAGTACTAATACTGAAATATCAGTACACACCCATGTGATAACACATTTAACGTTCTCATTATTTTTCAGGAAGCAGTAATTGCAGGAGCTCTGGTTAAAAGGAAAATCAATAATTACATTTACTAGTTGGTGAATTTGAAGAGACTCTGGAGCTGCAGCAGACTCTAATATTGTGACAGGAGTTTTTAGATCTTACAATTATGGTCATTATTCACAAAAGGAAATAATGGATTTCCAGAATGTTGACAGAGACAAGCAGTTTGATATAAAATAAAAATTATTTGAATTCAGTAGGATATATTACAAAGAAAAAATAATCAAAATCTCTAGTTCTAGAAAGAAACACATTTTAATAAATGGGTACAGGCTGAATAAAAAGGAAAGCAATGACTTGGTCAAACCTCAGAAGGAAGCAATGCCAAAGTCATGCACCTGAAATAAAGAACGCATAGGCAGATCTGACATATGGGTGCCTTCTTTAGACAAAGCCTCTGTTTGGAGTGCAAGTCATTCTAACTAATGGGTAAGTCATGTTCATTGACAATCACATTAGCCCTTTTTGCTATTTTAGTCAAATAAGGCTAAATAAGGCTAATCATTTAGCATGCCTAATTTATATAGCTATGAGGGTGGGTTATCAGTACAGATGTACTGAAGCATAAAAGACTTGGGAACACTGACCTATCTGTCAAATTTGATCAAGCCCAATGAAATTCAATTTGTTAATCTTGCTTCACAATCCTACCCTCATGCACTCAAACGCTAATACATTTTGTATTGCACTAAGATGCACAGTCTACAGTGAGACTTTTTATTTGGATTAATCAGAATCATGTATGAGCTATGTTAACATTTGGAATAAGGGGCATGACTTTTAAAATTAGAAGACTAAAAGTAGGATTGCAAATCTGTAAATATTTGTAATATGTATTTGTATGCTCAGATCTTACCTTAAAGGACAAGGCCACAATCTAATACTTTAATGATAACTACAGCTAATAAAAAAAATCACGACTGTTTTATCACTCAACAGAGAGAATGCTGGTTTTGCATGTGTATACATACACAACTACTCAAGCTTCAAAAATTAACCAATGCAAGTTACACATCTCCGGACTTCTCACTTCTCTAAAATAGTGATTAATGCTCATTTTGTGCATAAAGCAAAGGTTTCTGAGGCTAAGAGAAGAGCATAGCTCTCCCAGTATGCCCTCAGGCTTCATTCCCAAGGAAACATCTTTTTCATCAGCTACCTAAGTTTTCAACAGTCATGAAGTTTAGCCTTAGTCTTTGATTCCAGTGCTGCCTAGAGATAGCCACAGAATCCGGATACAATGAACTGAAACAGCACAAGCTCTCAACAGTTGATTTTTTGCTGTTTCCAATCTATTCTAAGAGCAGCTACATTTGCACAGATGATTTGTCCAATATTTGCACAATATAGTATATATAATTCTGCAATTAGAAGACTCTCAGTCCTGGTTTGTTTCATGACAGTCCTCTAGTCCTCCCTCTGAAGGCGTTTCCTACCTTATAATTGTTCTCTCGCCTCTCGCCATACAGGACAAGAGAACATTCCTGTTTTCCAGTCTCTGCTCAAATTGCATACAGAAGCTTACTGGATTGAATTAGAGAGACTCAAACTTGAATAATTACTATGTTCCTCAATTTGAGACAAATTGGGATAATAACTGTATCCAAGTATAGGCTCCAGCAGATATATTTGGTCCTTCAATCATACCAGACTAGTCAAGAATCAGTTCTGGAATACACAGAACATTAGCTAGAAGAGAACAACCATAACAGACTGAACTCCACCTGTCTTAGAATGTCTTATCTATGTCTAGTAATGGAAAATAATAAATAAGGGAAACAACTTTCCCACCCAACTGAGCTTTTACTTTATGTTATAACTAAAAATAAGTAAAAGAATAAAGCAATATGATTTTTTTATTGGTACAGGTAGATAAAATTCTGAAATCACATGGGAAGTATTCAGTTAACACTGATGAGACTGGACATTCCCATTGTCTGGGAAATATCTTGGTTCTTTTCCCATTAGATATGTTTATATAAGCCTGTTTTCCATATTATACTGAATATCAGTGGACATTAGACTAAAAATGTAAGTAATGTGAAGTCATAAAGTCAACTCTCTTGAAGAGGTTGCAAATTTGCTCAAGACCTATCCATGCACCGTGGAAACAAACTCTACATACCACTAGCATGCCTGAATCTTTTTGTTTTAGAGCTTGGGCACCAACACCACCAAACAGCTGTGAAAAATGAGTGGGGAAAAGGAAAAGAATATTAAAAACAAACAAACAAAAAAATCAAGCCTGGCTTCATCACAGAAGAGAGATATTGAGTTAAAATTTCCAGATGTATGCAGGTGATTTATGAGCACAGTGTCCGTAGCATAAAGGGACATAGGTTTTTATGTTAGTTTAGCTCTTTTATAGCACTAGCCAGGATCATAACCCAGGGTTTGCAATGGCTAAGAAATTATTTCAGTTCCTTAGGTCACAAGTTATGGTTTGGGACTTGCTTTTCTTGTTCTCTCTTTACATATCTCAGGGAAGTCCAACACTTCCCTGACTATCTGTTCATGTGTTTTGTGAGAGGTGAAAAAATAAAATCCCAATTAACTTGTGTTGGTTAAAATCTTGTTTGAATAAGGTTTTGCATTCAGAAATAGAAGGGAGAACGAAATACATATCTGAATTTTCTTATTTGCCTGGAACTTGTTTCACTAGTGTGAAAATTTATATGTGGAGTTATATCTATTACATATTCACATTTACACTTCTGTATATCTTAGCACTCTGTTAAAGCTTGCACATTTAGAATAAAGCGAAGACTCATATGTGCATGAGGAAAAAAAAAATCTAGAGATTCTTTAAACTAAAAATCCTGGATAATGACTTCCTGACTAATCATGGCTAGTCTGATGGCAATATCTGAAACCCCATATTAGCCTCTGGATAGAAAGCTTTACTAGAAGAACAGGAAGAAAAGCAGGAAGCAGCACAACCGCAGCAACAAGAGGCTGATGTCATCTTCTTCATCATTAGGGAAAAAAAATTAAAAAGAAGGCACAGAATGGGTGTCACTATTTAAAATTATAAAGCTTTAATGAATGCTTTCCCATTGTGCACAAGTGAGATCATGGCCCTACCCAGATACTTCTTTTAGGAGCTCATACTGAACGGTGTGTGAGCACAAACCCCAAGGCTACCAAGTCCTAACCACAGAAATCAACTTTGCTTCTTGTAGAGAACACTCTGTAATGTTGAGAGAAGATTTTTTAATTGCCTTACCATGAAAGCACCAAAAGACAGCAAATTTTGTCTTGCATCATATGCCTTTCTAGTGGATAGCTGCCTAAAGAGAAAATCATAGCTCCACTGCTGGATATAATGCCAACAAGAGGACACACATTCTAACCGTGAAGGTAATGAATAGCTAAGCTAGTTTAAATATACACATCATAAATAAAATTATGTATACTTTTTTATATATATACACACCTATTTATGTATATCTATATGTGTGCGTGTGTAAAAAAACAGATATATGGTATGCAGCTAACCAGAAGCCTTGGTGAAAACTTGTTTCAAAGACACACTGAAATAAAAGACTAACACATACAATATAGAAAGTTTTCGCATGAATTAGGATGCGTTTAAGCTACCATATAGCATTAGAGCAAATTAAATCTCTCTTACTTCAATATTCACATGTCTGAGTGAAATTGTGGGTCTTCTCCCTTTATTTTACTTTAAATTTTCTTCACACAACTGCTGAACCACAGAAATCTGCATGTCACAGAGAACTTGACAAATTGAGAATAATAATTAAAAAGGTAAAAAAACCCCAAACTCACGAAAATTGCAGGAGGGAAAAAGACAAACATAGTTAAATCCTGAAATAGTTTGGTGTGAAATAAAGCATTATTATACCTGCAATGATGTCATCCATCTGCTCCAAAGCTGCTTCCAGCATATGACTAGCGTCAGAAGCCATCATCTGTGAATTCTTCAGAATTTTACTCTTTCTACTGAAAAGACAGAAGAAACCATGTCTATTACACTAAACCAGACCTGATAGAAAAATATGTCACTGTTACATTATAAATTAAGCCACACAATCAAGTTCACACTAGCAAAAATACTGCCTAGTAATATGAAAACTAACAAAATTGTATTCTTGATAGATGACTTGGGATTTCTGAAGTTTTCATTCATCATTGATTTTTTTTTTTTTAAAGAGATTTTACTAAAAAAAGGAAATGCAGATGGAAACAAGACAAATCAATCTCAAATACTGGAAGCTTGAGATTCCCCTACCCCTCATCCTTAACAATGGTTTCCTAGATTTAAAATTCAGTGCATTTCAACCTTTTGCACTGTAGGGAAAAAGAGCATTCACTAGGTTTTAATGAAGGTATGAACACATGGTGAAAAACATGCTTAACCTATAGGCAGAACTCCGTAGGAGCTCTGCTTTTTGATTGCTGCCTTAAGAGTAAAGACAATTCTGAAATAATTTTTACTCCTCCTTTCTATATCCCCATTCAGACTTTCTGCCACTTCTTTCATGACACTGAAAATACAGTTCTTTCTGTTCCAATAACCAAAATGTCCCAAGCATGAAGTTTCTGAAATTACTGCTGCCTCTTTAAAACAGGATTAAAGACATCAATGTTACCATCTGACATTAAGGCTAACAAACAAAATGGTCCAAAATTAGTCTCTATTTGTGAGCTGGTGTTGCTGGACTCTTAGTCAAGTAACAGTCACTATTGTCAACAGATGACATTTCAAAGGAGAAAAGAATTTACACTGTCCTCTTCACTGCCAGTGAGAAAATCCTCTCTGAAATAAGGCTCTTTTGCACATCACTTCATCACTGAAGTATGAAACCAATGCCCACACAACAATGAACAGGGATTGTACTTACGCATCATTTTTGCAGTGCTCTAACACACAACTCAAAATACTGACAAAGCCTTTAAAGGGTCCCAGAATTTTGATTTCTCTTCCATGACGTATGCAATTCAGTCTTTTGACATGAAACCTCCTGATACAGCAAGCTTTTAAATCTGTGATTCAAAACTGTTCAATTTTGACAGCTTTCTGAGCACCACAAAAGACACCTGTCTGACAATGACTAGAGATATCCTTCAAATGATGCAGGTTGTAGATAAATGTATCAGCAATGGTCACATGTTTGTGGGGCCGATTATTCCAGTGCTACTGGAATTATTCCAATCACTAATCTGTATTTACCATGAGATTACCTATGGTAAGAATTCAATTATTTTAAATTTAAATAAATATTACCATAATCTCTAATGGCAACTCCCATAGATGAAAGTATTTTTGCACTGTGTTCATCCAGTGACAGTTCAGATGCTGGCCACCACAACCAATCATGACTGGTAGCTAAAGCACCCATATTTACCTGCTCAGTTGGAGCCTGCCTAAACACTAGAATGTAGAATCAGCAGCCAGAGGATAAAGTCAGCTTTAAAATACAAGTTTACCCATTTTTTGTTTCAGAGGGACCGTCAGGAAAAAAAGAAAAAAGAATCCCTAGAAGTACACTTAAGGCTGAGTCTGAATTACTGCATCATAAGAAATGTTCAATCTCAGTAACAAGCCCAGTGCGACAGAAAATTTTCACTAACAAGTCAAAATTATTTGCTGCTCTTACAAACGAAGAATCCCAAGATGCAGGTTTTTCTCCATGGTGCTGGTGAAATATACACAAAGAAAGCTAATTTATTAATAACCTCTGTGTTATCAGTAAAGTGTGTGCCCTATGTCCATTCTTGTCAATGTATACAACACCACTGTCTACACTATCAACAGGGCTGGATGCAGGAATAAGAGTCAAACTACTATGTTCTAATTTCAGCTCTGCCATTTATAGCTTGTCATAATGGGTAAGCTATTATTTAACTTCAGATCAAATTGATGTGAAGAGCAATATGAGAATGCCTTATCAGAAAACAGAAGAAAAATCTTTAGTGTCACCCAAGGGAAAGATTAATGTAAATGAATGGTTGGTTTTGGTCTCTCCATTTTTGTCAAAACAATAATTTAAGTATGAACAATGCTAAATGTAACTGAATTTCACCAAAATGCACTTGACCCAACTATTTCATTCAATGGCATTGGCAATAACACAAATCACGCTCAGAATAATCTGGAAAGTCATTAAGTCAGATGATATAAACTTAAAATTTCAGAATGCTTACACACGTGAATTTTACAGACACTCCCTCTGACTCTGTTGCTTCCCTTTGTCGATTTTGGTAGATTTCCATCTTCTGTTGCCACATTTACCCACCAGTAGGCTTAGTAGATTCACTAAATACTAGAGAGATACCTGATTCTCAACTGCAATGAGCCTCCTTCCTTGCAATATATCTCCTAGTTCAAAGCAACCATAATGTCAGTAATCACCTCAGTGAAAGGAAATCCACCTACAGAGAGCAGCTGCCAAAGAGGCACCTAGGCTACCTTGCTCCTTTGGCAGATGTGGCCACCAGCCACTCCCCCAGAAATCTATGGCCACCAGCTGTGTTGGTAAATCAGGACAGTAGACTGGCTCAAAATTAGAAGGGAGAAAAAGAGTGAAAAATACTAAAAATAGCATAGAGTTTCTATTGCTAGATTGCGCTGCATGCTCACTCTCATTTGTGCTGTAAGCTACTGCTCCGTGTGCTTAAAGCAGCTACAGCAATACACAGTTGTTACTAGCAAGAAATTCAAGACTACCATTTCTTCTAAACATCAAATATACTATTTGACCATCTGTAGTGAAAAAGGTACAGAAAATACTGATACATTATATTACAAACTTGGCATTTTACTTATAGAAAAACCTTCAGTCAAGACCTTGGCACAAACCAGAAAGTTTTTGCTGAAAAATACTACCAGAACTAAGTCTTCTACCTCCTCCCAGTCTCCACACTCTGCCTGTTTTCTCACCTGTATCCACAGTGCATTTGCTGCTTAACTGCATTAAGCTAGAGTAAACCTGCTGATCAAACAATTTATTAATAAGAGCAATGTTCTTTGCTCCAGAGAGATAATGTAATATTACTTGCTTGACATCTTTTTCTAGACAGACCTGTTGCTTGTGCTTCAGGCAAGTCTTACTTTCCCAGACACTCCCTTCTTACAGTTCAACTGTTCTGAGCAATATTATGGAAATAGCTTGTTAGATCTCACATGCTTTCTGATCTAGTTCTACAGAAATATCTGCAATTGTGGATTTTTAAAAATTGTTATTAAATAACAAGACACCTCTATCAATCCCAAGGCATGGTGAGTGCCTCAGACAGGAGCCATCTGTTTGCTGGTATTTTAATTCCTTTTACAGTTTTCATTCCTGAATGACATCAACAGATGCAGAACACCATGACTTATCTACCTATATAAAAAAATACATATATTTTGAAAAAGAAGTTGTTTCAGCTTTGGTAAGGACTGAACAAAAACTATCTCTAACATTATAGTACAAGCTTTAATATTAGCAAATTCTAACCTTCAGGATTTATTAGATTAATTTATATACTAGCAAAATACAAGAATCAATCTACTCACCTTTTCAGGTCCCTAAGAAGAAAAGAATTTACTTTTTTGCCTGATCAGTAAAAATTGTTCACTATTAATAGCTAAACTTTTACTGCTAAGCAGATGTAAGTCTAAATTATTATCTGGCCTTCTAAGTCACATGCTCATACCAATTCAGAGCCCAGCCCACAGATAAAGATATTGCAACCCTGTTTGTTATAATTATCTAAGTAATAAGATCTTCCAGGAAGCACAGACAGAGTGAACTGGTCTGAACGCCCTAAATCTATTTTGCTCAGCTAGCTTTACCCTATAAATCCCAATCTGAGATTTGCATTTCAAATAAAATTAAAAATCTCTGTTAGAACTATAGTGCTTAGAGCCAATATCCCTTGCAAATTTCTTAACCTACTTTCTGTATGTAAAACTATAGCTTACTGTGTCCAAAAAGAATCTAATATTTAACAGATGTATTCACTATGAGCAAGATGTTCTTCAGAATTATGAAAAACCTTAATTAAATTTGATTCTTTCATGGCTGCCTTGGACCAGCAGCTGTCCAGGGATTAAGAATGTGAACGTTTAGGCAACCCGTAAGTCAGATGTTTTTCCAAGGTTGCTTCTAATAATGTGGTTGCCAACTTCATCAGTTATGGAGAGGGGTGTGGTTTTTGACAAAAACTCTTGAAATCCAGATCTCCCCTTTCTATCAATATTTTGGGTGGCCTACAAATTCCTCTTACATTTAGAAGACACAGCTAATTAACTACCACCACCTTTTTTTCCTGGGATGAATAAATACACGTTTGTGAACTGTTTAAAGATTCAAATTCAAGTATCGCATTGCTTTGTACTTAATGGTATAATGAAATATCAAGTGGCTTCAGAAGTCCTCCACGTTTTTTTCATCTGCAAGGCGACTCCTGAGCTGGAATGAACAAATGTGCACAATTTCCACCCCCGCCATTTCCCACCTTGCTTCTCCCCCAGCCACATGCTGTATTGTATCCAGTCACCCCACAGGAACACAAATACCGATTCATCTCTCCAACCTGGCTCAGTAGTTCTCATGACACCATCAAAAAGTTGTAAATACATATTTGGATCCTGGCCTTTTAGAACCTGGCATACCTCTCTAATTAAGTTACTCCTTAGTCCTAAATAACCATCCACAGCTGCTAGGAACAGAAGAATTTCTGATGATCACTAGAATGACGGCCTAAGGAACACTACTTACACAGCACCCTCCAGGACTATCCAGCCAGAAATCCTATTCATCTGATTACTGCTTGAATTTAATTTATTTGTTAATACAGACACTACTTGCTCTATTTCCCCTTCACATGCTTCATTGGAATAGGCAGAAGGGTAAATAGAACCATCCTTCACTGATTAGCCTTTATGTAGTAAATAAAAACCAAGACTATAGAGTCTTGTTTAAGAATAACTAGAATGGGAATTTAAAAAATATATTTATTTTCAGATAGAAAGTATAAAGGGTCCACACTAAGGAAGCTCTAGAGAGAAATATAGATTAGACAAAGTTGAACGAAGACCTGATACTGAACTATTTCAGGTAGATGGCAGAAGAACTGGTAAGGTCTCTAGTCAACATATTGCTGGGAGTCCTTATATGAAAGAACATCCTTAGGTGAAGCACAGTACCAGTACAGTACCTCCATGATGAAAATGAGCTAAGCTCATTAACTAAATAAGCTAAACTAACTTATGGAGGCAGCTGGGTATTACCCTGGCCTGTAAAATCACCACGTTTGTGCGCTGCTGATAAAAGTTAGAGTGACGAGCAGCAAGAACTATGCTGCTTTTAAACATATTATACTAAATAATTTGATTTAAAATATGAAGGGAACTGAATGTAGTTAAATTTAATGCATTATGAAGTAGCAAAGTCAAAGCCAAACATCTGTTTTCAAAAATAAACCCATTAAGTTTGCTAATATGAGACTGAATTTCAATTTTGGGGGAAGGGAAGGGGAAGAAAAAAGGAAGCAGCCTTAAAAATATGCTAAACGATCTGACTGATACTTCATGATGCTTTAAGAACACAAATCACCTCATAGTAACTCCTCCACAGGACTCATGGATATTAAGTTACAGTTGCTATTGGTACCATAACCAAATTTCCTGACTCATGTTTGTACAAAGTCTCATCCTTACATATGAAAGCTGATGCTGACAGAATGGCATGTGCAAAGTGAGGTTTCTTCAGCTTCTCTCTATAGCAGTTCTATCAACTGTAGAAAGCCCTTCATTCCTTCAGTGTTTTTTTAAATATTGTTCATAAAAGCTTAAAATTAAATTATGAAGTGTGTTTTTAAATTCTTATCAGATTTTTCTGTTATACACAGTATAAAGGGAAATGTTTTAGCTTCCAACTTTGCAAATCTTAAAACCAAAATTGCATTTATTACTTATTATTGTATTAAGTGAAAAAAAAATTATTTTAGTTCAGTTTTCATGTGGCTAGTTCCAATTTCTACCTAGTTAAAATTTTAAAAAGCCACAGTGAATAAATGCTTTGGATTTAAACTTCAACTGAGTAAAGCATTACCTGGTAAAATACATGAGAGGAAAGTTTCTGAACCAAGATGTGAACATTTCTGGTCTTAAATGTAAAGATGAACGGCATACAAAAGTCAGATTTGGTACTACAGTTCACATTTAGTTATAAAAGTATGACAATACAGAAGAGTTAGACCCCCAAAATTCTGACATTTAAACTACTTTTTTTTTCTTTCCCTTCTAGTCTCAGGTAGTCACTGGCTTCAAGGTCACAGCTTCAAATTTTCTTCTATGAAAGTCACTATTTCAACTAGGTCTTCTAAATTACTTAAATACAGGTTCAATGCCTGGGAAACTGCATCCCCCCCCCCCCAAAAAAAAACCCCACCCAAAAAAACCAACAAAACCACACAAGAGTTGAAAAATTTAAGCTGAGAAATGATATAATGATCAATCCTGTGAAAGTAAATTTATGCTCTAGTAAATTGAAAGGTGAGAAATGGTAATAAAAGTTAACACAGAACTCATGCGTGAATGAACTCTTTGCCCTAGAGTAAAATAGAGGACAAGACCTTGACAAAAATTGAGAGAGATTAGGTATATATGATTAACAAAGGTATTCAAAGCTGTCCTCTATAAACATCCTAGAAATTAGACAAACTATACTGCTGGAAAAAACACATTTTAAAACTTACTAGGATTAATATTTCTTATGGTTCATAAATAGTTCTCAGGCTTTTTCAAATCTCTCTGAAAGAAAGGCTTCTCAGCCTGCCCATGACAACCTACTGGATACGGCCAGTCCCTTATGGAAGATCCTAGTGTTCAAGTTCTGTTTGCCTTTCTGCATTTCAGTAAGTTTTGTAAATGGAAATCATTCTTCTTGCCCATTAAGCTGTTACAGAACCAACTCAGCAGGGCATGCACTACTAATAACTTACTTTATTAATCTATTAAGTACATGTGTATAAATCCCACTAGGGATGCAGAAGTGTGTACGAGCCCTGTGAAGCAGATTTTGCATTAATTTATGCAGGTGCCACATGTTTCACTGAAGGAGGCCAGTGCTCACATAGGGCCAGAAGATCTGATGTCTCAAAGAAATGTAAGGAGGTCCAATTTTCAAATCTGCTCAGTGTCCATCTTCTTCAGTTCCTCGATGCACACAGAGGATCGTTGTAAAAATCAGCTGCTTTGCCAACAAAGAACAAACACTCCTCAGCCAACCAGCTTAGTTTTTAGAATCCATGCAGTCCTTGGTCCTAGGGGCCTTGAATTCTATTTATTGTTGCCTGTAGTGCAATGAAGACAGGTATCCATCAAATCATATGACTCAGAGGCAGAAAACAGCTGTGTATTTTTGGAACTCTTACGACACCATAAGAACAGTCATGCTCATTCAGATTAAAAGTCTGTCTGGCCCAGTGCTCTGTCTCTAATGATGTTCAGTGCAACACAGGTGCATGGTGACCAGTCTCCTGCTCTATCTTTCCCAGTAATCAGCAAGCATGAGACTTTGTCAAACACAGACTGAATAGGAACCATCATGTTTCATAGATGTTGAAGGGCCCTCTGTGGATTTATCTGATTCCTTTTCAAATACATTTAGTATACTTTTTCAGTGAATGCTCTGACATTACAGGAAAACAACCACAAACGGTGGTTAATCACTGCTCACTTTTTCATGCCGCTATCTTACAGTCTCTTTGCAGTTCTATTCCTTTCTCCCCTGCAATGTCCCTGTTTAACTGAAGAGCCATTATTCTGCAAGTCTCTCCTCAGAATAAACCCAATCCATACTTTTCAACATACTTGCTGCTTCTCTATATACTTTTTCTTGTTTTATTGTACTGCTGTGAGATGAGATGACCAAGGCTACATGTAGCATTCAAGTTGCTGGGCATTTCTGACCTCTAGAAAAACGCCACAAAAGAAATACGTGATGACACAGGTGAATACGTGAATACAGAGCAAAAACAATGAATCTGTAAAGAACTAACTCACTTGGGGGGATTAGAAGAGTGGAGAGCACTAAGTGTTCCTTAAAATGGACAGACATGAAAGTAGGTGAGGATTGGTAGAGGAACTGACACAGTGGACACTGAGATACCCGAGATGTTCTTCTGCAACAGAACCTCAGAACAAAGAGGAGGGTTAACAAGCTAGAAAACTGATTTCCTGCAATCAAGAGAGACAATTTTCATCCACAAGATTTCTAAGGTAAAAAGCTGAAGTCTGGGTTAGACTACACAGAGAAACATTCAAACATAGACAAAACTAATAGATATATTTCTTATGATTATTTCTCATTATGAAATGATCTACTCTTGGGTTACTCGGGTTATAAAGTTCTGCCCTGAATTTGCCTCAACTTTATTAATGTAATATGAAGACTTTTGTGACAGAAGGCTTAAAAACAAATACTAAAAAGACAGCTTTTTTGACTTTGTAAAATTTAATTTCATATTAGTATTTTTCCCTCTTTGAAACATTTTGTGCAGCAATTTATAAATAACTGGAAACATCACTAGGCTGGTTTAATATGACCCACCCTGCATCTGTGAACACAAACATGCTGAATTCACACTAACAGGAACTGACAGTATCAAGTACTTCTGTATAAATTTAAGCTTCAGTAGCTATTTTGAGGAAAGTGTCTGTGGGAAACAAAGAAAGGAAAAATACTTCTGCTAGAAGCAGCAAATTCAACATAAGTGAATCTGCCTGGATTAAAAGCATTAAACTAGGAACAACAAATGGATCACTATGAAAAGGATCATATTCCACATTAGTCATCACACCAATAAAAATATAAAGTTTAACAGCTGTGTCAGTTTAATGCCTACGCTTATAAACAAAACATTCATATATTGATTGCTTCCTGAAGATTAATGAATATATCTTTGGAAAAAGCTGTCTTCAAGTTTTTCTCTTTCACTGCCTAAAGAATAGGTATAACCAAAAGGGAAAAATTCTCCATAGCAAGTTAAATCCTGATCTAAAATGACACATATTGTTGATTTTGCTCCTCCGTTATTCAGAATATGGGAAATCTTACTCATTGCAGAACTGGCCAACAAGTAAGGAAGCAGCCGTAACAAATACTGTGCCACAGCTGATTTCTAAATCAGAGAATGATATATTCTCCTATCATATTTACTTTCCATACTTAATGGATTAACATATTTTTCTATAATTTTCTAAATATCAGAACAAGCATTATACAGAGAAGCAATGTTGCAAGACAGTAACTTGACATCCAAAAGCAACATTTAATATTTTTAAGATTCGCATAGGTGAGAGAAACTTGTAATATCTCCCAGCTGAAGAAACATTATTACAGGTGGCAAGAAAAATGTGACATCCTTTATTGTTTTTCCAGTGGATCCTAGAAGAAAAACAAATACCAAGATGTCTAGAGATAGATTAAGCACCCACTGAAACCAGAAGCTGACTTTAGAGGGAACACAAAGCAGCCCATAATGAATGTGTGACTAGATACATAGGTCTCCTCAACGACCTATTCAATGGAGGATCTGTATTTGCTCACAGAAAAACATGTTTAGCTAGCAAAAATCACCACACTGAAAACTCACTCAAGTGCTCAGCTTTTCTATTTCACATTTATCTATGCACGTTGTTACTGTTCCTGCTCTATCACCACAGCTGAAACAAGTAAGTTTCAGGTAATTGTATATCCAGTTTTGAGTATTTGGTGCAGACCTCTTATAGGATTACAAAAGAGTTCTGAAGTGCCCAGCATGGTGCTTCCATAAAGTAGATACATCCGATGGCAGCGGATACAAAAGAGATCCCAGAAATCTACTGTTACACGTAGCACCTTTTATCATCAACTATGCTAGGCATTCTCAAGTTCTTACCAACCACAAAGCTCATCATGCCATGTCTGCCAATGATTTCAAGGCATTTATTCTCAGTTCTATATAAATGTAAAATGAACAAGTTTCCGTGTCAAATCACGTTATCAAGGGTAAGTCAAATCAATTTAAATTCCTCCTTAGATAATATATAGAAAATATAATGATATGTAGGACTAAGAGGTAAGAAAATGCACAGCCACAGTTCCATGCATCAGAATGCCTATTTGAATTTGCAAAACTTAAAAAGTATATGCTATTTCCGGAAAGAGGCTAACTGCTCAGTAAAACTGGTTCCATGTATGAGCCTCCAAAGGTTCAGTCTTTTTGGCTTACAGGTTTGCTAGGACACTTATTTCAGAAAGCTTTTGGAAGTTTCGCAAATTAAAAAATGCCTTTCTCAACACAAACAATGCAAGAACTGGACCTAGAAACAGAACCATTCATAAACTCAGTATTCTTCTGGTTTTTATATACATATTTACATCTGAAGTTCAGGATGCTGTCAGCATAACTCATCAATGGGTATGTATAAAGGATTACTTTTGTTCTCTTTTAATAGTGAATTCCCATTACTTTTAAGGCATGAAGAAAATAGAAGTTAAACCATTATAATGAACATACATAAGATTTCCCTGGATTTTTTTCCAGATAAGTATTTTAATTAACTACTTGAATGAGAACAATGACCCAAAAGTATTTGCCAAAAACTAAAACTGTAGTCTAAAATTTGTGCTAATATGTGTTACTTCCAGTCCAAAGAAAAACTTTCATATGATTGAAATAAATAGAAAAATTGCAGTTGTTACTGCAAATGCTAGAGTGTAACAGTACCTGAAGCAATACTTTGTTATAAAGTTAAGTCAAATTTTACTGGCTCTGAGATAAATAGACTAGACACCTTGGTACTGACACAGAAGACAAATGAAACTGAATTCTTGTATTATTTTAAAGGGCCTGAGTGTCATTATAGCAAGGCCAGAAGTCCTAAAGCGCACTGTTACAGTCCTAAACAGCAACGATTTCTCTGTGAAAAATACCTCAGAAGCTTCTTACATATGGGACCAAGTGACAGTGCATAATAATCAAAATAAAAAAAACAAAACAGAAAAAAGATTGAACTACTCAAATGACCACCCATTGGATGAAATTAATTTTTTCTTCTATTTCCAAAGAGCAAAGGAAATCTGAGTTCTTTAACAGCTTCTTCAGTTTATTTCATGTTCCAGAAAATGGATCAAAGTCTGCTCCCATATCAGTGATGATGACATCTTTATACTTTCATACTAAACTTGTAAGTAAAATTTGATTTGCTATTATATATAAAGAGAGATTTAGTCCCCTGTGTTTCAGTGGTCTTCAAAAACTCCAAGTGGAAATATTCAAGACAGTTTTATTAATTCTGAAAAAAACACACATCCAGTCTTTTCCTACTTGAAAAGAAAAATATGGTCATGTTAACAAACACCGAAATACTGCTCTGCCATGAGGAAATTGTCTCCTCTCTGCTCCATGACAGAAACAGTACTGTTTACTTTGTTAGTTAAGAAAAGCAAATAAAATACATTCACTGTAAAATGATATTTACAGGCATACTGCCTGGCAAACTAGGCAAGCTGCTTCACATGGCAGTTTTATCAGTCTCTTGGAATCCTTTTGGAACCTCTCCTCCTAAATACCCAAATCTGGGTTTCCAAAGGAAGTGAGCAGCTGCTAGTCCCTTTCCTGGTAATTAGTTCCTGGATAATCAGAACCTTTGATTAGAGAAGAAACTATAAATGACTGCTGAATCCAAACTAAACTCATTCTAGAGCATGAATTCCCTTTGTACCAAAAAATTTACTCTGAACACAAAATCCTTTCCCCATGCTAAAAAAAACTGAAGTCTTCTGCAGCCTGTCCTTTTGCAAGTACTTTATTTGAAACAAGAACCAGTTGGGCTTCACAATCTATGAACAAAACTGAAGATGCTACCAAAATTCCTAATTAAAATGGAGAATACAATCAAAGCAAAACAGATTTGGACCACGATTCTTGCAATGGTTTACTAATCCTTAGCTTAATCTACAACTATTATGAAACATTGCATGCACTGGACAAAGTATAGGTGAGTAACTATTGTGGAATATTAAGTATTTTTCACAACACTACAATATGTTCTGCAAAGCAGGCCAGAACAGATCTTTTTCCTGCACAGAAGCTTGTTGTAACAACTCTCCTTTCTTATAGTAACAAAAGATTCTAAAATGATTTTCCTTTTGTACATATGAAGTTTGCCAAATCAGACCATAAACTGTCATTTCAGTTTCAGGTAAAATTACTACTTTGGATACATTCAGCTTCCTACACTGAAGAACATTTTAATTCAAGAAATATTTAAATAATCATTTATAATGTTTATGGCTGAGATTTTCAGGTTTAATATAATCTGTACTAACACTAAAATACTTTGTATATATACTTTTCATTACAGGAGAGTACTTTCAATAAAAGAAGGAAACTTGTTTTGATTTTTTTTAGATACAATGAACACATTCTTTAAGAGAATTACATATCCTACTTTCGTTGACATTTTACAACTAGTCTATGTTTCTGGTCCACATAAGTAGCTCTGAATTTTAAGATTTGTTCTTCTTCCCTTCTTGAAATAATTATTAAAGTATGTATTACAAAAGAGCTTACAACAAATGCTTTACTTCTCTCTCTCTATATATGCTTACATAGCACTTGCATAAATGTGCCTTAAATTCAGCTAGAGGAGGTTTATTTGCTTCTTTGGGGGGGTGGTGTGTTTTTGTTTGGGTTTTTTTTCTTTTTTTTAGTAGTAAGTACATTTAACTCACAGGTAACAAGGGTGGTAGCTGGGGTCCATGTCTGAGTATCTGGGTTGAAGCTGTAACCACACTTCCTACAGTCTCACAGTTTCTGGTGTTGTTAATGCATGTCCTGAATACATCTCAAGATTCAGTGACTTGTTTTGCCATTTTTTTCTCCTGGCCTGCTGGGTGACCATAAATCAGGCAGTGAAACTGTTCAGGGAGTGATGGTAAGGCCACTGAAAAAGACCCACGCTTGTGTGATTTCTCAGCTGTACCCTCACTGCAAAGTATATAGAGAGGTTACAATCATAAACAAACCAAGGCACAACTTCATACCTTAGGTTGGACATAAAAACTTGAAAAAAGAGGTTTTCCACATGAAAGAAAGGAATAGAATTAATACTAAATTTCAGGTAAGAGCTTATATTAACTCATTGTGAAGATATGCACTTAAGCCTAACAAGAACAGTTTTATTAAGTATATGGGAGCGTTATCTCAGAATAATTGACTCACAGAACAGTTGAGGTTTGAATGCACCTCTTCATATCACTTACTTCAATTCCTAAGAGCTTGTTTTTACTAGCATATAGGTTAACAATGGCTGGAATGTCACCAAGGCACTGAATGTATAGGACAAAGATGATTTAACAGTAATTTCATTATGAACTACAGAATGATAGAACGTTTTAAGTAAAAGATGGAGAAGTCTTATGCAAGAAGATCTTAATACATCCCCTGTCTAATACTGCACACAGCAAATACCATCCAGGTGAAATGCAAAATCTTTGCTTCCCAGGATGGTTTGTGCCAGTTTCCTATCTATTTAAAATACCAGATTTACCTCTCCAAGTTCTTTGCTAGGGAAATTTTTTTCTCAGGAGTGAAACATCAAACTACTTCCATTTAGGAGCTGACTGGATTACATGCGTTAGCTCATCATCATCACAGAAACACATTCATAAAGCTTACTGCAATGTCATTAGGATAAGATGTTCTGATTATGCGTATTAAAGCAGATGCTACCATCTGCACTGTACTGTAGTGGAACAAAAATATGATTCACTATATTCAGGAGACACTTGGCAAATATTTCCCCGTCAAGCTAAGACTTCTGAAATAAACCTTGGGTTGAAAATAGTGCAAACCAGAAACAAAATGACTTCTTTGTATGAGCAGTACAGACAGAAACAAGAAGGCATCCCCAGCGAAGTCACCTCTGAATGTGGAGGCCGACCAGACTTGTCTTCAGAGCAGGATAAAGTAAAACAGCAGTTCCCATACTGTCAGTGCTTGAAAACTAGATAAGAATTCACCAGTTTATGTTTTATCTTTAGTAATTTAACTGGCATACAATCTGTTGATTTTCAAGAGTATGAAGACATAGCCAGCAAGTGACTCATTCTCTATGAATATTCATTCATCCATGTTACTCTAATGAAAACAAGACTCACAGTCCACATTTGATAAGCAACCCTTGCAACAGAGCCAGGCTTTGGACCCATCTTTTTCTTCCATCCAGCATGTTTTGACTTTGAGTGTTCAGTCTTATTTCACCCCTCCAGCCTAATTCAAGATTTTGCTGAAGGAGAATCAGGCTTGCTGATCTGTTTTCTCCAAATTCACATCTGCTTCAGGAAATTATCATCAGTTTAGCACCATGTCCTTGGATAATATGCAAAAGACCTCTCATACAATCAGCAATTCACACTCTGTCATTGCAACTTTTTGGAAGTCAGATACATCATTTACCATTCCAGGCATGCTGTCTGCCACATACTATCTGGTCACCATCAGGTTTGTTATCTTTTCCCCTCTCTAAACCACAAAGCACTCTATTTTTCCCTGTATTCAATTTTTAACTTTTATCTTCAGTTAGTTCAAGTTTTACCTAGAAAATTCAGCTAACCAGATGAACAGACATTTTTATGTGCGTATAAAATAAATATAAGAATACGTTTCATATATCACATAGAGTTGAGAAAAACACTAATGGCTCCCCATTAGTTTGTTGATCATCTGGCAGAGAAGTAATGTCCTGTCTTATTCATGTGAAGATACCAAAGTTTCCTCTTTGATCAGTATGAAAATACACAGCTCTTTCCCCTCAGCAACTCTGGGTTACAGGTCTTCCAGAAATACTAGTAAGCTACACAATATTCATAACAATCTTGCGTTACCAGTTATCAAATTAAGAGTTTAAAATCCAGGCCATGCTTACAGTCCTTTAAACTACTACATTGTAACTTGGCAAATGCACAGTATAAACATAAAATCCACAAATTGACCTAGACTGGCAACAATGCCATCAGGATTTACTTTTTATGTTTCTTTCAGAAAGGAATTATCTTTGTAATTTAACTTCTTTGTTCTCTGCATCAATGAATTGCCAAATAAAAGCAAAAGTGCTATTGGGAAATGGTTTTATAGTAAGTCAACACACGAAGATGCAGGCAAACAAAAGAGGTAACTGTAATGTTACAAGGTCACAAGAGACCTGAAATAAAAATGTGCTAAAACATATAGGCAGAGGCATCCAGCTACAAAAAAAGAAAGTACCTTTATTGTGTTGCTTAACGTGCATCTATTTAAAAGAAGAACTACAAAATACTGTAAAGGGGTGCAAGAAGAAATTCAAGCTGTCACAGTTTATCAAAGACATGTTATCACCTCAGAGCTGGTGATCAGACAAAGTTAAAGAACAGATTGTCCAAAGGTGAGAGTCTCAGTTTCTTTAGCTCTCCAAAGTAACAGGTGAGTTGATAGCACAGAATAGACAAGAGCAAATCGGGAAAAATTTAGAGAACTTAAAATAGTACATGGCTTAAACTTTCCAATTTTCAAGGGATCAAGTTACTAAAGTGAAATGATTTCCTACGCATCTACTGAACTCTGGTAACTCATCAAGCATGCCTCCAAGGGCAGCCATTGCTGGCTGAACTTTATTCAGTAGCTTATGAGAATTTCAAGATTGTATCTTAAGAAGTTGAATTCACTTCTGAGGATGAGGTGACAAAATGAGGTGATAAACATCTCCAAAGATTTGAATGATGCAACTTCACTAACAGAAAACTGACTTCTGAAGGTTCTCATTTACTGCCCTAAACAATGTTGTCTTCTGTTGCATTACTGTTTCTACACTATTAGGTATTGCTGGAAAATGCAGAAAAGCCTTGCTTGGTACAGTACACTGCATGATAACATTTGCATCTATATTGAGTGATCATTATCACAAAACACATTTCCTTATGCATCATTTCTCTGCTTTGATAAACACCTAATCCTCTGAATCATACTACGGACATCTAAAGCAAGAAGATGCTTTCATCCTATTCCTGTAAATATCATTTTCTGGAGGAAGGTGGATTTTTTGGTAACTAGCAAAGCCTCACTGAGGCTCTGCATTATGTGTAAGAACATAGTCCTTTGCTAATCTTACCAGGTCAAGGCCCTCATTTGTTTGAGCTGAAAGGCTCAAACAAATCCCTAGCTGTGGGGAAAGTGAACGAAGTTTCTGGTCTGTATCTGAATAGTCTAATATGAGTGAAAGTAGTGTCTAGGGAGAAGTGCTTTATAGGTTTTTGTGGGAGTTTGTTTGTTTTGAAGAAAGACCAGAAAGAGACAAACAGGAAACAAGTTAGGTAAATGACAGCTAGAAGCAGAGCTGCACATGGAAAAAAAAAAAAAAAAAAAAAAAAAAGGTGGATCACTATCTTTTGTTCTTTTTCATTTTCCCATGTTTTGCACTCATAGAACATTCTCCCTCTGCCTTTCCCCCTTGTTTACTGACCCTGTCAAAGTGTTTGGGGAATGTGCTTCTTAAGGCCTTCACTTACTCTTTTACATCTGTTCTCTTCCCATCCTCCATTCAAACACTCTACCACATCAAGTCACATTATGCTGCCTTAGAGCCTGCACAGACAGTCTAGAGTAACAGAGACTCAGTGTAGAGAAAACAGGGAGAAATGATTCAAGAACCCAGAAAGCACTTCTCTAGTCTATGCCTACACCAATGTATTCTATTTGTTTACACCTCCCCCAATCACTTTTCCACACTGCTGGTACCACATTAACAAAGATGAAGTGAGATCAGATACAGCAGGAGTGAGGGGAGGATAGTGCTTATTACCCCATCTCTACCTACTCCTTCCCTGCTTCTAGCATAGTTCTTATATAGACGGGGTTTGTGGAGTGAAATCAAGGTGGTAGCAGCAGTGCCCTCTGCCACCATTCCTCCAATTCCTCAGCTTCCTGGGACAGGAGATGAAAGCAGCAAGGGAACATGGAACCAGGGAACAACACTCCCACCCCAATTCCTACCATGCTTCAACCACACATTAATTTCTGCACCCTCCCTTTAAATCTGTGCTTTTCATAGGGCAGAGTCCCAGATGTACAATAGATAAACTGCTATATGTTTTGCCAAGACACTTGATCATTACCTGGCTTAGGTAAATAAAGCATTTAAGTTTTCAAAAGTGATGCTAACATTTGTTTGTAACAGTTACAAGCATATCATGAGCGTCTACAACACATAAATAACAGTGGCACGATTAGTCTTGAGCTATTCCTCAGCTTAAGTCTTGTTACGGGGACTTGAAATTATTTTATATATTACAAATTATATTATTTAAAATATATTATTTTCACCTCATATTCTTGTACCAAGCTATACTTATCTTGAAGACAAACCTAAAGTTCTTTTGAGTTCTCCCTCTGTTCAAATTTACACCGGGTTTCCTTTAGCTTCAAGAGGCCCTTACAATTGCTTCCAACTGGAACTATCAGCAAACAGAGGGTAAACCCACATCATTTAAAAACAACCCATGTTTGCTTAGCTTTGTCCCAATTTATCCTTTCACTCTCCTGGTATACCGAGTTCTACTCCAAGCATTTCTCCATTAGGAAGATACAAGGAATCATAAAGATTTGTTGGTTTTAGCTAAGTTCATACAGCAGAGCCAAGTCAAAGTCAGGAACACAAGCAAAGTAAATCAATAAACCTGGGAAGCTGAAATTCAGCCTTCTTTGCTCTCCCATCTACTCCTTCCACATTTCCACACAAATGCCCTTCATGCACCTGTTCACATGTTCCTGTTTAAAAAAAAACCAAATACCAAAAAAACACAGAAAAGTGCCCCTCACTATTCCCCCTCCTGCCAAAACCCTGCAATTAAAAATCCAAAACTGTAGAAGACCTTTATGACTATGGAAATACATACATGTGTTGTACATGCAAATCTTCAAAAGCACATATTGCACTTTACCTATACACAGTCAGAGCCACAGTTACTGACCTAACAAATTAATAGTTAACATCTTATTTTGCCCCATACAAAACTGAACAAATGTTAATACACAAAGGGGTGCGATTCCTTATCCTTCTTGTAAACGTTAGAGGTGAGGTATTTTTATCATAGCAGTACGGTAACATGAGTGCTGAACGATGAAAACTGGAGATCACTTGACATCTCTTCACGCTCTTACCGCCCTTATCTCTGTACCGGTAAAACAGCCCACAACAGCCAGTTTCATCTTCCAGCTCTCCTCTTCTGAACATCCTTTGAACTACCTTATTTCTCCCACATACCTCTTTCCCGAATTAATTCTCAATTACAGACCGGGGGTGGAGAACACCTCGCTTCCACTTTAGGGAACCTGGCTGCAGCTGGATGTCATTACTGACAGCAGAGTTTCTGAATCGACAGTTCTATGCCAATAAAACGGTTTATTTACTGACCTGCTAGCTGAACTCAAGTTTCAAAGCTTTGCTCACTGGGAGAATAAATATTTAACTTACGGGAGCCGCGTCTATTTAAAAGTCTTCTCAAGAGTACGGAGCTTAGTTGCCGGCTGGGTTAAACCACGACAAGTCCTTAAACTGTCCCAGCAACAGCCACGCATTGAGAGGGGAGAGCAACAGGCAGCTGGTCACCCCCGCAGCAGGATTCGTGAGGGATCGCCTTAGGAAAAACGGCCGAAGCTCCCCAGAAACCGCCAGGAGCCCGCGTGCCCGCGCTGCCGCCCCCGGGACGGCTGGGCCCGGCCCTCCGCCACCCACCGCCGAGCCTGCGCCACGGGGACACCCGAAACGCCCGGCGAGCGGCGCAACCGCTTCGCCGCTGAGGCGGGACCCTCCCGCCGAGCGCCCTCCCGCGCAGCCCGCCCCCGGCTCGCGCCGCCCGCCCGCGGGGACCGACCTGTCGGGCCGTGCTGCCGGCGCCAGGTGCGCCTCAGGGCGGGCGGCGCGCGCCCCCCACGCGGCTGAGGGAGGCGGCCCCTGCCCCCCAGCTGTGGTGACGGGACCGGCGGCGGCGGCCGCCCCCACGTGACGGGGAGGGGGCGGGCAGGTGCGAAGCGGCGGCGGGCGGCGCGCGGCAGTCGTTAGCCCGGCGCGGCAGGGGCAGGACCCGCCCCGTAGCCGCCTCACGGCCGGAGCTCGGGGACCCCCGCCTCGAAGACGTGCCCCGCCAAGCCCGGCTGGCAGGCAGGGGCGCGCCCGCCCGCCGCTTCCCCTCAGCACCGCCGGGCCTCAGCGGAGGTGTGTGTACCGGACACCCACCGCCAGCCCCGCATGGAGCGGAAAACCGAGGCCGTGCCAAGGCTACGGTGCGTGGCTTGGTCCGTGACGGGACGGCCAGGGGAGGCAGAGCCGGCTTCAGGGGTTGTGGCTGGCGGTGCCTCACCCCTCCCCTGCCTCGCCGGGTCTCACTTTCCGCAGCTACCATGTGCCCTGCGGGGACCGGCCAGGTCGGGCTGTGGCTTTCCAGGACTTGGCTCCACACAAACCCTTCCCCTCTCCTCACTGCAGAGATGGAAACTGGGCACTGTCAGCCCTGCACTGAATTTCAGTGGGAAGGGAAGGGTTTGGACAACTTGCCCCACTCCCCGCACCCCCAATTTCTGAGTTTTATTCTTTGTATCGTTATTATGGGAAGTAGAACAATCGATTAAAACTATGTTGTTTTAAATAGTGCTACGAGGCATATGTTTGTGCATATTCCTATATACCAGGAATTTTCTAGGTTAACAGAAACATGTTACTGAGAAAAGCAATACTCTTTCTCCAAATATTTAAAAATCAGGTGTTCTTATACTTAAAGCACTTATTTCTGTTAGCAAAATAATAGCATAGGCCATTTATATTGCTATAAGTATTTTATGTCATATTTCTGTTGACTCCTGTTTCAAAAACATTCTCTAATGCTATGTTTATGATTACAACAATCTCTAGTACAGGAAGTCTCCAAAGAAGCAACACATAAAACAAAGACTCACACTCAAAAAGTATAGGTTTTTCTTCTGTCTGTAGAGATTCTAAGATTACTTCTAGAAATATGAAAAGTGCTGCAAGTTTTGGTCACTGGGAGTTTACTGTTCTCTTTGGGTGCCTTGCTGATCCAAAATCTGATAAGGGTTTCTGTTGTTTTTACCCGAACAGGTCCTCCTAGGTGTGATACTGACACAGGTCCGCTGAGTACTTCTGATTACATCAGTTTTCTGGGGAGTTGGCTAAACAACAGCAAACATTTAGCAGAAGGTGAGCTAAAGAGTTTTGAGTACTTGTAACATCAACAATATAATTAAAATGCACATTTTTCACTGCTTGTGGAGTGGTTGTATTTCGACCACCACAATTTGCTGTCTTCCTTCTGTGATGATGTTTATTTCTATCTAAATAGTCTAAGCTTTTTTAATATGCATGATGTTTTAATGTAATTCTACTACTTAAAATAATTGTCCTCAATTTTAGAATTTCCTTTTGCCTAGTGTAAGCTTGTACTGTATTTGGAATGTTGAAACATTTTTCTCCCTGTTACCAACTGATGCACTATCTCACCTTGTGAAGAGTTATGTATGATTTCAATTTTCTTTTCAACTTATGCATGAGACCGAGACTATGAATCACACACCAGATATTCCAGAAAAAGAATTGGACCTCACTTACAGAGCAAACATGCCCAAGGTGGGAGAGGGAGAAAATGGGAAGTGAAGTAGAACGCCTTTGAAACATCTCTGAACATGCTAAAGAATAATTAAAACTGTCAGGAATCCACACGCTGTGTATTAATTTGGCTTGCTTTTGAACTTTTCTTGTCTTTCCTCTCAGCTTTGAGGTAGTCATCTTAAATAGGTCATGTATAGGAGTGGTCAAAATTCTAATGGTTGATAACATTTTAAGCATCTTTCGTAATCCTGATACCAAAAAGTATTCCTATAGCGCTGCTTGTTTTAGTATCGTTAAACCATTTGGGAAGAGGTCAGTGGAATTTAGAACAGTCTGGGCAAAGCTGGGAGTCTTTTTCAACACAAGGCTGGTTTCCTCTCTCTTTGCCCAACTAGCCTCACTGGTGGTCTACGACGTGTGCCTGGGTCACTTTCCACATGATGGAAGCTGCATCTGGGACCTCATTTACTCCTTTATGGCCACGCAGGGTTGTTACCTCCTTTCTTATTTATTCCTGACCCGGAGTAGTCAAGACCCTGCTGATACATGCTGTACTCCAGTGTGTGGTTGAGAAAAGCAGTGTCAGCCAGTGCACAGGAAGGCGAGTGGCGCCTTGCCCTCGTGCTGTGAAGGGGAAGGACGTGCAGCAGAGAGGCTGTGCAGCTACTGCCACTCCCTTGGGAAGCACAGGCAGAAGCAAAGAGGTTGAGCAGCACAGGCTAAGCATAGAATATGAACCACTGTCCCACTACTGCCATGGTATTCATGTGTAATCTTTTTACTGTTCTGTTTCTGTATTTGATATGTGGAGTGCCAATACTACTACAATATTGCTGTACCACTGGAAAGCGGAGAGAATCCTAATTTTGGGCTACCTTTAGCTTGTTGATCCTGTCTGTCCTGTTTTAATATAATTTTAACTGAAGTACATTAATTCTGCATCTCTCTTTCTCAGTGTAGCGGGTTTCAGAAGCACTCCCTCAGCTGTCCTGGCCTCTCAGCTAATTACCATTCCAGAAGTCCCCCCTCAATAAGAGAGGTTTGTTTCTTTTCTGCAGTAGTACAGACACATTACTGTCACAAAGCTGGCATTGTGTTAAGTCTTTGCCTCTTATATAACAATGAAGCTTATTCAGGGAGAGCATAACCATCCCTCTCAGAAAAGACCTATGAAAAAAACAAGTTAGGAACCCCAAAAGACAACACTGCTGGACACTGCTTTATGGACCATCTTCACTTCTTCCATCTTGAAAAATCAGTAGAAGGTCAACTGTGAGATCCCACATGTTGCTCTGTAACTATCTTTACCAGGGTATACTTTTATTTTGTTAAAAATTACTGAGCAGAACTGTCCAAGTTTCTCTTCCTCAGTGTCACAGTCACATTATGGGTCACGCTGACAATGCTTAGAGGCCCTGTATTTGAGTGCAGGTCATGTTCTGCAAGCATGCCTGCATGGTGCTTAGGCTTATGCATGTTACTTGTTCTTTCGTAGTGCAGTGCTTGGTCTGTTGCTGGATTGTACAGAAAAGTGGCAAAATGGTTCATAGTCACTGAAGGGTAGGGACCAAAACAGACACTTGGATGAAGGCTCTAAACGGCTACGCTCCCTAGATAGAAGCTCATGGCTATAAGGCAGGAACAAACATTCATGTTTTGATACATCAATTTGCAGTATGTTCCAAATTGCTGTTTTATTTGCTGAAAAGCTTTTATAAAGCTTTAATCTTACTGTTTGTAAAGGGGAGTAAATTAGCTGCAACTAATGTAGTCTAAACTCAGTCCCAAGCATTCTAATTTTTCATTACCAATTTACTCAAGAATTCTCACAACAGATACCTGAGACCTCATGTCCTTCTTTATCACAAGCTTTACTCCAAGAAGACCACAGCAAAGATTAGTCACAGTGTGATTTCATTGTTTTGCCCAAATCACAGTACTTTATTCATAGACTGTACAGGCTGTGAAACACCAGCATTAAGACAATGAATAAACATTGTGATGCAACTTTCATAGTCCTGCAGGAACTGTATAATCTCTTGTTTGTGAAGAAAAAAAAAAAAAAAATCCATTTAAATGCTCAGAGATTTCCTTTCATGTAAATTTGGCTAAATCAACTGTAGACCGGAAATAATGTATTGGAGAATCCTTCCCCATTGACTCCATACAGCTAATCCATTATGTCTCATTAGAAAGTGTAGCCTGCCTTATCTTTAACAGAGATTTGTGGTCAGCCATGTTGCCAGTTCCTCTGGTAAGGTGCACATCCTTCTCTTACCCTTTGAAACCTTTTTTTTTAGCATATGTGGTATACTCTTTTTTTAATGGGTAAATATGCTTGTGGGTTTTTCCCTGTCATCATTTGGTGGAGTTAATGTGAAATATTCAAGAGGAGAGTTTAAATAAAGATATTTTGTCTCTACATAAAATTACACTTGAAATTTTCTTGCAATCTTGCAGGATAGCTACAGCTTCTTGATACTAAAACAGAACTTACTATTTTTTCTCTCATAGTTTAGAGCATCAGCTGTTCTGTAGCTGTACACATGATATAAAAGTCTTCTTTTCAGATATCTCATACTAGGGCAGATGAAATACTTTTTAAAAAATTCCTTAATATAGAGATAGTTTTGTCGGAGAATACTATACTTTTTGATCTGGGTTTTTTTCCCCAGTCCTCTGTTCATATTCCAGAAGCTTTCACGGACACATGCAGTTCTTAAAAAAGGCTTTCAGGATCATACTGTTATTTCTGTTCAGCATTTTAAAAGACATTTAAACAAGCCACTGATCTGGCCGTTTGCATGTAACTAATTAGAATTTTACCTGAGACAGCTGCAAGTATCTAAATTTACCTGTTGGTGCTACAAGGACAGAGCTCCATCTAGTGTTCAGTTTTAAAATCAGACACGGGTGATCTTGGAGAGTTTGGGAATGAATGTTCTTGGCTCCCAGGTAAATACTACCTCCATATGTTGAGGCATTTTATAAATTTTTGGGTTGGCAAGCTTACCATAGTAAATGAAAAGCTAAAGGAGGGCAGCTGCAGTCTTTTCAGGCAGACACAGCTGTTTAAAACATCTGCATCTGCATTTGCTCTAACCATCAGGCAAAGGCCTTCTTATTGCAGCTTGGAAAATAGAGCTTGTACAGTAAGTTACTGCATGCTTATGTATAGAGAATGCAGTACCATATAAGCTGTTATTCCATCTCCTTTACTGAGGTAATTTTGAGTAGAGGGACTTATTTAAGTCAGACTGGACTGATAACATTGGGGGATTTGGCGTTTGTCTAAATTTGTTGCATTAAGAAATGGTAAAAAAAAATATATGCTAGAAAGTATCATGAATCATATAAGACATTATTAAGCTGTTTCTTGACTCAAAAGATATCCATTTTTCTATTATCTTTCTGTGAAAGCTTCTAGCCAGCATTTAGGTTTGATTCAAGTAAGATGTATTTTTTTTTTTTGTACAATCTTTCCTGTTTTAAAAATACACACAAAATCCTGTACCTTCAAACACAGGAGAGACCATAACAGCAGAAAAATTCCAAGTTCATCTTACCTGCAAGTTTTGAGCCAGGAGACAAGGGTCTCTGTCCTCTTTTTCCCAAATAACGCTCTTTATTGCTTCTGTCTTTGATTGTTATGGTTGCTATCACACAGTTCTTTTCCTCATAACCGTACCTACAGAAGCAATAAGTCATGCCTTCACCTTTGTTTTTGAGGCAGACCTTAGGCAGCTCCAGCCGATGCTGTTTGGTATTATGATTCAGTTAGTCTGATATAACAAAATACTCCGTGCTTGTTTAGCTGCAGAAATGAGCCGTGGTGTGTGACTTGTTGCAACTTTCAGGCAGTGAAGATTAGTTTAAGCCACTTTCATCAAACCTCTACATTAGCCAGAGCAGGCCAGGTCAGTTACTGTGGCTTAGCTGATAAGCAGGAACTCGGTCATATGCCTGAGCTCTTGAGTTGTTTACTGATCAGCTTTCTTTTGTTGTTTTCTGGTGTTTGCTAAGATGTGACTTCATAGAGGATGAATGATACCTTCTGTGGAGATTAAAGAAGAGTGGGCAACAGTATAACTAAGTCTTTGCTGATACACACCTTAAAATTATCCTAAGGGTCAGCCTGCAAGCAGTCACTAAGATCTATTGCAAAAAAACCAAACAACCCAACCTCAAAACCCAAGCCAACAATGGAAAAAAGGAGCAGGTCTCTATTCTAATGATTGTCTTGGATCCTGCAGCTGATAACCTATATGTGTGCACCATAGTGTGCATAGCTTGGAAATAATGAGTAATTGGCCATGATTGACACATGCAACCAGAACTCCCAGATTTACAGGTCCCCTGGGGGCATGTAGCCTGTTTCTGCACAATACAGGTTTCCTGTCAAAGAGCCCTTCTTGACTCTGTCTGACTTTTAGCCATTTCCCTCTTCTCTTTATTCCTCTCTCTGCCTTCAGAGGTAAACTTTGTGTTTTTCTGAAACTTGATCTAGTACCTAAGACCTATTTTGTCTGTCCTCCAGACTGCAGGTTTCAGCAATTCTTCACTCTTATATTTGGGGTTTTTTTAGGCTAATGTGTCTCCTCTCCCTGCCCTGGCTTTCAGCTGTAAACCTAATTTGTAGATGACTGCCACACCCTGATCACTATTCTTTCATTAGATTTTAGAAATAACCAAAAAAATGTCTCCTGATATGTTTTTATTTTTTAAATGAACTAGCATAGGGACCTGAAGTCTTATATCATAAAACCTGACTACAGCCATGTTAATTAATTTCCCAATGTATTGCCTATAAATTTAAAGCTAAATATCAAGAAAAAGTCAATATAATCATAGAATGGTTTGGGTTGGAGGGGATCTTAAAGATCATCTACTTCCAACCCCCCTGCCATGGGCAGGGACACCTCCCACTAGCCCAGGTTGCTGAAAGCCCCGTCCAACCTGGCCTTGAACACTGCCAGGGAGGGGGCAGCCACAGCATCTCTGGGCAACCTGTGCCAGTGTCTCACCACCCTCACAGGGAAGAATTTCTTCCTTATATCTAATCTGAACTACCCTCTTTCAGTTTAAAACAGTTACCCCTCATCCTATCCCTACACTCCCTGATAAAGAGTCTCTCCCCAGATTTCCTGTAGGGCCACTTTAGTTACTGGAAGGCCACTGTAAGGTCTCCCTGGAGCCTTCTCTTCTCCAGCTGAACAACCCCAACTCTCTCAGCCTGTCCTCATCAGGGAGGTGATGAATAGATGATGAATATTTGAATTCATAGTAGATTTTATGTAAATCTGATAGTATTACTGGGGGATTATAAATAGTTTTATAAAACTTTAAAATTCTCCTTTCTCTTGTATGGCCAAAATAAATCATCTTGCCCTCTTCACGCAAATCAAGAAACATGTCTATTGTACTTGATGGTCTCTGTATAGATGCATGGATCTTACCACAAACTAAAGGCTCGGGGAATATCCCTATGGTTGGAGATAAACAAATCTAAACCCAGCTGTGAGTTTCCTGTATGTACTTTTTCAGTTAGGAAATCTGAGAGACATTCTTTGTCTCTCCTGCCCCCTTAGCTGTACCATTCTGGGAGAAGAACTGGACTACAACTTGGGGGCAGAAGTTATACAGCCTTCATGTACCTTTATACCACACTGGGACTGGAGCTGGTAGGGAACCAAGTTAAGTACCAGCACAAGCCCTCTCAGGAGGGTTGTTTTCGGCTTGATCGCAGTGCCACAGCTGCAGGAGTTTTGGTTGATGCTGAGAAAACGTGTGTTTCACTGCAAATGACCTCTGAATCCTGTTGTGATTTTGCACTGATTGCAGCTCTGTAAGCCTCTAAATAAGCTTGTCTCTGTTCAAAACCGTTTCTTCTGGGCTTTACCATAATTTCTGTTAGACCAAATAAAACCAGAACTTACCATGTGAAAAATTCCGAGCACTGTGAATTTTGACACTTGGGCGGTTAGCAAGCCTTTTCAGGTAATTTGCAGTTTAATTTTATACACATTCAAACTTAGTTAAGATGTATATGTTACCGTGGGTTATCATAACACATTATTTTATTCTCTGCAGATTCTTGATGTGAACTGTCTTTGACTTATGTTAATAAATGGTTAGGAGATTCTGTCTCCCAAAAAATCCTCAGGAAATAGTTATAGTCAGTCATCTCTGCTGTGGTTCTGATACTTGTCTTAGCAGAAGTGTTCTGTTTTTGTTATGGAACTAGATTTCTTTGCATATTTATAATCATAATGATTCTTAGTTGTTTTCCTAAATATGAATTTGTGTCAAACCAAAAGAAGTGCCTCAGTATCAGAAACTTGCTGGTATGATAATGACTGGGTTCCTGTCATAACTATAGTTTAAGACAGTGGCTTTCTGCATCCAGACATGAATTGTGACTCACAGGTTCAGCCTGAGAACTGTTTCACTTGCTATTGTAAATGCATTTTTCCTGCAGTTAAGATCTGTTCTGTGCTTTTTAGCTGATACATTCAGGAAAAGGTTCATTTCTTTTAGGCTCCTTTAAAAAACACAGCTGCATTGTTTGGTCTTAAAGCCCAATTCACCATTCATAGAGAATGCAAAATGCTGACTTTATTCTGTACAATTTTATACAGATGAAATATTTGTTTCCCTGAAGTAATGGAATGAATAAGGATATGAATTTAGCTTCTCCTTTGTCTTGCTTGTGCATTGTTAGATATCAGAATTCTATTTCTGTGGACATGCTGCATTCCTTTTTCAAAAGTATTCATATCTTGTTTATGAACATTCCTTATTGTTTTTCTTGGATAGTCAGTCTCGTGATGTTGTATGTCTTCACTAAACAGCCAGACAAATTCTTTTAGCATAGACACAAACAAGAGTGAAACTAAAATGTGATTTTTATGAATACCACTACTTACAGTGTTGATGTTAATTTGATATTGTAATATCAGACACATGTAATGACAGCAAATATTAATATAAGTATTTCACCAGAAAAGTTTGCTTTAGCTGGAAGGATATGATGAGCAGCACCTTGCTTGCCTTATAGCCCCATTACATGGAGTCACTAAAATCATAGCTAGTAAAATCCACTGCAATTTAATTGTGCCACCTGGATTTCAGTGCTGTGCTCTCTCTGATCAACCTGTGGAGGTTTATGTTTCAGAGTGGCTGGATGGTGGTGGGTGTGAAGAGCTCAGATGTTTTCATTTAAAAAAATTCTATCTCTTCTGCTCTTCAAGAAAAAGGAGGTGCTGTGTTTTGGGTTATGAAATAAGCTTAAGATACATTGCTTTAGGGCTCTGATTTCACCTGGAAAATTATGATGGCATATATGAATTGTTCTATATTTGTACAGTTGTGTGCCCTTACTTTTTTGTTTATGTATGTGCCCTAGTACATGTCAGAACATAAACATACAAGTATATGACTGCTGCCAACATATTTTAAATTGCTTAGAAAAAAAGCACATCCTTTATACCTATTAGTTAGTAAAACAAACATTGTTTTCATTACAAATTTGTTAAGAAAAAGATTTATTCAAAGTATATACCATATAAGTTATGGTATTAGTAAGTTGGGGCATGAATGATATTTATTTGACATTTAATAAATTATATGTTGACAAGACTGATGAGGAATGTAGCTCTATCAAATGTGCAAGAAGGATGGGAATATGTTATTTTTCTTATGATGCTTATGCCAGGTGAAGAAAAGGATGCAGGGTATCCTGAAGGCTGTTTCAGTTTGTCTACATGCAAGTCCTGTAAATTTAGAGCAATGCATTTTTACTTTACCACTATCATTAATCCTGCAAGTTTATGTTTGCATTTTATGGCCAAAGAATTGAATAGGAAATGCATTTTTTCTGGATATAGTCACTAGCTTCCAGAATGGGGGAGAAAACAAGCAATTCGTAACATTCAGC
Source organism: Strix uralensis (assembly GCF_047716275.1). Lineage (NCBI taxonomy): Eukaryota > Metazoa > Chordata > Aves > Strigiformes > Strigidae > Strix > Strix uralensis. The sequence goes on from NC_133986.1 coordinate 2,563,095, forward strand.
AACATCGCTTTTGATAAAAAATTACTGAAGTAGAATTTTTTTGAGATCCTGATAGGAGATAACATTTTCCACAGTGACACAAGTTCTGCACACACTTCAGAGATGATTGCTTCTGAGACTGAAATAACTGTTTTCAGATGGTTATCTCAGTTTTCTGGATCCATATAAAGGCTTTAAATCAGGTTTTGCACCTATTCTGAAGAAAACCTTTTCTGTCAAAGTTGTTTTTACCAACTGCACATGAGGCACTGGAAAGCTGGCATGCATCTTCCAGACACATTAAAATTGTTTTTGGAAAAATACAATGTGAGCACAAAGCCAAAGTAAATCTTTGTAGCTCTTACAGGGAGAGCCATCTGCCCACATGGGACAGTATCAATTTCAAATTGAGTATGTACACAGGAAATTACAGTGACACTTTATCTTCTAATCCTCAGTTGAAGTAAATGGACAGTGATAATGCAAACAGTATAAGGCTGGGCCTTTAAAAGAAAAAGCAACTGGCCATATGTGTTGTTTAAAACAAATATTCAGCTAATATTGTGATAAAGCACGTGTTGTTTAAATTAAATATTCTGATAAAACTATATTTAAAAACCCACAGAAGTGCTTAATTCTTCTTGGATATTTGTTAATGGTTACAGATAATTTCAGGCATTACATGGAATCAGAAAAAAAAGTACAAAGTATAAAATCAGTGCTGGTCCCAAAAATACTGTAAAGAGGATTACTTATCAAATAGTATTTGGATAACAGATGAACATGTACGAAGTTTATGATCTAACTCACTGCATCAGCAATTAGTGTTCATATGTTGGATTCTTTCGTCTTCCAGATAACTAAGAATAAGAAAATTATAATTACAAGCACATATAACACTGGAAAATGTTGGAAAAGTCATAAATTAAACCTACTCCTAATACTGAGAATCCTGCCATACTGGGTATGTATGTGTGCCCCCTTTATGCTTTGTATATGACCTCCAGATTACCTTATTTTCCTGTCACTGAGTACAAGATTTTTTATTTGAAGTAAACTGTTTCAATCACAAGAAAATAATTTTACACTTTTAAGATAATAACAAAATTAACAAAGCTCCAATATTTGTCTTTTTTTTCATACACGTTTTAGAGTAACCCACTGTAAGAAGTTTGTTTCTTATAGACCTTGTTGCTTAGGGAAACTCCCTGTGTGAATTACTATTTTTTGTGCAGGTTCAGTTATTCAGTATTATCCCTTAAAACGTGGGGAACTGTTAGCAATGTTTTGTTTTTCTAAATGCCCTGTGTAGCTGTAGTAATGACATCATAGAATTTCATGGCACATTTAATAGAGAAGGTCAACTTCCTCACTGATACACATTTTTGATACCCATTTTAATGTGAATAAGGCTTTGTGGGATGTACATAAGAGCAAAATTTGGCCTCCCTTCCAAATACAATTTTACAAAGTATTCATGCCAATACTGCCTGATTTTTGAGATCCGGATAAGCCCCCTTTTAAACAAAGTAAGAAAAGAAAACATTAGGACTCTTGTAGAGACACACAAGTGTGATATTATGGAGACACAACAGGGGTTAGAAACTTTCAGTTACACCAGCAGCCTTTGGATTAGGCCCTGAATAGAAATAAATGGGTGGAAATGTCATCATGAAGAAATCTGCACAGAAATCAAGCTGTTTAGGAGGTATGGGCAGAGTTCTTACCAATATAACGCAACATAAGCAGTGACTATCATAGTCTATCAATGAATACTGAAATCCATTACTCGCTCTAAGTGATGCTGAGCAGCGTGCCAATTCTTCAGCAAGAAATCACCCTACTGTCATTCCCCAGCACATCTGTAAATGGAGCTTGTTTGCACTTTTGTTTGGTTTTCTGTAACTGCACTCCTTGAATTGTATATTCCTTTTTGTGGGCTTAGGGTTCAATATAGTGCAAATATAATCAAAAAGTATTATCATTTTATATGCAATGCAAACCCATGAAAAGTCCAAATTAAACTTAAAGAGCCACAGGTCCTAACTTTTGCCTTCAGGAGGAGCTATTTCTTCAGTACTAGGAGAGCTGTATCTTAACGGTTTCGGTTCTGCAGTTTCTTTTCTGAGCTTCCATGCATGTCTTTGCAACAGTGTCCTCTGACTGGGGACAAACACAGAGGGTGGGAAACAACACCCAGGGGAAAACATGGACTGTTACGTAGCAGGATGACAGTAAGCATGTAGTAGCTGCATCACTTAGTGATAAACTCATCGGTAATAATCATGTTGTGTGTGTTTTTCTTATATTGCTTGCATAAATGCTAGAAGAAGCTCTTGTCCTCCAGATCCAGGCAGACAGAAATAAAGAAAAAAAAAAAAAGAGAAAGGAAGATTATTTTCTGAGAAATAAGCATATCTCTCTGATGGACAGTGTAAAAATAAACCTAGTTATACTGGCATAGTTTACACCATGCTCCTAGCATCAAGCTTTGCTATACTAGTAAAGCAGTTGCTTTTAGCATACAGTCCACAGATCCTTAGCAGCCACAAAATCCAAAGAAGAAATCACACTGCTGTCAGAAAGCTTAAATTCATCGTACAAGTGTCAATAAATCAGAAAATGCTGAAAACCCTCCTGTCTATGATAGTTCCAATTGCTTCAAGTGCAAGCAGGATATAATCCTTGCAGATTATCCTGACCTGAGCCTGCCCTCTGCAGAAGAGCTGGCAGAAAGAATGGAGGGCATGGAAGATGAGTGTCTGTGCAATGAAACCCTGCTATCTGATCTCACCTTGGGAAGGGGCAGTCATGATTTAGTGCAGGAAAAGAATGGGGTAACTGGTATTAGTGGAGAGGGACCTTTTTCACAGCCAAAGCACTGAGGAGTGCTGCTGTTGTTAAGAGGATGATGATCCTGCTGTCATAGCGGAGAATGCTGGATTCCACTCAGCTGCAGCAAAGCAGAAGAGCCAACCCAAGAGCACCTGACTGTAGAGTCTGAAAATGAAAATGCAGCACTGAAAAAGCAAAAAGCCCATGATAGAGAAGAAACAGGCACATGGAGAAAGCACAGCGTGAAAGGACTGGAGTAATAAGGACAATAGTGGATGTTATCTAGATGGTGTATGTAGAGGTCATAATCTGTCATTTCTGTAGTTTTTGTTCCTGATGAAGACTTTTCTGTGTTCATTTCCTTGTACCAATTTCATTCCCATGTTAACAGTCAGTCATATCATCTACCTGAACTGGAAGCCAGTGCCCTCTTTCATGCCATCTTCCATGGCTTACTACTGCCTTGCCAACAGCACTTTGTCCTTGCTTTGTGGAGACTGGTATCTTGGAGCAGATTATTCAGTTATTTGTGATTCTTTCCTTTCTGATTCCAAACAAGCCATCCTTATTTTTGCCCTCTGTCATCCCAGAGTTAACCAAATGTCTCTTCTGACTTTCTCAAAAATATCTGTTTGTGTGCTACCAGTTATGAAAATTAATCAAATCCATATATATATCAGGAAGCTGGAGGAGAAAGTATGCCTTCTTTCTCTTACCTGAATGTTAACTGATCAGCTTTGTTGTTCTGTTTTCTTGTTTTCATTTCTCTTGCATTTTGTACAATATGAAATAATCTAGTGAAGCTTATCCATACAAAACTTTCTCCTTTTATCAAAATGAGGCAGTACCTTTAATTCATTATGAAGACTGGATTTCCGGGGCAGCAAGGTTCAGAGAGTACCCTGCCTGAACTTTTGAGGATTGCTCTTTGAAATCTCTATACAGAATAATAACGTAGGCTTTCTTGGTTGTGTAAGTGTTGACACGTAGCATGTTCCAGGAATGCCTTTTTTAAAGAGCAGACTTAGTCCATATATACATCAAAAGCCTTTATTTGTTAGGTAAATTACACACCCTTTTGCAGTAAAAGATCTCAAAGCGTTCCAAAGGTGGCTAATACCATTTTGTATTTCTGCGTTTGTAATTTTACAGATGAGGAATAAAAGGCCAAATAGTTGAATCTGCCTTTGACCCATGGTCACACAGGAAATCAGTGCCAGCCCACCTTACTTTCAGCCTGAGGATGTCTTTAACTGTGCTTCCTATGGCTTCTGTAACACAGAAGTAATGCTATAGTCATTAAGGGTGCCTAGAACAATACAGTTTCTTTTGCTAAAAGCAGAGTAGTACTCTTGCAACTCAGCAGTCCATACACTCTTAGTTGTATTCTGGAACTCCTTTTCAGAATCATTCCCTGATGTTTGGCTGTTCCATTGAAGCTATTTTTAAACAGAACAACAACTCTTTCAGTGTAAAGAACAAAATGGGCTTTCTGTAGAAACAGCTGTGGATTGCTTTTCAAGCACCATTTTTTGTGGTTGTTTTTTTTTTTTGTTATCAAACAGAAATGCATCTGTCATTAAAATCCAAAAATTACAGCCAGTACCTGTGTTTCACAAGTAAAAGTGTATGGTTTGTTTGGGGTTTTTTTAATATTATTTTTGAAACAAAAATGTGTTTGTGTTTACCTGAAGTTTATCTGTTACAAACCCAGGACCAACCAGTAGCATGCCCTCACTTGCACTCTTGTGCACATCAGGGCCACCTTTTCTGTACAGGTATTTTGATGGAGTCAGAGGTTAGGATGAGCAAGATTCTGCTATGAGCAATGGAAGTGATTTGAAGTACTGAGAAAATGCCTCACAACTAGATGCTGAAAGAGGCCTAATAAGAAAGGAAACCAGGAGTGATATGGAAAACATTTAAAAATAGTGTATGATACAGAACAGATCATCTAGGAACATTCCTTCTGACACACAAGCAGTGATATACTGAAAAAAATTGGAAGGTGGCAAATTGAAGCTGATAAAAGTGAATATTTAGCTGCAGCTAATGTATTAGCAGGATCACAAGTGGACTGTACAGCTATATGCATAACAAAAATGTGGAAATTTCGTGGAAATAGTCTAAAAGTTCAGTGATTAGGAATAGCCTTGATGTAATGTGCAAGAACTATATGTTAAAAATAAACCATGTTTGTGAGGATGTATACTGTTATGCTTTGTGATATAATAAACCTCTCCTGTTAAAACTTGATAGATAATTTCTCTGGAAGCATGTGACTTTAGAGTGCTTACAAGAAGGCTTCCTACAGTGAGCTTCAGGGTAGTAGAGGTTGTCAGATAATGTGTATTGGACAGAAAGAGCTTATGGTTTGATTTCCGTGGCACTGAAACATAATACATAGTTTTGATAGGGAGAGAATATGTCAGAGATGGATTATTATGTTTTTTAATTAACCTTAGTCTTTAAGACTAATTTGTGTGTGTGTGTTGTAAATGTGTGGTATTTAGTCATCATGTAATTCATATTAATGGGGTCTTTACATATTCTTAATTGGACATTAGTTTAAGATCACTGGAGTATGTAAACCTAAATTTATGTAAAAGAGATGAAAGTTGTAATAGATGGGAATAACGTAATTTTAATACACTGTAATGACCATGTTGACATTGCACTGCTAGATTTTAAGTGTAGTTGAAAAGTTGCTAAAGATTCTAAACTTTTTGCTTTGTGAGAAGCTTGTAAATGATCTGAGATCCATCACCCCAAGCAAAGAGTTGCTTTTCTTTGGGATTGTAATGTATAGTGGAATGGCTACCCTGACGTTTTGGAAAATGCAATACTGGGATTTCATAAGTATTTACAGCATCCAAAACGTCATAAACACATTGTATGCGAGAGGTGCCTCCACTAGCAAAGTTGTAGACAACATAGAGTGTGTTGCATGCCATGAAAGCTGCCTCAGCATCCTTGCTGTTGCATGATGTGTCCCAAGTATGCTCTACTGCCATGGTTATGTGGTTGATTTTAGTAATTACAATGTTTCCTCCAGTCTCTGGTTCTGCATGGATTGCCCAGAGCCCTTGCTCATCAATGGCAAGATCTATTTTTGTAGATGGAGAAAGCTGATAGGCAGGAATCCTTCCAGCCCCTGGCAGTAGCATTTGGTCAGTTATATTTCTTTTCTGGATATTGAATTTAATTATCTCATTTAAGGAGCCATATCTGTGATAGAACAAGAAACCCTGATATATGATGTGGCCAGTTCCCTCCCAGGGAGATGGCAAGGTGACTCTGCGAGCTTTTAGTGTATGATTGTCTTCCATGAATGTCATGATATTTGCAAATTCCAAAATAACATTATTTACAGAACCATTTAATAAATAAATCTTTGTATGCTTTTTGCCAGGATCTTTCATCCAAGAGCCATGCTTATCTCCAGTCTTCTTAACTATCTTTAGGGACTTAATACCTGCAAGCATGTGGTCACAACCTGCAAGGAAACACCCAAAGACAAAAAAAAAAAAATTAGAATATCTGTGAATTTTCTAGTTTCCTTTCTTTGAATTACTTAGTTGCCTTTTAATCCAACTATAAGACCAGGGTCAGTATATCAGTAAATGTGTCAGCAATGTGGCTATGGTAAGTAGTGTTGAAGCTAATTTTATATGATATATTCAGCATCTCCTGCTAAGGAAACTGCCTATCTTCAGCTACACATAGTGTGCTGTTTTCTGCTCTATTAGACCAGTGTTATCCAAAAGGGATTCTATTTGTGTACCTGAGGAGACCAAGAGCACAGTTAGGGATTCTGTGATTACTCTTGTCAGTTCTTTTACAGGGCTGTAATTTTTACTTCAGAAAAGTGACTTCTGTTTTATATCAGCACAGTAAAATAATAAAATTTATTTCTTATTGAAGGCATACACATTAAAATCCATTTTCCTGATATGCCATGTGTATAGTATTTTTGTTTCAGGAATTCGCTTATCCTCTGTTAGCCTCATTTTTTTTGCATTTATAATATAAAGACAAATAAAAATAGATCATCATAACAGAAAGCCAAAATACTGGGTTATCTTCCCATTCCACTTCCCAACACCTGATGCACAAAGGAACTCGTACAAATATATAGATCACAAAATTGTGAATGCTGATACATTAAGGTGGTCTTTAAATGAACTAGTATGATGTCTGTGTTATCAGTTCCTATGCTAGAAGCATGACTGGTGGAATTACATAGCTGTTTACCTCACTAGAGGGATAAAATTGGCACCAGCAGGGAGCAAGTCATAGTTTTGGCTTCATTACATTTTCTATGCACTTTGCTCAGATGTTTAAGACCAAAAAGCACAAAGCTTGTGAAGACTCAGGTATTTAGATGCTAAGATCTTTATCAAGTATCATCCTTTCCAGGAGAACCACTACTGCATAGCATATTAACAAGCCTGTTTACCAAAGGCACTCATAAATTACAAGAGACGCTATTTGAAGTTTAAAGAATTGCCTTTAGTGAAGTGCAGCCATTTTAGTAAACAGAACAAACAAAGCCCTAAGGCAGGAAGTCCTGGCAGTAGATGAAATGGAGAAAGCAAAACCAGCCTCCCTGTTTGGCCTGATATGAACCTATTGAAGTCAGTGGCAGGATTCCAGTTGCCTGTAGAAAACAACCTTTATTCATTTGTGTGTACTGATACCCTGTAACCAAAGCATTTGGTTACTGCTGCTACAGCATGGATTTTTTTTCTTGGAAGTCCTCACTCTGGATGCACCTTCCCTGAGCAAGCCACAATACCTTTCCCAAAACTAGAATTTATTGATTAGATAGATTCTAAAAACTTAAAACTGTTGAATCAAAATACCTAGCCATCCTTAGCAACATCTTTGTCTGCAGGAGAAATAACCAGATTACTATCTGAGATGTATGAATAGTGTCTTTCTTCTTGAGAGAAGATTTTTAACTCTCCTTGGCTTTCATAACAGCTTGGAGGAAGACTGAGAAACTGAGACATTTACAGTGAGCAAAAAGTTTACTGAAATTTTTCCACATTCTCCACAGTGATACGATCAAAGCCCACTGTTTCTCATCATACCCTAAAACGTGCAGAATGTCCTGTTTCCCACCCAAAGCAGGATGAGGTATCAACTACTGCACGTAAAAACAGTGATTCTACTTGATTTTTATTTTCAAGTCTGTGTGAACTTGAACCAAAACCAGTAACAAAGTTGGACTTAAAAAACCATTTTTTTCCTAGAGTTTTGGAGTGACTCAGCAAAAATAACTGTAACTTCCAGTTAATAATGATAGCATAGAAGCAGAGCTGCTATTTGCTAGAGTTGAGGGTCCTGCTACTTTTTCGAAGTGCTGTAAAATCTGTACAGGGACTAGTTTTGCCAGCAACTTCAATAGGACAAGCATCTGACTAGTACTGACAAACCTAAAGTTACTATGAACTTCTGCAATAAAATTAAATTTCCAACAAGGGAAGATGGAAAGTAATTTTTTCCCTTCAAACTCTCAGAAAGATTTAGTTTTCAACATGTCCTTACCACAGTCAGTTTAAAAATACCAACATTTTTCTCTCAGAAAAATGCCTAATGTTCAAAAAAATATATATAGAAAAAAGAAATCTTGATATTCAGAGCACTCAGTTGTGGTGTAAGGTTAGAGCTTAGGATCAGAATAGGTGATTGCTGCTGTTACCATCTGCCTTAATATTCTTTTGCTAGAAAAGGTCAAGGAACAAATTGTAAACTTATTTGTAAAATTAAATCAGTCTAATTCTGTTGAAGTTAGTGGAATTGAATAATTGATGATGCTAAAGATCTTTCATCTGGCTTTTAAAAAAATGGCAGTTTATATTTCTTATTGTTTATTTTTCATTTCTTACTACTTTTGAATGAAAAGGAAACAGCCTACTTCAAATATGTCTACAATATGAAATTTACATCTATAACTCAACTTTCTTAAGGTAAAGATACTTATAAAACTTAATTTGTTTTAAAAAAAGTATACCTTGTGTATATATTCTTCATACTAGGTACCCTAACACTTAATTTTCAAATCAGAACTAAGCTTTGCTTGCAGCTGAGCCAGTGTGCCATCCTGATAAAGTACACAGAGGGGAGAGAGTGAAAAAGAACAGAGGAGGACAGTAAACCAGATGCAAATTGTAGAAGTGAATTAAGTCTTTTTATTAACTCGTGAGTTCACTTTTGAGTTGAGGTTTTGACCCTTGCCCACTCCGACAAAGACCACAATTAATTCCCTGGTATAGCTGCAATACTCAGAAATGCACTGGCATTTTTTCTGGGACTTTGCAGGAGCATACCTTCAGAGACTTTTTACATTGCTTTATAATAAAAAGCAGCTTCCAAAGAATCAATCTGATATGCAGAACAGTATCTGCAAATAAATGTTTGAATTATACTTTCTTCCCTCTCTCTCCCATATGTTTTTTGTAGTTTGGGTTGTTTTGTTTTTTTTATAAACCTAGTATTTACACAGCCAAACCCCCATGCAATTATCTGTGGTATTCACATAACTTGTGAAAATCTATCCCTATTTCAGCATGCATGCATTGGCTAGGGGACTGGCTCATTCACATCAAAGTTCTGAAAAGTAAACCATTCTTACTTGCATTAAGCATGAGTTTAAGTTTCTTTTTTTCTTCTGCTTCTTCAAATAGCTGCTGTTTAACCAGGTCTTCATGTACTTCTATACATGTATTAGAATCTGTGACAGATCCAAAATAGTCAATGTCCCTTTGTGCTCGTTCAATCCTTGTTAGCAAATTCTCTACTTCATTTTTAACCTCAGCCTTATAATTGTTCAGTCCTGCCAGGCGGGACAGTACCATCTGTGAAAAGTCTCGGAATTCTTCCACATAATCCAGTATGTCTTGGTTGCATTTTTCCAGCGTCTTCTTGAGTTAGAACACAGGAAGAAAATATATGGATATACGTGTATATTCTGTATAGATTACAACCTCATTCATGATTACTTTAAAAACTGTGCTATTCTCTCCTTCCCAGTCCCCCCGCCCCCCATCTGTTTCAAACTGATGGTCTGTCTGTTGCTGTTTTATCTACAGGAAGAGGACATATTAGACTGGCACTAGCATTCACAGCTCTGGACAAAAATACCCTTTTTTTTTTTTTTTTTTCCTTGATGTGGTTACTGACAGTTAGATACTTTGTTTTGCTGCCTAAAGAGGGAAAAATGCTCTGGTGAAAACAGCCAGAGATACTTAAGGACACATGATCTCCAATTACTTGTTTTCCATAAACTTTTCAGAACTCCTCCTCTTAGGACCACAGGTGAAGCAGTCTCAAAGTTTTCTGCAGATCTACAGATGTGAACATTTCACATAAATACACCTCTTCTGACCAAGACAGCATCTAGTGTGGCTCCTTTTTATCCACTTAAAATGGAACATGGAAATACTGACCTCTATGTTTGAGAAGATGTTGTGGTTTTTTGTTAAATTGTTGGCTGTATTTGAAAAAAAGTACAGATGTTTGTTTATACCTCGATTCAGGTTATCAGCATTTTTAAAGGTGAGGAAAGTGATTTCTCTTTTGTAATGCAGATGCTTCTGTAATGATTGTGGGTGGCCTGAAAATAGAAGCCCAATTGCCACTGTGGGAAGATGACAGAATTCAGCCAATATTTAAGCCCAATCACACAATTGTAGTAGATCTAACTGCTAGATTGGGTGTTCTGATTTGGTGCTTTATGCAGAGATTTCAGGTGTTTTGTTTTAAGGTGGTGTTTGACTTGGGGATGTCTGAGTTTACAAAATGACCAGCGCAGTAGGCATGTGCTCTATGCAGACTTGTTGGTGGTGATTTGTTTGTTTTGCAAGGTGTGGTTTTTCTGTATGCCCCCTGCCTCCCATTTATACGTGACCATAAGTCCCCAGGAAGCTGCTTAATTACTTTCTACAAAAACTTTATTTTCAATGTTTTCAAGTGTTCTCTTCAATATCTGCCTCACCCTTTTTCCTGTTGTTTTGTGCCTCTTGCACCATATGCCACAGGTGGAATTGCATAATTTTTAATGGGTGCCAAATGAATGGAAATGACCACGTGAAGTTATTCCTATAAGTGGCTAAGAAAATGTAAATCTGTCTACACAATCAGAACAGAATACCATGCTGATCCTTTGGTTCTTTCTGTGTTGTGAAATTAAGACCAGCGAGAGCTTTGTACAAAAAGGGAATGTGAGATCAGGGAAGTTAAAGCTTCTCTAAAAGTCTGCTAATGCAAATCAGGAGCCAAGGACATGTTAATAATTTAAGATAAACTATGTCTGAGTACATCATGCCAATACTGAAAAGGTATTTTGCAGTACTGGTAAACTTTTACTTCAGAAAAAGAAGCAGGTACTGGTACTTTTATATAATTAATTAAAAGCAAATACTTATTTCAGTCTCCCAGCTGTAAGGGGATTATTTCAACTCCTAGTTAAAGTGCAGATACACTACTAGTTTACACAAGTCTTAAACTACTCCTCCAGGTAGGTTCATCTGTACGTAGGAAAAATACCTGATAAATTTCTATCTCCTTATTAATACTTGACAGCACTTCTACTGGTGACAATATGGTTATGCTGTTCCCTAGGAGGAACTGTGACAGTACTATAAACTTTTGCATATTTAGCTAAATTCACTGATGATGTAAAAAAATATAAGTGGTAACAGAATAAAAATACAACGTTATGAAATGATATTCTGCAATAAATGATGATGTGGTAGTTAGGAATCATTATAGTGAAAGGTTTAGCTACAATTTTACTTACTTATTTGAAAAAGCTGGAAATTTATCTTCCTGATAATGTTTATCACACAAACTGCTCCATGCTCACACACATAGAAGAACATTCATACATTTTCACACCTCTGTGCAGTTAGGCAGTATTACAGAATGATCCAGCTAGCACATACCTCTAAAGATAGGAAACGCCGGTCAATGTAGTTCATCAGTGCTGCATCTTGCATCATATATTGTGCCGCTCCCATGACGCTTGTGAGGAATGGAACTAATAAAAATCGGAGTTGCAAGACTACCATTGTTTCATAAAATTTTGAAGTGAAATAGTAGTAAATTAATTGTGTGTGTGTTTGTGTGGAGGACAATCCCAAGCACTACTGCCAGTCCAGGATTAAATGAAATTTAGCAGTTATCTGATACTGTGATGTGAAAAAGTAATATTAAAAATTACAAAAAAGTTAAAAATACATTGGCTGCAAGTATTAAAAAGACTTAAAATGGCTGTTGCAGTTTTTTCATTAAAAAAGTAAAGTTGTGGAAGAGGAACTGAATCTGTTTATTTGTAGAAGCCAGATGACTGCTTTCCAGTTTGTGATCCTGTGATCAATCCCAGATGTTCAGTACTGAGTCACATAAAGCCTGTAGGCCAAATTTTATGAAATACAAATAAAAATAATTTATTTTCCCTCCTTTTCCTCCCATCTGCTTTCCCGTGTGACCAATGCTGTGCAGGATATACTTGGTATAAGTCAGCATAGATTCAAATTCAATGGAGCACTGGTCATTTTTCACAGGAAGATCTGATGCATGATGTCTGTAGCTATTTCAACAACCACAGCTGTTACTGTAAAATAATCTAAAGCAATTGTTTTCATTTCCAGTATTCAGCCTATTTACAGTAGTGTCTTGGTTTAATCCCAGCCAGTAACTAAGCCCCACACAGCCACTCACTCACTGCCCCCCAGTGGGATGGGGGAGGGAATCAGAAGAGTGAAAGTGAGAAAACTCATGGGTTAAGGAAAAGACAGTTTAATAGGTAAAGCAAAAGCTGTGCACACAAGCAAAACAAGGGATTCATTCCCCGCTCCCTGTGGGCAGGCGGGTGCTCAGCCATCTCCAGGACAGCCGGGCTCCATCACACGTAACGGTTACTTGGGAAGACAAGCGCCATCACCCTCAATGTCCCCCCCTTCCGTCTTCCTCCCCCAGCTGTATGTGCTGAGCATGGTGCCACATGGTCTGGGATACCCCTGGGGTCAGCTGGGGTACAGCTGTGCCGGCTGTGTCCCCTCCCAACTCCTCGTGCACCCCCGGCCTCCTGGCTGTAAGTGCTGCTCAGCAGTAATTAAAACATCCCTGTGTAAATCAACACTGTCTTCCACACAAATCCAAAACATAGCCCCATACTAGCTACTGTGGAGAAAATTAATTCTACTCCAGCCAAAACCAGCACAAGTAGGACTGAAAACCATAGATAAACTTATTTTTAAAAAATATCTTTTTCATTCTCCTTACCGTCTTCTCTTGCCAGTACTGTTCCAGCTCAAGTCAATATCCTTAACGCAGTTCTCTGTCAATTTAATGGAGTCCTTGATAGGTCTCTTCTTTTGGAATAGTAATTATAGTTAGGATGACTTAAAAATTAATTATAACTAACTTATATGAGTATTGCATTTGAGGCAGTTTTAATTTATTTTTTATAATTTCCATGACTGCATGTCTTGTCTGGAAATATATGTGGCTATGCTAACATTATATTTGCTAGGAAACTGTGTGTTAGGATGGTACAAAGCTCCCTTTGTATCTGAAGCCAAGCTGGATGTCTCTGTTTCTCTTTCTTAGAATTTTCCACCTCTTCAATTATTTTTTTTTTTTAATTTTTCTTCCTCTACAGTTTTTTTCTCACATTTACACAGCTTTCCTTTGCTTTCTGTCTTGTGTGTAAGCATGTGACTTGTGACAGAATTCATGAAAATGTGTCACAGCAGGCAGATTTTTACCTCCATTTGTTGATTGTTGCAAGGTACTGTTATGCGTGCTTTACAGGCAAATTGCACAGAAGTGCACATATTTTTTCTTTTACTATTGCTTTATCCTAAGAGGCATAAACAATTTGCTAGTTCCTATTTACAGGCAAAGTCAGTGATGCACAGAGAGGCTAATACTTGGTTCTGCACTACAGTGTCATTTCACTTTACTCCAGAACTCCTGCCTGGGAGGATGGAAGGCTTGCCTGCTTGGATCCTTGAAGGGTTGCTCACTGAGAACAGACACCTTAGGAAGTGTATAGTCTTCCTTGATTACGTCCTATGGAACATCTTGGCAAAGTGCGCTGTCTTGTTTTCTACAAAATAATCAGCTTCAACACTGGGGAAGAACACAGAAAAACGATCCCTTTTCTAACCTCCTTGGTGAATCCTTCAGATCCTAAGCAAATAAAACACCCTAAGCAAAATGCTACAAACTTACAATCAAGAAAGCATACTTAAAAGTCAGGATATAGATATATTATTTCTTTCCTTCATCTTGAAACAGGGACAAATTATCTACAAAGCAAAATATCTTGAACTGCTAAACATCCTGTAGAAGCTTAAGCATGCTGTATAAGAAACAGGATTTTGTAACGTTGCTCCGCCATTTCTTAGAATTACCAGCAGATGAAAGACCAGAAGCTTCCAAGGATTTCTCTTAAAGAAACATTCCCGTGCTTATTAAACCATAATCTCATGGTAAATGGAAACAATGGTCTATATCAGATGCAGTATTCTGGGAGGGCATGCTATAGCATCTGGTTAAGAACTGAGATTTGGTTTTTGGGTTTTGTTTCTTTAGTTGTTACATATTTTCCAGTTCTGTTCTGCCTAGATATATACATGTTGGGTTTTTTAATCCCAGCTACATATTAGCTGTAATAAATGTATATGTAAAAATATAATGAATGTAAAAATGTAATATATATATATTTAGGATAGCAATTTAAAGCAGGATTGCTTGGCATGCCTGGGAAGACATTGGTCTCACTGCACAGGATGTTACACATTAACAGAGCAGAAAGATTGTTCGTATCACAAGGAAGACTTTTTCTCTTGTGAACTGCTCCTGGAATAGGTTTCCTATTACTGTCTTGATTTGACAGACAAACCTCTAAAAGGAAATAAGTATGCTGACGTAAGTGTATATGCCTTTTCACTGTTCTTGTCCTTCTCTCTCTTGAGTAAGGTGGTCTTTTCTTGTTGATGTTGCTTCTTTGTTGCACTTATTCCACCTTTCTACCATTTGGAGTCTCTGTTTTGACAGCTGTTTGAGGTTTCCAAATGAAAAATAGGCATTTTCAGCTTCTCACCTTTGTTTGTTGTTTTGATTTCAGATGCTGGATGGAGTTTTCTGTGTTCTAAAAGTGATGTTAGAATCAGTTCAGAGTGGATACTAGATTTGGGGAAAAAATGACATTTCTTTAAGATATTATTTCACTCATACCTTTGCATGCTATGTTTTATTGTTGGGGTTTTTTTGTTGGTTTTTTTTTTTTTTTCTTTTTAAATCAGTTTCTTTGTGACATTTCTGTTGGTAAAACTAGAGCAGTGCCACAATAAGTCAGGCTCTTGCAGCAATTTGAAGCACACTGTGGTACCTACAAACCCTGATACCGTCAAGGGGAATGTCTGTAAAATACAAGTTTACTTCTTTGCAGAAACTAATTTCTCCATCACACTCATGATGGAGAAATCTTATCTGTCATGAGATAGCACCTCAGCCATGGAGACCTCGAGATTACTGTTCAAGGCACTTCCTTGCCTTGTCTGAGATGAGCCTCTCTGATTTGTTGCAGATCTCCAACTTTCACATCACTGCCATAGCTTCCTGTTCCAGGTCTTCTCCATTCTTTGACTAGCCTCCAGTCCCACTGTGTCTTCTTGTAGACATGCCTTAGTTCCTCACAGGAATCACAAGACATGTTTGTTGTCCCACCAGAGCCATAACACATAAACCACATTGTGTCATTGCTGGGTCCGTCTGTGCCTGTGATTCTAAAAGATTCCCAGTGTTCTCTGTAAACCCAGTCTGGCATTTTTCTTTCCGAGCTTTGGAAGCATCCCTGACGCCCTCACCCTTGTTCCCTGGCTTTTACTGAGCAACGGATGCTCTCCTAATGCTGTGCCCTGCATTATTACAACTCTGAAAAGGGTGGGAAGCCCACACTCCTGTTGCTTAGATCTAAGTAATGCACATATACACTGACAGATTTTAATCCTGAAGTCCAGACTGGCTTAAAACAGGGTTGATTATGTTTTTTCATCTTTAGTTAACCTCTACATGTAAAGCAATAATAGACAGATTAAAAAAAAGTCAGAGGCATAGTCTGACTTACAGCTTTCTATATTACTGACTTTATACACACATGAATTAGAATAACTGCTACTTGGCCTGATGCATCAGTGATGTGGTTTTGCATCTGATGATCATTAATCAAATGTGTTATAGGCAAAACAAGAGGAAAAGAGATAACTATCTGAAATATGGGAATTTGTGATTACAATTTTTTTTAATTTACAGTTGCCTAATTTGGTAAGTTTTGATGCTGGTGAATCATAATGATGTTTTATATTAATAATATATAGTGTATCATTGTCTTCTTGTGTATTTTCTAATTTTGTTCAGACTTGGTTCTACAGAATTAAGTTCCTTGTTAGTACTGGCCACTACTTGATGAGGTTGTCTAATGCTGGGATCAGTGAGGTTAGAAAATATTTTTGTCATGGTGGGAAATCAACACAATTCCAATTCTGCTTTTTTTTTTTTTTTCAACCAGTTTCAGTTTTGGGTCGTAGAGACAGATTCACATTTCTGTTAAAAAGACAAACTGGAGTCCTTACGTGGTGTTCAGCTACAAGAACAGTGTCGGGAGTGATATCAGTACGGAATGTGATAAAAAGGAGACTGTGATAAAAAGTATGCTGTGATAAAAAGGAGACTGCCCTGGATTTTGGGATTCAGACAGAGGTCTCCACTAGGGGGCTCTCAAGTCCTTAGAAATGAAAGACAAACTTGCTGAAACGCACCATTTCCAAACTCTGAAGGAGATAAAGATACAGAAGGAAGTATGGTTCAGATGGGCCAAAATCATAGAGACACACACGAATGGAAAGCTATTAGTAAGCCAGGTGCTAGTAGGCTTTAGCAATCTGCTGCTGCAGTGACAAGCTCCCAAATGTTACAGGTCTGTGCCTTCCAAAATAGTGAAAGCCAGCTCATCCTGCAATCAGCAATAGTTTGTCCAGTACCTTCAGGAAAAACTAATCATATCATGAGGGCTGGCTCTAAAAATGAAATCACAAAGGCAAAATTAATCCTCATTTTAGTCGTACTGATTTAAATCATAGAATCATAGAATTGTAGAATCATAGAATGGTTTGGGTTGGAAGGGACTTCTAAAGGTCATCAAGTCCAACCCCCCTGCAATGAGCAGGGACATCGTCAACTAGATCAGGTTGCTCAGAGCCCTGTTCAACCTGGCCTTGACTGTTGCCAGGGATGGGGCATCTACCACCTCTCTGGGCAACCTGTTCCACTGTTTCACCACCCTCATCATACAAAGTTTCTTCATAATATCTAGTCTGAACCTACCCTCCTTTAGTTGGGTAGGACCCAACCCTTGTCCTATCGCAACAGGCCCTTCTGAAAAGTCTGTCCCCATCTTTCTTATAAGACCCCTTTTAGTATTGAAATAATCCACAGAACTTCACCTGGACACAGATCATGAAATAGTCTGATGAAAAAATCAACCATGTGTAGTTATTTTGAATGGTCTGTTTGTTTGTGGTAAAACTCAGAATTACATGATCAAAGACAATTCCCTGTTCCTTGGAGCTTAAATTTGTGTAACCATGAAACTAAAATTTGTATAACCCTGAAACTTTGAGTTGTACAATTCAGTATAAACTTCTGCTTTTGGCTTGTTTTACAGGGTGAAATCCACTTATGAATATTCTCACTAAAATTCATTTTGCTTGAATGTTCATGTTCATTAAACCTATTCACAGGAGTACAGTAGCCAAAATGATGTTTTAAATTCAAAGTATTTACAGGAAATTATTATGACAATTGCCTAGCTCAGTTCAGTTGACAATGCCAATTGTGATTTTTTTGGTTATATTTATTTTTGAAACAGATATTTTAGGTGTGATGCATTGCCTTCTGTTTATTAAATATCACAATAAAACTTACCAGGGTGAAAACCTGAAAAGATATTTTTACAATTTTTTTTTTTTTGGTAGTAGACACCAATGTTAGAACATTTCATCATATTTCAGTGTTGTTTCATTTATTGTTGCACTGAAGAGATGGATTCATAACCTGTGTACTTACATGTTGCAAACAAGAGAGAAGGGATCTGTATATACCTGGGAAAGCTGTTAAAACTTATTAAGTAACTTTCCCTTTGAGATGACTAAATGTCACTAACTGGTGGAAAAAATATGTTTACTGATGATGAGTAATGCATACTTTTGTAGTTCATTGGCAGATATGAAGAGAGTTTGTAACAGGGTGATGAGCTCTGAGACTACAGCAGTGAATTCAGGATTCTTCAGTTATATTCTTTAAAACTAAACCTCTGACCCTATGTTAAGTTTCCAAGTGATCGCTGATGACATGTTCAGAGATTATGGTGATAGCTATGGTACCAGAAACTTGAGCTGAATAGAATGGAGTTGTGCTAGCAAGTGTCTAATTAAATCTACCCAAAACTTAAAAGATACGAAAATGGCTATGAACTGGGGGAACTAGGACAGAAAAGGCCCTGAAGGGGCTATGCAGAAGTTGATGAGGATGGTTGAAATTTGTTGTGCTGTTTATTTCACATTACCAATAAAACTGAGTCCTATAAAGGAAGAGGGGCTAAGACCAAATTCCAGAGCCATGCTTAAAAATAAGGGGTATTTTTTATAATTTAAAAAAAAAAAAAAATCAGAATATGATTAAAGAAGAAAATATCTGTGTTTATCTTTCTTGCTATTTATATTTTCTTGCTATCAGCTGAATCCTGGTCTCCAGGTAGGATTAATGAGGCCTGTTGTGTTCTCAGATTTCTACACAGGAATCTTGAGATTTCTACTTCTGGAAAAGTTGGTCAAATTTTTACACTGTTCAAGCTGTCCAATACTTCTCTGGATGAATTAAAAATTAAGAACTACATTCAGAAATTGAGTGAAAGAGACATACTCTGACTTTAAATGGAGAACCACAGGTATAGCATTCTGTCTCTCTCTAATCTGGTATGAAAAATAAATTTCATCACTTCAATCTTTTTTATTTCTAATTTTTATTTCTGCTGACCTATTTATGATCTCAAAATTATCCCTGATGTGTGCCAGAGAGTCTAAGCAAAATAAACTGTTAGTAATTATGGTGCAAAGCGGGGCGATCTGAGCTAATAAGTACAGAGTAAGTACATAATAGGAGAGCGTGGTTTTTTGATGCACGTTAATTTGAGCATTAGTTCAGAGAAATCTCCTGACAGACAAGCTCCAGGTCAGGAGAGGGCATATCAGTTGGACCTGCAGAGCAGGTTTGAAAAACTGACATTTTTCAAAGCCCCATCATGTCAAGACACTTTGATATTTTCACTTAATGTAGGCTTCATATTATGCTGCACCCAATCTCTGAAAATTAATAAAAAATAAGACATTAACAGAAATCTCCAGATCAGAAATAGTATCTTCCAAACCAACAGTGACCTCTAAGCATGACACATATGTAAAAAATGGATTTTGTGGCCTTTATTCTCTCACTAAGGTTAGAGCTATCACATTTGTAAGTCAGTGCATCAGATGAGGTGGTCCTAGTGCCAGTTCATGATAAATAATAAAGCACATGCGCTGCTGACTAAAAAGGATATAAACATGTTAAGCTGTCATGAGTAATAGATAACCATTTCTTTAATTCTTCTTTAGAGGTCAGCCTGTTGTTTAGCAGTGTCATACTGCATCCATTCCTCAAGCTTTGTTCTATCACCAAAATTAATTATCTTCATCCAGGAAAAAAAGTCACATACATCTGTGCACAGCATATAACATTCTGCAATGTTGTATCAAGTGGATTTGATCTGATCCCTTTGACCTGTCAGGGCTCAGTGCACACTGAATTTGTGCTGTTTGAAATGTGAGTTTCTGGTGAAGACAATTCCGTCTTGCCATAAAAATATGCAACCCATAGAGTCTTTTCTTGGGAAAAACACAGAACACTTGTCTTAAAAGGAGAGCCAAAAAGGACCGAATACATTCAGTAATGCCTAATATATGGTAAAATTTTCCATCTCTCTAGCCCTTAGTTGGCCGGACAATCAGAAGCTGTTTCTATGAACTGATTAAATAGAAATTCAGTGCCACCATTGTGGCCTTTTACTGGCTTGTAGGATAAAAAAAAAAAAGCTGTTCTGCCCTGCAAGCTATCCAGCCTGCCTCTGTTTGTTTCTCTGAGTAGATAGGGCATGACTAACTTGTCCATATGTTCAAACATAAAATTCCTGCTGTGGTTCTCTGCAACAGAGGACAAGCAGCATCTGTACATAAGGGGATATCTTTTCTGCACTTGAATCAGTGTAGTCCTCCAATGGGACTTATTTATGCCTGGCACTTGGGAGCTAGCACACTACTGCATCTTTTAGGCCTGCTGGTATAATAGCAAGATATTCCCTTTTCTGCACATGATATGTGAGTATTGCATCCAAATGCTCTACCATGAACTCCCTGTCTGCTCTGTGTACTTCTACCTCTGGCAGAAAGACTGTGCAGTCTCTGTAGAATTGTCATTCTACTGGGCCCATGAACACATGGATTAATTTTGAGAATAGTCTGGGGTAAGCAATCCCTGCAGTCATTCTCACATGCTGTGCTGTCATGGCAGAGTTAGGCAGAGAATTTGTGTATCTTCCTATGGGCTGTGTTACTGTTAATACATGAATGGGTTTTATGTATGTTCTTTTAGATCCTTTGACAAAATTATCTATGTATGTCTGCCTGAAATGTGACTTTAAAAGATGTTACTGCCTAACATGGTATAATTATAAGTGACAAATTAGATTTGGCCACTAGCTTCTTTTTTTTGTGACTTTCTTCCTGGTCTTTGTTACAAGCTAGTTTCTGGTCCTCCAAACTCTTAAGTACATCTGTCATTTAATAATGTCACACCAAATGAAATAGCATAGGATGTATGAAGAATTCTCTGGCATGTTTCTGCAGAGACTTTACAGTAAGAGACTTCAATCTTTAATTCTGGGCTTTGTGTTTTTTATTGGAACTCCCTCTTAAGGAAACACTGTAACTTGTGTCCATGTTTGACATGTGCCAGGTATTAGAAAGTATAGACAGCTTCGTGATCTGTCTTGAATGATATTCTTGTGTACTACCATTTGTTACATGTATTATTCTTAGCTCCTAAGGGCCAAAGTTGTCACACAGCTGAAGATGTGCTATGACCTGTTAATTATAGATTAGGATCTCAGACTGCCTTTTCCTCCCTCCATGTAGGACCACATTTCCTGCTTGTGTATGTTTTACGCAGGAAACTGGAATCATCATCTTTAGTTGACTTTTCTTACTAATTAGTTATTATTTGTTTGTCTTTTTTTTTTTTTTTGATGTAATGACAGTTTTGCAAATAGCTTTTCCTTTCAAAACAACTGAGTTATCTTTGACCCTAGTTTTTTTTTTTTTCTCTGTGTGTCTGAAGTATCTATACCTATTATACAGACAGAAGACAGCTTGGACTAACTACAAAGTGATGTTGGTATGGGAATTGTTGCTTTACAAACCTGTTGGATGATAATGAGCTCTTCTTTCTACTACTAAGCACTTCCAAAACCATCCCTATATAATAGTTTTGGCTCAAGTATCAGGTGGATGAATATGATATGGAGAAATGTATAGGATAAGCTTTAGCTCCTTGTTAGACCTTTACCAAAGAAATATGCTTGTACATAGTCTTATAAATAAAGAAAACACTAGAGAGTTAAAGATTAATCAAAAGAAAGCAATTCAAGAAGATCTGGCAGCCTAGATAATGCATCTGTAGCCCTACCATATAACAGGCCCAAAGCTGCAAACACATGGCTTTTTGTAGAGAAACCAGATGCTGCCACTGGAAAATGTCTCAGTTTGACATCTATGGCCAGATGGTCAAACCTGTGCCCTCTGTATATTGTAATGCATGCAGATACTTCTGCCAAGTGTAGAAAAACAGGAATATGATCCAGTGATTGTCAGCAGTTAAACAGGATTACAGCAAATTCTTGCACACACAGCCAAGGGTCATCAAGTTGTTGGTGATTGTTTATGCTGCATATGTAACTCAATTGTGAGATCCAAACTTTGACCCGGCAATTCTTCTGACCTTCAGCAGCTGTTTCAGTTTAGGGGGGACAGGTACTAGTCTCAGGAGGGAGGTAACAGACAGTAGACCACTAGTATCATGGCCTCTTATTTGCTATTGGTAGTGGATTTCATTGTTTCTCTTTTGTTCCGCTCCAGTGTACAGTCAAAGAGACTGAAACCGTCCACAAATTAAGCTAACCTGTTTGACTTTGAAGTGGACACGGGATCAGTTTATGATAGCATGTAGGGGCAGGAACTAGAAGCCCTGCCTCTTAAAACCCATTCACTGCATAGACTTGAACTTCTTTCTGTTGAGCTTGTCATGCTGACTCTCTCCTGAGCAAACTGTTGCGAAGCCATCAGTGCGCTAAGCAGAGCTGCCAAGGGGGGCTGTGCGTTAGGGTACAAATCCAGACTCAATTTCAGACTAAATAAGAATGTGGATAACCCCAGTTATTTTCAATGGGGATATGCACACCTGTAAACTGTTTTGAGCTGGTATGATAGCTATTAGGGGATGGTATGACATCGAAAGAGAGAGCTTTTGAATAAAACTAGTTGGCTAGTTAGTGGTAATTGCAGATACAACTGTATGCTTTGTAACATAGAGAGTGGCTCCAGCTGGACGGTCTGGAAAAGTGAACTCTTAATAATTTCTTTCTACTTGAAGTTGCTATTGACTGAAATGAGTTGAAACCCATTTTCCTTTCTTCCTCTAAACTTTACCTAGTTGCTTGGTACTATTAAGCAGTTGTTATGTTTTTCACAGTTACTGCATTTCAGTCATAAACATGATAGGTGAAATACACTTTGGATGAAAGATGCCACAGACCACTGAGTGCTGTTATGGGACTTGTTTCCAAAGTAGTTATTGGGAATGCAATTGTGCACTTGAGAGTCTTTTTTACCTACCTAATTACCTAGTGTTTCTGTCTACAGCTAGGCTAATAAACTTTAAAAGCTGTACAAAGATTTTACAATGCCAGTGATACAAACAGAGCATTTGCCTTTATTCTTACTGCTCAAAAGCTTCACAAGCTGTGCTATCCCAATTACCTTTTTTCAATGAACATCATCCCATGAGAAATTTCAAATCCCCTACAATCTAACTGAGTGTAGGCAAAATGGAAAATGCACATGGAAAATCAGTTTGCCCAGCAGGAGTTTTGCACAGACTAATTCTTAGAGAAGAATTTTAATTTACTCCAAAATACCTAGGGTGATTCCTTCGGGTAGCAATTGCCAGTTTATTTTCAATGAGAAACACAGTTTCCACAACTACCTGATTAGTATGATATACTTCCTTTCTCTACAGCAGTATCCTTGATGCTGTAGAATAGCTGTAAACTACCTTTTTTTTCCAGATTGTGACACATGGATGGTGGTTGGCTGCTGTAATGCTTCTTTTGATAGTATCAGATGGGGTTTAGTTTAGAGTAGCACTGGGGGCAGGGGGAAGTTCTGCAACCTCATAGTTGAGGTTTCAATCATGCATGAAATGAGAATGGAATTCTGCTGTATTAAAAATAGCATTGCAGATTACAAGAGTTAATTGGTGATTAGCTATTCAGAAAATATGATTCTAAATCATGAATGTATGTACATAGCAATTGATCTCTGGTTTGAACAGTTCACATACATGTGGAAAAAACATCACAGAGGTTCAATATAGAACACTGTGCAGATAGTTTGTGATGGATTTAGATCCTTAGGGTAAACAATCCTTGCATGGAATTGTATTTTTAAGTAAGGAACTGTCTAAAGTTAGGAAACATTCCAAAGATGGTAAAGTATTCCCCAGAAGTCTATAGGAATGGTGGCTAAATTTGGTTTTATTTACATGGAATCTATCCCATCACTACTTTTTCAGGACTGGTGTCCCATTAAGTTGAAATTTACTCCTCTCCAAGTTCATTCCTGCTTATGCCGTTGAAATAAGTATCTCTGGGTCTGGCATTCTTTTCAGGTTTTTTTTGTGTTTTTTTTTTTTTTCCTTTTGGCTTGAGTTCGACCTTTTCAGGTGGTGCAGTTTGGTCAGGATGGCTTTGATGTCTGCAGTGCTCCTCTCCTGCAGCTTTCTTCAGTCCTTTAGTATCTTGAGAACCAAGTTAAGGAACTTGTGCAAACTTGCTGAGGTTTCCATCATTCACTTACTTCTGTATTCATATAATGTGTTCATGAAAATGATGCAGCTAGAAATGGTATGGGAAAGAGTGTTGATGACTATGAACTATATCATTATGCCAATGTATTGGCATAGTAAAAGTATCTTTTTTCATATAAAAGCAGCAAATTTTCTTTTTCTGAATAGTATCCAATACAGAATGATTTTTCAATTGAATTTTAAAAGCCTCTTTTTGAAATTTATGCTTACCTATTTTGGAATGTCCTGGTGCTTCACATGTTCTGATTTCTTTTTTCTTCCCTTTAATAGCTACTTGTAATATTAACTATATTCTCATAAATAAAAAAACATCTCTCTTGTCTGAAGGAAGTTTATTGTGTGTTTGTAAAAGATTGATTCAGGGAGTTGAATTCCACTGGACCACACACACTTGCAGGAGCAGTCATAAATTTTGTAATCGCAAGCATGGTTAAATCTTTTATTTATAAGCTAATGTACTTTTTATACTGTCAGAAAATAGTGAGCAGAATGTACTCCTGGTGCATCTGTCTTAATGTCAGGAATGTCTGCCAGTTTACAATTTTCGAACAGGTAGTTTGTTGTAATCTCAAACATCAGACTTCAGCATGAACTCTTGGGTGCTAAATTAAACAGAAGCCCTGTTTTACTATAAATAGAAAGCAAATATATTTTGATAAATTCATTTTAAAAGAACCTTAATTGTATGCAAAATATTGTGAAGAAAATATAAATTGTGAAGGACTATTTAATTACAACTGGCAAACAGAGGGAGCTGGACAGATTGTGGCTTTTAATTCTCAACACTGCCTATGGGGGCTAAAGAATCTCAGTTCTCCCAGAACTGATTATAATACATCTGATATAGCACTGCCATCTCAGAGATTTCTGAAACGTGAATTTTGCAGTAAAACTGGAACAAAAAAGACTAAATTTGGACATAGGTCTGTGTTCTGTGGTTTTTTAACTCCATCTGCTTGGCCTGTGTACATATATATGTATATGCACACTAATTAACTTAGAAGTAATCTTTGTGCGTTTGAAAGCTTGCTTGCTTTTTCTAGCTGTATCACTTGATCTAATAAAAGGTATTATGTCTTCCAATAAATCTTGCCTGTCTTATGTCCTTAGGCTATTGTAGCTACAACAACCTTGGTTAATTTGCCAGCTTTTGCACATATATTGCAACCAGGTTGTGGAGAAGTTAGGTGATCAACTACATGTTAGTATTTAGATTATTTTTAGTCTGGCTTCTGTAAAGAGTTGGCAACCAGGATAGAGTAGGAATAGCTGAGGAAGCTGCACAGCAGAAGTCATGAGTAGGCAGGCTACTTGTTTATTTCTTAGCAAATAAATGTGCAATTTTGCAATTTAGGTTTGCATTCTGCACATGAAACAATCAAATTCTAAAAAGCTGTCTCTTCACAGCTTTCTGCATTGAGTAGTTTTCAAATTATTAATTAATAGAATAGGAAATGTTTCTGGAATGCTTAATCTGAATAATAAATAAGCTGAATAATTTACTACTCACCCTTTGCTAAACGTAGTCCCCACAATTTCAGTTAAAAGCTACATTTTGCTGCTGTTCAGTGAAGGCTGTATTATATCATGTTTTGACAATAAGAATTACCAGCAGGAAATTCAAAATGCCTTCAGTAGCTCCATTTTTATGTTACGTAGAATTTAGTGTTTTAGTAATAGCCTTTATAGTGAAATAACATAGAAGTCCACCCAGGTATTAGGCATAATGTCCCTGAAGACAAAGACAGAAGGGGATGTAATTGTTTGCTTTCATATATAACAATATTTATAGTATTAATTCATTACTGGCTGAAGTGAGTGATACCAAATCTTGTCCAAGATTTTTATATCACATGAATTTAAACGTGCTTAACAGCACAGTATGGAATCAGTGATACAGTATCTAAACAGTGATGGGTTTTGGCAGGCATGTTTTTCAGAGGAATGTAATAATTTTTTGCACTATTTTTCAACTTTTTTTTTTTTTTACATGTACTATTGGGGAAGAAGGATATAGGATGTAGGAATCAGACAGCGGACACAGCCCTGAAATGACTAAACAGTAGAGAAGAGATTGTGTTTGCTTTCTCAGGGCTGAATGCCTAATAGCTTTTCTTTATTATGGCTTTGTTTTGGCTTTGCTGCACAGTTGATTATCGCAGCAATCTTTATGCCATCCGCCAGCATGGCCTTTCTTTTCCAATTGTGGAACTGGACCTTGTTCTGGGCTCTAGGCATGGGCTGCACCATGACCTTCTGGGTCTGAGTGCTTGTTCATGGACTGCCACTACACGTTCTGTTCAGCCTCGTCTGCTACCTTGCCTCCTTTGAGACAGTTGATGAGCCAAGCTGGGTTGCCCTATGGGCTCTTCCGGCTGCCAGTTGGACCAGCCTGCTGTATACAAGTGGTTCCACATACGAATTTAGATTACTAAATGAATGTCCTTCTGTTGTTGAGTCAGGAAGAATAGCCACTTCTCTTGCTTTTTAAAGTTTTACCACAAATTTCCAATCTATTTTCTCTTTTCTTTCATTATTCAGGGAGTGCCATAGACAAATCAGAGTAGAATATCCATCATGGGATAGACCTTGATGATCTTTTACCTCTCAGATGTCCTTCAAACTATTTTGGACAAAAATCAACACGGGAATTTTCTGTCCTGAGTGCTTCAGACATGATTGGTCACCAGCTACCTCAAATGGGTATTTTGTCATTTGGCTTCTTCAAGTCAGGAGGATAAAAAATGCATACTGTCAATTGAAAGCACTCTAAATAGCTTAATAGCCATTACCTTAGGCAGTACCTTTTACTCTTCATTTTGTCTTGATTCCAAAATATGACTTTATCATTTGTTGACTACTTTTTTCAGATTTGCAGTCTCAGAAGATGCAGGTGCCATCCTGTACCCAGAATAGCTCCCACAAATCTGTCTGAAAAAGTATTTTATAATTGCATCACTATAAATCACTAAATATTTGTACCAGGCAGGCATACATAACCACCCATTAAATGAATGATACTTCTTTTCAGTGTCTGGCCTGGAAAAGATACAAGTATATTGATGCTGTTAAGTGGAGTACTGATCTTTGTTTTCTATTCTTTTTCCCATGATATATGCAAATATAACCCATTCCTTCAGAAGGTTAATGCATAACAATGTGGTTAAAAGTAGTTAGTATCAGAACATGTTATTCTCTTAGAATCTCACATGGCATTTAATAACCACAGTGGATTGCACAGAAGTGCACCATGTGTCTGTTTATAGCCAGGGATCTAAAAATATTTTCTGAACATTAATTGTGAACAATATGCAATAACCCATACAGGGGAAGAAATACTATTTTAGTTTTAATTCATCTTTCTCTGAGTTTGAAAATCCTTTTTTTTTTTCACAAACATCTGGAGGTATTAGGAGCAA
Organism: Strix uralensis; assembly: GCF_047716275.1. Taxonomy (NCBI): domain Eukaryota; kingdom Metazoa; phylum Chordata; class Aves; order Strigiformes; family Strigidae; genus Strix; species Strix uralensis. Next base: position 2,590,640 of record NC_133986.1, read on the forward strand.
GTTCTAGTGACTGAGATATTTATTAAAATCTCTGAGGACACAAATCACCTTGGTTTTTAACTTGAAAGTTAGTACCTAAGATTTGACTCTCAAATCCCATTTTAAAAACTAGAATATAAAAACTGAATTTCTAATTTAAGGCACTTTGTCAAAGATGCCAGAGTTCAAATAAGAAAACTAAATTTTATAATTTTATATTCTTAGATTTCTAGTAGTATACTTCCTTGGCAAAAAGACTGTGCACTTAAGTGGCCTTCTTGAAGTGCTTAAAAATGTCAGGAATTACAGCTGCAATTTAGTGATAGAAACTACTTTTGAGACTGAAAGTATTCTGGAAGCTGTCTTGAGTAAGACTTTCACATCTGAAGCTGTACTAACCCTTTTTGGACACTTACAATGAACAGTGTCATCACTGTTCTATCAGATCCTATGGAATATTGCAGAGGAATTTTCTGTGTGATTTTCATGCTGAGCTGAGTACTCCTTGCCTTGGACATGCATCGAATAGAAATGTCTCTTTTGTAGTTGAAACCATAAAATGGGCTGATTCACAGGTGCACCTGCATAAGCAGGCCTGTGCATATGCTAACAGATGGTTGGGTGAAGAGCTCTGTGTGGGCATACAGGGTCATTCAAATCATCCTGTACAGAAGTGCTAGGACCTCATATAATGGTGCAGAGTGATTTTTTACTGACTTATTCTGACAACTCAGTATTTTTTCTCTATACAAAAGTAATAGAGATGGCACGGCTCACTGAAGAAGAAGAAATCAGGATGGTAGAGACAGAAAATCCTTGAGAGAAGGCTAGGATCAGTCAGACTTGAAGAATATGGGGTTTTGTTTGTTTCTTGTGGTTGTTTGAAGGAGTAGTTAGTACAGGCTCCGAAAAAGCAGTCTGTACAAAATTGGATGTATGAATATTTTGTCCAATGCAAGTTGGGAGTTGCACTAATTTGCATATGAAACAAAGAAAGGGATTGAGTGTCTGTGCATCAAGCATAGAAAAACATTTGTCTGAAAATCACCTAAAATGGATACTGTGTGCTGGAACAACAGACACAGCAGCAGCAGACTGTGCTACATGTACATTATTTGCAACAATCCTAGTGCCTTCATGATCTGTATAACATTAGAGGAGTGAGTGATTGTTTCTGTGTATGACCAGATGTTTTATTTGAAGACCATTAATCAAATTTCCCAAGGCAAAAGAAACATTAGTCAATTAATTAAGATATAATGCTAGTCTTGTAAGAGGGTTCTGACTACACTAATTAATCAAACCAAGTTGGAAGATTTTGTTCAAGGAGCTCTGAAACACTTTCTGATATACTTCAGAGAAAGGAGCTGTGAGTATTGCAGAGGAGATGTTCAAGACACCCATTTTGCACTCATGTTCACTGCTGATGTGATGGATTGTGTGTTAGAAAGTCATGGTGAAATCAAGTTTTTTTTATATTCACAAAGGGCTTTGTAATGAGCTGCAGTTGAGTGAGACAAGGAAGCTCATCTTTTTCTCTGCTGAAATAGAAGAAAAGTGCTTTGAATTTAGGAGGTGAAGCCAGACTGCTGTTTTAATTATTCATTTTGGGGAAGTATGGAAAGAATATACAGTTAGGAAGAGCTATATCAATGATTATGCTCATTATTTTTAATGTTTAATGCGACAGCATCTAGGATCCACAGGTTGAAGGTCCTTTCTTGTGGACGTTGCACCCTTTCTGAAAAAGCAAATGTTCATGTCTCTAACAGAATTTTAAAACTGCAGAAGATTCTGAAAAAGGTAAAAATCAGACAGGTAGAGTAGTAACTAACAAAGATTACTGTCTTGAAGGACAAGCCTTTCATAGATTTCTCTGCTGCATGACAATAGAAAGCGGCTTTGTATGATGGGATTGCCATATTATAAGGACATTAACTTCAAGAGAAGGGAGACGTGCATCCACTGCTGCATCTTTTTGGCAGTCCTGCAAAGGGGAAGAGTGTTCATGGTGCTAGAGACCCTGCAGGAACTTCCCTGTATATATTGATGAATTGGAGTGACTCGTGTCAGTAGTTGATTGAAAATTTCAGCCTCAGTGATATAGGAGGACACTGCATGTTTTCTCATGATGGGTCCAGGAAGACTCTTTGAAGGGCAAAGTGAGAAGTTCTTCAGGTTGACAGGAGCATGATAGCAACCTTCATCTGGTGCTTCAGGTAGCAAGGACAGTTCTGTTTGCTATTTTTCATTCTATATCTTTTAAACTCAGCTCTAATTAGAATTCCTGTTCCTCAGTATGTTGTCCAAAGGGCCTGGACAAGTAAGTTTATGAGAAACCTCAGTCATGCAGGAAATAAAGTAATTAGAAATAGAAGATCAAATTATTTGAAGACTATGTTTAAGAAAAGTAACCATTAGGTATGAAAATAAGTAAGAAAAGATCTCTTTTGACACATTATCAACTATAGCAGTCAGGAAAAATAATGAAATATTGTAAATTTTCAGACTAACAGTGAATACACAGATGGTTGTACTTGTTTCCTTGATTACCAGAGCACATTTTGGTTGCTATGTCAAGTGACTTCCGGAAACTGGCCTGACTGGATAGGCATTGTCTGGAGTTCTCTCCAGAGAACATGCCTGTGTAGGAGGTAGAGAAAAAGTTCATTAATCAAAATGATCTAGAGCACTTAAAAATTGAAAATGGAGAGCCTACAGTTATTAAAAATTAAGAAGTAAAAGGTTTCAATGTCACAGAAGATCTTTGACAACTAAGGCAGCAAAATGCGATTTTGACAGACTGAGTCAGATAAGAGGTCAGAAAGTGTATTGTGTGGGTTTTATCTGATGAACTGTGGCTGTCAACCAAAAAGAAATCTGCTAACTCAATCAAGGTTAAACAAATACCAATCAGAATTGAAGGGCAAATAGTGGTTATAGTATAGTTTCTCCAAAGATTATGTCCATGGAAGTAAAATACCTTATGATGGTTAAGGGGAAGATACCAAAATAACATAACTGAGAGGCTACCTTGACTATTACTTGGGAGAGCTGCAAAATGTATGTTTCCATAGAAACAAAAATGACAGATTTATTTAAATGATTGCTTCATGGGCCAGAGTCTTTCCTTACTGCCTAGAGAGGGTTCATTGGCAATGGATAGAACAGGCAGGTGCCAAACTGATGAAATCATCACTTGAAATGAAACCATTAATTGAGATGGAAATCTTGCAGGGGAAGGTATTACAGTAGCTGATACATATGAAAAAATAATCACAGAATCACGGAATGGTTTGGGTTGGAAGGGACCTTAAAGATCACCTAGTTCCAACCCCCCTGCCACAGGCAGGGACACCTTCCACTAGCCCAGGTTGCCCAAAGCCCCGTCCAGCCTGGCCTTGAACCCTTCCAGGGAGGGGGCAGCCACAGCTTCTCTGGGCAACCTGTGCCAGGGCCTCACCACCCTCACAGAAAATAATTTCTCCCTAATATCTAATCTAAATCTACCCTCTTTCAGTTTAAAACCATTACACCTTGTCCTATCCCTACACTCCCTGATGCAGAGTCCCTCCCCAGCTTTCCTGTAGCCCCTTAGGTACTGGAAGGCCCCTGTAAGGTCTCCCCAGAGGCTTCTCTTCTCCAGCTGAACAACCACAACTCTCTCAGCCTGTCCTCATCAAGGAGGTGCTCCAGCCCCCTGATTTTCTTCATGGCCTCCTCTGGAGGCAGGTCCATGTCTTTCTTATGTTGGGGGCCCCAGAGCTGGGCACAGCACTGCAGGTGGGGTCTCATGAGAGCAGAGTAGAGGGGGAGAATCACCTCTCTCGAGATAAACAAGCTATCATGCAATTCTCACCCATCTTTGTCAGTCTGTCTTTTTTAACTCTGAATTGGTCTAATAAAAGATATCACCTCTTCCCACAAACCTCATCTTTCTTCCATTGTTAGATTATCATGGACCAAATGTTACCATTTGAAAAAAAAAAAAATAGTTGCTATTTAGTTGTAGCTGTTATAGTTATTTATAGCACCTCTTTTTTTCCTGAGATGTTTCAGGAAAAAACATAAACACGGATTTTTCTTCAGAAAAGAACAAGAAAGTGCAAAAAAATAGATATATATTGTCCTGGTTTGAGTGAGTGGCAGTGTTTTTTCGTAGCAGGGGCTGGAGCTACAGCAGTGTCCCCCTGTGAGAAGCTTCTCAAAGCTTCCCCAGCTCCAAGTCAAACCTGCCTCTGCACCAAGGCTGGGCCAGTTCGCTGTGCCTCTGCCGTAATGTATTTAAGAAGGGGAACCTGGGAGGGGTTGGGTGAGTTGTGAGGAGAAGTTGTGAGGAGAACATGTGTGTGAACACCGAGGTCAGTGGAAGGAAGGAGGAGAAGGGGGAGAGGTGTGCTGGAGCAGAGACTCTCCTGTATCCCGTGGTGAGACGGCAGGGCCGCCCCCCTGCCACCACGGGGGTCTTTGGTGGAGCACAGACGGATCTGCGGCCTGTGGGGGCCCCACGTTAGGACAGGTGACTGCGCCTGAAGAAGGCCGGGAGCCCATGGGAAGGAGGCCCTGCTGTTGTAGCTCAGCACTGGGAGGACTGAAACACATGGGGTGACCCACATGCCCATGGGAGAGACTCCTGTTGGAGTTGGTTTGTGGAGGACTGTCTCCTGTGAGAGGGGACCTCGCTGGAGCAGAGGAGGAATGCCAGAAGTTTCCTCCCCACTGAGGTGTAAGAAGTGGCAGGACTGACTGCACCCCCCATTCCCTGCCCCCTGCACCACTGCGGGGCAGGAGGTGGAGATACCAGGAGCAAAGCTGAGCCTGGGAAGAAGGGAGGGGTGGGAGAAGGTGGTTTCAAGATGTGGTAATGCTGCTCACTGTCCTACTCTGTTAAGTGCTGTTGTCAGTGTCTGTATTAAATTTATGTTCTTTTTTCTTCCCCTAATGAGTCTGTATTTTGCCTGTGCCTTAAAGGATGAGTTCATTCCTCCTTGTCCTTATCTCAGTTTCCTGGGTCTTTTGCTTTTCTCCTTCCCAGTGCTGGGTGGAAAGTGGGGAGTGAAAGGCATCTTTGCTTATTTTCCCCTTCTTAGCACTGGTGAGGAAGAGGGAAGTGAGTGGCTGCGTGGTGCTCATTTGCCCTCTGGGCTCAAACCACAACAATATGTACACAAATATCTGTGAGGAAAAAGCTTGTATAGGTTATTGAAAAACTTAAAAATTTGCACTGATTTTTGAGTGATTTAGATTAAGGTGGCAGAAGGACATTTCTAGGGTTCAGCTGTGTAGTGTAGGATTAAAAGACTGAGCAAAATATTAAATGATATTTGGTAAACTTTTTTCAGGAGTCACTTTGTGCCAACAAAATTGTATCATTTGCATTGCCATCTGATGAAAATGTGAAATTATTCTTAGCATTTTTTCAAGCTTAGGGTTCTAAGTTTTTCTTGAGGGTGTCTCTTCCACGCTGGATCTTCTATGTACTTCTAGATGTGGACTTCTAGAGAACCAAATAACCTGAAAACAGAAGTGTGTCATTTGCATCCCAGTGGCAATATAACTATAAGAAGAAATTGTTTTGATCTTTCTTAATTATTTTTCTTCTCAGGATGGATGCCTGGATAGGATTACATTAAAAGGAGATTTTAGGGTAGTTTAGTAAGCTAGTTTACTAGTTAACAGTAAGCTCCCTGGAAAAAAAAGTAAAACCTATCTGTCCAGTTAATTACTGTGCAGGTGAATTTACTTAGCCAAGTGAGATGTTTTAAAAAATAGGTGATTTTTTTTTGTGTCCATTCATGTAGCTTTAGTTACACAGAGCGGGAGGTGAAATTCCTGAGCTCCCATTTTGATCTCAGACACCAGTGGGCAGATGAGGGAGCTGGTTCTGCAGTTACTGCACACTTGTATATAATACTGCACCCATGTTAAGGCTTAGTTGCAGTATCCTCTCTTGGAAGAAAAAAATACAGTTCACTGGAATAGTGACACCACTATATCTTTTCTAGAGAGTCCATGTCTAAGGACTGCTCTGTGAGTATAAAAAGAATTATAAAGCAGGTATGAATTTTTGTGCTTAACTGGAGTGCATCAGCAAAGTACAGAGAAAATGTGAAAAAATAAAAATAATACCCTAAATCTCAAAAGAGAGGAAAATATGCTGAATGAAGTACTAGATGAAATTAGAGGTATAACTATTTGGCCAGAATTACACATTATATCTATGTAAAAATAATGTAACCAGAAAAACGTATAATATAGTAGTGCTGTTTGATGACATGCCATCACCATTTTCCTCCAGGTACCTGTATACTAGTGTGATTTTTTTTTTTTTTTTCATATCTTTTTTCCAGTATCTTTCTAAAAGCTTAACAAACTGTGTGTGTCATGGCTGCTCTATTACTATTACTGAATAACTTACTAATAGTGGAATGATGATCAAAGATAAAAAGATATCTGGGTTGGTTTGGTTTGTTTTTTTTTTTTTTTTTTCTCCACAAGTAGAACTTAAATACTATCATCTAGCAGCTAAACAGAAACAGAAATTATGTGAAGTCAGTTTTGATATGTGACTGATACTTTGGACACTAATATTCATGAACCAACTCAGACTGTGACCTGGCTATAGTGGGGTTATTAGAGTTTATATTGTTAGGATACGATAAAAAAACCCATACTTTTTGCACAGGAAGAACTAGTACTACCCTTACTCTGTTTAATATTTAATGGTTTCGGGTTTTCTAGTCTCAAGCAATTTTTTTTTCACATAAATCATATCAACTCTTTGAGAAGTTCTCAATAAGACTGATAGTTGATAGGGCAGATTATTTTATGTTTATTGTTCTGATTAAATAATGTTGGGTTTTTTATCATCTAGGTCTGCAGTATTCCAAACTTAGAAACCTGCTGCTGCCGCATTTGAGCAAAGATTAGAGCATATCACCCAATATATGCAAGTCTGAAATGAGAGAAGATTGCATCAGGATATTGTTGGCAAGGTAATTTTTATCATAGCCTGACATACCTGTCTATACAGCTTACTCAAATTAGTATTTTTAAGTTGAATTGTTAAAGGTCGTGCATGTTGCATTCTTGTTACGAAGTTAAATCCTAGATAAAATGTATTGTATGAAGCTACAGTGTTCGTGATTTCACACTGAGGTATTTATTTTTTTTCATTTTTATTTAATCTCTATGTCACTGGAATACATCATCTCTACTCTGAATTGGAATATTTTTCAGGCTAAATGGGCAATATTGTCATATGCTTAAACAGTTTTGTTTTTACACTCAGAAATGTATATATTATTACTTGATAAAATCAACAATCCTGTAATTCTAACTGAAGCAAAGTTTCAATACATACAGTTATTTCTTTGAAGTCCGTGGGGTCAAGATATTATCGTGGATATTTATCTTTATATTTCTGGGGAATAGGTGAGACTGAAAAGGAGGAGAAAGAAAGGGGAAGCCAAATCTGGACTCACCGAAGTTTGCAGCAAAACTTCCATTCATATGGTTGGGACCAAAGTTTCATGAAAGGTCCTAGAAACATTATTAATAACTGAGTATCATGCCTTTTCATACTGTTTCTATGCTAAAACTACTATACCACCTCAATCCTGTAAGTTTCTGCTTTCTCTTGTCTTTGATACCCTAATGATTTATGTAACACACTTGACTTTAAATTCATGTACAGTCAAGTTGAGTTAATTTATTTAACTATAAGAGTAGTAAGCTTGTCCCACATATCCTTGCAGTATGAGATAATTGCATATTTTAAACATACACAACTAATGCAAGCATGTACTTAAAGCCAGACAAAAATTCTGATGCAAGTAAACATTTCTATCCAGAAAAAAACATATATATATCTCTCTCTCTCTAGGACTCACTGAATTTATAAAATTGGATCACATGTTTAAATATATGCTTCATTCCACATTTGAGTAAGGATGGACTTAGACACATCCATAAGTGTTTTCTTTAGCCAAGTCCCAACAGAGTGTTAATTAAACTGTGTAAGCAATAGACTTTCTAATGCTATATCTAAATTGTGAGCCTAGGTGTTTACATGACTCCTTGTTAAGACAAGACTCAAGTGCAAGCCAGGTTTCCCTTTCCTCCATTTCTTGCTTTCCATGAGAAGGAAAGAGATATAAAGATCAGAGCACAGCTAAGGCACGTGTCAGCCTAGGTGGTAGAGTGTGTCAAGGACCATATCTATCTATCTTGTGGCTGTATGGAGTAAGATTGTTCAGGTGTTCATCTACAAAAATATATGATCAACTTACTAACCCAGAAATATCTGAATTGTTACTTTTGTAGAAATGTGAAGGAAAAGATGACTTCAGAAAAGCCTAAAGACATGCACGGTTGGACAATGAGTAATTCTGGTGGTGAAATTGTTCAGAATAAAAGCTTTTTGTGAATTCCAGCATGAACATCAAAAAATTCTGTTTTATGATTAAAGATTGAGACAACCAAGCCAAAATTACTCTACTGCTATTTATTAATCCTTGTTCAGTAAGCCTCTTCCATCGTTCTCCAGATATTTTTGTGTGTCTCTTTTCAGAGCCCTTACTTCAGTATAAATGGAAATGAAATTTAGTTACGTGAAGTTGCTTTGCTTTCATTTTCTGTGATGACACTATTTACACAATTTATTATTTGTCCCTTGTTAGTTTGCATCCCTTCTCAGCTTTGCTATAGTTTAAGTAATTTAATGCAGTAATGGACAGAGAAGTTGGTCTTTACAGGGTGTGTACATGCAAAGACAAGCATGCTAGTTCAGAGAGTGCTAGGAGATTGAGATGTGAACAGCCCAAAGCCCACATTTTCTCTGAAGAGTCCTTCTCTTAGGCACAATCACATCAGTCAGATCACTACCAGTATATTGACATATCTGGCAAGCCAGCTAATAGATAGTAAATGTCTTCCTTTGTCATGAGACGTGAGCTTTGTAACCTATATAGGATGCACATCCTTTCCAGTATGAAGCATGCTGCAAGAGACATGAGTCAGCATAAAATCAAGGAATTTGCATTATAATCTCAGTTTGGACACTGTCTTTCTTATGATTTTGGCATACCATTTTATTCTGACCTCTCATGACCTTTCACAAATCTCTGTATGCATCACAGTCAGATAATTAAAGCAGGAAACACATCAGGGCTTTGACTGGGAAAAGCATGTGCTTTGTTATGGTAGATATCTTTATAGGCTTTGATATCTAGTGTTGACAAGGTTGTAAGTTATTCTGGAGTAAATGAGGTTTTCCTTAGCTTAATCTGTTTGTTCTGTCATTTGTCCCTTTATCATGATGACTTCTAGCTGACTTTTTGCTTTTTCAGCCTTTATGTGACTCAGAATGAAGCTGCTGAGATTCCATGTGCCTTTTCACTAGGGCAAGCAGAAGTCCTCTTTGTTTCCTGCTGCTCTGCTGAAGTAGAGCACCATGCCTCTGCCTTGTAAGGACACATTTTAGTGTTTACAAGAAACTTCCTGAGATGAGGAAACTTTGAAGTCACTCTTGATATTCTTTCACTGGAGAAAATGGAAGTAGTGACAGCCTATGATATGTCACAAGACAAGAAATAACCTTTGAATAATTGGTCTCTTTAGATAGAGGCTTGTTGTTATGGTAATATTATCATCCCAGTTGATGCAGAAAACTGAACAGGGTCATAAAACAGCAATTACGAGACATGTCAGAGTGAAAGAATTGGGTAAGAAATAGCCTTTCAGGAAGTGATCGTTGGCAAGTTTCCCAGGAAGCTTCTAAGCCAGAGATGCCTGATTCATCTAATCCCTTGCTGCAGTCCACATAGCACAACAATAATTGCCTGCTTACTGAATGAGGATCTTGAGATCAAGACCATTCACTGAATCCTGAATGCTTCGTATTGAGCTAGGAGATTCTTTCCTCTACCTGTCCCATTCAGGGACTGGTTGGCTTTATCCTATAGGCCCTTATGGCTCCGATTATGATACTGAAACCTTTAAAGATGCTCAGAAATTTGTGAATGATGTGAGCATACTGTGTATATGCGGTGCATAGTATATGCAGAAAGATGGTTGCAGCAGGGAAGATTTTGAAGTTGGTGCTTTTGAAAAGCTCAACAGAAACAGTGAAAAGCAAAAATGGGTTTTAAAAAAGGGTGGAAGATTAGGGCTGTTGTTAGTGTGGAAAAATCCTTCACTGTGCTAAAATGAACTTTGTTAAACGAGATATTCTTTTTTTAAACCTCATTTAATAAGCTTAATAAGAGAAAGCTTAACTAAAACAAACAGTAAGATTTAACTGTGTAGAGTAAAATTTAACTGTAACGTAAATAATATCAATGGGTTGCTTGGGTATTTATGAAGGCAAAATTCTCTCTATCCTCTTACCTGTTATTTAGCCCATGAACTTTCTCGTGTTTTATGTCCAGTTTAAAGTCATACAAAATTTAGGAGCTGTTACATGTTATAGGTTGCAGGTAGGTCGCCGGCTGTTTTGCTGAAATGCTGCACATTAGGCACCCCAGTTTCTGCGCTGATACTGTGCAGAACCTTTCATTCACATGGAAAGAGAAAGAATAGTCCGGTGACTGGAGTTCTGGGCAAGCACTGGCGAATGCTGCCACTGACCTCTTGTGGGAATTAGACAAATCTGGGACACTTCTGATTAGCTGCATACACAGAACTGTAATATTTGAACGCTTCATATTGTCTTTCAGTCCTGAAGAGCTTGTCCTGAAAATAATTTCTGCCTTTTTTTTTTTTTTTTTCCTTCTTTTTGCCTGAGAAGAGATACTGCCTTTAAACCTTGCCTTGGTATAATCTTTAATGTGTTCATCCTTGTAGGTGGAATATAGAAGTACTCCTTACCCGTTTTAAAGGCAAAAACAGACTTGAGGGCTATTCAGAAAGATAAATTTTGGATAGAGAAGTTTATCTAAGCTATGAAGTCTCTGGAGGCCTGCCTTTTTGAAAAGAGAGAGGCTTCTCGAGTGATCACTTCACAGGAAAGGCCTAGCTTAGCCACTCTCGGTCATCTAGAAGGACCCCTCTTTCATTCTCCATTGACTATAGCTATTTTTGGATTCTGTGAAGTGAGGATAAGCAGACTTCTACATTTCGTAGCACTGTGTTGGGAAAAAATGATTAACATTGCATGGTACTCAAATACTTTGTTTCAAAAGTCTTAGATATTTAATAGAGCTGCAGGGCCTCTAAGGCATTTGTGTGATGAAGTCACATGAGGAACTTCATCACTTATTCATCACGGTACAGGGTCTCACTGTATAGCATGCCTGTCCCTGGGAGTGGAAAATCTAAGTGTCTAAGCTGCAGTTTGTTGAATGGTCTTCCTTCAGCCCTTTAATGAGCTGTTTTATCTAGTGTTACAAGAGACTATAAAAGAAGCAGATATAAGGATTGTGCGGCAGCTTGGAGATCTCATAGGTACTTTTTGAAAAGGTAGAAATGAACTAGCTTTTCTTCAGTTGTGACAATATCTCATAAAGCTCAGTGCATCAGTATTAGTGCTGAAATACCTAAAAGTGTACAGCTGGATTCTGCCCTCATGGTCAGATTTATAGATAGTCAAAATTAAGAAGCAGCAATCACTCTTCCTTATGGCAGCCGCCAGCAGCGTTCTCAGGTTTTGTGGAGGGCTATATGCTACCTAAAATGTTTTTCTGCCCTTCAGTGAACAAGAAAATCTTTCTACAGTTTAAAACCAGGTTTAGCTCAACTTTAGAACATCCTTGTTAGGCTAACAGACCTGAGGCTCAAGATCACCAGCACAGCCATCATACCTACCTTCATGCTTTGTGTTTGATCCCATTCAAAAGTTATGATGATTTGCACTAACACAATCAGTATACCAATTTTGATGATCTTAACTGACTACTCTTTCCTCATTTTGTTAAAAAGTACTGTAATAAGTCTGTTAGGGCTAGCATGTGAGAAGGTGAAGCCAGAGAACTGCTGTATTGCCATTCTCCCTTATCTGAGGCTTCATCATGAGGTAGGATGTTTAAAATGAAATGATTAGGTCACTTCACCCCAAGACTGACCAGAGCTGTTGGTTCCTGTGCAACTACTATTTCATGTTAGAAAATATATTGAGATTCCACCATGCTTAAAAATGTATGGAATACCCGGTCTTGGCGTGCAAGGTACAGGTTATTTTTCTACAGAGAACTAATTTTTCAGTTCAAGAACATTCAGGGTATGTTTATTCTAGTAAATTAAGTAGTGCCAGGGAACATTGGTGTGTATTGGAGCTTCATTGTCTGTATTATCACACTTTTAAAAAGGTCTCCTGCTCGATTTTGGCCTGAGCTCACTGCCACTTTCTCAAACCATAGCTAGGCATGATTCAGGAGTCAGCACTGGTCGGGAGCCCAATACACAATCTCAATGCAGCCTGTTTTGGTGGGGAAGAGAGTTTAATAGTGTGGACATGAATCATTTCATGCCAGCTGGCCTGAAGGCCAACAAACAGGCTTGTGCATAATAATTTACTAGCATTGCCAAGACCTACTTTTAGAAAAATGATTTTTTCCTTTTTTGTAAAGTTAATTGTAATGGAATTCAATTTCAAATTTTCATTTCAAAATGAGAAGTCAAGGCCCTTGGTTTAAAAATGCCAAAATGAAATGTCTCAGCATAAATACACAACAGCTATTTGTTCTTTCCTGAAATGACTCAAGAATTCATTTGTGTGCAAATAAAAACACTTTTTCTTTGAAAATTTTGAAAGAAAGTTTTTCCCGTTTTAGTACTTAATGTTCTTTCAAAATGTTGAGTACCCTCAACTCCCACAGCAGTCAGATAGGATTTGTGCGCTCAGCCCCTAACTGGAGGGCTCTATTTTGAGATATATGGCAATAATATATGTATGAAAGAATTGACCTAGACAAGCGCAGATATGCAGGCAGGAAGTAAAATATCTGTCAGTACTGAACATACAATATTTTTCTGTTGATTTAAATGGCAGCTAGTTAGGTAGTTAGATATGTGTGCGATTTTTTAAAATATTCTGAATGTTTAAGAATGTTAGTATAAACCCCCTTTTTTTCCTTTTCCCTTTTGCAACTTTGGCTTTACCATTTAGTACAATAACAGATGTGGAAAAAATTCTGGATTTTCAAATAGATACAATGTTAGTTGCAATTTAAAGAATGTATTCATGTTTTGGATTAGGCTTTTTGAAACACAATTTACCCATTTTTCCTTTTTCTAACTAAACTATCTGTGAAAAAATACATTAACTCGAGAAGGGCAAACAGTTTTAGTTAATGGATTTACATAATGAGTTTTATTATATTTATTTTTAAACTTTCTTACTTGTACAGACCAATGGTAGTTTCTCTACTTCACCAGAGTATTATGATTATAAACAAGTTAAACCAGAATTACTCAAATCTTCTGTGCTAAGATATATGTATTCCTGAGATATCCACATACTCTTTAACTGTCTCTTTTGTTGCTAACAAAAAATGCATATTATCCAGAACTCACAGTGAAGACATTTGGGATTACAGATGCTAATTATAATCTCTGCAAATTAAGGTACTTACGTATTTGCATATAGCTACAATATGTGAGTGCCTGTAACTAGACACAGAAGAAAGAAACAATCCTTCCTGTTCATAATTTGCCGTATGGATGATGAAAACAGAATGAAATTTTTCTATGATCTTCTGTAACATTGATCATTAGTAAAATGACAAATTCAGAAAGGTATTAATGGTCTGGTGAAATAATAGACACATTTCAGGGAAGCAGCAGAAGCTGGGCTACTGAAAAAACTGAAGAACATGACAGAAGTGGAGGTTGCATCTGGTTAACCCAATGTCTGGGAGGCAGAATGACAAAATTAGTGGAATCATGCCAATACTGCTTAGGTAGGGCACAAGGATACAGTCACTGGAATTGGTACTTGTTGGTAATTGATGATGATAACTCATGACTTGAAACACAGCATCAGCATGTACACAAGTATGTGCAGACAATCAGGTTCTGAAATGTGACCCTACTTTTGTGAAGCAAGAATAAAAAGTCTGTCTCTGCCCAGAAAATGCTTCTTTCTGTCAGGCAAGAGTTGACAGAATGGTGCAGATGAATAAGCTAAGGTGAAACGCCGCTAATTTAAATTTTTATAACAAGGAACAGCAAATTCCTTTGCTCTTGTAATTTTAGGATTTTTAGTGAGCCAGATCCTAGAGTGTGGCAGAACCTCCATCTCCAGGGAGTGAAGCAGAGTCCTAAGTATAGCTCAGTCTGAAAAGTATTTGGATGGCACTGGGGTAGAGAATGTTTTATGAGGTTTCCATATATAAATAAAAGATGAATGCAATTAGTGCTCACCATAGGATATTTCCTTCTATGTGACCCAAATTTATTTTTTCTATGGTTTTCAGCAGGAGATGTGTCATCAAATGCCTTTTGAATATCAAACAGTTTGAATGAGCTGCCATAATCAGCTCCATAACCTTTTATAACCATCTTTGTGGATGAAAATTTTCCCTTTGAAATCCATATTGGCTATTCTCTTTCAGGTTATTACTTCAAATATGCTCTGCAATTCTCTTCTAATTAGTGATTCCATCTTTTTTGTAAGCTATGGATGAACAGTGCTATTTTGGTTTCTCCAGGTCAGGACTGCATGCACTTTATAAACACTGAGGCCTCATCTTTGTACTTTTGCACTCTTCACACTTCATTTGTGCTAGTGATTTTCTCATGATGACTGCCACAGCCTCTGAATTCACCCTGGTCTGAGTCTTGACTGTCAGAATAACTTAGAGCCTGAGGCTTCCATGAAGATTTTGGGAGTTAGATCTGCTCAATATCTCCAGTGGTCATACTTCATTTTCTTTAGAACTCTAGAATAAGATTAGCAGAGTTTTCAACATTATTAAACTACTTGTGTAAATTAATATTTTGCTTCCTCTTGATCATAAAGTCACTGGCATCAATATTTGCTTAGGACTGAGTCCACATTCAAGCCCAATGACTTCTCTAGGAGGTAACAATTTGAATGAACACCAAGGGATAATAAGGGTAATTTGGGGGGATGTTCTTAAGACTGTGCTACTCTGCAATCAGCTAGTTTCAATAAAATTGTCCACCATCACCCTTCCAGAAGTTTCAAATGCCCCACTAACAGTATAATGCACAGAGCAAAGGGCACTTGTTTGCACCAGAAGGGACACTGACTTGAAAAGAGCCTGTCTTCCAATTCAATTGCAAATCTAGTATCTTTGTTCATTCAGAATTTCTCTCTTCCTAATGCTAATTCCCTACTCATAACAATAATTACCTGTTTCTGGTACTGCTGCTTCAGAAATCTGAAGTTATTATGAGGAAGAAATATAGAGGCAAGGGAACTTCATGTTAGGGAATAAAAAAATTTTTGTGGTTTTATATTACCAAATAATATAATGAAGACAGAAATAGGAAGTCAAAGCTCAGCCTATCACACACACACAAAAAGCAAGATATGAATCCTCAAGATTTGAGATTATTTTTCCAGTATATTTGTTTCCATATGCCTTGCGTTCCCGGGGGCAATTTGATTTTGGAAACAGAATTTATAAAGTCCTTTGAGAGTGTCTGTTCCATGCAGTATTTCCAGCCTGACCAGAAGTACATTTTCTCAAAGATCTGGAGACAATATCTCTTCTTTCTTTTTAAACGCAAATTTACTCTTTAATCAGACAAAACCCTCTGTTTTCTTAGTAAGGTTGTCCAGTCAATCAAAGTTTGCTAATTTGTGATAGGATTTTGCCCTTTTCTCATACCAGGCAAATTTGTAGTTGTTCCTAGCCCTATCTTTTCCAACAGTGGATGAATAGTTTTAGTTCTGATAAACTTCTGAATTTTTACAGTTCTGTAAGTTAAACTGAAGTTTTTAAGTATTTCTCAGTGTGCTAGAATCTTCGCGGTGGTTCCTCTCAAATGCATTCAATGTGAATGCTTGATGCTTAGTACCTCGATATAGTATTCAGTAGCTTACATGGCTGTCTCCTGTCTTTGTAAAGGTGACTGAGAGAATGTATTTGCTAGTGAGGACATGCTGTACTCTGTGCTAATCCAACAGACATATGTATCCTAGTTGAACAATGTACTCCTGGACCAACCCATAATATACAGCTGGAATGGATGACAAGGAGAAAAAGTGTCATGGAAAATACACACGACTCCCCTCAATTTTCCCTCTATATTATTAAAATTTTCTCTGTAACATCAAAATTAAGGACTGAAATACTTGATTCAGTTGCAACATGTCAGCTGACCAATTGTAGGAGATAATATATATGCTGTTAGGCTGTGGCAATGAAAGAAATTCAAAATGATCTGTTTTCCCTCACAGTCCATTACTGCAATTATCTGAGAGCCTGCAATAAATCAGTCTTGTGTCCAAGCTCTAGCTGACCTTGGTGTCTTTAGTTACAAACTGAATGCTTATAGAAAATGTGTATAAATCTCTAGTGCCCACAAATAACCACTAAATTCACCATACTCTAATGGATAAATTCTGGCAAATTAAAAACCAGCTAGTTGTGATGTTACTACTTTTAAAAATTATTTTTTCTTTCATCAATGTTTTGCAATTGCAGTCATGAAATGATGTATATGGTACTCTATAAATGGAACAATATTTTAGCCCTTGCTTTTGCAGAGCTTCTGGGATAGACAAAAACTCAGTGAGGTGAACAGGCAGGAGGCGCAAAGTCATGGTAGAGTGGCTCTGAATGGTTTGATAATCGCTGGTCAAAACAGACCAAAGCTTAGCCATGCTGTTCTAGACATACATTTCACTCATTGTGTTTTACCACTACTGCAGTCCCTTATACACTGATGAGTAAATAATGAATTTCTGTTTGATTTTGCATTTGATTAACATTGATTACAGCTGCCATGACAGAGTTGTAGGTTGACACTATTGAACTCAGCTGAAAAATTCCAAGTATTTAAACAGAGTATGTTGAAAGAACGCAGAGGGAGCCCAGCCATCATTTAATGCACAAAGGCTCAACTTTATTAGTACTCACACTTCTTTTATATCCACAATAATTAGTTCATACATATTGCAAAAAGCAAGCTCCTTATAGGTTGCTAAGGTTAGATACTTTGGTTGCTAAGGTTAAATACCAATCTCGCCCCTTATGATTTCTACAAGGCCTTCTACATAGTCCTGCTTCTGTTCTTTGTTCTTCTTTGATACTTTTCGGTATTCTCCCATCACGTCGCCGTTGTCAGCAGTTCCTCGGTGCTGTGCCCTTTCTCACGTAGCCAGTTGTTAGCAAACTGCTCCACATCTCCCCCGTTTTCTTTTTGCACTTGTGCTAAAAATATTGCAGAGGCAGTCTTCTGCAGGGCCCTTTGCAGAAGACTGACAATACATGGCAACATCAAAAGCACAACCACAATTACCAAGATCATGACCCCCACAGACTTGATCAGAGATATTAACCATCCTGAAAGTCCCCATCCTTTAAACATCCTTGTTAACCAATCTAATCCATCATCTTCTGTTAAATGTTTGACACCATCCTTTAGCTGCTGTATGCTTTTGAAAATAGATTCTGAGTGGTCAGACAAATTCATGCAACACATTCCCTCAAAATCTTCACATCCATGTCCTTGCGCTAAGAGCAAAAAATCAATAGCTGCTCTGTTCTGTAAAGTAGCATGTCTAACACTATCAACATCAGTTAAAAGACCACTTAAAGCTAAAGAAGTAGCATTAGTCTGTTTGCTAAGCCAACATCCCAACTTTGTTAGTTTTTTCAATGCAGAGTCACCCAGACATTCTGTTTGGGTTGTGGAACTACCCATCCTTCACCCTGATGCAGGTTCCAACACAGGCCGAACACACCGAGCAGGAACCCAGCGAGGGCCGGCATCTGCAGAGACACAAACATAACCCCTGCCCCAGGTTAATCAGTCGCTGTCGATGAGCTTGTCTCTCCTCTGGTGTCATTGGGAGGTGCGGCAGGTTTCGCCCATCTCGCTGGAACCCATACAGTGCCTGTTGGTGTAGAAACACAAAGATATCCCCTTCCCCATATTACTACTTTAGCTGGTCCTTTCCACAATCCATCTTTTGGATCCTTATAATTTACCCATATCTCTTTCCTTCCTTCACTTACTTTTGCCTTCTCAAAATGTAACATAGCTGGTGGTTGTTCTGCGTCTCCAAATATACACAAGTGATTCATTACAAATAATGTTTTTGCTAATCTTTCCTGTACATCCTGTATTTCCTGATATTTTGCTACATAACGTTTCAAGGTACCATTTGCTCTCTCAACTATGGCCTGTCCTGTGGGAGAATGCGGTATCCCTGTTACATGCTTCACTCCCCACTTGTTTAAAAATCTTTGCATTCGACTTCCGACATATGCTGGTCCATTGTCTGTCTTTATAGTATTCGGGACTCCCATTATTGCAAAACAACATGTTAAGTGTCTGATTACCTGTGTGGCCTTTTCCCCACTCTGTGCAGAGGCCCATATATATTTGCTATAAGTATCTATAGTGACATGTACATATTTAAGTCTACCAAAACTTTGTATGTGAGTCACATCCATTTGCCATACTTCATTAGATTTCGTCCCTCTAGGATTGACTCCTATTCCAATACCTACCCCTTTATTGTGAAAACTACAAACAGGGCATGTTTTTACTATGGCCGTTGCTTCCGCCATTGTGATGCCAAATTGTGTTTTTAGCCCTTTTGCATTCTGATGGAATATGTCATGTGCTTCTTTTGCCAATTTGTCTTTCGGCATGGGAACATGTATAACAGTGGATACCAATTTGTCCGCTCGAGCATTACCTTCCCCAAGTCCTATATCCCATTTATGACTTCTAACATGAATTACAGCATACGGTTGTTCCCTTATTTTTATGGCCCTCTGTAATTGTAAGAACAACTCATAGAGACGCTTATTTTGTACTTCCCTGACTTCTGCATCTTCTATCCTTGCTACTATTCCCGCTACATACATAGAATCAGTTACAATATTCAATGGTTCATTAAACTTAACCATCGCCCAAACTACTGCCAACAGTTCCAAAGTTTGTAGTGTGTCTTGTGCTGTGGCTTTTAATATCTCGTGTTTCCATGTATTATCTTCCTGCCACGTTATAGCTGCTGTCTGAGATTTCTTTCCTGCATCTGTATAAACTGTGATGGCATTCGGGATCGGCGCCTGTTGTCTTTTTGGCTGTTCAATCCAATGTAATTGTCCCAACCATCTCAAAGGTTCCATAGATAATTGATCAGTTGACAACATCATTGGCCCATTTAACATGGCTTCCTGCAATGCTGTGCTATTTGCCAGGTACCACTGCATGGTTTCCTTCTGCATTGGACAGTATATGAATTGAGGTTCTCTTCCACTTATTTGAATAACTCGCACACGACCTTTCTTTACTAAATTTGCTAGTGCCTCAACTTTTTGAAGTAGAGATTTTGATTGTTGTAATGCTGGCGTGATCCATTCTAGCACCCATGTCTCCCCCGTTTTCTTTTTAGACTGCGTAATAGCTCCGAGCAAATGCTGTGAACCCATCCACACAAGTATGTCCAGGGGGAGCTCAGCGTCTCTCCGACGCACTTGTCCAGAAGTAATACGATCCATAATTTGTTGTAGCACTCGCTTCTGATCTGCTGATAAAGACACCACCTGTGCAGGGTCATTTCCTTTTAACAGTGGTCGTAATTGTTGTAAAAGCTCGTTTGGGATGCCCACTATAGGTTTTAGCCATTGTAAATCTCCTAATAGCTTCTGAGCATCATGCAGTGTTGAGATTTCAGGATTAATTGTCAATTTTTGTGGTGCTACTATTTGTTTCGTCAAAGACAATCCTAAATATTTCCATGGAGCTGTTTTTTGTATCTTTTCTGGTGCAATTACCAATCTTTGCTTTGCAAGGGTGTTTACAATTTCTTTTATCTGTGCTTCTGTAAATGGTTCTTTTTGTGCAAATAATATATCATCCATATAGTGATAAATTATAACATCAGTCCATTTTTGACGTAACGGCTGTAAGGCTGCATCTACAAAAATCTGACATAAAGTTGGACTATTTCTCATTCCTTGCGGTAAAACTGTCCATTCAAACCGTTGATCTGGCCCTTCTCTATTTATTGCCGGTAAAGTGAAAGCAAATCTGCGCATGTCTTTTTCATGAAGCGGAATCGTAAAGAAACAATCTTTTAAGTCCACAATCAATATAGGCCATTCATAAGGTAACATAGCTGGATTCGGCATACCTGGTTGTAAAGCCCCCATTGGTTCCATTTGTTTGTTTACTTCCCTAAGGTCATGCAAAAGTCGATATTTGCCTGATTTCTTTTTTATGACAAATATCGGAGTATTCCAAGGACTAGTAGATAATCTTAAATGTCTTTGCTGATATTGTTCTTGTACTAGCAAGTGTGCTTGCTCAAGACTTTCCCTTTTTAGTGGCCACTGCTTTACCCATATTGGATTGTCAGATGTCCAAGTTATAGGGATCGGGAAAGTCCAAGCAATGGCCATTAGAATAAATGGTGATCGTTTGTCAAAACTATTCCCATTTGTGCTAACACATCTCTTCCAATTAAGCAATTTACCCCTGGAGGTAATTGCACTACAGCAAGCACCGCTGTGACTGTTTGTCCTTCAATTGTCAATTGTAGGGGCGGCGTTCGATTAGCTAAAGTTAAACCACCCACGCCAGTGATGGTAGTGGTATGCTCTTGTAACGGCCAGCCTTGTGGCCAAGAAGAAGGCGACAGTATGCTGGAATCTGCGCCTGTGTCTAACAACCCTTCCACAGTTATTGCGTTACCTTGAAATGACAGGTGAACAGTCTTCCTGGGTCTCGTACTCAGATCCAGTGTTAGCAGGGTCAGGCTTCCTGTGGATCCGAAGCCTTTATTTCCGCGACTCTCCTCAGTTATTGGTCGTATTGTTTGAGTCAGTTGTGGCAGAGGCACCAGCTGTGCAATCCGTTGTCCCTGTGCAATCTTTACTGGTGGATTCAGTGTATATGCCATAATATAGATTTCACCTTCATAATCTGCATCAATAACTCCCGGTAAAACAAATAGTCCACATTGTGATGCCGATGATCTTCCTAATAATAAAGCTCCCATGGCTCTCCCATTAATAATGATAGGTCCTCGTACATTCGTAGATATTGTTTGAGGATTATTTGTTAACAGAATAACATCTACTGCTGCTGCCAGGTCCAACCCGAGACTTCCCCGGGTGGCGGGTTGAAGGACTGCGCTGCGGCTGCAATTTTGGTCGTTGCGCGGCGGCCGGCGAACGCGCTCCGTGTGGAGTTTCCCGACCGTCTGCAGCAAGCCACCTCATTATGGGAGTTGGATCGGCAAGTTTGACACCATACATTTCTGGCTGTACAACTCTTTCGTACATGCCCTGGAGCTCCGCATCGGTAACACCGCAGCTGCCCCTTTTTAGGTGTTTGCACTTTAACTGCTGTTGCTGCTGAAGTCTGGAGAGGCGCAAGGGCTGCCATAACCTGACTTTGAGTAGCCTGAGCCTGTTCTTTCATTCCTTCCCCTAATTTCTTTATTGCCTCTACAAGAAAAGCCTGAGGTCCAGTAGGTATCGATGACGCCTTTTCAAGTGCCTCCTCTACAGTCCAATGTGCCCTTAATGTATTCAATAAACTCTTTGTAGCAGGATTGCCATTTTGTGAAATACACTGTTTTAAGAGAGCACCCTGCATGTAGAGAGGTACTCTTGCTCTTTCAATTGCATTTACCAACTTATCTACAAAACTGCCCAAGGTCTCTTCTCTCCCTTGCTTAATCCCCATATACATTGGAACTCCGCCTGGCTCTTTCACTTGTTCTATAGCTTCTCTCACTAACCTCATTGCCTCTCTCACCTTATCCGGACCGAGCAATGCTTGAGCTTCTACTCTAGCATAAGGTCCTAACCCCATTAATTCATCCATTGTAACCCCTTGTAATGGATCTCCTGCTTGCCGCTGTACCGCTATCGATTCTAACACTCTCGCTTGCCAATGCGCATTAAACAACAACAACTGACTAGGAGAGAAAATTAACTTTGCTATACCCCGACAATCTGCAGGCAAAAGAAGTTGAGTGCTCCAGAGATAATCTAACATTTGACAAACCGGTTCACCAGTAACACCATAAGAACTCACTGTAGAGCGCAATTGTGACAAAAGCTTCCAATCTAATGCCGTAACAGTAGCATTTATTCCACCAGCTGGGTTCGGCTGAAACTGAACTGGAAAAGCCATTGCTGTCGCCATCTGAGTCATCTCCTCATCCCCTTTTTCTAACCCCTCTCGTGCCAATGCATTCCAAGCCCGACACCTTTCTTTAGCGATCTCTATCCCCAGCCCATCTTCTGAGCCAGGAGTAGAATTCTCGCTTTCCGGCGTCACAGTCTGGCTGGACGCGTCAGGGCTACTCAGGGCAGAAGCGGGGGGAGCGGTAGGGAGAACTCGTTCTGAGCTTTCCTGTCCCGTCTCTTCGGAACGTAAAGGTGGTAAAACAAGCTCACGAAACGTAGGCGGTAATGGCCACCTAGTTTCCTCCTCCCCATATCTGGTGTTTTTCTCTTTTGCCGCAATTGCGCTCTGTGCAGCTCTTTTTTCAGCCTGATACCTGAGCAATTCATTATGAACCACCCTCCATAACTTTCCCAACTTTTTTGCTGTCTTATCATCGTTCAATGTTAATTCCCATAATTTATCTCCAAATTTTCGCCATTCCGATAACTCATGAACTACATGTGGATTAATAAAACAACCTTGCTCTACCCCATAAGCTAAAAGCCCCTGAAGATCCTTTTTTACATCTATTCCCTCAACCCGGCGTTGTGTCAGCCAGGATGCAAATAAATCATATGCTGCTTGCCTGTCCATACCTGAATTTTTCCGTTGCAGCCTTTCCAGGTCTCGGCAGCACGTATCAGCAGGGTTCACCTCTTATGACACCCAGGGCGCGGGCCTTTTCTCTTATTTCAGTCGCCTTTCGCCGTCCTCGCTGCTTAAGGACCTGAACAACCTTCTCTGGTCTTTATCCTTCGTGGTGCCTTATACGTCCTTTGGCACGTATCACGTCGCGGTCACCATTTGTTGAAAGAACGCAGAGGGAGCCCAGCCATCATTTAATGCACAAAGGCTCAACTTTATTAGTACTCACACTTCTTTTATATCCACAATAATTAGTTCATACATATTGCAAAAAGCAAGCTCCTTATAGGTTGCTAAGGTTAGATACTTTGGTTGCTAAGGTTAAATACCAATCTCGCCCCTTATGATTTCTACAAGGCCTTCTACATAGTCCTGCTTCTGTTCTTTGTTCTTCTTTGATACTTTTCGGTATTCTCCCATCACGTCGCCGTTGTCAGCAGTTCCTCGGTGCTGTGCCCTTTCTCACGTAGCCAGTTGTTAGCAAACTGCTCCACAAGAGTAGAAACCATATCAGGACGTCTTGCATTTTTTGTGGAAAAATAAGAGAAACAGGTTATTCAGACTATGACTTGCTGAGACAAACTAGAGGAGTACATGTAGAAATAAACATTGAATAAGCATAAAATGTGTAGGTTGTAAAGTTTCTTTGAAGGTAAAATAAATGGACCTGCAAGGTCCCCTTCCATAGTACTAGTTCTAGCTGGAAGCACTTGTAGATGACCGTTAATTTTAATTTTCTGATAGAGTAGCACAACAATTTTATCTTGAGTTTTCAAAAGTAAAACTCAATTTTATCTTGAGGCAGGAATTCTCAGTTGAGTGAGATTTTAGCTCAGCTTTGGAGCATCAAGTGTTAACAGTTCCACAATCAGTTGTGGTTATCTTCATGTAATTTTAATTTCATATGATTTATCCAATTTATCTGTAACATCTTGAGTTCTGATCCTGTCATAAAAATGCTTGCAATTCTATTTTGTTGCATTAGAACATGTTGACAAGCTTTGAGAAAAGGCTTGTTTGGGGGGAAGGAAAGCTCTTTTTTCCTGACAAATACTTTGTGGAAATACTGTCAATACTTACACTTCATGGTATACTTTCAGTCATTAAATATGGTATTCCAGCTAGTAGGATTTTGGTGTTTTTTTAGGACAGAACCAGTAACTTCTTTAGTGCCATTTGATAAGCAGAGATCCAGCAGACCTAAAGATACGGTGCCATGAACTCTTTTACAGTTTTCAGTACTTCCTCCAAAAATACATAGAGAATTTCACAGCTCTGGGCATCTGTGTTCTGATGTACTTCCAGCATCCCACTGAGATTTCCGGTGTAAGTTAGAATCATGAGTCTGAATGGTGTAGCCGAAATGGCATTTGATATGTTTATTTTAAAGTGCAGTAATTTGGTGCGTTTCTGCAAGTTTTCTTCTGCAAGCCTACGAGTTTCCTTCCCTAATTTAATCCCTCTCCCACATAAACTCCACAATCTCTTTAGAGAATAATTTTTCTGTGAGTTTTTAAGAGAACTACTACACAACAACATTAAATTGTAGTCCTCCTTTTATTTTAAATGAATCCCAAGAAATTAAGGTATAATTTCTTCCTGCATCAGCATTTTTTAATCCAATTTATGGCAACTGAAAATTTATATTATTATCTATATTTATGTCACTTAAGACTGGATACATATTAGTACTATGTTGTAGTCAACTAATTTTGTATTTATTTAAAAAAATGCAGGGGAGCTCAGAAGGGCTCATTTTTGAAGCTCAGCAAGGACTGAGTATCCTTGATTTTCCCTTCTTTTTTTAGAAAGGAGGTTTTTCTTTTGATTTTGCCTTCTCAGTTGCTCTCTCAGTACATTTAACTTTGGAAAGGTTCATTGCTAACATCGCGAGGTTCGGCAGTGCCTTGATATTTTTCCAGTAGTAAGTTCCAGACTAATTGTATAGTTGCTGAAATGTTCTGTGTGCTACATTCATTAGTTTTTCTGAGAAATGGTATGATCATTGTCATTCTGGAAGGTGACATGTTGTGCAGTTGTATGGAAGCATCATGTGTTAACTGTGCCATTCACAGTCCAGAATGGCTTCAGGAGGGCACCGCTTCTCTATCAAAGAAGAGTATCTTTATTTCTTCCCCAGTCAGGATGTTGATTCATTAGAAGTCTTTGTGCCAGAGCCTGTATCCCTCCCTCCCTCCCTTCCTTCCTCCCTTCCTTCCTCCCTTCTGTCATACGATATCAGAGAACCATAAGTCTCGCTGAGGACCAGGAGAAAGAAATGCATGCATGAGTGCCAGTATCAGCAGTTCTGTGGAATGCATGCAGTTTGCATATATCTAGATTTATGTGACTCAGGATAGTGTGTTTCAGTGGGGCTGGGTTACAGGAAAGCGTAAAGTGGCACTGGGGTCCCTGAGATGTACAACCAGAAAATAGTGGTCAAATGTTCTTTCTTTGGGACTGAAGAGTCACTGATCTCATTTTGTGATCATTAGACCCGAGAAGAATAATTTTGGTGAGTTAGTATATGTAAAGAATTCCTATAGTGGGATATGTGAAATGATTTACCAGTATGGTATGATCTAGCACATCTGGCAGGTGCAGAGAAGCTTTCTAACAATCTGGAAGAATCTTTTTTCTACCAGTTACCAATACAGAATTTCTACCACCTGATACATACTACTGAACTTGAACTGGTAGATTAAATGTTTTAAATGTTAAAATTAAAACATAATGATATAAATGAACTGATATCATATATATAGCATATATCTTGAGATATGTTACGAGTGCACTGTCTTGTCTCATCTGGCATAAATCTGTCATTGACTTTGCTTTCTTGTACTATTTCTATTATCAACTGCAGTTAATATGTCTTCCATCACCACTAGATTCCACCACAACATTCGTTCACTTCTGTGATAAAAAACCTGAACAACAGAAGAGCATTAAGTATTAGAAATAACATCATTTAAAATTAATATAAATTAGAAAGTTAGAAAGCTTCTTAACCGCTTTTGGCCAGGAGGCAGAAATAAATATCTTCAGTCCTGTTCACCAGTGGGTACAGAAATGTAGTCAATAAATTCCTGTTCTAGCTGTTCTCAACACTGTCAAAACTGATGGGGATTTTTTGGGTCTTAAATGTATATTATAAAACAAGACAGAAGAGGTTATGTAAGTCAAGTAACAAAAATGTTGTTGGCTGTAAAAATCTTGGCACAGAAACTCCCAGGGATTTCAGAGTCAGAGGGACCATGACAACAGAGTCTGAACAAATATTTGAGCTAGAAATTAATGGATTTAGGGGGACTAATAAATAGGTTGAAGGCCAAGGGGTTATCATACCAACTGTATAAAAATTACAGATGGGCAGCTTCATCTCTCAAATTCTTGACGACTACTTCAGACCTTACACTATTCATATATCCATATACCTTCTTTCTGTGCATTGCTTTTCAGCATGCAAAATATTTTATATTTTTACTCACATTTGCCAATGAGAAAAGGTGTTTAAAAAGAAAGAAAAAAAATGAAA
This sequence comes from Strix uralensis, assembly GCF_047716275.1. Classification (NCBI taxonomy): domain Eukaryota; kingdom Metazoa; phylum Chordata; class Aves; order Strigiformes; family Strigidae; genus Strix; species Strix uralensis. The sequence continues at coordinate 2,617,134 of NC_133986.1, forward strand.
CCAACCATACAGGTTTACACTCAAGAGTTTAATTCAACTCAATTTAATACCAAAGTTGGTACTATTAAGTAGTCAGGGAGAATGCATTAAAGCTCAAATTTGCAATAAACCAAAAAATTGAAATGATTGGAGGCTGCATTTTACTTTTACTGAGAGCAACAAAAGAAAAAGGCCAAAAAATTAAAGGGTTCTGTGAAAAATGAACATGTGTCTGTGTGAGTTAGTCTCTGCCTGTGTACATCCTTTGAGACAACCTGCCTCTGGGCACAAAAAAATAGCTGCATTTATGTCAGGGATGTGAGAAAATATTTTCCATTTAAAAATTCATTAGCAGAAAGTAATAGAACGTTATGTAATCAGATAATTTTTAGAAATTGTTGATAACTTAGTGATTATTTATTTTTTTATGCTGGCTGAATTTTGTTCACTGAAGATCTATTAGAAATGTGTAGTTCATACTAACTTACTTCTTTAGTGGTCAGAACTATTTCCCCCACTCTTTATATTACATCCCAATGATGATGACTAATTCACTTATATATATGTTCTCAGTAATGAGTTTTCCTGAAAACTGAGATATCACAGAATAATATTCTGCAATTCTGGATGATGAGCTCAGCATTTTCAGAACTGTTAATTTGTTGTTTTTCCCTGCACTACTGTGTTGTTATCTCTGTTCTGGTGAGATAAGAAGAAAACTAAAAAACCATGGAGATTAAGAGCAAAAAAACTGAGAAACGAGCTTCTTCCCATGGGCATCCCTGCCTCAAAACCACTTTTCCAGCTGATTTACCCAACATTCACCTGCATCTCTAACTGCAGGGCTTTGCAATGCTCCATGTGTCATTGTATTTGTTTTCACATTATCTCACAAGAAAAAGGTGTGCATTGGCAAATTTTATGTCAATCACTGTAAACTTCACGGTGGCTAGGCAGGAGCCTGTGCAAAACATGACCAGTGAGGAGGCTGGCATTGCTGACAAACTGTTATGGCCATATGGGGTCTTCTGGGGAAATGGATGCAAGAGCAGGTGTGCTGTTGCAAACACTTACAAACTGGTAAGACTACTTTTGTGGGTGACTGGAGGAAAGCGAACAGTGGTTTTGTCTCTGTGTGTGTTTGGCTTTGTTGCACAAAACAGGGTAATTAAATTATGGTATTGTTCGGGCAAGCTGGGTTTCTTAGATGCCCTAGAAGAGATTGGTAGCAGATTGCTATTAGAAGAGCTGTTCCTAAAATCAATTAGGTTAATGTGGAAAGCTGATAGTAAGGAGACGTAAGCCTTTTTTCCCAAATACTGGGAGAAAAAGTTTAGGGACAGCTATGCTTCTGCAGGTGTCCATCTGTCAAAGCTATGGGAAATAGAATGTGGAACTGGGTGCAGGAAACAAGGGCTGGGGTTCAGTGTGGTTTCTGAGTACTTTAAAGAAAAGCTAACAACTAGTGGCTTTTAGAGGACTTCTTGACATCAGATGGAAGGTGACAGCCTTAATTTGGGAGGGCATAGTAGAAGGCCTCTTGGAGTTTGAGTCTGTGCACCTTCAGAGACTATCAAGATTCTTGTTCAACACACACCTGAGAAGCCCGAGGCAGCTGTAGCCGTGATTGCAGACCTCTCCCAGAGCCAGTCTGAGCTCCACCAGAGTTACAGGAGTAGCCAAAGTGAGCCTGAGTTATGTGACATATGGCAGTTTGTGGATCTGGATAAAGTAACATTGATAGCTAAATAATAAAGTGGGTTCCAACAGTCTTTACAGTTAGATTATGAAGCAAACATAGCCAATTCCCCTGTCTTGCCTGGAATACTTCTTGTACTCAGTGGGATTTTATATTAGATGAGTTTTCAGACATAAGTGCCCAGATGATTTTGATTCCAAATTTAAAGAATGTTTTCTGTAATCACTGGAATTCTTACAGCCTCTGATTATTTTGGAGGCTACAAAGATGCTGGGCTATTTAACTTTACAGCTACCATTGAACATTTTGAAATCACCAGCAATGTTTTTTGCCTTGGTGTTTATTGCCCCTGTCTAAATATGCTAGAAGTGAAAGTTATATTAGAATTCCAAAAACTCTGCATGTAATATTCCTCTGAATGTTTAATTTGCACTCATTGCTGTCTTGTCTCCGTCTATGCATAATCTGCTGCAGATTCCTTTAAAAATAAATTCCTTTTATGTCAGAAAGATCTTGGGAAATAAAACCCTATAACATGGTTGAGAGTTAGATCTACACAAAACTCTTTCAGCAGCTTTGTGTTTTGGAAATCAGTATCTGGGACTGGAACTCCAAAAGCAATTTGCAGCATTTAAACATAAATGTAGTAAACATCAGCAGCTGTCTGACAGAGGGACCGTGCAAGGCCTGGGAAGGGTCGTTTGCACAGGAGCTGTGTGCCGTTAGTGTTCAGGTTGGTGTCTGTCTAGGTTAGTTTCCTCTTCTTATCAGAGACTTCTGCATAACAAATAAATATCCATACAGGAATTTTAAATGTAGGGGCTGAATCTTGTAAGATTCTAAACATTTTTGTTCCAGCCTGAGCAAAACACTTCATAACACATGTGCTTAGCTTCAGCAGATTGTATGAAGTTCTTGCTTGCTCTTTTGTGATGGGTGGGATCAGGACCACAAGTCAGCACCTTGCAGGATCAGTCCTTGTGTTTGCATAGAGCATTCCTGAACACTTCAAACAACAAAAGCATTGTCAATTAAAATTACCCAAAATACCCAAAAACCAGTAACCATCCACATCTGTTTGTGCATCCTGTCTTCTAAAGGTTTCTGGTACCATTAATTAAAAAGTGATTAGGACAGGAAATGAGATCTATGCTGAAATGTATTCTGCAGCCTTAGTGTGCTGCAGGTCTGAATTACTGTGGGAAAACCACTTTCAGGAAGACAGTTAGGTGCTTGCAGTCTTTTAAGTTTCTGGACCTTCGAGCCTCTTCCTGTCTGTGAAAGTACTTCCTTAGAAAATGACAGCCATAAATGACTGTGAAGTGCTCAGAAGCTACTGTGATTAGGATTATCTAGGTACACCATCTGATATGTTTTGAAACAAAACCATAAGTAATATGGGGATGATACACACCAAAAAGTTTCATCTTAAGGCAATGCATGCTGAAATATTTAAGTTTTGGCTGACTTAAAACTGCTGGCAGCTCTGAAGTCTTCTTTAGTAATTTGTCATTTATTTACTTAAAGGCTCACAAGATTTTTCTTTCTCTGGACAACGAGGTCTTCAGGCTTGTTTATACATACCTCTGCTTTTTGTTGTTGAACTTAGAGAGCAAAATTTACTTTTCAAAATGTGGTTATGAGGAAACATGCAGTTAAAAATAATGAGAAATTAATTAAATGGGAAGCTTATTTTAAATGTGAGGGAATATGTACCTGACTAAATATGTACTGTAAATAATTAATCCTATATCTGTTGCATAAATAATAATGTATATCAGACTGAGCTAGCCTGAGGGTTCTGTAAGTGTTATGCTGTGTGTGCATCCCATAGGAGCAGGAGAAACCAGCAAAGGTTTCACATTTCATTAAACTTTAGACAATTTTGTAGATTTGAGGCCTGCTGGGATAAGAAATTGGCTTTACATGACTTTCTCAGATGAGATGTAGTGTAAACACTCTTCTTTGGCTACAGTTTTCAAAATATTTTGCACGATACCGGATATTCATGTTTGGATGAGCAGGCAGCTGGCAACTTGTGTACGCTTTGAGCAAACTACAAGGCATCATCAACCCTGCTATATACTGATGTAGGTCAAGTGTAATAATGGTAATATTCTGAGGAAAGTAGGTAAAGAGGTTTTGGTTTTGGTTTTTTTTCTATCCATCCAAGATGCCATAGATAGTATGTCCTGCATTTAGGCAGTTGATGAAATAATTCCTTTAATACATGTACTGAAAATCTGTCAAGCACTGTAAGATCTAGAATCTAGTGTCCTCTCTTTCACTCTCTTTTACTTACTTGTACATGTAATCATTAGAACTTTATACATTTTTCATTATCCTGTATTAGCAGGATCTGCCATATTAAGAACAGATGAACAAGATCAGTAACTGAGGATTAGTTTGGGTAATTTCTCTGATTATTTCATAAAGAAGATAGTAATCAAAGATATCTTTTTTCCAGGAGCAATAAAAATGCAGTAACAACTCACATTAACATTTTAGTTTTTAGCAGACAAATGTAGAGGCAACTTTACTCCAGTGGCTGAATATGCTTGAACTAAAATCTAGTTATCTATGTTCTTCAGTTTTTCACTCACTCAAAGCCATGATTTGGCAGTTTCCATGTCTGAGGATGTCCACAGTGCTAATGGTATTCAGCACTCAATAAAGCTAAGACCTTCTTGTTGTCTTTCTTCTATGTGGTTGTAAGTGATTTGTTCATTCTAAAGAAATGGTTCTGTAATTAAGAAATAAATTTTAAATTCTACTAGTGCACTAGTGTCTTTGGGTCCCCTACTCTTCAAAATTATGGAATTGTTCAATAATATTTTTAAGTGATTATCTCCCTCTGTGTTTTAAAAGAAATGCTAATAGGGTGATAATTGAAAAAACTTATATCTAAGTAACACTATAGTAGATGTTACAATAGTCCTTTAAAATTCCTATCAGTGCTGTACACTTTGCTTTATTGCTGTGCTCCTTCATGTATCAGTTCCCTAAGCTTTCTAGATTCAGAGGGTAGAATTATGCACTATCAGTCCTCAAGGGGCCCCCTGCTAGTCTTTGATTATGATCTTTTCTGGGTCAGATTAATAATTCATATAATATTTCTCTATGAAAAGAGATATGTTGCCTGTCAGCTCCTGTCATCTTTTTAAGATTTCTTTCAGCCCTCTAATGGGACTGAGGCCAGATAAGTTCATTTGAGGATTAAACTTCAGAAACAGGATAATTACTAGGTTATATGAACAGACACTAAGTAAAAAGCATTCTTAACTTGGATGTGTTTTCTGGATCATCGTCTGTTAGATTGTGGAGCAACTTCTCATGGAAAATGATGGATGATCCATTACGTGAGGCACTTAAAATGCAATTGATAATTCCTGGTGGGGAAAAAAAAATCACTGTGGGAAATAATTTTGCTCTGTGAAAGGGATGTAGATACGAGTAAATTTTGCAGCATTTTTGAGGGAAGTGATACATTTGTCATGCATCTTTTGGATGGTTCCTTTAGGCCATTTCATTATTTTTAACATTTTGTTCATGTTCTTCAGGATACAAAACATATTTGATGAAGATGTTATATGTTTTACATTTAAAAAATCATCTTTGAGTTAAGAAAAAATGAATTATGTCAATTTTTAACCGAGTGAGGAAATCCATTTTCAGGAGAGAAACCGGAATTTCATAAAAATGGGTTTGGACTGAACAATTCAGAACAGAAGGCAACACCCAGGGATTTTGATTAGCTTAACACTAAGTCATGAGTTTTTTGGGTTTTGTTTTTTGTTTTGTTTTTAAATTTTCCAGTTCCACTCAGTTTGCCTGTAGTACTTGAGACACAGATAGTGTTGTTTGCTATCCCTTTGCCTACTTTCAAAAGAAAAAGAGGCAAAGTGTAGTGTGACAGTCTCATTAGACTCCTTATTCTTTGAAATGAAGTTGAAGGAGAACTCTGGAAAGGGATGAGAACCTCCCTGTGTAGACATCCATGGCTTGAGTATTCCTTCCTACAGAGCTAGGGAACAGATGAAGAGAAAGGGCTGTCCACACCAAGGCATGGCAATACTGCTTGAAGGCCTCATCATATAACGGACTTTCTGTATGACTGTGGGAAAGTTGTCTGGCTTCCCAGCACGCTTGTAAAACAGCCTAATGTGAGTAGAAATCTGTTAATCTGACATACTCTGTACTAGAAAAATGGGGCTATATATATTCTTGTTCTCCTAGAACCATGCTGTAACATGACCCTGGCAGGGAAGGAGAAGGCTTCTGCTTCAAAAGCAGTCATGATTAATTATTTTACTAAAGAATATGGTAATTTAGCTTCACATTAAATCTTAGTATCCAACATTAAAGTGATCTGGAACACTTTACATTAAATTGAATCAAATAACTGAAGTATATTAATATTGCAGTTCCAAGATAAAGTCTTGATGATATGTTGTTTGAAAGATAAATGAATGTACAGGAGAATAATAAAGTTAATATTTTCTGCACAGATAATTAATGACAACTGTATTTTTTCTTTCACATTCCATCAGCCTGGGAAAGATTAATTTCTAAAATATCAGCAGGGACTACAGCATAAAATAAACTGGTATAGGTGAGGCATAGTATTCCTATCTTTTTAAATGGTATGGATATGATTAAATTGCAGGTGAGAGACTAAAACTTTTTATTATTGTAGTGTAAAAAGGTAGATGGGGCTAAATTACTCTGAGACACACATGTCAAGAACATTGCACAATCATATTGAGAGAATATCAGTATAACTTGCAAGAAAAGTATTAAGGACAAAGAAAGTTGTGCAGAGATTTAAAGGTCTAATCACATATGTAAGTACTTAATCTGTGGCAAGATTTGAGACAGTTTAAATTGCATCTGGAAGAAAAGGAAGTAGGTTTGAGATTATCTGTGTTATACTTTCTAAGTAGAACCCAGGACTTTTTTTGAACACCAGAACTATCTTGTCTTAACCAGCAGCACCTGGTTAACATGAGCTGAAAATAAAGGTATCCTTTACCACAGTCTCCAGAGTATTGGCTTAGGGAGAACTGTCAGTGTTTGCTGTGTTCCTGACTCCAATTACTTTAACCCTGCTCTTAAATTTTTACTGTACAGGAAAGGCAAGAAATGACTGTCATGAAATTTGCCCTGTCAGTTTTGCATCTTCTGAGGATTTCTTTAAGCTGGGAGAATCCCATTCTCAGACAGGTTTGAAAGCTTTCTGGAGGTGTTTAACTCAGACGTGTTTGCCTCACACAGCAAAACTTGTGATGTACTGTGGTTGCTTGCTGTCTGTCTGAACTAGCTACAAAAGGAAGGTTCGTGTTTGTAAGAGTAAAGGAGGCTTTAGATCAAATCCCTAATGATTCATCAGAGTGCATATTTCTATCTGTTTGTGGACTGGAAAAACTATAGTTTAATGGCTACAACCCACTGTGTCTTTGTTGCTTCCTCCAGTACTTGTACATACCTACAGTTACCACAAATGTAAAGTCAACATACACACTGGAAAAGCACGAAGACCTCTCTCTACTGTCCTTGGTCCTCTCTGGTACAAATATTTTTACAGTATTTTGTGTTTTATGCCATATATTGTTTAGAATATAACAAAGTAATTAGAACTGTACAGTTTTATTGCAGTCACTAGAGCTTTGAAATAGACGATTGCAATATTTTATACAAAAATGCAAGCAGAAACAAAATAAAGTCAACCCTTTTTACTTTATCAGAAGAAAGTGACAGTATATTATTGAAGTAAAGTACCTTGACATCACATAAAAGAAATGAGGTAGCTTAAACTGCAACTTTCTCCAATACATCTTATTCAAAGCAGAATATTTCAGTAAAATATATAAAAATATACACTGTAATGCTTTTTTGTAAAGCAGTATTGTCAAAAAGATCTGAGCTAACTAATTAATCTTAGAGGTAATGGCTGAGATGACTCTATTCACTGTTTATAATACTGGATTCACTTTCAGAATAGTTCTAATAATTACCACTACAATTTCAGGAAAGAAACCCAACACCACAGAATTTCTATCCTGTTGTGAATTTTTCTGACTTTTCACGTATACTTCTAGTGTGCTTCAAGAGGATTTTACCACGTGGCTATTAGTATAATTTCTGAGTTTCACAGTCAAATCCACAAGGCTCAAACAGTAAATTCACCTCTTGTGTTGTCGTAATGTAGTTTCCCATGAAGTAGCTGCCCTACTGTCATATTTAGCAAAACCCCAACCAAAGAAAAAAACCAAGCCAAAAAAAAAAAAAAAGAGAGGCTAGAGATGATCACAGTTGTTTCACAAGAGACCTATCAATGTTTTGAGTGTAGAGTCACAATCATTTCCAAATTTACTTCACTTTAGTTTTCACAGAAGTAATTTGTGCATGGCAAAGCACTAGAGTCTCTGGCAAACACTGATGGGTTCTTTTGAAGATAGCTAGCTATGTGATGGTGTATGTTTTCTTCAGAAAATAACCTGTGATGGAGTTGGAACAACTAAATCTGTTGCAAATACATTGTTTTATGAAGAGACAGTAAGTATGTATTGAAGCATTCAGAAGAGGGATATGCAAGCCCTTCTCATCCGGCAGTGTGTTATGACAGCCCTAAAGAGAAGAAGTGTGAATACCAGTAAGCTGTTTTCTAGATGATAGTTTAGAAGTATGACTGTCATTCAAGGAGAAAGATTAAAGCTTTCAGAACAGGATTTTCTAACTGATGTGGTAAATTCCCACAGAGCATGCAAATTCCCATGTTTCATCCAGGGAGCATTGTCAATGAATCATCAGGAAACTTGACTTCAGCAGAAATAAGGAGAAAAAATTTTTTGAGGAGGCTACTGATGAAGAATTAATGTACAGAGCTCCCCATCTACATGTTATGGAGCAATTTCTTGAGCAAGCCTCTCATCTTCTACATTAACTGTCACCAAGTCTAGCAATCAGCTTTGCATGATTTAAGTTCAGGCCTGTTGGGAAGTGATCAGGCTATATAAGAATTTTTAATGTTTTTAGCTATTACTTACATCATCATATAATTAATAATCTTATTTTAAAGATTTAGTTTCATGCATTTTTTGTTTGTACTTATCTGAGGGTCATTGTTAGCCAAATTAGGATAGTGGCATAGCTGGTGCCCTAGTTCAGGAGGTTTCTCTGGTTTTAAACTTCTGTTGGTGGCAGTTAAACAATGGGTATCCTTTGCAAAAGAACATGATTTTATTTCTAATTCTTAAGACTGTCACTTAAAACCACGGCTTGTTATGTTCTAAAGTCTTTTCTCAAGTTTCACCTGTCTCAAAATGTAAAAATAAATGAAACTGAAGAAATGTTAGTATGTATCCATTGGTTCGTGCCATTTTCAGGTTTCTGGTAAGTAGATGCACAACCTGGTGAGTATAAAAGAGCTGGAGATACCATTGGACTCCTGAGTCATAAAGATTCATCATATGTGCTTGTTTCAATAAATGCACCAGTTCCTATCAAATTTTATAATTTTTTTGTAGTTCATATATAGACAATTTCTTGGGTTTAAGTGTATTTTGAGGCTTTAACCTTCATTTGTTCCATTAGCATTTCCTGCTGATAGAACAGAATTTTTGAAAGAATATTGAACCACAATTTTCAAAAGAAACTGAAGCTGATGGCAGTGCTGCCCTAAGACAAATACTTATATTAGTGTATGCTGCCAGCTTGTTCCTGTCCAAGTAGTCCTGGCATGTTAAAATCATAGCAGACTGCTTTGTCATAGTCAGGGCAGTCCTATGATAATACTCTATGGATCTTCTTTTATTTATATTAAATGATATGTGAAGATATATTGAGGCTAATTGGCTTCCTTTGAGAAATAGGTTCAGACGATTAAAGGAAGGTGTAAATTATTAAAAATACAAAGATTTTAGGTAGATCTAACAGCCAGGAATAACTCATTTCATCTGAAGTGTTAAAAGCACATAACAGCTTTTAACCTGAGTGATTATTCTCTTGAGGTTTCTGTTTGGAAGAATATATTCTTTCCAAAAGACCTTGCTAATAATAATGTGTCATTAGATCTGCACCTCAACACAGAGATGCAGGTTAAAAAGTTATTAGCATTACTTCCATGCACCCCTTAATGAAGGAAAGATGCATAGATATGCTGAAGGCTACAGAATTCAGGTTCAGTCTGTATAATCATGAAGAAACTCTGTCAAATCAAAACCAGTGTTTATCTGCCGGAAACACACTCTTCTCCACAGATCGTTGATTACTCTTTTCTAATGAGAGCTGGGAAAAAATACTGTTTTCTTCACTGAAAGTTTAAATAAAAGCAGTAAATGTCTTAATTCAAATCCATTTATGGTGGTCCTTTCTGATTCCTTACTTTTCACTACCAAGGATGCTTGTGGGAGAATATGATCTTGCCATGACCTCAGTGTGGATATGAACATCTGCTATTTGATGCTGGACATTTAGCAAGGGCTAAGTTCATAGGCATCATCTGTGGAAGGCTGAAATCAGCATGCAGAGAGCCCCTGTATGATAACAGTGGAGGCAGAGTTACCATATTAAAAAATGTAATTTAAAATCATGTGAGATTCACCTAAGATCTTAGTGTTCTGCACCTGCTTGCTTTCCTATAATGAAAATACAGAGGTAGTCTGAGATAATTATCTTATTTAAATGAATACCATTTTTCAATCACTTTAAATGTGTGTTTTTCTAGTGGCTTTCTGTAAAAATGAGAAAATTATCCTAAAGAAGGTTGTTTATAAGGTGCTTTAAATGAACATAGTGCCTAATAAAATAAAAGAGCAGGATGTTTAACTCTATTGGTCTTTCTGCACAGGAGTATTACTGCTGTTTATATTTGTCTGCTTTGACTTCTGTTAATGTATACCATCCATGTCTTTCACTGATATTCAGTATATTGCTGCTTTCACAATACCTATTAATGCTTTGCCAAATGTACCTTTCTCTTGTAGCTAACATTTTTTACAGATAATTTCATTGATCAGACTTTTTAAATTAGTTGCTGGTTTGATTGGGTTTTTTTAGGTTGCCGCCTAAATCATCTAATGGTCTCCTCTGCAAAAATGGAAGATAGCTAGGAATACATTTGAACACAGTTCTACGCTTTATAGCACCTTCCGACAAGAATGTGCTATGTTACTTTTTACATGCTGGTATTATATAGGTGCAAAGGGAATTTAAACCATGCATGTATGTATAAAACATATTATGAAGAACAGAACTCAAATGACTGTCAAAGAGTGTAGGTGTCGGGACCTCAGCAGGAGCCTTTGCTCTACAAAGCTGCTCCTATTGAGCCTTACTAATGCTATGCATACTGAAGGACCTGTGCTTACAAAATCCCTTTCTTCTAAAGCAGTAAATTATGAATGACTTGGGCCTCGGCAGAGCTGTGAGGAAATGTGACCAGGGATAGCTTTTCATTGCCAGCCCATAACCAGAACAACCTTGATGAGCCCGGTTGTATCCTCCAAAGCCTCATAAACTAGAAATTGCCTCTCCCTGACTCAGTTTCAAATAATGAGATACCTGACAGTTTTCGTCCATTGGTCTCCATGTACAATGTCCTGGTGAGCTTAGGACGTTGGCTCGGTTTGTTATACAAGTTAAGGTAACTCTCTTCAGCAGTCCTAGAACTAGTACTGTTATCTCTATAGCATCTTCATCCTACTGTTATTCTACAGCACCTTCATATGTGAAGGCCCTGCAAAGTGACTGTCCTCTTGTGCACCCTCAGAAATATTCTCGGCAATTCTGCTGTAATAGTCCTCTACAGCCAGATGCTGAGCTTTGAGAATTATAGTCCTTTTACACACCTTAGAGTGGCCGGAGTAAGGGACAAGAATTTAACAGGAGATATGGCATAAACAAGATGATAGATGGGAGAATTATGTTTGAATGTTGAATGCACGGAATTTTAGTAGGTGAGTAAATGTCTTCACAGATAGATTTGCAGGTGTCAGAAGATCTGAGAAAAGCACATCCCGAACTTTCAAGGTTAGTCTGACAATACCACTTGTTAGTGAGTACTGGTTTAAACTCTCTATTATTCACTTCCTCTTATATGTACACGTGCTTGTGTACTTGCTGAATTTAGGTGAAGGCGACATGGTGTCAGAAATCCCAACTAGATTATTTACCTTGCATGTGTCAGAATCACAGAGTCGTTGAGGTTGGAAAGGACCTCTTGAGATCATCTAGTCCAATCTCTATTTTTTAAAAAACAAAGTTACTAAGTTTTATAAATGTAAAAGTTGCAAACATTTCCAAAGAACAAAGTCTTTAGAACATGGAATTTACAGACACTTTCACAGAACTCATGTTTTTCTGTTGCCCTTTGTTGCATCCTGTTGAACAAGGGTTGTGATTCACAGACTGAAAATTAGCAAGCAGCAATTTTTCAGGTAGTATTTGAGTCAGTGTGGAACACTTTTTTTTTTTTTTTTTTTGCTAGGAGCAATCTATGTCAAAGAAAAAATAATTTACATGGTTGCAAAATCAGAAAGGTTTGAAGAGAAAAAAGATGATTTCTGTGCTAACTAGTTCTATTTTTTAATCTAGTGTTAAAAAGTCAAAACTGAAGGTTTCCCATCTATAAATTCAATTTAAAATATCAGAATGAAAGGCATTCCTCCATAATCATTACTTTTGAACACTCGGTAATATATATTGGCTGAAAAAATACAGAGAGCACAAATAATTATTTCAGCAGATCACTACATTACTGAAACTCCAAAAGGTTCAAATTAAAGTGTTTGAAAGCCATCCTGTAGGCTAATTGTGTTTCCTCAAGCCCCAAGGCAACTCATGATGTCTCCATGGCAACTGTTCTTTACTTTTTTATTTAGAAAAGTGTTTATGCTTCATACTTCACATATTATTGGGTATAAAGAAAACCTAATACTGGAGAAGTTTAACAGTCAGCAGCTTTTCCTTTTGCAGTATTTCTCTTCGTGCAGATATCACAGTTGTGTTTCTGATCTTAACTAGATTTTTATAATCAAGTGATCACTTGATTACACTGGAAAATACTTATTTGATAACAAAGAAAATGATGTCATATTTTCTTACATTATTGTAGTGGCAATTCAGCAGATTCTAACTGCCATTTATTTGTGTGCCATTTTCATATTAATTTAGCAGAGGTATCACAGCTGATGATAGTGATTAACATCAATACCAAATCTGAGCATGACGAACCAGATTCTTTTTGGTTTTTCAGTCCATACCATATGATTAGTACCTGGCTATTTTACTGACTATAAACTGGTGCAGAATTAGGGGTAATACACTGAAATTGAAAAAGGAACCCAAATTACTGAGAGTGAATAGAACCTGCAAAATCTCTGCCCGATGTTCAGGCTGGCATATTCAGGAGATGAACACCTAGAGTATATTTGCCTTCCAAAATGAACTTGCTAAATGACTGCAGACAACTTATTTCACTCTGTAACTCAGTTCCTGCATCTGCAGGTGGTATTAATGATTAGTTTTTTCAAAACATTGCAACATCTGCACTTTTGAAAAGAGATTAATTATAGCTCAAAGCTTTTCACTGACAGTCAATATTAACCAACTTGCTTTCTGGAAATATTTTGCCATTGTCATTTCTTGCCCATTAGTGTTTATTTATGTTAATGATAACAGGACTCTGTGGCCATTTCAGTCACCTGCACAGCTTTTGTAGTTGCAGTCATTCTAGAGAGCTACTCAGCAATTTGAGTTCTGGCTTCCTGCTCGTTTTTGTCAATGCAGTACTTTTGCTAGGGCTACCTAATTGTATTTCTTCATATTTGACAAAGGTGTGGTTGGAGAGCTTTTGGGCAGCTGTTACTACCTGTACTTTTACTTCACAGGTAAAATTTGTGCCAACATAGCTCATATCATGTGGGGTTAAAGTGATTGGGAAGGATTCTATCTTCTGTGTGTGGTCTTCTGGAAGGGACCGTGAACTGAATAAAGAGGGATAACTGAGAGTGACTCCTCGTCTTGTAATGGTTCTGGAGCTCATAACAGGACTCAATTCAAAAATCAGTTTGGGGAAGCAGTGGCAGTGAGACCTGTGAGTAGTTCTGCGCAAACATCTGTCAAGGACGTTTTAGATATGGTTGATTCTCTTGTATAAATGAGGATGGGCAAGAGATCTCTTTGACCTGTTGGGGTCCCCTCCACACCTATTTCTTCAGTTTTACGGTACTTTTCAATAAGGTATAATTTTTTTTCTTTCGAATTTTTTCTTTTTGATTTTTAAAATTCTTGCTTTAGTATTTTAGTATTTACTGAGAGCTTTTTTTTTTTTCTTTCAGTGATTTGAGTTTAAATTTGCTGTGAGTATAACTCCACTTAATGGCAGGCTTAAATGTAAACACTTATTTAGATGCTTTATCGAATTGAAGCCTGTCCTCTCAGTGTCCCATTCTGCATTCTTCACCCTCTCCCTGAGAAATATGAGACCAGCATGGTGATGACTAATCCTGCTGCTATTGTGGTAGTGTTTAAATGCATCAGTGAGGAATATTTTTAAGAACATTTCCTATTGTTTGAATTAATCTTTAATAAATCAGGGAACAGCAAAACTGCTGTGTGACCTTGACCAAAAATAACACACTTCAGATACCCAATATAGAGGAAGCAGTTCCCAAACAGCTTAGAGAGTATAAATTGTTGACCCAGAGTAATCATCCAGTAATGATCACATATATAAAGAATTTCTAATTTGTTTTTATGGAAAATATACAAACAACACCCTTCTTCTAACTGTCATAGTAATAATTAATTTATCAGTAGCAGCTTGATAATAACAAACTGCATTCTGTATTCTAGCTTGTACTAATAAGAAACTTCTGTCTCCTGTGCTAGTCCTAGAGAAGGATAGCAGAAATCAGAATTAGATATGCATTGTGTATGCCTGAATGCCACTTGATTACAATACTTCCATTAAAGCAGCTAAACAACTTGCTTGTGGCTTTTCTTTGCATATATAGCACAGTTATAAATGTGTACATTTCTGTGAAACTGAACACAAACTAGTTGTTAAACAGTTGGCAGGAGAGAAAAGTGTTGGCTTAAAACATGTTTATTGTAGTCTTTTTTGATTTGTATTTCTAATAGCAGTAATAAGCAAGAACGTACTATAGAGTGTATGTGTACCATTCATAATGGCATTGCTTTTTCTAAAACCTAGTAGCAATAGCCTGGGTGGTATTTACTTAATGTTTGCATTTAATAGCACCAAAAATTAGCTCTAATGTTCTAGGAATATTACAATTATGTAATAAAAAACAGTCCCTGCTTGAGACTCTCAGATGATCTATTTAATCTAATCATGATTTGTTCATATGCCTTATTTATTACAAGTGATTTTTCTTATATTTGACATCTCTATCTCTAAAGTCTTCCTCTACATCAGGAGCATTCAGTGCTAAGGCTTGAGCTTTTGTTTTTATCAAAAAAATAAAGCATGATCTGCTGTAGGAGCTTTTGGGCCTCCTAAAGAAGCCCAAAGAGAACAGAGAATTGCACATTATTTGTCAGATGGATAGCTGTAGAGATCATGTTACTAACTATACCCCTCCTGAAGACTCATTTCTGCAGACACAAAACCTGGTAGAAAAAAAATCTGGCTGCTTTCTGGTGCATTCTCAGTGCTCCTATGGCACAGGAGAATCTGCCTTCAGACTGAATAGTAATATCCCTTTTAGATATTTTTAGCAATCCTAATGGAGTCTACATCTATAGAAATGCTGGGGTTTGGCCCTTATATTATACAGGATATTTCCAAAAAGAAAGAAAAATTGAAACAGAAATTAAAATGAAAAGCATTCAAGAATGCATAATCCACTCCTAATAACAATTTTAACTCCTTTGGCGAAAGTCCAGTCTCAGAAACACAGACGTTGACTTCAGTAAGCATTTTGAGCATGGCTCTTACATTGTGTTGAGCCCTCTAGGCTTAATTTGAAATGAATAAAAGTTGAATAGTCAGTGGAAATCTCTCTTTCTTAAGTAATATTTGTATCAGGTAGGATGTTTCAAATTAAGAATTTAGATACCAATTAAAACATAAATATGCAGGGCACAAGCAGCAATCATCATTGACCAATAATGTAAATATAAAATGATGGGATTGGGGTTAGACATACTGAATAAATTAAAATGATCCTAAATAAGAATATAACCTCCTTTTTTCCTAAGCAAAAACTTATGTGAAATAGAAACAAACAAACAAACAGTTAATCAGCATTCATTTGGTAATAGTCATCATCTGGAGGTCTTTGTATAATTTGTTTACAGCCCCAGGTGCCCTTAACTGTTAAAAGTCTCAAAGTCAGTTTAAAAAAAAAACCAACAAAAACCATAGAACCATGTTGTCAGTAATGTCTAACATAGGTTGGTGTTTTTATTTTTTTACAGAGCTTGAATATAAACAAAAATCAGAAAGTTTTGCTGGCACAAACATCAGAATAGTAGATCTCACATGCAGTATCTACTTCATTATATTGACTAGTGCTATATTGACCTGATTTATTGGTACAGCACTAAATTTTGGGGTAGTAATTGTGGGAGGGTTGTAAAAGATGGAAACAAAGGAAAATACAGAAAATGGAGAACAAGGGGGTACAATTTCTTTTCTTCATCATGTTATTAGTTTTCCATTCTTTTTGTCCATGTACTAAAATGATGAGATAATTTGTATGATTGCCATTAATTCACTTAACTTTAAAATAAAAAAGACTCGTTAATGTTAGGTATAAGAGGAAGTTTATGGAAGAAACATCTGGGTGTTAGCTTGAAAGAAGAACCCCTGCTGGACCTTCAGTTTTATTGCTTCTACCCCGTATAATTAATGGGTGCAGAAATACCACGTAACAGGGATTGCAACCAAAGATAAGGAAGGAGCAGTAGGAATAGATGAACTCGTAGAAAAAAAATCTAGTTTCTATAAAAAGACCTTAATTAAAAAAAAGAGTAGGGAAGGGGGAGGAAAGGAAACACAGAACTCACAGAAACAGATTGCTTTTTATGGCTGTATTTTTAGCACTTTTCAAGGGTGACAATTACTGTGGAAAAAGAGCTTTTCTAATACTTTTTCCAATATTGAGTATGGTACAGTCTGTGTGTGAGTACAAATATACATAGATACAACGCTAATATTGAAAGATTTTTAGCATGGATTCAGTTGTGTAGTACATATATTAATTCCTATTTAAACTTTATCTGATCTCATCTTTTAAAGCTAAATTTCTTTATAAAGGTAATGGAAAATAACCTGTATTGTTTTTTCATTACTTACAAATATCATCTCTAATTTAAATCTACCTGGTTGGTTATTCTGTAGCATAGAGGCACATAAAAGCAGATGTGATTACCAGAGAAATAAGCACGTTCCTCTTGGGTAAAGAAAGAAGGGTATTCCTTCTGATACGCCTGAGGATGTAATGAAGTATGAGAAGACCCAGTCAATCCCACATTCCTTTGATGGTGCTGCATCATCCTGATGTGGGTCAGGGTTCAAGGACCACAGCAGAGTCCTCAACACATGATTTGCACTTTTTACTTCTGATACGTTCTTCTTTGGTATTGTAGATATATTGATTACAACTGATGATATTAAGAAAACATTCCTTCTGCTCACCAGCATGGGCATAAGCCGCACATGCACATGCACTCACATGTACACACACTTACTGTATGTATTGCAGTTAAATGGAGTAATTAATCAACTTCATTGTATCCAAGAAAGATGGAAAGTCTAACATTATTATGGTTTCTTAGCATCAGAGACCATGGAAGCTAAGAAAATTTTCCAGGAGAAACAGACTGGAGAAATTTTGATGCAGGTTCATCTTTAGAACCAATACAGACTGCAGATGTGAGAAACTAAAGGAGCATTTCATAAACACCATTTTTAGTTTATTAGGTAGAGTAGTTTGATTTTGGCATCCTAAAAAAACAGATGAGATACTCTGCTCCATTTTCCTTTCTGTATATATTTATATGGCTCTGCTTTTTTGTTTCATTTGTTTTGAAGCTTTTGGCAATCTTCCTTGACGACCCATTAAAGTTGTCAGGATTTTTTCTACATCATTGCCTTTAATTCTAGTCCTGTCTCATTTTTTCCATCATATTCTCCTCTCCTCTCTGTCTCTCTTGTTGTCTTTTTTTTTTCTTTTTTTTTTCCCCAGGTCTCTTGATGCTTTGCTTTCTGATTCATTATTGGTAGTAATTTTTTTCTCTATATAATGACGAATCACAGGCATGATTTACATGATATGTGCTTTCTTCAAATACAGACATTCCAAATTGTGGGCAGGAGCTTCTGAGTAATGTGGTATAAGAGTATCTGTTGAATCCCTGGAGTTTCAGCAGAACATTGATTACTACTCTGATAATGTTGTTCAAAGTTTAAAAGACTGTCAGTGATGTAGAAACGAAAAGATAAGTGGTAAGACCGTTCTGAATTTGATATGAGGAGAAAGCACACTGGAACAAAATAAAATCCCTTAATAGCAAAGCCTTGTAAAAATAAACAAGGCTTAAAGCTGGGGGTGTATTATGGCATGTGTTGCAGAAGCTCAACACTTAGATATTTTTACTCACGATCTCTTGAATAACTGGGAAATACACCAAATAGATACTGTTTATGTATAATATAGACAGATAGATAGATTTAAAATGTCTCGAGCAACAGGAGCTGTTCAAAAATCATGCCCCTGAGATTGTTGCACTTAGATGGGACAAGATTTTCAGAAGTGATGAGTAACCTTGAGTGTCTATGTTCTTGTGTTGCAAAGGACGTTTGCTAAGCCCTTGCTGCAAATTGTATTTATCTCTTCCACTAAGTATATTCCCAGCTGGGCACCAAAAATGGAAGCACACTGAATCAGTAAAAACTATTAATTTTGCTTTAAAAGGAATTCTGATAGAATTCTCATCCTCTTCACCTGGGGGCTTCTGATGCAGAAAGGTCAAGAAGATAGGAGGTTTTATAATGAGAGAACAAGACTAGTAAGAAGAATCGTTAGCAGTATTAATTACTACTTCTTCTGTGGTGTCCATGGACTGGCTTGGCAGGATATGGGCAAAATGTTTCCACTTAATAATGTGTTATCAATAGGATAAATGGACAAGAAGGTTCTGTGGTATAGTCTTCATATGATTGCAATGTAACTTGTCTGAAAACACAAGTGAGTTAATTGTAGAATGACTGCTTAGTAGTAACAGAGCTGTTTTCATTAGATTGCATGATAAGTAACATTTGCTAACTCAGGAATGCTAAGCCTGTGGGAAAGTTGTTAATTTGTTGTTGAACACTGTCATTCCAGTCTCTGATGGCCTGAGGCAACAGAATATAGATGTTGAATGGTTAAAAATGTGAGGTGGCAAGAATTGCCTGTGGTTCATGATGGATCTGAGAGGGACTATTAATACTTTCCTTTGCTTCCATCTAGTCATTCTACTTCTATTCTGACATCTGTGAGTGCAACATACCCTTCCAAAAAGGGTGGCTTGCACACTACCAAATTAATAACACCAAGTTAATAATATCCTTAAACAAGGATTTATTTTTTTAATACTGTTCAGGTCCTTGTATTTTATGTATAAAAATAAATGAACAGATATGCACCATGTTAAGCAAATTGTTGACTTAGTATTTTCTAAACTGAAGTATATATTAAACTAGGTATTCTTTTTTCTCACTGTAGTCAATGGCAATATTCCCAGTAGTGTTAGTGAGTGCAAGAATAGGCCAGAAAGCTGTTTTCGCTTGAGTTAAATGAGGGTACAATATTCTTTCAAGAAGTTGGAGCCTATTTAATAAAAAATTGTGTTTGGGTTTTTTTGGGGTTTTTTGATGTGGTTTTTTTTGGTTTGGTTTGGTTATTTTTTTATGAGAGCAACATGCAGTCATTGTTTGCATGAAAAATGCATTAAAACTTGACTAAAATGTTTTAATGAGTCACGGAGGGACTGTACTAATGCCTTCATCTGTTAGATTATATGCAAAATGAAGGACTGTATCATTCAAGCTCAGTGCTCTGAAATAGGGTGTAAATCTCTAACAGGGACTGTTCACTGCAATTAGGAAGCAGCAACAGTTGTTTGAAAGACAGAGACTCCATGTTAGTCTAGATTAAAGGCCTTCTAGCAAAGATAATGGAAAGCTTCTTTCAGAAGCTAGATGGAGTCAGTAGCACTTTGTGGTTTTTCAGTTTCTCGGCAGGTGGTCAGAAGGTGTCCAAAAACTAAGTAAGAAAGAAGAGCTTTGATTCTGCCATTTCAGACTTGCCATTTCAGTTACGACTGCGACAAGGTTACAGCACAGCCTGAGAGCACCACGGAATCCACTGTGAGAGCTCCACGCCCACGGGATACGTAAAACTATGCAAACAGAAAAGCCAAATTTTATTAGACAGTCACAAATTCAAAAATCATAGGTCATGTGAATATCGCATGAAAATCACTTGAAGTCTAGAAGTGACTAATATGGATGTGTATTAAATTATTACTCTCCGATTTCTAAACACACAAAGTTCTTTAGGTACCTTCTCAGAAAGTAAGTGAAAGCCGAGATATTCATTCAGTATCTTGGTTCTACCTTGATTTTAAGGAAAAATGCTGAACATGTAACACTGGTGAAAAATTGTGGTGTTTTGTGCCACTAATGAAAACGCACATACCTGGAGAAAACCTTCTATGTGTGTGCAGTCAAAGGAGTTACAGGAAGGCAAAGGATAAAATTACTTGTAAAAGGATGAATGAAGTAAGATTATTTTAGAGATGCGAAATAGACCTACACAGTAGTTATCTTAGTATTTCGCAGGTTATGTCCTGCGGTTTTCATTTTATTGCCTTAAGGGAAATAAATTTAGCTTTTATTTCCAGAATAAAAATCATGGCACAGAAGAGGAATGTCCAGAGCAGGTAGCGCAAAAGAAAATGTCAGGGACCAAAAGCATGATACTCAGATTGTATTCATTTGTCTGAAGTGATGCTGGAATTCATTCATCCAGTTCAGCAAAACCCAAATCTTTGTCGTTCAGAGATGTAGTACAAGGCTTTTTTCAGAGACATGGGGAATGGCACGAGGATGCGTGATGCAAGTAGGTCACCTTCCCTGACTTGATTTGTCCAGTGTCCTCTACATAATCAGTAACAATGTCCATCACTAATGACGCCAAGAGATTGAAAATGGATTTATAACTGATGTAATTAAAAAAGATAACATTAAAGAGAACTTGTTTATAGGATTACCTAGCAAATAAAGGTTATGATTAATAGTTAAAGATAGACCAAAGGAAATACTACAAAGCCCTGAGGTCTCTGTATTGCTGGTACTTACTGGAAATGGGGCATTACTTTGTGTCCCTGCTGCTGTTGTGACTCGTGCATTCTGCCAGAATGCTAGTCCCCTTCAGTGATGCCACGTAAACATATATGTTGTGGGAGCACTCAGATACTTCAGATTTGAAAGATCAAAAATGTTACCTCTATTATTACCTTTATCATTAATAGCCAATCCTAGACAGATTCATCACTCTTTGGGAAAAAATGAGTGAAGAGGAAATCTGCTGATGTTCTGAGTGCCCAGCTTTGGAGTCTTCACAGTGGGTTCTTATTCAGTGATATTTGTCCCAGTGTACAGGAAATCCCGATGTAAATGGAACTGTAGCAAGCTGAAACTTTCTGTTTGTAGATCTAGAGGAAAAATAAAAGAAAACAAAACACCCATGTACAGTACAAGGGATGGATGTACTTTTTTTTTTTTTTTTTTAAAAAAAAGAACAGCCTACCATAACCCTGGCCACTTTATCGGTTTTTGGGTGAGTATCTCAGAGTGACTCAGATTAAAAGGACTAGGCATCTTGGATCCATGGTTCATGACTATTAATGGCCACTGATGGTGCAGGCTGATATGCACATATTCTTGTCCCCTGAAAAATGATCCAGAGTTAGGTGGTTCTTGGCCATACCATAAAAGTTAAAATCACAGTCTCAGTCCTTTCTCCATGTGCAGGTAAGTAGCCAGTGTCTCTTCCTATTTGTGTTATCCAAACCTCACTCTCCCACTCACTTTCCAGATGTTTTCAGAGCTAGTGCTCTGAAAGAAGTCAGGCATTTTTGTAATGCCTAACATAGTAGGCCTCTCAGAATTACCAGAACATAAGCACTGAATAAAAATAATAATAATCATGTGAAGTTAGAAATATCCTGAAGCTTTTTGATCTCTTACTAAATGAGGACACAGCTGTAAATGAAATTGTCAGTTCTTTTGAGCATGGGCCAGGCTATACATAGTAAGTGAGCATTAGTTAACTGCTGCTTTTAGAAGTAAATCTGATTTCTGTTCACATTTCTGTTGTTGAGAGGTGTGCTTTTCAAGTATCTATGCAGATCACTGGAGAACATCTGATGTAAGTAGTAAAATGGATCAGAATAACATTTCTTCAAAGATAGATACGCAGTCCCTGGTTTCTGTTGAAGTAGCTTTGTGACAATAAGGCAGTTTTGCCAGCTGACAGGCAACAGAAATTTAGTGACTTCAACAATGCTATACTTAATAATTATTCTTCTTCCTTAGCTGTACAACATGGGTCAGGTAGCTGAAAACCCAGACCAGTTGGCTGGCTGACTTCCCAGGCTCTCTTTTTCATGTTGTTGAAAAGTAAACAAAGTAGCTAGGGTTATCTTAAGTGAATTAATAAAATGCCTGCTCAGCTGAATTTTTTTGACAGGTTTCTTTCCACAATCTAATTGCAGCAAAATTGGAGTAAGCAGAATGACACTAAGGGAAATTGGACAATAGTTTCCTTTCTAGATACCTTCCTTTGGCCATCAGTAAAGGGATGAAGAATTCTTTACATTGGAGAAAAATAAAATCTTTGTATCAAAGACAATCTGTATTTAAGACATTGCAGCATAAGGGAAAAAATTGCAAAAAAAAAGGTCTCACACAGCTTTCCCAGCAGCTTTGAGGCACTGAGAGTGTTGTAAAGGCTTTAAAGGCTCATCAGAGAAGAATAAATACCTCCTCCACCTACTCTAGTCTGGTGGTTCTTTCCACAAGTTCTCCAAAAGGGAACACTGAGTTCTCTGCTGACTCCCTGCAGAGCATCCCTGGCATTATGCTGCTTTTGAGCTGTCACATTTGGCATAGAAACTGTGTCAGTAGGTGGAAGGAGATCAAGAAGAGACCAAGCATATTTTTTAGGCTCTTCAAATATGTACCAGTCCTCTGAGTTTGTCTGACATACAGCCCTGGGCAGCGCAAAGATGATGTGTGTTTCTGCTACTGTTCTACTGTCCTTTTCCTTTGGTAAGCATATCAGAATGAAGAATTGGTCTCAAAAGTTTTATGAGTGTCAGATATGTGTGGTTAGCTGCAGGAAAAAAAGATTGACATTAGTGAAGGTAGAAACTGAGAAGTCTGGGAAAAATTCTGGAGTAAAAAAGCTGTGCTGACAGACTGAAGTTGTAATGGCAGATGCAGCTGGGATTGTTGTGGTACCCTACAAAACTCAACATTGCACATAGGTTTGAGTTGAATTGGCCTTTATCCCACCTACCTGCAGTGGATAAACAATACTTGATTTTACCCCTCAATTAGCAACTTAGTAACTGTATGTCCTTTCATTGAGAAAAAGAGATAAAAGACTCTACTTGCAGCCCCGATCTCCACAGAATGATACTTTTCTTATGTCATTCAATAAATGTGGTAATCTTTCACTTGGAAGCAAATTTTTGTAGGTTCAGGAATTTGGAAATCTGTGAAATTCTATGTATGAGCAGGATTAGATGGTAATGATTTAATTGATGGTTGAGCATGCGGACAAACTATGCATCCAGGATCTTTTCAGTAATTATATCTTTGCATGGAGCGACAGGTTTTTGCAATTTAGGTCTCAGACAGTAATTACAAACCAGATGCTATTTTAGGCACAGTCTGCAGTACACCCATGGTACTTATTTTGAAATTCAAAACAAACACAAAGACACTGTTGGAGCACTTAAGGCAGAAAGATGAATTAAAGTCACTTAAGGTAATGTGGCATCATGCACAGATACATGAATTGCTATAAGAGTACTATATGAATTATAATAATCTTTATTTGGGTTCACTGTCATGGAGTATGACAGTGGTTTTGGTGGAATTATTATTTTTAAGTTTTGTGTTGAATCTTATGGGTCAAAAAGCTCAGGTTTCATTTGCAGACTCTTGCATAAAAATCACTGTCTGTCATATTAGAGGGCTTGGAAGAGTCAGGGTGAATTGTTTCCTGATAAAAACTGACACACTGTGAAAGCCATTCCTGTAACAGTATGTTAGGAGAGTCTGGATAAGAGACATGGTGCAGTTTAGGAACAAGATAATGTCATACTCTACCTCTGCTCCCCACACTCCTGCCATATTCAAAGCAGACTGCATTCTCTGGAATAATGAAGGATGTGTGGTAATCAGTTGTGTATTAGAATGCTGCCTTGTTTGTTGAGGCAGCAGGAAGGCTATGGTACATCAGGCTGGGAGTTCCTCAAAGAGAAAGGCGGGTCTCCTGGCTGCAGGTAGTAACTTGGGTGTGCTTTTCTGTGCCTGCTTTTCCCAAAGAGTTTCTATATTTATGTAAATTTATGTTGCAGATTTCATGATTCATCACACCTTGTATTGTGTCTGTGTCCAGAGTAATTTCTTTAGAGGGAGGATAGTGAACACTTAACACAGTATCTGGGCTTGTTCGGAACTCTATTTTGAGGAAATAACCTGCTCCATGATGCTTAATATTGCAAACCCACACCCATAGTTTTTGAATTGGCACCTGAATGAATATGTTAATATTATTTTCTCTGTGCTCCTGCACTCCATATATAAACCAGATGATATATCAAGGTACTTTCATCCTTCCTTTACAGAAGATCATTTTGTACCTATTGCTTTGAGTACAGGACAAGTAAAGTGAAACCTGTGTTGTGGAGAGTCATGCAGGAGAATTCTCTCAGAATGTGCTATAGAAATTTGTTATGAACTTAAAAGGCAGATTGTTTCTGTGCTGTTGAGGCTGATCGTAGAGTCAGCTCATGTGGGACTGGCTTTAAATATCTTTCTTTCTATTGGCTTACTCTACATGGGAGAGAATTGAGGGGAAGCTAATCCAACATGCCAGCTGCTAAGGGGGTAGGAAGATTTTCTTTCACTCCTGTATCTGGCTTCACTGTCATCTGCTCTGAATGATGTGGAAAGAAACTACCAAGATGCATTTTTCTTTATAGTAATATGTTTCTATCTGTAAAACAGAGGACTAAGTGACAGGAGATGTGAGCAAAGGTCTGATACTATATTTATGTTCCTAGAAGAAACCAATTTAGGAGCGAAGGGCAGTGGTGACTGTAAGGTGGTTTAATGTTTCTCATATTATACAGGAGCTATAGTTGTGTCCTGAGCAAAACAGACTCGGCCTTCCTGACTTGGGATTTCCCTGGTTCTGTTTGCCATGGTTTACTATGTATCTGAATATTTCTCTGATGTACCTATGGGGTGTTCTCTTTATACGGCATATGAACATGCATATTGTACGTATGCTGTTTCCATGCATGTTTTCAAGAAGTTATTCAGAAGGGTTTACCTAAAAGGATGTATGATGGGATCTTGACAGCAGAAAATGAGCTAATTCTTCTAGTTCTGTGAGTAGCTAGCAATCATTAGTACTAAATGCATGATGTTTTGCATTCCTCACATATTGAAGGGCTGCTGACTCATCTTACCCCCTGAAATGCGCTTTTTACTCTAACATCCCAAACAAATCATGGTTTAGAGATTTCAGGGTTTTTGCTTTGTCTCATGTTATTACCCTTTTTGAAATAGTTCATAGAAGGTGCAGGATGTGGCAAAGTGGAAAGGAACTTAATATAGAGCAGTAAATCCAAATCTACTTTCTTTAGAGGTCCTTTCTCTTAAGGACAGTAACATTAGAAGTTTGCTGTGCCTTTGGTTTAAATAAAACTTCCAGAAGGTGTTTCTTAATGAATCGTTGTTATTTGCACAGTTGGATAGAGTGTTGTCAGTTCACCTGAATCCTATGGTAAAACATTTTCTCAACACAGCTCTCTTGCCTGTCCATTTGCTTTCTGTGTTCCTGAACATTACTTTTGGACAAGTGTCAGAATGCTCTGACATTTCAGGCTATGTTATGCCCTGAAACATTTTATTAATACACTTTTTCAAACTGCACATGTATTGACAAATGTTTGATGTCTTTAGGAACAGACATGAGTAGCTATTGATTTTGTGATTTGTTGTCACCTTGGATTTTGCAGCATTCATCAAAAGTGTTTCAGGCCTGGCTATTACTATTAACTCATTAAATTGCAGTCTGGCATTCTGTAGCAGCCCCTATGTCCCTACACTTTTTGCCTATTACCTGAAGACAAAATACACACCTTTCTAATGAAAATGTTATTGCTGTGAGGTAATAGCAGACAAAACATGAGTAAAGGTTGAAACAGCTCATTTCCAGGCTTGTCTGTTGGACCTGGTCTCACTTGTAAAACTGCAGGAGAAATCAATGTGTTCAGGGAAGTTTTCTTATACATGAAGATTGAGAATGATTGAAGCCATCTGTCTACTAAAAATCACTGAGGGGAAGATGATTGGGAAATATTCTGAGGAAAGAATAGGAGAAGAAGAAAAGACAGATATCAGAAGTGAAAAAAAAAAGTAAAAACAGTTAGACAATTAAAATGAAAATCTATTAGGCATCCATCTAGGTGCAACTTAGATGTTATTTTAACTTGCAATGGAATTTCCAAGGCAAAATATCTTAGATGTTGTCTGAAAAGCTCCAGAACTTTTGAAGGTGTAGCTGAAATGTGCTGTTCTGCCTTAGCAGGGTGATAGCAGAAAAGGGAGTGGGAGAGAATGGCACTCCAGTTCTCAGATTGAAGGAAACAAAAAAGCGATTCAGCAGAGCCCCGCTCCCAAATCTAGGATGCCCCTGAGGAAAGGAAGGAATTTATTTTTTGAGTGAGCTCAACTTATTATTTGGCAGTGACTGGAACAATGAATTTTAATTTAAAGTGGATTTAAAATAAGAGTAGGAGGAAATAACTTCCTGTCCATTCTCACAGAGAGGAGATTCAGTTCCAGTGTCATACTCCTTCCATTTCAATCCTCTTTAACTTTTCAAGCAGATCAAGCAGTAGAGAAAGAGAAGTCATCTTGGGACATTTACTAACAACTGGATAAAGATGCAAGAAATGAAATAATTTAGGAAAATATGACAGAAAGCCTTAGCTCCTGCTACCAATAACAAGAAAACCATCCACAGTAGTAAAATATTTGTTTCCAATTACTGTTGTTGGAACTGCGTGGTACTGAACAGAGAATAACCATCATCCCAGGTGTACAGTAGGCTTCTGCTAGCTTTGACGCATAGTACCACTTTAGGGAGTCTTTTACTGCTTACAATGGCCTAAACTTATTTTATTTATTGACCAAAAGTGTATCTGTTTTTAACTGGTGCAGCGATAAGACTTACAGATGTTTGCAGTTCATGTAGCTCCCAAATTCCTTTTCCATTAGATTCAAAAGATTTATTTATTTATAAGATTTTAGTAACAAAATTCAAAATTAAGCAGAATATCTTAAAAAAGTTATTTGAACTTCACAATTATGTGTGTTGTTTCATGGCCCAAGCTAGACACTGGTGAGATTCCTCAAGGGTAACTGAGGAGAGGGGACCAGGGCCAGACTTAGCAAAGACTTTTTGTATACTTAATGTTCTTTTCCTGAAACATGCTATATATTAAAACACTTTGAACTGAAAGTAAAATGATGTCATGTTTGGAGAGCTGAGGTTTTGAAGTGAGGAAATACCAGTAGTGTGATCAAAAGATTGTTTTCTGGAAGACGGAAGAGGTATTTCTACTAGAACAGTAAATATTTGAAATTGAGTTTCACTAAGATACAAGAACTGATTGATGAGTTTGGAATTGTTTTTTAGGCTAAGTTATGTCATTATCCATCAAATGTTATTTAGTGATTTATTTTTTTTTTATGTTGTGAACTATCACCTTTTTTTTTTAAAGCAGAAGTCATTCAAAAGGTTCAAAACCACTGCATTTTTAAAAAGTGTTTTTTAAAATTATATTTTTTTGTGTGTCCTAATGTAGCTGAACTCTATTAATCTATTGTTTTAAGAATGTTTTTGTGTCAGTAAACAAATTATATGGCTTCACTAAGGGCAAATTGTGCCTGATGAGTTTGGTGCCCTTCTACGATGGGGTTACAGTGCTGGTGAATAAGGAAATAGCAACTGCTGTCATCTACTTGGACTTGTGCAAAGCTTTTGACACTGTCCCGCACAACATCCTTGCCTCTAATTTGGAAAAACATGGATTTGATGGATGGTCCATTCGGTGGATAAGGAATTGGCGGGATGGTCACACTCAAAGAGTTGTGATGAACAGCTCGATGTCCAAGTGGAGAGTGGTGATCAGTGGTGTTCCTCAGGGGGGTCAGTGTTGGGACTGGCACTGTTTAAAATCTTTGTTGTTGACATGGACAGTGGGGTCGAGTGCACCCTCAGCAAGTTTGCTGACATGAAGCTGTGTGGTGCCGTCAACAGGCTGGAGGGAAGGGATGTGCCATCCAGAGGAACCTGGACAGGCTGGAGAGGTGGGCCTGTGTGAACCTCATGGAGTTCAACAAGGCCAAGTGCAAGGTCCTGCATGTGGGTTGGGGCAATCCCAAGCAGAAATGCAGGCTGGGTGATGAGTGGATTGAGAGCAGCCCTGGGGAGAAGGACTTGGGGGTATTAGTGGATGGAAAACTGACTGTGAGCCAGCAATGTGCGCTCACAGCCCAGAAAGCCAACTGTGTCCTGGGCTGCATCAAGAGAAGTGTGGCCAGCAGGTTGAGGGAGGGGATTCTCCCCCTCCACTCCACTCTCGTGAGACCACACCTGCAGTGCTGTGTCCAGCTCTGGGGCCCCTGACATCAGAAGGACATGGACCTGCTTGCACAGGTCTAGAGGAGGCCATGAAGATGATCGGGGGCTGGAGTACCTCCCTGATGAGGACAGGCTGAGAGAGTTGGGGGTGTTCAGCCTGGAGAAGAGAAGGCTCCAGGGAGACCTTAGAGTGGCCTTCCAGTACTTAAAGGGGCTACAGGAAAGATGGGGAGGGACTCTTGACAAAGGGAGTGTAGGGATAGGATGAGGGGTAACTTTTAAACTGACAGATGGTAGATTTAGATTAGCTATAAGGAAGAAATTCTTCCCTGTGAGGGTGGTGAGGCCCTGGCCCAGGTTGCCCAGAGAAGCTGTGGCTGCCCCCTCCCTGGAAGGGTTCAAGACCAGGTTGGACGGGGCTTTGAGCAACCTGGGCTAGTGGGAGGTGTCCCTGCCCATGGCAGGGGGGTTGGAACTAGATGATCTTTGAGGTCCCTTCCAACCCAAACCATTCTGTGATTCTATGGTTATAGTAACATTAGAAACAGAATTCTGCCTGCTAAACTGAAAATTACAAAACTTTATAAAGGTTCAGTATATAATTTTGTTGTTATTTTTAAGAATGGTTTCCCCAACAAAGATATTTTTTACTGACAGTTTTTCCTTTGGGTAAGGATCTAACACTAGCTGGCTTATTGACTTTTTTCACACTTGTAAATGATTTTTTTAATATTAAAGGTGCTTTAGTTAGGCTGTTTGACCCAGACTGCTTGTTCAGACACATCTTACATTATGGAACGTTTACAAATTTCCCTACTTGTGCTTGTATTGGAACATAAATTCACTGAATGTTATTTGCAAGTTATTCAGTGGTTTAAGGCCATGACCTTTCGGATGGTGTGGTGGACCAGACTGAAGTGTGTGGTTAATTAATTTGGAAATGATAAATGCATAAGTATAGCCAGCGAATTATTTGATGCTGTTTAAAGGGCAATATTAGAATACCATCCAGGGTGATAAAAACAGTGGCTTGAAATAGACTTTGTTCTTGTCACTATGAAGGGACAATTTTGGCTCTCAGTGCTGAGTGCTGGAACTCCCTATTTGCACAACCAATGCAGGGGAAGAGAACCCCAATCAATCCACTGATTTCTGTTTCAAGGCAGAGAGGTAGATTTTTATTTTTCTTAGAATTTACACTACAAGCCTTATAAAAATTTTCATATTGTTTATATTAGAAACGTCTATTAGGACCCACCATGACAAGTTTAAGTGACAATTTTGTCAGACATGAATGGAATTAGTTTGCAGTACAAAACACTACATGATTTCCTTCCCTGGAATGGTTGCTTTTGGAGTTACAAAGTTTGCCAACCTGATTGTATCTTTAGACGCAGAGGTTAGTCCCTATTCTGCACCTCTGCCCCTTTCTGGGTTACTGATTTCTTACTGTACCAGCCCGTGTCTTCAGCTCTTTAGGGAATCACTCTGCACTCACACTCCTGTCACTTCAGGTGCTTTTTAGACAGTTGCATGTCCTCACTAGGCATTCCCCCTGTGGGAAGTCATAGTCAGCTGCTAGTAAAGCTTGCTATTAACAAGGTATCTCCCTTAATTTTCATCTCACTGGATATTAGCTGTGCAGGATCACTAGGCTCCTCAGGTTTAATGTTATGTGGGATGTTTTATTTGCTATTGATGAGACTTTTTCAGTGAGGATTCTCAACCTTTGGCTTCTCACTGTCAGTTTATTAACAGGCTTCTGCAATCAGTCTTACAGCTGTCCCAGTCTTAATGGAGTTTTGTTTCAAGTCTGTAGGCTACGTATAAAGACTTAAAGGGTGATTCTGCTGGAAAAGTGTCTTGAAAGGAGAGATGTGTGGGCCTGTTTTGACAGAGGAAAAGGCTTTTGCTTGCTTTTTAATAAAGAAATAGAAACATGCAAAACAGTATTTTTGAAAGACATTAAAAACAGTTTTGAAGTTCATACACCTCCTCTGCTGTAGTATAGTTTATAGTGATTTATGTGACAGAAAGGGATAATTAGCGCTATGTTCATTGCCAGGGATAAAATGCCTATCTATGTGTTCTTTGTTAATTTTCCATCTCTCTTGTTATTGTAGCACACCAGCGGTCTGGAGCACGATTTACAGGTACCTGTATGTGATGCAGAAAAACAGGAGTCTACATAGGGCCTAAAGGTGTTAACACTATTAAAGACAGTATCAATTTCAAAACTACAGGCCTGTTCTCATTTCTTTTCCATGCATCTGTGATATCAAATAGTCCCAAGAAGAAAACAGAACTATATTAAATTCTTTCCTAGTTGCGTGAAATTATTGTTTTGTGCCACATTTTGTATGTCAGCAGCCCTTTATTAATGTGGTATGTGCAAGGAGGCTAGATCTTCTAAATGAGAAGAGACTGAGCTTATGCCTAAAGAGACAGAGAAACTCTTACTTAATTAGATGTCATGCACACCTAGAACCCTTGCTGACAGATACGTAATTTCAGTAGGTGTGAAAAAAGACAAGAAAAAAGGACAAGAATATTGCCTTTTTAGGTGCAGTTTCTGTGGTCATACCAGATACATCTGTGCTTTCTTTTCCATTTGTTTCTGGGCTCTGCCATGGGACCCCTGGGAATTTCCCTGAGCTATGTGTCAGGTGTTGACAGAAGGATTGCTAATTTTGCTAGCCTGCCATGCTAAATTTTGGTAATTTAACACACTGTCACTTGGTAGAAGCACTTCTGTAGCTTCTTGATTTTTTTCTTAATATTAAATATATGAGAGATTCGTGTTTGGTATCTCTAAAAATCTTTCTGTAATGATGATTGTGGCCATGGGATAAAACAAGGAGGTTTCAGTATCCAAACCCCCCAAATTATGTTTGAGTGTTGTAAAGTAACTGTCATGCTTTGTCTCTCTGGTTTCATTTATTTTACCAAAACACAACATCTATGGAGAAAAATTGAGTTAAAACATTTCCAAAGTGTTTGCTGACTTTCTGGATAATGAATTGAACTTTAATACATTAAATACAAAATAGTAATAAATTGCAATTGCACAATTTCTTACAGAGTTTTTATTAAGATCAAAACTTATTTGTTCAGACTAGATTTATATAAATAAATCACAGTACATTTTTACTTGTGTTCAGAAGATTGTAATACATATTATAAAATTAAGAAATTTTTTGTCCCTCAAACCATCACTGCAAAAGGAATCATGCATTATTTCTACTAAACAAACAAAATGCCCACCTAATTGAGAGAGCCTTGATACAGGTATGGCTCTACTCTCCAAAATTAGACATGAAACATAGAGATACCAGGACTATTTATTGAACAAGAAATAATAAAGTATAGTACAATGTTCATGTGTTATTAAAAACAAAAGTATACCAAAACAACACACCTCTCTTCACACACCTTTGCAATGGGTATTAAAAATGACAGCTGGCCAGCATGCAACTGAGTAAAACATTCCAGTTTTACAATGTCTACGTTTGAGCAAAAGAAGGAGGAACTAAAAAACCCAGACAAAACAAACATACAAAGGAACAGCCCAGATGCTTACAAGTCCTCATGTCCTCTTCCCCTCTGTGCCATATGTGCTGTGTTCGGTCAGCAGTTGAGGTATGCCCTGATGATACCTTTCCTGAATAGTGTCCATCACTGCATCTGGATTAGTACACTTCACGGACCTTCAAGGAGATGGAGGTCCTTTCAGAGAACTGCAGGACCCTGGAGAACTTCCAGCTGTAGTTCCTTGTCCAACCCACTGTATCAGAAATTAACTGTAAATGCAGCTCTTGAAACTACTCAGCCTTGAATGTGCAGTGCTCTTACAAGATAATTCACACCTTGCACAGCTTGGTTCATGTATTGTAAGGCTGTCACTTCAGAACAGAATTATGGTTGCAAGCAAGGCCTTGCACTAATTACAGCAAGATTCAAGGTGACACTGTTATGAAGTGTGTCCTGCTGCCATTTTCCCCAGCACAGAGGGCTTCTATTATATTCTACAGTATTGTGGATTACTTTCTTCACATCTTTTTTCCTTCTAGATAACAAAGCCATTGTTTTCTCACTTGATACTGAGATGTAATCATTTGACAATGCACTGTTCTAAAGGGAAGAAAGCATTTAATTGACGACACTTCAGACTGAGTCACCTAGTCTATGTTTTTTCACTTCTTTCTGTTCAAACAAAATGCATTAATAGTAATTTCAGATAGATTTCTAACTGGGTCAAACAGATTTTTCAACTGAATTTCCAGTCTCTCTCTTCCTTTCCAACTATTGTATGTTACTTTTAAACTAAAAGAGAGTCTGCAGCTATTTTTTTTTCAATGGCAAATAGGCCCCCTCAGTGCTCGAATGTTGCCAAGTGATAAACATGTAAATATGTGTTTTGTACCCCTGACTTAGGGTGCTCATGTTAATATAGCTACATGTCATGTTTGGTGTTTAAAAACAAGCAAATTAAACCAAACCAAACCAAAAAACCCAACAACAAAACCAACAAAAAACCCCTCCTCCAACAACCATCCCCTCAAACCAAGAAGGGTGGACTAAAATAAACTCTTATTTTTCATTCTTTTGCATTGCCCTTTGCTGTTGTTTCACTTTGTATTGAACCAGCAGTTCCCCTACTGGTAGTTAAATTGGGCCTCTTTATAACAAGTTTCTCATATGTACTGCTTTGGTGTTTATGGATCCACTGGCATAGAAAGCTGAAATGTGCATTGACTGGTAGGAACAGTTTGAGCACTAGGTCTTTTATACTACATGTTTTCTTTCCGTTCTTGTGGTCCCTGCTTCCCCAGGGATGGGAGAATTGATTGAGATGCGTGTGTGTTTGTCCACTGCCAGGACTATTTACAGAGAAAAATGAAACAAAAGAGAACAGAAATGCTTTTAATGTCTTGTGATTTCAGTGGAAAGAGATAAAGAAATATTTGAGCACTCAACTGCAAAAGGGTTGTAGTGTGAGTATTTTGGCATGGGAATATCACACAACTGCCCGTTGTACTCTGCCTCGGTGTCAGTAGTTTGGAAGGCTTTCCCATTGACACTCACTGTTTTTTTCAAAAAACAACATCTGAAATGGTGGCTTGTTATGGAAAACTAAAAGTAACATTTTAATAGCACATTGTTAATGAGTGAAGTGGGATTAAAATCTTGCTGAGATGCATTTCTAAGGGATTGCCTTTTCTATTTTTGAATTACGATACTTATTGTACAGCATAATTATGCATTCACAGGAAACAAGAAAACAAATGAAGGCTGCAGCTTTGAAATTATTCTTGTGAGCCTTCTACTAATTTACCTCTGAGAATCAGTTCAGAAAAGAAAGATAGAACAGTACTGGGATTATAGTTTTCTCTGGGTTTCCAGGTGATTTTGTAGCAGTATGTCCTCTGTTCCTTCCAATATGATGTTGTATTGTTGTACTACAGTCCAAAGACAGCAGCAGTCTACTGGTCCACCAGAACCATAATGTGAAAATATTTCAGGTCTAGGGAATGACATTGGTTAAGTGGAGTATAAAGGTGAAGAGTGAAGTATCCAAATATAGAAAATAGCTATCATTCCATATATGCACTGCTATAATAAGGCAGATATTTGTAAAAAGCACATAGTAACAGGTTGCAAGTCATGAGTCAGCAAGAATTAGGGGAATTTAATAAAAAATTAGGTTTTCTTCCTCATCCCTAAGCCTTTGAGGTGTGCTGGATTCCACTTTAAATGCTCACTGAACAGAGATTTCTTCTTTTTTTTTTTTTTTTTTTTTTAATAGAGCTGCATTCAAAATCATTCTCTTGATGCCAGACTCTTAAGCATTAAATAAACTGAGTATGGTAATAAAATAAATAACCACTGGCAATTATGATACTACTTTTCAGTTGATGTCCCCTTGAGTTGCTAGAGTCAAATCTTGGCAAGGCTTCTGCACTCTGCCGAGGACACAGAATGAGCCTGCTGAAGAGGTGTTTTCCTTTTTACAGCAGTTACTGTTGCTAACATTGCAGTGGGAAAGCGCGCAGCTGCCAGCTCTGCGTTCCAGGCAGGGATGCATGTATAATGATTTGTCCTGGAAATCAAAGAACTCTACTCCAAAGGAAGAGGTCCTCCTTCTCTGCTCATGCTCATCTCCCCATGTTGACTCCTGGGAGATGAGCTTGGGTAAAGAGTGCAGGATTTTGCCTGAAGTGAGGATCATGCATGAACAGATATGAACATCGTATTGTATCACTGGCCTGCTGATACAAAGCTTCAATTGAAAGTGTAGTGAACTAGTTTTGCCAGGGCAACTTTGTATTTTTCATTCTGGAAATGCGCAGTTACCATCTGAAATTTTGCTTGGGCAGGTTTTGAAGAGTTGTTTAGTTTGCCTTGTGTATGGTAGCTGTATTCTCCATAGCATGGCATGAGATTTTTGAAATCTATTGTACTTTACAGGACTTCTGCTTCATAGCTGCAGCACACATTTACAACAGACCCAAGATTTCCTGCAAGTGCCAAGCTGTACTTTACCCACTAGCAATTCTGATTTTCTGGAAAATCCTCATTGATAGGTTATAAAACTAACTTTTTCAGATTTTGGATCAAAATTTTAAATATTTTCTTCACTCTGTGCATGCATATTTGTGTCAACAAAATTGCAAATCCAAAATGTGGTAATTCAACACATGCAAGACATGAAGTGATGTGTGTGCACATAAGCTTATCTGAACTATATATAAAGACCAGGGCTCCCTATCTGTAAGTACATAGCAGGCAACTAGATTGTATAAAATACCCATATTTTGGATTTGTGTTTTTTAAATAAAAATCCCCGTGTAAAAACTTCAATCAAATTCTCTCTAGAAAAGTTTGAAGGAAGAGAGAACTCCACACATGGCTAAATAAGTGGCAAAAATTTATCCCAGGGGCTCTTGTTCCAGGGCATAGATTTCAGAATGTGAAAGAGTTCAGTGTTTTTTTTTTTTTTTTAATGGTCAGAATTTTTCAGCATTTACAATATACCATCATGTAAAATAGCCCTATTAATTCTACTACAAGTAATAAAGAAAGTCTTCACAGGCACTATATGTTAGGAACAGCATTTTAAAATGACATTGTGTGTGTGTGTGTGCACATGCATGCACATGTGTGTGCTTGTTTGTATGATAAAGCATAGCCACCTGTGATATGCTTTCAATTTTTGCAGCATCATGGACACAACTAAGAAACATTGACTGGAAAATCATCTACAAAGGTTGAGGACTAACAGCCTCCATGTTATACAGATGGTTATCTTCTTTCTAAAGAACATACTGTCATTACAAATACCATATGTATCTTGTTCTCACCCAACAGAACTTTTTTTCAGTTTTTCAGATTTGAAGGATTTCTGCAAAGAACCATATTAATTTGTTTTCATGTAAGGGTAAGGAGGCACCAACTGAGACTGAGGACACAACTTGTCATCAAAAAAATAAATGTCTGATGACAATCATTCTTGAAAAAAAATTATTTAGAAAGCTATCCATTCAAAATACTGCACCTTTTTCACAAATACAAGAACTCTATTAGTTGCTTCTCAAATTTGTTGGTTTTCATTGCCATCACGTTGCTTGTAAAACCTGGGTTATTCTAATGAACAGAGATTACGACTTGAATTTGGGTAATGCTTACGACCATACAAATAATCTATCAGTAGCAATAGTGTCAGCTGGAGAATTAATGCCACAAGTGGATAACATTACGCTACTTGAAACCAATAGTTCTTCACAGAGTAGAAGACTGAGGGTCCTATTCAGCAAATATTCAGGGTCCTATGGATGTGGCCACAGAGGTTCCAGAAGCTCTCACTGAGTCTAATCCTGATTCAGGAACCAAAACGATATGCTGTGTATATATTTCTCTGCGCAGCCTGGATGCGCTGGACACCCTCCCCCACTTGATTCCTGGGAAGGAAAAAAAATATGTCTGTTTAGCTCAGTGACATGAAAAGCAATCCATAGTAATGAAATCTAAAGAAGTTAGCCAGGCATGTATGAAAAGAACAGGATGCCTGTAAAAAGGGAAGAGCTGTCAAAACCTAATTGTGGGCTCTGGCTGCAATAAAATCTATCAAAGAGGGAAGACAGGTTGGATATAAGGATGTAGACAACTTCTGCTAAGAGACACTTCTCGTATTCAGGGAAATGGTAACCGTTACACTACTCCTCACATGCTTTGTCATTCCTATCAGTGCTTGGCTACAGCTGAGAGCTTGGTGGTGTGTTTTCTAAACCCAGCTCCCAAATGCCCAGGTAGGCATTTCAAGGGTGGCACTTCAGCCAGTAGCTAGCTTGTCATTGAGGGCACAAACATATAGGCAGAGCTCCCCCACTTAACTCAATCTTCTTTCATAGCCTACTTGCATTTTGGCAGTGCCCATGCTCTGAAAAGGCATGGTGCCTTCCCACTGCAACAGTGCCTGTGAGCACTCAAAGGTCTCCCTGCTGAAACTGCGCTGCTGTGGTCCCCAGGCACCGTTAAACAGACATAGGACAAGACTGTGGTATTTTTGCCATTTTGAGCATCTTCCTATTGCCTGACAATTATTTATGGAACTACCTAGGGTTAGTGCTTACAACCAAGTAGGCAGAGTCCTCAGTTGCATTCTGATAACACGGCTGCACTCTGATGCATAAAGTATACTCAGAGAGGCTGCAAACTGCCTGCCTCTGCATGTTAAGTGCTTACGGCATCATTTGTGGCTTGATATGAATACTACGGTCTTTTGTGTCTTTCAGCATTGGGAGTAACATCGTGGCTGTTCATAAACATAGTAGTTCCTTTTCACTGGGATTACTGCCTGACTTTAGCCAGCGACAGCAACAATAAAAGTAAGTCATGGTAACTCTTAGGAAGCAATTTAGTTAGGTCTTTGATGAATTCTTGTGTCTCATGAATCAGGATTAGTATTCCCTGTATTGGGGAGAGGATTAGACAGAGGGATTAAAAGGACATCTTTACCCCACTGGACTCTGTGGAATAGCCCCTGAGGATATGGCTAAGAAAGAGTTCAACAGGAATGCCAAATTTCTGCTGAATAGGTTAAAAGGGTGAGGAAGCCTCTTCGGCAGCCATCCAAGCGCAGAAGACCTGCATAACATTTCTGCTGAATAGGGCCCTAAAGACAAAAAACAAAACAAAACAAAACAAAAAAAACATAGGAACCTTGAAAAGCTTTTCGGATTGTGTCGCTTCTTATCAGGGCCTCAGATCTCCAGAAACACTTAAACATTTTTTTTCAGTGTGGTTAGGCATCCTTTGAGATGTGGTAGTGGTATGGATGATATATTGTTACAAGAGAAGAAGTAAAATTTAGTTGCTATATATAAAAAGAATAGGTCTTGGTTGTTCTGAAACAAGGTCCATTTCTTTATATCAATTATCAGTGAAAGTTACCCAAGATCTTATTGAAAAAACAAAACCAAACCCTTAATTCAGTGCATAATGTTTGGTGTGTTCATGTATATATTAAAGACATTAATTACTTTCTGTCTCCCTAAAATTGAAAGGACCAGACTTAACTTGCATGTTATATTTGACTTTTAATATCAGTGTTTCCGAGGCCTTTTCTAGGATTTAGTGCATGCATGTGGATCTTGGTTTTGTTCATAAAATGTTATCCAACTTCTAATGCCATATGGAGGAATATTCACAATTACAGTAATGGGGAAGCAAGAAATAAAAGTCTTACCTCTGCAAGAGGATGCCAGTGAGCAATGGGTTTCCGAGGGTATGAGAGCATTTCGTTCCAGTGGTCCCGACCTAGACTTTCTGCATCGTTGCCTACTTGACATACTCCAATGACCTCATTGTGACCTACACTGTGAAAATGTTCCATATTTTTTTCTTAAAATTTTACCTTTAGAACCATACCATATATATATTTCATTAGAAACATTAATCATGGATTTTTAGAATTAATTCTTGCCTGAAAAATATAATGAACTATAAAATATGTAGGTTTGCTATTTGCATTTCCCACTAATCAGAATAATTTCATATTTTCCCCATTATAGCATACACTGTGTGTCTGTGTGCATTTGTTTCTTGGTTTTGCATGAAGAATGTAAAAAGTTCTTTGCTTGTGTTCTGTAATTAGTTGCAAACACAAGTAAACACTAAGCCATAATTTTAGAAACAGAGGCATGTGTCTAAGGGGTTAGCGTAATTGTGCACGAACAGAACATCAGTGCATGGACTGGCTGATTATATGTTCAGTTACTTCAGTGCTGGAAAATATATATGCAGCTTAGTTATGTCAGTTATGGATGCAAATCTAGATTTTAAAATTTAGAAAGAAAATTCTGCCTGACAATACAAGAAATTTTAGCTTTCTACCAAAGTCAACATGACATTAATTTCCCATTTATTGGGGAAAAAGGTAACTTTGTTTCTGGATGCAAATCTACTGTGCAAGATTTTATAAGCCAATAGATGACGTTATTTTACAGCTACAGGTATCTCACCGGTCATAATCCATAACAGCTATCGACAAGTTAATTTGGTCAATGTTTTCTGGAGGGACGTCAAAGACTATGGCTTCATTGTAAACGGGATTAAGGGTATTCCTCTTGGTGGAAGTTTTTCTTTTCTTTAGTCGCCTTCCTTCACACATTAAAGAAACCTTCACGTAGGGATCTGTGTGAATCATAAGAACAACGTTGGTTTTCTTTTGTTGTTTTTAAGCAAACATAAATGGAAAGTGAAGGGAGCAGCCTTCTTGTATGCCCATACCTGCTTGCGGCATTAGTCGCTTGGACCTGACTGGAATTTG
Source organism: Strix uralensis (assembly GCF_047716275.1). Taxonomy (NCBI): domain Eukaryota; kingdom Metazoa; phylum Chordata; class Aves; order Strigiformes; family Strigidae; genus Strix; species Strix uralensis. The sequence continues at coordinate 2,656,612 of NC_133986.1, forward strand.
AGCTTCTTTATTACCATGGAATGCCTGGGAGGCAGTGGAGCTTTGAAAGCTTTGCCTGGTTCACTGCTTATAATGAGCAATTTAGGTTCAAGAAGCTCCTTGCTGTGTACCAACTTCTCAAAGGGTATTAAAATATCCACTGAACCGTGTTATACATGACTGTTTTATACAGCAACCTGTGTATCAGCCTATTTATAACAGCCTAATTACTTGTACATATTTGTAGGACAGACAGAAGATAACAGTATTTTACATGGTGGAATTTACTGATGTATGGTTAAATATAATTCAAAGTGTAACAATTAGTGGCTTATACTTCTCAAGAGAATTATAATTATTCTTGAACTCCTGAATGTAATAAAAAACCCTATTTCTTTGTAGCTCCTTTCTGGGAGCTCTACAACTCCCTGCTAGCACTTACATCTATCTATGAACTCCTATTTAAATTAGTTTTTTGTTTTCATCATCAAATTTTGAAAGGGTTGCTGAAAGGAGTCTGGGATGATCACTGTTTTGTCCATATGCCAACAACAGCAGAATTGGCTCAGAGGCTCTTGGAGACCGTCAGAGAGGGTCGGTCTGCCTCTGTGCCATAGCCGTAACAAATAGTCTGCTGTACAAACAAATTCCCAGTGTTATGAACGCAGTTTGGCCGACTCAGAATCACAGAATCATCTAGGTTGGAAAGGACCTTGAAGATCATCTAGTCCAACTGTTAACGTAGCACTGACAGTTCCCAACTACACCGTATCCCTCAGCGCCCTAACTCATGCTATTCTGAATCACAGTGGCTTTAGAAATAATAATCTTGCAGTCTTTTTAAGAGCAGATTATTTTAAACTGTTGGTTGCAACCGAGTAAACTAAAATATATTATTTATTTCTCAGAAAATCCTGTACTCAAGTAACTCAAGAACTCTCAGTATAAGAACCCTCTTCTCAAAAATCATTCTGGGATTTGACAGTGCTGAATTCTGTGTCTCAGGAGGGAAAGGGGACAGAAATCCACATTGAGCATTAAATTCATTCCTACCTGATGCTCCTGTGATATCCATTGCCTTTAAATTTCTTGCCTTTATTATTGTAATAGTTAGTCTACCAGCTGTTGGAAGGTAGCAGAGTGAAAACATCAGGTCACCAAGATCCACGTTATCCTGTTCCAAGGAAAGAGAGGTAATGTGAAGCAATAATAACAATTTTCCCTACCCATAACAGGAGCTAAAGATAAAAATATACCTTTGGGGATCTACAGTTATACAAGCAAAAGCTGAATTCTCATTCTGAAACATATCTGAAAAAACAGACATCCATCTGCATGGAAGATTCAAGTTGCTACAGTTGTTGCTAGACCACCAAAGTTCTCAAGCGTAAATGTGGTTATAGTTTCTAGCACTCAGTCCTTGGAGATGAAACACATTTATGTGCTGAGGTACAGAATGAGACACTGATATGCCTTTTTTCTATTTTATGTTTTGTAGTGATTTGTGTGTATCATTGACAAGCTGCAACAGACCTCTGTGCCTTTCCTTCTGGTCTGCAGAAGTATACCCATAGAGAATTTCACCCAAAAAACCATTGGTTGCGCGGGGCAAAGTTTTATGCAACTCTCAAGCTTGCATAAACTCAGGCGTGATAGGTATGGTCACGATAGTAATGGGGCAGTCTCCACTAGAAGTAGAGGAAGGACACTACTTCCTGTGCATTGTGCAGACAAGCTCACTCAAGAATGCTTATCCACCTGTTTCATTGATAGAATGATTTGCAACCCTTTCCTGTGTCAATGGCATCAGGGTTTCAGAAAAGTAGAAAATGAGCAAACCCTCTTTACATCTATAAAGCATTGGTCTTTTTTATTATTTTTTTTTTTAGAAAATCCAGCTCTTTTATGAAAAATATGGTGAATAAGTATAGTATTATATGATTTCCGGGATCTGAGTTTCATTTTTTTGACTGAGCAGTGAACTGATACTTTCATAGACCTGTCTCCTGTAACCTAATATTTAATTCTTGACTAAAAAAAATTATCCTGGTGAGCAAATTCAAAGCTAAGTTTTAGGTTTTATAGGGAAGGGAAATACAGCTGTTGTGGAATATAGGTATCTTGCCCACTTAGTTTTGTGCAATAGTTTCTCTCCTTTCCCAGGTTGGCTACTTCCATGTCACCCACCAAAAAATCAAGGGTGGTGGATGACAATAGGTGAGTGAAAATACCTTGAAACAGCACCTAAGAGATTAGTGTTTGTCTATGAGCTAGCTGCTGTATAGACCAATGCCCAGAACCTATGCTGTCCCTTTACACAGCTTCATGAATTAGCAGGGAAGACATGCAGGACAGAACGAAATGCTGTCATGGAGTTGTAGAAAAACGTTATGTCAAAAGGGTTTGCTAGAGGTCACTTGATCCAACCCCTTGCTCAAGAGAGGCATCTTCGCTTTAGTTCTCAGCTCATGCAAGAAAAAAAAAGATCATGTACATTCATTCAGAAATATGTCCTTTCCTTGTGCAGTTATTGGAGAAAGATGCTGTCAAAGAAGGACAAAGGTGATATTATGGGCCCTTTGTCAGTAATAACTAGCTTTTAACCCTGACTTGACTTCATCAACTATTATCTTTTCCATTCTAAAGATCAGTGTTTCACGGTAGCTGTAAAGCTAATAAAGGTTGTGACAGCATCATGATCACTGATATGACTCACCCTGTTTAGTGTCTCTTGATGGCTCATACTTAGAGGCAGACCTGCTGCAACAAACCCTGTGTCACTGACTCACTTCGGCTGTGGGAGGATCAAAGTGCTGTTTGAGAAGGTGATGCTGTAAGAAGTCCTACAGGCTAAAGTGATGTCAGCACATACAGGAGAAATTTCTCTTGACTAACACCTGCACTTAACATTACAGGAGGAATAACCGATCTCTGAAATTTTCCCAGCGGTCAGCTAGACCTTGATACCTATAACCTGGGGAACAGGAAGCCAAGATTTCACTTATCCTTCCCATTGTGAGGAAGAACAACTTTCAGCATTTAAATGTGCTTCCCCAGCTCTGAGGTGCTGATATTCGTAGCTGTGGAATTCTCTCTCATGCTGCAACTCTGAAGGGAGCAGAATTTCTTAAGCCACTTAAAGAAATTATTGAGTGAAGCCATCTTTTGGCAATTTGGGGAATTTGTCAGTCTGGCAAATTTTGATTAAGAGGTTATTTTTCATGAATTGGTCACAAACTTTTAAGAGAAGATACCATTGTTGAATCACTCATGTTTTCCCTGACCATAAAGAAGCCCATCAGGCACCTGTTGTTTTAACTGTGTATCTTGGTATTAGATACTGTCAACCATGGCAAAGTCATTCTGTACTCAGCTCCCGCGCTCCACATGGTGACTACGTAATTCATTATGTGATACTGTAAAGGCTTTACTGTTACTACCAAATACAAGAGTTTCCATTCCAGAGTTGATCACCCTGAATGAACATTTAAAACCTTTTATCAATTCTTATCAAGAAGTTAATAGGTAAATGAATTATTATACCATTGTTTTAGATACAAACACCAATAAAAATGTTAACCGTCTGCATAAATGAACTGGTTAGGAAAGAATGGATCACGTGTGTTGAATGCAGTATTAGGAATTATGCCATAATATATTTATCCACAAGCTTTGCCTTACGTTTGAAAAATAATCGTCACCTACACTGTGACGTATTTTTTAGCAAATGCTGCAATGACAATAATACTTTGTTAGTGGTTTTTCAAAAATTGCACTGGGCATTATACAGGAAAAACATTGTTAAACTGGAAACAGAGCCTGTAATTTCTTCAGTCTTTGCCAGTTTTAGAAGTTGTAGGTGTTGTAGCAATACATCACAGATGACTGTGAGATTCAGCCTGTTTGTAAGCCAATGCTAGTAGTAACCTAACCGTGGCAGTCTCAGAATATAGTTGAAGGAAAGCTTGCAGGCAGCAGCAGGAAAGAGAAACTTTTTGGCATGCAAATCCTTCTCTTAGTCTGAAAAAGAAGGCCTGTCTTCTCACACTTTTGTTTTGATTTGTAGGGAATTAACTACTGCTCCATAATACTGGTTACTTGTAAATGTTTTCTTAATTTTGGAAAGCTAGATTTTCTAAGAGTGAGACTTTCCCAGTGCCCTGGCTATTCCACCCTGCTTACCCCTATTTTCTGTAATCGAAGGGCAATATTTTTAATTGTTCCAAACATTTAAATTTTGCTGCTGTGGCTTCAAGGTTCAATTTAATGGAAGAATGTTCTTCAAAGAGTACCACAAACCATGACTGCACCACAGAATTTGCACGTGTGTGTTCTCCTGTCTGGGTAACTGCAGGGGAACAGGCAACATGCCCTGACTGGAAATCAGTGGTGTCACAGGCATGACCATTACATCCAGAAAACACAGGGCCTTACTATAAATTCAGTTTCTTAACACAACCAAGGTCTATGTAATAGAGCACAGAGAGGATTATTGCACATCATCACTAGTTTAAAATCACTGAGCCACATGGCTTAAGCCATGGCTTGTCACTAAAGGTGTACTGTATTATCAAGAAATAGCTTTAAGGACCATAATTAACAAGCATAGAGGGTAAGATCTTCTGCAAGGATTATGCTTCTGTTTGAATTGAATACTTATGCGTTACTATGTATGCTTGACAAAATGTGGCAATATAAATATTACACTGCCAGAGACATTTTGAAATTCCTGCTTAGGAAAGATTTCATAATATTGTAGGTTAGCAAGTCATGCATCTTGTACGTTCCAAATTTGTGTCTAACTTTATTTAGTGTGGTAGTAACACCATACTGTGCATGTAACAGTTCAACCAGGACAACCCTACTATAACCAGACCAAAAGGCTGGTTAATAGTATGAATAACTTAAAAGAAAATATTCAGAAGATAAATAAATTACAATAATAATTTATTTATATGAGTATGGCGTATATTATTTTTCTTTCGGTCCTATTCAGCAGGAAGCATATTGTAAGAACTGAATAAACATGCTGTAATAAACATACCTAAGGTCCAAACTTCTCTCCCATTATCCTCAAAAACCATCCACATTCAGAGGAAGAAAGCACCGCCTCCATTTTTAATCTATAACCTACTTATTCCTGTATTCTAAAAAAGGTAGAACAAGATTGGTGTCTGCTTTGCTCTTCCAGTGTCCCAGGCTTCAGCTTCAGGCTTGGGGTGATGGCTGAGTGCCTTGATGTTGTTAGCTGTGGCTTACAGTGAGCCGCACAACCTATCTGTTTCTGATCATCCCGCCTAGATTTGTCTCTGAGCCCTTGTTCTGTCCTTTATTCAACAGGGCAAGAGCATAAAGATTCTTCCTTAAAAAATTTCCCAGTGTTACCTGGGAGAGTTAGATGCATTCAGTACTGGGTAAGCAGTCAGCTGAAGAGTTCAAACCAGAGGTGTAAATCACAATGTTTGCCTGAAAACTGTACCTTCACACAGGGAACGAATCCCTTACTGGAACCTCAAGACAAGGAAGACCCTTTAATTGCTGTTAGGAATATGGAAATACGAACTCCCTCACATTATGCTTCCTCCTTGTTCTATTGTGAAAATACTTGATATATCATAAAAATCATATTATTTGAAATAATTTTCAGTGGCTTCTACTGAAAGGTTTATTGTTCCTGCTTTTCCCAGAAAACTTTTCTGGTTCCCCCCCCTGTAAAATTAACATTAATATATCTTTTAAAATGCTGAATTCCAATACTAATGTTAATAGCTTGTTAGTCTATAGTCACACAGTATTTATAGATTTTAATATTATTAATTCCGTTAGAGATTAGCCTGCAGGATAAATCATTCCCTAGTACTATGTCAACAGCTCCATGATGGTGCTTAGGTGAGTGTAATTCAGCATATTAAACAGGCAGATGTGTAATCTTAAAGAAGACTGTGACAATGGGCCCTTAAATGGTTCAGCTTTGATTCCTTGGAGGCTGCGTTAAGAAGCTCAGGCTGGATCAAACCTTCTCAGTGAAACCTGTATGTTACCTGGTAGTTAGTGAGTTTCTGACAAATCGGGATGACATTTGGGATCAGATTTCTCCTCTCCCTTCCCATAAATACATTTGGGTGCAGAGAATGGGTATGTAACATCATGCAAAACATGCAGCAAGGGATGGAAGGAAACAAGACAAATTATAGGTTACAACTTCTGCTTTTGCCTCTGGTCTAGAAGATACACTGTCCTTGAGTTAGGCAGTCATAAGTTTTATGCCCATTTCTTCTGAAACTTGCATTTTGTATTTCTGGAGCAGACAAGCTGTGGTAGGCCTTCTATTAGAGTGCCTGTGCCACTCTAATTAAAGCATATGTCTCAATTATACCAGGTTGCTCAGTTCCCCACCTATAAAAAGACAGACACTGCTTTTTTACTTTTCTGTATGTTGCAAAAATAATGCTAATTATGGATTGTAGGTGCTAAGAGGTATTTTTATGCATCTCATCAACTTACCATTAATGGGAGCACTTACAGGCAGTGATGCCCTTGCTTATTTCTTTAAAAGTTGCTAATTGTTGAAAGAGGTTTTCAAGGCACTAGTGATTTTAGAGATTTTTTAAATTCTTATTGCTATGTCAGAGCTGTGCAGCTCAGGCAATGGTAACTTTGCATACTATCTCCTTTAGCAGTTTTACATGTCTACAAAGGTCACTGGAAAACTGAAAAATAGCAGAAGTTGCAGAAACACAGCTTTTAAAACACAGAAGGGATTGATTATCAGTATTCAATTCTCTCTTTTTTCTCCCCTTCTAGCTGAGGAGTATTAGTTGTATTTTAAACAAAAAAAAAATATTCCTAGTTATTTAATAGTCTTTCCTGGAATTAATGGAATTATACTTCTGCAATGCAAGGCAAATTTCACTGTACATCATTCTAATATTTGATAATGTGGGGTTTTGAATTTTGAAAGGATTTATTTTACAGGAGGTTTACTCTGCTAAGATGAGGATAATTTAAGTATACTAGATATATGTGTTAAGTCTAAATGAATTAAAAATACTTTAAGAAATGTTATCTGCTTTTTGGGATATACTTTTATTAAATTGTTCATCTGTGTTGAGAAGTCTGGATTCAGATCTGAGTGAGCTAAGATACTAATTCAGTTCAGGTGTGTGTCCAGAACACAAATATTATGCAAATACCATATAAACAATTTGAGACTCTAACCTGTTTGGGAATGATAGCAAATCTAAAGTATCTGACATGATGAATTCATGAAGTTAGCTCTAGATTTTTGATTATTTCACCACAGAATTATTTTGAGTTATATATATGAGAAATGTATATTGAGAAAAACTCTTTAGAAATGTTTAACTGAATTTGCACATGACTATAAGAGTGCCAGCTGCTTTCTCATTACACATTTTAAGATGAATAGAGAAGATATGACTGGAAAATTGTATTTTCCTAACATCTTAAATCAAAGAAGTAAACTCTAGTAAAGTAGGTATTTATTAATGCCTCAATCAAACTATATCTACAGAGATATCATTAAGTAAAGTTTGTGGAAAATGGGAATGGCTTATTTTCTTACAATTATTCTCTCGATACATCAATGTCAGGCTATATTTCATGTTTTAAGTTAATTTGCAAATTGTATTATTTTCTCAGTGTGACTCATTTTTTGCATTTCATTGTCTTTATTTCTTTTATTCATGGTTTTCTTAAAAAATGAAAGCAAATAAGTACAGGAGCTTTTAGAACTTGGTATGCAAAAATGAGTCTGATTTCAATTATTAGGAAAGAATGTTAAAAAAAAAAATCTGTTTGCATGTAATCCACTCTGGATTTTATACTGCTTTGGGTACTCAATATAATTTTCATGTCAAGTCACAGACTGGCTATCAGCTTTTATGCCTATACAGCTATACAAAGTGTATATATAGAAGCTAGTCTGATGGGATGCACAAAAAGGCAGGATAAGAAAGTGCAGCTCTGAATCCCTCGTACTCTCTCCATGGGCTTGTCTGTGGCATAGCATTTGCTACTTGGCACACATGGATAAAAATGCTGGACCTGAGGGATTCTTGCATGACTAATACAGTGAAAAGTATCATCAGCTAAAGAATCCAAGCAAAAAACCCTTACAAGGGGGAAAGAAAGCACTTAGGTGAGCCAGCCAACAGAAAGTGTTGCGTGTTCTAATTTAAAACAAAAATAAATCCTCTGACAGCTAAGTTCAACTTTGCTGCTTAACTATGTAGCTTGATTTTTCTCTATTAGGATTTATATTAGTAATGCCAAGATGATACCACAACAGAGTTTCTACCACCTTTTCTCTGAGGAATTCTGGAGCACCTTATAGTCAGACAGACATCTTGCCCAGCAGACCAACTCTGAATACCACAACTTTGTGCTGTACCTTGCAGGGACTGAAAGAAGTAGGAACCCTTCCTGCAGGCTGGGTTGTACAGAGCCACTGTGATTATCAGCTCAGGGAGTTGATAATCATAGTCTATCAAATTGGGTGCTATTTACATCGGTAGATATTGTACATATCTTTGTTAGTCAATCACATACAGTTGTAAGTTCTTAACTGTTATAATTGTAGTTGTACTCTGTAATGAGTACAACTTCTTATTTTAACTTACTCATAGTTTTGCCTAGCATCTTGGCAACTTCTATATAAAGACAGTATCAAAAGTAAAGCATCCAGCAGATAACATATCCTCCGTTTCCACTTCAGAGCCTGAAGATCTTTTGATATGGATTTTTTTTTCTTTTGTTTCCATCATCCTTGTGTCATGAGTACTTTTCTTTAAGACAGATTACTGTAGTCCACATAAGGAGGGTCCTCCAGACATGACTTTGTGTTGTGCCAGTCAGTCAAGATATCTTAGAATGTGTGTAGCTGGAGTCAAAGCATAAGCCTTTCGCCTTCATATGTTTCAGAACAAATCCAGTTAACGTCTTTGAGAAGAACATACACGTAACTTCCTCTTGCCACAATGTCCTTAGTAAGTCAAGGACAGAGGCCTTTTCCTGTAGGCAATCACTGTACTTACCTCTCTAAAGACACAACATCCCATTGTCACAATTTATATGCTATAAATAGGATGGCAGTGATTAACTGAAACTGCCTTTCTAACTGGTTAGCTGCATGTTGTCCTCAGTTACATGAATGCATTTACAGAATATATTTGTTCTTACTGAGTCATTTAAGACTTTATTGATAAATTATTCTGTAATAAGATCCTTACTTTAAAAAAGCTTCCATTCAGTAAAGATAAACTTCTTACACATATTTATTTTTAAACATGTGCTTAAATCATATGGATTTTACTGGCTTTGAATCCTTTACATAGATTTTCAATTCCCAACAACTAAAGTGTTTTGCTGAATCTGGGCCTAAGGGTGAATCTAATGAATTATCCAGTAACTATCAAGATAGAGATAATGTCTTAATTTGTTCCAAACTAAACTGATGAACTGGGGAGATAGTCTGGATTGAGCTAACGGAAATTAGTAGAGACATGATTGGAAAAGCTTGAGTACTTGTCCTGTTTATGTGTGTGTGGCCACAGGAAAACAGAAATGAGGCATTCTGAAAATGAAACTTCTGTAGAAAGTTAATGTAAATAATTTTTAACTTCCTCATCAGTTATTAAGAGGGGGAAAGAGTGTGTACAGAGTTGTTTCTGAAGGCTTGCTCTATGGCATTGTTGGTCAGAGAAAGAAGTTAATTAAAGTTTATTTTCTTCTTGCAAGTTAAACTGTTCCCCTGAAAACTACTCTGTTTTCTTGAATTGTTACTGCTTTTTGCAATTCTTCTATGACTTGTTGCTTTCTATAAAATATAAAGTTCAGTATAGAGTTAATAATACAAAAATGTCTGCCCCGACTTTGTCTTTGCAATGCAAAGGCATTGCAGGCTGCCTTTTATCATTTTGATTGTCACTGGAAGGCAGGGGGTGCATGTGTGTGTGTAGAATAGGGAATGCTTGAGAGCTAGAGAAAATAATTGCATCTTCCTGATCTAGTATTTAAAAATTAAAATGCCATAACCTGTAAGATGTCAGTTTACAAGCAACGTGCTGTGGGCACACTTTTTTCCAGTATATCCCACTTCAGTGTATCCCACCTTGCCAGTGTTTACAGGTTGCCACCTTTGGTATTGTGCTTCAAAAGTCTTTTGAAAGGGAAGGTGGGTTTGATTTCACAATGCTAAAGCTTTAAAGGAGAGTACTTTAGCACAGAGCTGACTCCAACCTTTCCCTCTGCAGAGATGGCAGTGGTGCTTTAGAATTGTTGACAATCTTGGGAACAGCAATGAAATGTAAATTTTTCTATACAGGAATGGACATTTGGAGGGCAACTGTTTTCTTGAAAGGAAACGTAAGGGAGAGCTTCAGCTGCGAAACAGAAAAGTTTTGATGTTAGGTAGAGATGGTAAAAACGTAAGGACAAGTAGGTCAGACAGACAGGGGATGCCTCACAGAAGGCAGTTTCACAAAACAATCTAACAGTGCAATCTGGAAAAATGGACAGCAGTTTCCCAAAGTGAGGACCAAAGCTTTTAATGAATGTCCATCAATATCTGTCATGTTAAACCCAATAATTTTTTTAACAGGCTGTAATCAATTTGGAATAGACTTCAATTTTTTGTGAAATACTGAGATTGAAAAAACAAAGAACAGAGGTTAATGACATTGTAGGGTGCAGTATTTTACCATACAAGCTAATCTGGGTGGACAACCTTTCTGACTTAAAAGAAAACTCTTGGTGAACATCATGCAGATAGAAAGAGATGAGAAAATAAACCCTCATGGTTTCAAGGCTAAATGCTAGCTTGTTGTAAGAGGGGGAGGCTAAATTACGTGTTAAGTGTTCACTATCTCTAAGCAAACGTGAGCTTGAAGAAAATGAAGAAGCAAATACATTCTAATGCATAAAATTATTTCTACCATGAATTATTTGCCAGTTACCTCTTTCTTCCATTCTGACATAAGGTGAAAGTAATGCTTAATTATCTCAATATCCCACTAATAATGAAAATCTCAAATACATCCAAGAAAAATTGCAAGGGAGGAAGCTGGTTTTAAAAATAAGTTAACTAATCAAAATGTTTTAATCCAAAATGTCTTGCCTGTTAATTTTTTTTTTCCTAGTGTGTTAAAATGAAAATGTCAATTTGGAGTAAATCTGTATGCAAATTAATGGATTGGCCTTTTACTCTACCTTGAGTTACAATGGCTGCATGTGAACTTACAGCTCCACTAAAATAGAGAAACATACTCTATCTTCGAACCCCACTCAACTCTCTGTTCATGCACAGGGACTGGAAGCAATCAGTATGTCAGGGCTCCAAGGGCATTAACAGGCCTTACTGGCCCTGACCACCCCTAGGGCTTCCCCCCACCCTGCCCACGGCCCAGGTCCCCATTCCAGCCCTGCCCGGCCATGGGCCCCACTGTGCCAGGCCCCGCCATGGGCCCACATCCCGGCCTGGCTTGACCCATCCCCAGGGAGCTGGCTGATGCCAGGGGCTGCCCCCTGGCTCCCTGGCCTGCCCCGCTCCCTGGCTGGGGTGGTGGGATGGGACCTGCCTGGCGAGGTCCTGCCCAGCAGCACCAGGGTCCCCCACTGCTCCTGGCGTCCCAGCCCATGGGGAGCTGCCAGCCCTGGTGCCCTGCTGACACAGTCTTGATTAAGGATAAAGTCTCACAGAGTGGCCATTCTGTATAAAAGAATGCTAATATAGACATGCTGCTGAAATGAGATGATATTAAAGCTTTGGACACTACTAACAGTTCCTCACCTCTGCTGAGCACTGAATGACATTCTCAGTGCAGGCATTTTGTGTTGTGTACAGCAGCCATCTCTTATATCATGCATTCTGAGCACATCATTCTGAAAAGGAGAGAAACTAAGTATCTGGGTAGTGCTGAAAAAAGATGAAGAGTCACAGTATCAGGAAAAAACTGTGTGCTTTCCCATCTGCGTAAGCACCTATAGTGTTGTGTGGATGTATTCATTATATTTGCATTAGGTGTTCTGTAGTGACTTCCTTGCTAGTCAGGCTTAGCACAGGTTGTACACAAAATGGGTAATAAAGGCCATAAATCTGAATCTACTTTTAGTCTATGTAAACATTAGCTCTACAATTTTGGTTTTGAAGAAGTTGATATGAAAAAGAGAATGGTCCAAATAATAGTGTACTTGAAAAATAGAAAACTAATGTCAAACTCTATGTTGCAGTAGCATGTCTTTCTTGCCATTCCAGAGCTTTTATCTGAGATATGTTTAATTGCTTGGTTTTTTTTAAATCAGATATCTCTTGTTGGATTTTGCCATCTGCTGCATAATTTCATCCCATATCTAATTTAAGTAGAGAAGATATGGTGGTCTGCTCTACACGTACCTGTGTACGTGCCCTGGGAAGGCCAGGAGGGGTTCATTCTGTTCAGGGCTCTAGCATAATGCATGCAGAAGCTGGAGAAGCACATGTGCATTGTTCATTGTAAACAGGCAGCAAAGAAGCACTCCGCCCCTAGATTTTGACCACTTGAATATAATGAGCTCCTTTCACAGACTGCTAAAATAACTATTAGTGAAGAGTGTATTGCCATTAATCTAAACTCTGTCTAATCATTTAAAAATTCTTGTGATATCTGGAAATCAAATCCAAGTTCAATGAAATCCCTCATGTGCCCTTTCTCTCTCTCTTTCTGATCTTTCTTGGCTTCTCATCCCACTAAAAAGTAATAAAAGAATTATTACCTCTGTTAATAAGGTATATCTAAGGCAGACTTCTCAAAAGTAATATTTTCTATGTGCAGTTCCCTTTAAGTTCAGTGCCCATTTAGCAGGAAGGGAAAGAAGCATGGTTTTATGAATCTATTTCTCATTTTTTTCTATGATTTGCACAGAGATTTTCTTCATCCTGATTTAGATGAAGGTTATTTTTTCTTTCAGATAGGTACCTTTCCTGGGTTTCCTTGTGATTTTAAAGCCAAGGATCAAGTATCTTTCTACTGAAGTTTCTCCACGTGCTTTGTTTCTCTAGAGATGATTATGTTGTGTCGTGTCATGTCATGTACCTCCTCAGGTCAGGAACCACTGAGAATACTTCATGGTTTTTTTGGTAAAAAGTAACTTTTTTTTCTAGAACTCCCCAGTGTTGAAATCCTGTTACCTTTGAAGTTGACTTGATTATTATTAAGTGGTGCAACTAAATACAAAAAGTGGGCTTGTGATCTGTCACCTGTATAAACAATAACACTGGTGCCCTGCCAGACTCAAATGCACCATCCACAGAAAGTATCAATGTAAGAGAAACTGTAAAAAGGGATCATTATGGCTTAAAAACATGTCTGAGAGCATTCCACATAACCTTCCATTAGACTGAATGCACAACTAAATTTCACAACATGCATTTTACTAGTAACACTTCTCTATAAAATCACCCACTTTTAACATTAGAAAATCAATTTCCATAGAAGTTTCATTTACTTCTTAGTAAATTATTTAAATGGGTCATATAGGAAAGAAAATCACTGCAAATTTCAAAACAAAGCAGCCAAGGTAAAGAGACTACTTCACTAATAAGCAATATTCTGTTAATGGATTGGGTGAAAAGGTGTGCAGTTGTACTGTGTTGACTGTCCTTGCACAGCAATTCCATTTTAATTGCAAGCTAAATGGAGGAATATAATCATGGACACTTAGGTTAATCCAACAAAACACATGTATTAAATATGTCAAAATAGACAAACCCCCTAAATCTTATTTTATACCTTAGAATCTCTCTGGTTTTCAAATACAAAATGAATTAAAATAATAGAAGGAAGAAGGAAGAATGAGCATGACAATAAAATTAATGATAACAAGACAGCATCGTTCCAGAAAAGGAAGACTGCTTTCATCCTTTATTTCTCAAACCATGCTACAAGGAAAACTTCACATTTGAATCAGGAGAGGAGTTGGGGGTTTGGTGGTTCTTTTTCCAGGGTGGAGGTGGAAACATGGGAGAGAAAGTAGGCTCTTCTGTTTCCTCCCAGAGATGCTACTGACAATTTTCATAACAGACTGCTATGTAAAATTTGCCAACCGCATAACATGCTGATATGCTGTTGGTATCTAACACTCTGAGGGCAAGCCTCCCTGGCACCTCCTGAATCAATGCTGTGGAATCTGTGGTGGCATCTAACAACAACAGGTTACTTTTACCACTTCTGTTTGGCAATACCAGGAACATTTCAGTGTTTCTCAGTATCTTAATTGCTGATGCCACCCAAAAGCTCATGCAAATCCAGCTACCTTCTTTTCTTCAGAGACAGTTCTGGACTATCACCATTAGGACACTTAGGCTATGCAGATCTGGTGAAGGAGAATTTATGTTGTTGCTGTGTATCATTCATCTACCTTGCAAATAAATAATATTTTCATCTTGAAGCTGCTAGGCAGTTTACCAATCCAATACTACATCTACTTAGGAGCTGTACAGAAAAAACAGCTTTAAAATAAAAGTAAAGACTGTGAGGAAGCTGAAGGAAGGGGAAGGAGGAGGACAGAAATCCATTTTAGAAAATGCAGACTCTGAAATCAAGTGTATCATCCAGGTGTCTACAGCATGAGCAGGGGAAGATGTGATTGTGCAGAGTGTGATAACAGTTCTTTTTCTGTAATACTTGTTCTCTATCAGATATGCTTGTGCCTCCCGATTATATTTAGAGGTGTACTGCAGGCAATTTTAGGACCACTTTAGTGAGCATGTTTTCTCTATTAAAGAATGCACAGAGGGTAGTGTAAGATGCAAGATAAAGAGAGCACTAAATATAGAAGTGCCTTAGTGCTTTAAGTCCATAAAAGTGAGTCAACAGAACTTCCTCCTCTTAGATGACTTTTCTTCTAACTTGTTTTACTTTACACATGCTACATGTGAAATGTACCTAGAGAGGAAAATTATTTTTTTCTGTGGCTTGTTTTAGTCTCTTCCTCATGGCATCATGTGCATTCGTGTGAGGAGAGTCTGGTGAGCTGCCCAGACTTTTACCTTGTTATGTTTATATTCCAAATAACTAGTGTTATTAAGTACATACTAGCCTCTGGGTAGGAAAAAAAGCATTTTCAGAAAGACTGTGAGTGATTTAGTAAACAGTATCTCACAGTCACTTAGATGCCTTCTCAAATTTTCAGTTTAGTTGCTTATAATTTAAATAATTTCATAGTTTTGAAATGAGATCAAAGTTGTGAGTTGATGTCCTAAATGGTGAGTTCACTTTAGAACTCTGTTACTTTGAGAATGATCAATGTTTCTGAGTACTCAACTGGACACCTTAAAAGGGCCTGGCTTCAGTTTTTTGGAAGAAAGTATGATTTTGAAAGAATTTAGTGTAGTTATCTCTGACCATCCTGACTCATAACTTTGGGAGCAAGACTGTCTGAAAAGAAGGATAGTATCCTTTTATTTTGTGCTGCTTTAGCACTAAAAGGCTTCCTGAAATAAATTATTTTTGAGAAGAACAAGAGAGTGGCTGGATGGAGGTGAAGAGAGTGAGCATCTTCTGCTATATCTACTGGTTTGTTTTTAAAAAAATACCTATATTTTGATGAAAAAAGAATTACGGTTATAGATAGGATGAAAAGCTTTTTATATGTTGTTTTATAATAAAAGCTTTGTGTTGAATGAAGTGTTTGTCATGGCTTTCCCAAGAATGCTGACACTATATACTGAGTATAGTGAAGAATTTGGAAAAGGAGCTGGCAAATGAGAAATGCTACTGAGCTACTGAAAGAAAGGGGTCAGGAGTCCTCACTGCAGAAGCCTTGAGGGAGATGAATCTATACTGTTTTCATTCTATTAGGACTGCTGCAGCCAGTCAAAAGTTGAAGTTGTGGATGTAGAACTCAGGTCATCTCTGATGGAGAGATTTCTGTCTGCTTTCTCCAGCACCAGATTTGATAGCTCACTCATATTTTAGCCATCAAATTTTGGGGGAGGGAGAGGAGAAGATTCAGAACTTTGTTGAGCAGGTCATTGTCATGTATTTATTTTGCAGAGAGGAACAAAAGTATGGTAATTTGCTTGTTCTGCTGTTCTAGTGAATTTTCTGATGTACATCTCAAGTTATTTGTTTACATTATTTCATGTGGCTTTTTGTACTGATTACAAGATACCGTTTCCAAACTACAGCAAGAGGATATGCATGAAATCTGAGCTTCAGTGGGAATTCTTTCCCTGGCTTTACAGTAGAGTCAAGATCTCATCCTGAGTACTACTCATTTCTACCTGCATAAAATGTTGCGGTCCCAATAGAGTGAAGTTTATTGTTAGATTAGCATTTACTGTAAGATTCTGTGCTCAGTAAATACAGACATTGAAAGGTTTTCATTATTTTAAAGTGATTCCTTTCTTCCTGATGATCATAAATAACTCTCTAGGGGGCTTGAAACCAAAGTCTGCTGTTTTCTTCCCATCTTTTTTGTACACACTTTTGTGTCCCTTTACTGCATACATATTTATTTTATTGTTGAGGTTGTGGAGAAGAGTTATCCTAATGTAGATCAGATGGTTGATTAAACCACAGCTGGCTTTTAAAAATATTTATAAAACCCCAGCATGCTTTTAAAAAGAAAACACATAAAGAGTTCTATGAATTCTGAAAACAAATATAAAAAATACAGAATGGGTAATTGTTCTTTTGCTCTTCTGTGTTAACTTTCATAGTGTTTGGCTAGCAGTGTTGATATGAATAGAAAATACTAGGTATTGGATGATATGGCTAATCTCCTATTCACTGCTCCTTTTAAAATAATTTTACTGCAGGAAATGGAAGAGAAAATGTTAGGTAGGAGGAGCGGTGGATTTAAGCCACTCGTACTGTTGCTGTTAGTAATTGGTTGCCTGGCAAGCAAGGTTATGTTTTCTGATGTTATGATAAACTGCTATTTTTAAGATCCCAGATTTGGCCCAAGAATCTGAGTGGGGAATTTTATCCCAATAGTTCATATAATCAACTGTGAAAACCTCCAGCTGTCAGTTGTTTTCTGCTTCCCTGCCCATCACAAGCAAGATGCCATCACTAGTCAGAAATCTTCTTCCAGATGGTGTATGTAGCTTTAATTCTGAGTTTGATGAAAGGAGTAGTGAATGATTAAGCACTCACTAAGGTAAGCTGTAGCTTGTGACTACTGTTTTCTTGAGTAAATAGAGCAAGGTGTTTAATCGAGCAATGCAGTGCCAGAAACATGTGGCTATACAAATCTCAAATGTCACGATACCATAGACGTTCCTAATGCAGTTGTGTCATTTGAGCCTGTCACTTCACCAAAGTACATGGTGTGAAATACTCATTCTAATTTTCTGCTAGGGAGCCATAGGAAGGCTCAGACACTACAGAAGACTGTATGCTTCATTTACCCCTGTGAATACCTCCAGTGACTTCAGTGAAACTAACTACAGAAGTTACTATATCCATAATTCTAGAATTTGAGTGTGCATTGCAAACTGCCTTTCGGTGTTTGTAAGGACTGGTGGAGAATTGAGAGGTCTGCATGTGTTTGTCATTTAATCCTACCCAGGCAAGCACAAAGTGATGTTGCAGTAGCCTGTTGGATTTTTTCAGGAAACACTACACTTTATATGTTGTTCCTGATACACATACCTTTCTCAATGTTTAGAGAAATGTGTATGCATGAGGAGAAATTAAATGAAAGAGTGATATAAATTGAAGATCTCTTCTGTAAAAAGGTAGCAAACTCAGGACTGATAAATCTTGATGAAAAAGCTTTTTCAGGTTATAGGCTCTCAGTTTTGCTATTGTTTCTTTAGCTCCACTGTCAGAAAAATAGCTCACTTACCATGAAAAAGTGATGCCTTTGTATCCCTATTCCCTCAGATAGTTTGGCTGCCAACTAATCTATTTTTTACAACGTGAAAGAATGGAAGAGCATAGCTATGTATCTTTCTGCAATGATCTGAGCAAGGTTCTCTACAGAGCCTCGGAAGTGGCCCCTCATGCTCTGAAGGGCTGGGGATTGAAGAGAGAAAAGCTGTCACATGCATCTCTCAAGCCTCCTAAGGACAATTAGGGCCTTTACAATATCTGGAATTATTCTTGTTAACCATATAACCAAATCTTAGCAAAATGTATGGTGTGTCTTAAAGTTTCTACTCTCATTTATGTCAGTTCAGTTGTTTCACCTTTTATTTCTTTCAAACTACATGATGAGCTGTTAAAAGTCTCCTAGACCAGGAGAAAAGCTAGAAAACTATAGATGCATATATAGGACATAGTGTTCCCACAGTATGTCTTTCTCCACCAGTAAACTCAAACTTTTGTTTGTAAACTCAAAAAGCTGCAACTTTTAATGTTTCCCCCCCTCCAAAGGCAGTGGGGAGGTCTAAGAGAGCCCTCATGATTATTTAGCAAATGGTATAGCCTTATCTTAATTTTGGTAAGCTCTAGAATTCAGCCTGTAAGCACAAAAAACATGCCTCCAAAGCACTACAGTTATGATCCAGTAATTTCTTCCTTCTGTACAGATGATGTTTTGTCCTCTGTAACAGGACTCTGGAAAGATCCTGGAATCCTGAATGGTTAAAGTGTGAGACAGGTTACATCCTCTGACAAGAACTTGAAAGGGGACAGACAAATCTTTTGGTGAGAAGAGCCTGTATATAGTGACACTTTCTTTTCTACCTAATTAGCTAGGGCACAGGTGTACTAGAAAAGATGAAGTCAAGACTGTACCCCAGCAAGCACACATTTTAGGTAGTGTTAGGATGCCAGCCTGTTGGGCATGGTGTGTAGGAGGTACTTCCCAAGTAGCTAGGCTATCCCCTGCACAAATATCCACTATGTCTTGGTAAGAGTTCGGAGCACAGTTACTGTTAATCCCTAAATAAATAATACACAATAACAAAAAAGTCCACTTACTGCTTAAATATAAGACCATAGGAAAATAACATGAGAACTGGGTAAACAGACTGTACACAGAAGAAAATTGTAAAACTCTGAAATACCCTGTTTGGTGGAGAAAGATGCCTGATGGCTGCGATATCTTGTGGGGATTAAAGACTAAAAATGTCTTGAGGCTTTTCACAAAAGCACAGTATGTTCAGAGGGAAGAATACTTTCAAGTTTGGCTCCAAATATTGAAACTAAATTTAAAGAGTAGGATTTTTCAGAAATTTTGATGAATCCATAAGCTATTGAAATACTTTCCGTGACCTCTGCTAGAAAAAAATACAAAGTAAGCATTCCCAAAACCATTCGATAATTAAATGAATGTTTGAAGTAATTTTTTTCCCTGCCTGGCTAAATACATGTTTAAATTGAAAGTTATATAACCCTGTAGAAAAAAAGCTATGGCACAGTCTAATCTTGAATTATGTGGAGAATGGTTGCGGCCAAGATCACCTTAATACAGCTATTTTAGCCTTAACGCTGTGCGAGTGCTCTTTGCTCATCTTGAAGAATTGCTGCCTATGAATTGTAAAATACTAGAGCAATTTTTTTGTGTTTGCGGCTACCACTAACAATTTTGGATAGTATAATTGAAGGACAGGCTTGGCTGACCAGGATCACATTTTCGCTTTTCTTTGTGTACAGTGTGTATGTTATTGTGAGCTGTTTCACTGAAGGCTATTTCCAAGAGCCTTGTTTAGAGAGAGGTTTCTGGAAAAAAAGAATTGGCAGAGGAGGGTGAGAAGAAAGGAGAAGGGGGATGTGTAGAACAGGGATAGTTACAGACCCTTCCACTAATCTAGAAAAACAGGAATTTAGGATTGGGTCTAACCTTTTTTAGCATGTGGCTAATGTGTGGAGGAAAATGTTCTTCATACACTCTTGCTGTTCTGGGGCTGTTGCGCCAGGGAAGTATGGATGACAGAAAGACAAAAGAGAGAGCTCAAGAATATGCAGCATTGATGGGCAGGGGAAGAACCAATGTGGAAACCAGAATTTTAATTTCGGAAGGAATTTTGAGTTATTTCCATTTTGAAGCAGAATATCCCTTACTTGACTTGAAACATTTTGCTTTGATAAAAAACAGGATTTTTGTTCCTATTTCAACTATCAAAATATTTTAAAATATTGCAATAGAAAGCCATTCCAAATGAGAAATCAAACATCTTATTCTGAAATTTCAGTCTTCTCAAAATGTCGACTTAAAAAAATTTTTTTTCTTTTAAAGTCTTTAACTGAAATGGTCCCATTTCTGCTGCATTTATTTTTTTGTCTGCTTTAGCTTTGACTTTGTTTCTTTTTGTTTGCTTGTATGTATGTTTTTTGTAGAGAAATATCCAGACTGAAAAACTCACTTGGAAACTCTCATGGCCATACTCCAGGTTCTGTAAACTTCAATTGGTAAATACACATATACACAATTCTCTGAATTATCATTTTCTTAAACTAGTCCCAAAATCCCAGTAAATGTTAGCTGAGGCTTCTGTGATATTACAAGATCCATCCTGTTTCTGACCATGCCTGCGGAGCTACCAGGCTTTTGGTAATAACTTTTCAGTGAATAGTCACCATTATTTTTCAGCCAAGTTTGGAGTGCTTGTACTTGGACTGGACTTGGGACCAGCCTAGCTGCATCTCAAACCATTGCTCTTCAAGGCATTTGACTTTTTCTTACTTCAGACCCTTCCCAAGTTTTATTTAATATTCTCACAGTTACCCAATTGCTCCAAACAGAATTAGGCATCTTGTGTCTTTAAGTTTTCTGAAAACATGTCAATATTTTATCTCTGCCCTATATAATTGTACATAACTGTATCTGTCCTTTGTTTAGCCATGCTGAGTGCTGTCTCCTAATCATTTAAACATATGTGATTTCTGACAAATCTTCTCCTACAAAGTAATTAGCAAAATCATTAGACTAAAAAAGAAAACACAAAAAGACAAGAGGAAAAACCCAGTTTTGAAAATTAACCCATTGAAATATGTGGTTATTAAAAAATGTAAAAACTGTCGGAAAAACAGTCTGCAGCTGTTCTCCACTGTACAATGACTACTATATCTGTTGTGCTGCTGCTGAAGGCTACTTTGTTTTTCATTCTTACTGTGGTGATCCTTAAAAATCTAAGGATTAAATATCTATGACTTTTTGGCATCTTTTTGCTATGAAATGATTCATTACACATGGACTTTTATTTTTTCTGTACATTTGATTAAGTAAGAAGAGTGACCTTTGTGACTTAGGAGAAGATGAATATCCACTGATCTGCCTCATGAGGCAATTATGCTTTCTGTATTTTTTTGAGTACTTCTGGGTTTGGTTGTGAGTTTTTGGTTTTTTTGAGATGAGTCTTGACTCTTGTGTTTACTGCCTTGTTTTGTCTAGCCATGAAATAATTGTTGTTGCTCTTTAAGACATACAGGTTTGCAAATCTATCTCTTCTAGAGACATTTGCATATGCAAATCAATTAAATAAGTACATGTCCACATCAACAACTGATTGCCTCCCTGATGCCAAAGCCTACTCATTTTAAACAAATGGAATATCAAGTTAATACCAGATATGTTTTCTGTATTACAAAAAAAATCAGCTAGTGTTTCCCATTTACTGCTACAGCCCTAAAAAGTAGATATGCTGCTTAACATTGACGGTTTGGATTCAAATTCATACATAGACCCAGAGATTTGGTTTGTTTCTGTTCCTTCTCAAAGTGTTGACTCAAAAATTTTTGTTAACCATTTTAAACACTTTAAATGCTTTTCTGAGATCTTGCTCAATGTCATTGCTCTCCTAAACACAGCAACTTGCCAGAACAGGAATTTTAGAAATACTAGCTAAAACATCTTGACAAGCTAAACATTTTTTAAAAGGGGAGTAGGTGGACTGAGTTGACTTACTGCCAGCTACAGTATCTGTACACTGTCGAAGAAGATAAGCAGTGCTGCATAGAGTGGATTAAGGCTGGTGCCAGGAATCTGCAGATTCTGGACCTGGTCTCACTTCTGCTATTAAGTAGCATCATGTCTTGAGCAAGTCACATCCTTTTTGTCCGAGTCTGTTCCACTGTCCATGAATTGGGGACAGTATTTACCTACTTCTTTCAAAGGAAGGAAGTTTATTTTCTTTAAGTTTTGAGGATGTAAACCCTAAGGATTATGATCTGCATGTGCATTTGGCACACATTAAATTGCTCACAACCTTTTAGCAGGAATGGTTCTGAGCAATGCATCCTTTCAGGGAGTTGTTTTCAGTTTGAGGACAGAATAGTTTGGAACTGCAAAAAATCTGGTAGGTTTGGTCAGGTTTCAAAATTGTAAGACTTTTATGCTTTCCATAAACAACTGACTGAAATAATTTAGTCTCTTTTTGTCTCTCTTCCTCACGTACTGTGTTGGCATTAACATCTCTGAAACGGGGAACTTGAAACTTCCTTCTGGTGATGTTACGATTCCAGTTGCATCTCAGTTATACAACATAAATGGCTAAAAATACGAATTCTCAAATCTTTCTTTCTTGGGCAAACTTGAGAACAACAGCAGTGAACAATTAGCAATTCTGGATTACAGAATTTCAAATATTTAATAACTGTCCTACTTTTTAACTCTCTCTTTGTCAAAACACTAGCACGTATACCAGCATGCAACTTAAATTCATTATTTTTTTAAAAAAATATGGTTTTGTTTACTGCTTCTGTGCAAAAAGAATTCAGCATTATCTGACATACCGTTGTATTCTTGACCACTACATATACTCTAAAAGAGCTTGAAGATTCTGCTTTGCAACTTTTAGCATGTGCTGGCTCGTTCTGGATGTCAGAGTAAACAACTTGACGTATAGCTTGTGTTTCTTTATAGCTTCGAATTATCCATAACTATCTTTTGGATTTTCAGCAAACCATGTACATTCTCTAAAGTCTCTGACATGTTGCTTCTCAACTTCTCCATGTTATTACCCAGGGTTTTCTTTCTGTAATCTCTTCTCTCTTTCTTTCAGAAATGTTTTTCTTTTACATTTCCACTCTCCTTTTGTACCCTGATATATTGTTTTATAACTCTGGGGGCTGGATGCTACCCTCTTCAATGCTCAGCTAGAAACAAAAGCAGAAGTAGTTCAAAATAGCCATATTCAAACCAGAGTAACCTTCTGAATCCTTTCTAGTACTCTGAGTGATTGCAGACAAAGAATAAACCATGGTTTGAATCTGACTAACTGCTTTCACCTTTATCAGAGTTTCAATTTCCTTCACACCTTTGAAGGAGGTACATACAGGAAAGAGCCTCAAAGGAACCACGAGATAAGGATAATGGTAGCAGTCAATATGGTAGCTACAATTTATAGAATATAAGGTGCATAATCACTGCAAATCTTGTTGTAAATATCCTTTGAGAATAGAATGTTATAGAAAGATTCACGAAAACAGTTTAGTCTGGGATGTTCAGCCACGGTGAGATGAGAGAAAGGTGCCAATGGGGTGTTATGAATAAGATTTTTTTTAATGTGCAAATATAAGCTTAGACATTCAGAAAAAGAACAGTTTTCATTGTACCATGCCTAGATCTCAAGTATAACTATACCTGACAACTGAAAAGATAGCATCAGTGTCAAAGGCTATATATATTATAAGACCAAAGTCCCAAATTTGCCTCCTAAGATGAGTAGTCATTTTGGAAAATGCTGGCTCAGCTAAGAATGGAAATTTACATTGTTCTTTCTTACTCCGATTATCTCCCTGCTATAAGTGAAGGTGACTTTTAAATACTCCTTTTGTCTAGAAAAATCACCTGCTTAGCAAGTGACAAAGGCTGAGCTTTTTGAGAATCCAAACAGCCAGTATGAACCAGAGCTAGATTTCCAGTTCACAGAAGTCCTTCTCTCTGCCCTGTAGCTGCCTGGTGATGTTTAACAAACAGTTACTGAGATTTTCCTTTCTGGGTACACAACAAGTTATGCAAGTGGATACTTAGCATCTTCTGAAAGAAAAGGTTCTCCTTTATCTGAAATGGACTGACAGCTTCCTGTCCATCATAGTTATTTTATTTTGTGACAAAGCCATGTATCTTTGCCTGATCACATTTGAGTTTGAACATGGCAACCAAGGAAATATTAACAAACTCTTTTCTCTTCAAAACACGCCATCAGTCTGTGAACATTACAAAAACAAACAAAAGAACCCCACCCCAAACCCTGAATGTTTTAGAGGCTACTAAACAAAACACACCAACTACTAAAACACAGTCTAAAAATAAAGAGCATCTTTTTTTCTTGATGAGCCAGAAACCAGTGTAATCTGTCTGGTAGATATACAAAAAGCTTATCTAGTTCATTTCATGTTCATCTAAAGCTGATCTACTTAATTATTTCTTCCATTAAACAGCCCTTCCATTAAACTGCTGCTTTTTTCTGGTTGGAAAAAGTGTCAGTGTTACAGGAGAGAGATTTTATGCTCAGAGGACCTGGGATTAGAAGATCATTTTTATATTGGAGATCTGTGTTTGGAGGCAGATTACTTTTGAGCATAGAAAAAATTTTTATGCTGACATGCATCTGTGTTATGAAATAATTCCAAACTCTGGGATGGTAGCAGATGTTATAGTTCACAGAATCAAAATGTTGGTTTTGGATAAAAAAATCTTCCAGTGTTATTAGAAAACAGAAGAAAGCACATAGCCTAATAGGTTAATTTAATGGCATTGTTTGCAGTAAAGCTGACATTTCGGGCATAATCTCCATTGCTCACTTGAAGTAGGCCATTTTGCAGGGCAGAGAAGGATTTGATACATTCTTTTATATTACTGTGTCAAATTGGATTAGAACATAATAAAATGGAGAATGTAAAATAAAGGCCTTTGGGAGTGCTGGTTATGCAGTGCAGTAAGACACACAAGGAATTAAAATGAATGTACTCTTCAGAAGACAAACTTGTCATGTGTAGTTGTGTGGACCTTCCCTCTTCCTAGTATGTTTCCTTGGTTTATCCCTCCTGTGCTGCACTCTTTGTTGATCTACACTGAGTGATTTTCCTTCAGTAAGTTTGCCCAGCATTTGTCTGGTTTGTAATTATTATTATTTGGACATTAACAGGACATTCAAAGATAAAATGATTGAAAACTTGCTACAGTTAATACAGTTTCTGCAACCATACACTGACCAACAGTGCTCAAAACTTTGCTAAAATTTGTTTCAGAGATTCACTACTACTGCGTGTTGGCCTGGTTTGGAGTGCAGCCACAGGAGTATTCACTTCAGCAGCTTCACCGAGTAGCCCGTAGGATTCAGCTTCTGCTGTCAGTCTGCAAGATATCTAAACTACACAGACCAGAAAATGTGCTGAAGCTTGGTTTCTTAAATGATGCTTGGGGGGTTTCTCATAACTTTTTGGAGTATGCTCTAACCTTTGAAATTTTGGAAATATTAATTAGTAAGCTGAGTTACTCCACACTTTCATTTATCTGATACTCTTATCTCAGGACTCACATTAGCCAAAATTGGATTGTGTCTTCTATGTACTGAGTCATTTGCTTTGAAAAGATCTCTGTTAGCTGAAAACCCAGTGACAAGTCTAGATGGCAGGTCATGTGTTCTGTTTGGATAAACAGGGTTACACTTCACACAGGTATTAATATTAGTAGAAATTAATAAATGACTCATGTTACAGTCTGGAATTTAATTTTAGAGATTACAGAAAATCTGAATACAAACTAAATGCCACATCGCTTTTGAAATTTGGAAGGGGAAGTGATTAAAAAGAATGTACCAGAGCCAATCTTTTGCTTAAATTAAAGCATGGAGAAAGGACTAGTACATATCCAGTGTGCATGTGCATTCAACTCTCAGTTGATTCTAAAACTGAAAAGTTGAGCTTGGGACACTTAATGCTGTACGAAGACAGGCTTTCACTTGGAATCACTGTCATCTGCTCTGCCAGATTCTTACTTTTCCCTTGCAGTTGAAGAGCAGTAACTTTTCATAGAAAAGCCGGGTTCATCCTTCTCTGACACTGAGTGTCCATGCCCCTGCCTGCACCTTGAGTGAGGTAACTGCTAGTGCTGCTGCTGCAGTTCCATCCTAGTGTGGAAGAGGATTGTGCAGTGGGTGCACAGCACGTTCCACACATGAATATGTAGCGCTGACTTAGAACGCTGAGAAATCGCCTTAAAACAAGGACAGTATCAATTTGCAAAAAGAAATTCCAAACAAAAAAATGGGTTTGGTCTGTAATATGGGCATGCTACCTGACCACAGAGGTGAGAGTCTGAATTCAGATAAGTATTTGTCTCAGAACATCCTTTACTTTTCAACAGCTTCTTACACTCAGCTTAGCATATGCTTAAATGCTTTCCTGAACTGAGATCTAACAAACTTGCACTTTGATCTTACTGTTAATGATGTTTGGTCTAAAATATGCATTCTATTTGAGTATGGTTTGACACAGCAAATGAAATATTTACTGACTCTTGGCACTAGTACCTTCACCTTTGTGGATTTCTGTAATGTATCATTCTCATTGAAGGTCTGTTCTCCATAGGATGTGCATGATTCATTTCTAATGGCATTACAAGGAGGTTAGCTCATGCTTTGAGAAGAAAGCTCTTTCTTTTCTAAAAGTAATTTTTGTGGCTTTGTACCTAATCACTAATTGGATTCCTGCATAGAATTTGATACCAGACACTTTGGGATAATGGAAATACAGACTTATAAGTTTTCCATTTCCCTATGTAACAAAGTGATGCCAAACAAAGAGTTAAACCAATTAAGCATGTTTCATTGCTTTCATGGAAAGCACTGCCTGGATTCTGTTTGCCTGGATTATATATGTGGTGTTATCTCACTTTATGAGAATATAGTCTTTTGAAGGACTGAAGATCACTATATAGGAAATCTTGACTCTGCAGTTCTGGCTGATTAGTATGCTGTAATTTATGTAGCAGATCATGCAAAGCACAGAAAGACAGGCAAAATAAAAAAAGTAGTATTTCCTTAAGTAAATTTTAGATTAAGCAAGATTAAGAGAAAAACATTCTCCAGCTTTTCTACCCTATCAGCAGGGCAACGACTAAACCCACTATCTCCTACATAAGACATTCTTTAATTTATCCAAAGAACAAGAAATTAGGACTGAAAATGTACTGTCAATTTCCTTGGATTAAGGTCAAATCTTGAGAAAGAAAGAGAATAGAGTATTTTCCTTCATAAATTTATCAGTCAATTTCAGTTATAACCAGATTAAGGAAATAAAATCAGAAACAAAAAAACTTCAGAAAGAAAAATTAGAATACTTACATTGGTGACATATTCAATATCCTTCCAAATATTACATTCCCTGGGAAAATCTGCCAAATCTAAAAAATTATCCACTATCACTTGGCCAATCAAGTCATGCCTGGAGAATCTGTCAAAGTCATACACAGAGAAATGGAGTTTCCTTGCGTTCAGATCATTGTATGGGACAGTAAATAAAAAAACTTCATCAAATACTGGGTTTAGGGTTTTTCTGTGCACTTTAGTCTGGTGTTTTGTTTTCCTATCAGGAAGTAGATATATCTTCACGTATGGATCTGAAGTTCCAGAGAAGTCCTTTGCTGGCAGGTTGATGGCCTTGTGTATCTTCACTATCAGCTGTTCTAAATCACAATCATATTTCAGAATAAAGTTCAGTTTTCCACATGCCTTGCTATTACTCCTCCGGCCATCATCTGTGTCCACTGATCTTTGTTTATATAGCTCTGGCTTAATGCGGCCAATCCCCGTCAGTTGCTCCTGTTTCTGAACCTGCTGGATGTTGAAGTCGGGGTTGGAGAGGTTGAGCTGTCTTCGTATTGAATTATGCCTTAAGTGAAAACAAAGGAATTGAAACAAATTGTGTTGAAGATGGTAAGAATCTGGTCGCACACACTAAAGATTCTGTTCTCACTTGACATATTTTTGTAATGTAAAATGGGGTCAGACTTTTACTCACATAAAGTGATAAAGCATGATGCCCAACAGCTGTAAGAGCTCACCTTAAGCATTAGACTGCTACTATCACATAATTTTCTGTTCCTATGTCCCAAGCTAGTGGTACGCACTCTCAAAACCTGGCTGAAGAAATGCAAATTAATGGCCATTGCAAATCCAAAGGGTCTGCCTTATTAGCAAGTATCATGTGATATGATAAGAACTGTAGCTGTTCTTATCAGTTACCATTTTCAACTAAATCCTCTGGATTAATGCCTATGAAATTAGTTATATTATGTAAATGGCAGCAGGATCTGGCCTATTATGCCAGCTGAGCTTGCTGATTTATGGTTCTAAGGTAAAGCTGGACAAAGGAGGATACTTACTGACATCTCTGCATTTTAATTACTTGTTGATCTCTACAACTACTTCACTTACAAGTGAGCTGTTCTGATCTGAAATGGTTTGTTGACCACCCCAGCAATTGTTTTTTTCTCTCATACCTGATGTAATAAACTCTGTTTACTTTGGTTGAAAAGCTCCTTTAGTTTCATTACTCCAAGGAAAGAAAGTTGCTTTTAGCTTTGGTCCAGTGAAATGTATTACCTGGAGTCACTCAGTTATTGTGATTGAAATTTCCACTTCACGAGATGGTAACAGAAATCAAATTTGCAAAACCTGTCGGGGTAGCGGGATGTGAAAGTTGGATTAGGTAAAATCCTAATCTTGTATGACTTGGATTCCACCTTTTTGTCCTATTCATATACAGCAATCATTCAGTGTATTGGAGTGCCACGAGCTGTGGTTGAACATACTTTTATATACTATCCTTTTTTTTCTCTTGTTGCATAACAAATACATAATTTTATAGGTATACATTAGTCATTTCCATGATAAAATATTATCATGTCACAAAAAAAGATTTTTATTGTTCAGCCCTTAAGCTCCTTATCACAGTGAGAGGTGCAGAATATCCTGGGAGGGAATAAAAAGGAGGGCACTGGGGAGTCAGCTTATCAAGGATTGTAGCAGGGGCAGGTGCCTGCTCTCTGTGGCCACAGAGGAAAGCCACAGCTGGCTACCGCGTCATGCCAGCAAGCAGCAGAGACAAAGGTGAACAAACAAAGGATGCAGAGCAAGGAAGATGGGCCCCTCTGCTCAGTGAAAGAGTCCTCTGGAGAAGAAGCTGGTAAAAGTAAGGGGCAATGAAAGAGAGGAGTACAGAGCAAAGCCTCTATCACCCATGGTATAGGGTAGGGGTGGGACCTGGACAGGTCATGCCCTCGTGGACACAGCCAGTGTTACACTTGCTGAAGAGAGCTGGCCTGGGAACAGTTGCCAGAAGCACTCAGGATGCTGAGGCAAATTCTTTTAGCGATTGGGATTGCTGCTGCTTCTTGTGAGATGACTATACTGTGGTGATACTGTGCATTTGTTGTTTGGTTATCAGAATTGCTGCCCTGTTGTAGCAGAGAAAGCCTGTATGTGACTCAATACTTTCACATTATTGAAGACACATGAGAGCTCTTGGTGTTAGATGTCAGATATGAATCTTCTGTTGTTAATCTCATGACATGCTTATTTCCCAGCAGTTTGAAAGCACAGCAGCACCAGCCCTGTGCTGTACTTCTGGGCTATTAGTCCTTAGTTGGAATTCAGCCTTGCAAGTGGTAGGCTGCAAGCTTCGGTATCTATATAATTATGGCTCTGACCTGCCCATATATTCCTACAATGTAAGACCATTCTTATGCAAATCCAAGGAGGAAGGGCACCCGAAGTTTATGCTGCATAGCGCTCATAATATACTGAGGATTTCTCAAATTCTTTCTGAGATGTTTTGGACAACTGACAATTACTGAACTGGCTGCTAGCTGCTGTCATCTTACCCATGTTCAGGTGTGCTTGAAGCCAAGAATCTTGGCTTAACTTGCTCTCCCAGATGGTCAGGAGTGAGGCTAGCAAAGAGCAATCAGACTAGTGCTGTACCTTCTCCAGCTGAAGTGCATCTGCTTTGACTCAGAAATTTACTGGCTCTTCACATGCTGATCCTTTTATCGCCTGTCCCTGCACACTCTCACACTCCCTCTTTCCTCTTCCCTCCTGTACTGATTCTCCAGTTCCCCTGGAGACCTCACTGACTCTTGTTCAGTCACTTCTCCCCTCACAGTCATGACTGTGGCTAAAATCTATGATTTTTAATCCTATTTCTAACTCTTGCAAGTGTTTCATTAGCTTGCCCTACTTTTCTTCTTTGGCTGTTTTAAAAATCTTTGAGGAGATATTACTGAGTGTTCAGCATCACTGCTAAGTACAAATGAATATGCTTTACAAGCTAAATCTAGGCTCTTCTGGTGCTTTAAGCGACACACAGTGCTCTGCCTTGTCCAGCTTCTGAGGGAGAGGCACAAATGAGACAGTAGTTGATAGAAGAGTGTAATAGCATTGTGATCCTGTCCTTTTAACCAAAGAGGTTTGTGCAGCTCAAAGAATAACTTTTGTGTGATTTTTTTTAAAAAAGGATGTGTCAAGTAAATTATGCATTTTTAATAGATTAGTGTACTGGATAATCAAGCTGTGCTCTTTTGACTGTATCTGTATTCATTAATATCAGAGAGAAATTGGAGTTACTGACCGAGCAGAAGAAGTTGGTTCAGTGATCTGACGATGCATTCGCACATTGTGTACGCAGTTCTCCTTCGTTCCTGCCTGAGCATCTAATGGAATATCAGGGGAGGTGTGGCTGATCTTCATGGAGGACTCTGGATAGGCTGTAGGCTGACCAAGATAATCCTCACTGTAGTCATGGTCATTGGTCTCTGTATCTGTGTAGTTCAGTGATTCTTGTTTGTTGTCTTTGTTCCCAAATGGCAGACCACGCTCTCGCCAAGGGATCCAACAAAGCTTCCAGGATACGAACAGAGAGACACCAAACAGAGCAAGACCACAGGCTGTGACAACTAAGGAGAGCAAGCTTATTGAGATATCTGCAAACAAGAAAAACACACGCATGTCACATCTTTGTGCTCTTTGGAGCTCTGCACCTCCAGGGCATACAGTATGGGAAGTCGATATCTCTGGATCGCAGATCTGCAAAAATTAAATTCTGGACCCAGAACAACAACTTATAATGACAACATACATGACTGACAACATACATGACTGACAACAGTCATATAATAAAAACATATTCTTTTTTTTCCCCCCAAGAAAAAAATGTAAACTTGTTTGGAATTCAGTATAAGGCTTATCTTCATAGAACGTGGTTTATATTTTCCCTCCATGGGTGGGATGAAGGGTCATTCTAAATATGAAAAGGGCTTGTTCACTGTTCACTCAACTTTCTACTGACAAAAGAGCAGTGCCTGCAGTACATTTTGTCTTTTCTTTATTTTCCTTTTATGTAGTGCAGTTTCCTCCACCTCCTTTACCAGATCTTACTGTCTTCTCTTCCAGAGACTGTATTATACTTAAACACCATGAAAATATGCACACATGCATATACGTGATATGAATTTTTTTTAGGTATTCAACTGAAATATCTTGTTTCATTGTTTTAATTCCCTTCTTTCTAATCTTAAGACTCATTCTTATCTCTGCAAATTATTTTGGACTATCAATACATGGCTTGCTATTCATAATTTAGTTTAGATACCAGTATCTCTTTGAAACTGAGATTTTTCTATTTTTTAACTCCAAAGGCTCTTTTTCTGTTTTCAAACAGAAGTTGAGTTTTTGGTTGTTTTTCCCCACATTCCTATCATTATCCTACTCCATAATCATATCAACACAAATAAGTTACAACTGGGAGAGGCTTTTTCTCTGTTTTGCTTTGTTTTAAGTTGCACGTTGGGAAAATGACTCAGTGGAACAGCTGTTTTTATGGTTACAGTGTTTTTGAAACGAGTTTCTCTGTGGATTATACACTACATCATGCCTTAAACACAATTAGTAAAAATTCTATTTTACTGCCTCAAATTATAAACACAACCTGATCAAAGCAATTTTTCACACTGCGTATAGGTTCAGAATGTCAGGGTGCATCTCTCTAGCTAACAGCTAGCCTGAATTTTCAAAGGATGGCATGAGGTTGAAACGTACTGCTCCTACTAGGACAATTATTTAAGAATGAGAATTCAGATGAAACAGCCTCAGTCAATCTGAAAAAAAAAAAAAAAAAGAGTATTTTTTTAAAAAGTGGAAAAGTCAATACCTTCTACCCCTGCTGTGAGTCTCATTCTCACTAGCCAGACAGATTAAGTTTCCACAGAGGGGAGAGTGACACTACAATCAGTTTCACGCAGGAGCTGTCCAGTTTATTTTGCATGCTGAAAACCAATTTTAAACAATTTTAGTCATCATGGCCCTTTCTGTCCTTCTCCCAGTCATATGAAGGCAAAGCTCATTAACAGTGGGGACAGCACAGCAGCTGTTTGGAATTATAGCAAAGAGTTTCAGAGGAGAAATTAATTAAAGAAATTCCTCCTGTGCATAAAAGGCAATTGGGGAGAAAGTAGAACGGTGGTTCTTGATATTTTTGGAATATTTACTGTTAAACAAGTCTGGTAGTGGAGGCAGAGAACAACCTCACTATTTGATTAAAAAGCAGAGGAACTGGCATGCAGTAGTGAAAGAACACCTTTAGAATAAAGCAACTTATCTTGGATTTCCTGGAGGAGAAGGAAAGAAATCATCAGAAGTCTGCAAAAGGGTCACTTTTTCAAATAACTTATTCAAGTAAATGATCCAGCATTGAAAGAAATGAGGAACTGAGAGCTGTCAGAACCAGCCAGAAGATTACAAGGTGAGAACTGGAGACTGCCCAATGCCAAGGATGTGTGAAGGTGAGGAACAATTTGAAACGTAGACCAACAGTTCCCTACCTTGAGAGTGACTTTAGCAGAGGACAGAGTCATCTAGAGAACTGAAATAATGAGAAAAAATACATGAGAGCAGTATGAACTACTTTTCATTTGGAGAGTTTGAAGGGCTTTCATAATATACCTCTGCATTTAATAACATAGCACCCTTATCTCACAGCTTACTTTCAGAGAAGCTGGGTGATAAACAGTTCAGGTAACTTGCCAAATCGCAGAATAAGAAGGGATTATTTTTCATCACCTTGGTTTACTTCTTTCTGACTGCTTAGGAACCATTTTTGTGTGAAATTTTTGTTTCTGTGAGTGGAAAAAGGAGAATCATGCATCTGTCTTACTTCTATGAAAGACAGGGGGGCTAAACAGCAGTGGTCAAACCCGTTACCTTTCACTGGACAGTAGTTTTCATATACTACACACCCGGCTGGCAATTTTCAGCAACTGGGCAGATCCCCTGTGAATAGCTGGGGGGAGTGCAGTCCTGAGTGAAGAGACTTTTGGCTGCATCCTGGAGCTGCTTTTATATTAACCATTTGTGCTGTTACATACTGTATTTTCGGTATAATTTTTATTCCATCTTTCCAGATGTCTCAGTTTTTCTAAGCCTGTTTATCTGCATTCCCATGTGGTAGCAGTACTCATCTGATGCCAGCGATTTCCTCTGCTTTGTAATGAGAGCAGGGTAAATCTTTACTTGTTTGTCCTTACAAAAATCAGAGATCTGCAGCACAGAGAGTGTTCCTCAAAAATCCAGCTGCTTCTCAATTCACTCTGCTTTCACAAGAATTAGAGCAATGTGTTTTCAGAGCAGCATCTAACGTAAGTCTAAACTGCAACTGTGAATCAAAGTGCAGGCAAGCACTATAGGCAAGGCTGAGCAGTTTACAGGCAGGCATGGGCTTTGGGAGCAGTGAGGAAAGGTGCTGACCATTTCAGAAGGAACAGATTTTTTGAGTAGCACTGCAACATATAAATTCAGTGTGTACATTTTTGCCATGTTTTAGATGATCACCTGCCCTCACTTTCAGCATTTGGCCAGTTCCATTAGTGACTAGCTAATATATCTACTCTCTGTACCTACTCTGCATTGATACGAGCTTGCGATGCTCTGCAATGGAGAATCTCACGAACACAAGGCAGGCCCCTGTGCCACTGATCTCTTCCTTGGTGCAACCACGATGCCAGCCAAGTGTCTTGAGGTGTTGCTATGAATCCAAGTCAAAATTTCATAACTATAGCTTCTTGATCATGGCTGCAGTGACCTGAGCTTGCAAAATCCAGCATGTCAGAATACCTGGACAGTATTATAGCATGTTGATAATGGGTAATTTGTTCCATAGAAAGTAAGCCTAGATTTTTTATTAAAAACATGTACTTTTAAAATCAATGCAATTGCATATACATACAGTTAATTTTTATCTGCAATGTGCTTTCACACACCAGTAAAGGACGCCTTTTGACAGACAAAATAAGAAGACTGATCTTCAGGGTGGCCCCAGATTAAACACTCAAGACTAGGGAGCTTCATCTAATTTTTTGTCTATTAAGACTATAACATCATTGTTAGATGACTTGGAAGTCACAGACGTTATTTCCATGCAGTTGTAACAACTCAGGTGCTCAGCCATCATTTGCAGTAAGGCCACGGACACATAGGCTTTCTAAATATCTTGCTCATGGCATGTCTTACAGATATTTTGACGTACTAATCAATTTTTGAGCAGGTATTCATGTTTGAATCCTTTTTACTCTACTGACTTTCAATTTCTTAACTATCTGCTATGCTTATCAGCATAATTAGCGCAGTTGTTCATTTTTTGGTAGCAGTCACCAGGTTAAAAACAATGCAGAAATAGCAAATGAAACAGAATTTTCTACCTATGGAGTACATCATCAGTTATTATCACAGACTGGAGAAATGAGCATGGTCTTTCTCTCTGTGACAGATTTTATTACAATCAGTTCTGTGGCAGCTTTATCAAAAAGACTCAGTTTGGTTATGGAGTCATTGCTAGATCTTTTTAAAATTTTTAACTTGCATTTTAAAGTAGATCTGTTATACAAAAAAGAAAAATCCCACTCTATGTCAAAAGAATCTATGATAGGAATATAAATTCTCTTTTCTGTTAAATTCTATTAAAAAGAATCACCAAATTGTTGTGGAAGGGACCCTCCACATTATCTCGTTCAACACCCTGCTCAAGCAAGGTCACCTACAGTAGGCTGCTCAACACCATGCCCAGACAAAATTTCTCCAAAGATGGAGACTCCACAGCCTCTGTGGGCAGCCTATTGCAATGTTTGACCACACTCAAATAGGATAGTAACATAATTTTATTTTGGTAGGGATGAGATGCTAAGTGGGTAACATTTTTTTGGATCACAATACAAAAATATCAATAAAGCTCTAACTGCACTTTGTAGATTATCTAGTAAAAAAGGCAATAAAATTGTGCCTCTATGGCACAGGTTTTTAGTATGTATCTACTGAACATAAGCTTTTATATTGGCTTTGAATGAAATCATAGATTGTTCCAAAATAATTTGAGTTAGTGTTGAATTTATACATACATATTGCATATTTCTTGTTCAGTATTGAAGGCTGTAAGACCAGAGATAAATGTATAATGGTTCCATTTAAATTCTGACAGCACAAAACTGCAGGCCTGTGACTTGTTTTTTTCTGGCATAAATGGTGGTGCCCTACCCTCTAAAACTGATGTTGAAAAAACTTACCAAAAATTAGACGTGAAATACAGAAATAATAGTGGTGGTTTTGTCTGTTCATGTGTGAAACAAGGGATGAAATACATTTTTTTCCTTCTTGCTTTCATTAAGTTACCATTTGGATTGCTAAATATTATACAAAATCAAATATATAAATTAGCCAACAATGGGAGAGATCAATAGCTAACGCAATCAATGCATGTGTCCAGATATGCAATTGCAGTTACAGAGGCAAAAGGCACAAACTAAACTGTTCGCAATCATCTGACTCTAAGAACAAACATATGAAGAAGGAAAAACAGCCAGGAATTTCTGATCAACCAGGCATAGACAGGACACTTGATCAAAAGAACTGCTGATCAATAATATAATTATTTGGCTAATGAAGTTGTTGGTTACCTGGATGTGACTGGTTTCTATCAAATGAACTCCTTTTCCACCAAACTGGCTGTAATCTGGTTTAACTTAAGCTGAAAGAGTTTTACTGGAAATCTTAACTGGGAGAGTTCTTTTAACAAGTTCTTACTGAAATAAAACAAGCTTTCTTCTCTATGTTTATCTACTTTTTTCTTTTTATTAAAATGAGTATTCAGATATTCCAGCATTATTGTAATATACACAATGATCTATTATGTGAAGTTTGGCTAGCAAGAAGTGAAACAAATCTTAACAATATAAATCTTACAATACAGATATTTTTAGTCCAATACAAGTAATCTTTTCTGATTTTAAAAAGCAACAAATTTCAAAAGGCATTCAATTAAAATGGTAAAATTAACTTGTTCTGAGTAATCACGTTACTAAACTTCAGGATGTATTGGGGCAGATCAGTCTTTGTGAATACGAATCTGTCCAAATTCAATGGCAATTTCAAGATTTTATTTCCTGAGGAAATAAAATGTTCCTCCTTTCATTAAGTTTTGTTGCTTAGGGGGAGATTTTAAAGAAGTGGTTAGACATCTAACTTCTTGAAAAACAATGGAAACATCAGTGCCTATTGCTTAAATCCTAGCTGTGCTTTTGAAAACCTAATTGTCTTTCTTTCATGCAAATATATCTATGGAGGGTAAGCCATAATTCAGCCCAGTAGTTGTACTGTAAAAACAACTTTTTTTTAACCCTAGAAGTCTAAGACCCTAACTTTTCCAGAGAAGTGTTGCTAGGATGAAGTATCTGAAGTACTGAAGCAGTCTTAACCTAATATTGCAGTGTAGTTTTATTTGTGCTTCATAAGTTTTTCTTAATTAGCATAGCTGGCACTTGTTCAGGATGAAAAGTGCTTCTTGCAAAGAATCCTGAGACAAAGGAATAATCCTCAGCTTATATATTCTTCTCTGAAATATTCCTGAACACAGTTAATTATACTTAATACTGTGTTTAGAAACTTTCTGGGAATTAAAGTAAGGCAGCTGAAAACCAAAGGAATGAATCTTGTATTAAAATCATTTTATTACACATACATACTCCAGCTCTTTTGTCTGACCCTGAAATTTATGCATGTGGACCAACAAAACAGGCCTAAGTGAGATCAGTGTCAGGGCTCCATATAATAATAACATTTTCCATGATCTAAAAATGTGTTTGTAACTGGGCTTCACTAGTATTTGAGGCTGTTGTTAGCTTTTAGTGACTTTTTTTCAAGCTATGTGCTCTACATTTTATAGGTAGGCCTTAGGGTATGTAAAGCTCTTGTGTTGGTTAAGAAACTCTTCTAATCCTGAGTGACTTGCATATACTTTTATTCCTGAATAGTGTTACAATTCCAGTTTCTCAGTGTATGCTTTCTCTTCATTTGCTTTGCCTGGGTTACAAGTTTTTGTAATGTTTTCCAGGTACTGCTTAAAATTAACTAAGTTTCATAAATTAACTAGATCAATGAAATATAATACTTAATTATCAATTTTCAATTAGTTCAAATGCACATAAATTCCATAGCACAATTTCATTATGAAATCAGAATTACTAAATGGCCATACAAAATACAACTAAGAGTGCATGATCAACAGAGATTTGTTTGCTCAGAATATCTGTCCAGCAGCAATTGTTGTGATATAATTCAAAACTGACACAAGATTGAGTTAATAGTTTATTGGTAAAATCACAAAAATAGAGCTTGAAACAAAAATAAATTAAAGCAAATTGTTCATGGACATTCAAAAACAGGAAAAAAGGACTCAAAACATTTTTTTCAGCAGAAAGATTTTAGTTTTGCTTATTAAGAATGAAATTTATGTAAGCAGACTGTTTTGTTTGTAATTCAGGTAAGGTGATTTCATCCTGAGATAATTTTGATTGCAATTAATAAACTGCATGTGAACACAACACTCAAAAGTATACTTGCTGAAGAAAATTAATCAGTCTCCATGACAAAGCTTAACATCTGTAATCCATTAAATTAAACTCATTCCAAGAAGAATTTATTCTTGTTTGTACATCTATTTCCTCTTAATATATTTAGTCTACATTAATGCAAATTTTCTTGACAACTTAGCTGACATGTAATATTCTGCTAGAGTTTGTAAGTGACAAAAAATGTCTTTACTAATCAGACTAATCAGGCTGAATGAGCAGGGATTCTTAAAGACACAGTTGAGAGGAGTCATATGTTCAAGGGCTTGCATTTTTGTTTCTGACGTCTTGCAGTAGTATCTACTGACAAAGAATTACATTGTTCCTCTTGCAAAAACTAAAGCCTCTGTTTCACAAGCAACATGGATGCTAACAAAGCATAGTAGAAAATAAAATTTGTCTGTCATGACTGCGTATACACAACTGTAATAAGATTTACTCAGGTTCCCATGCCTCAGACTTGGTTCTTTTGGGTTATTACCATATTCTCTTTGAATACATACTTCACACAGCTGACAAAATATGAAAATTTAATGCATTCATTTGGTCTTCTAATATCCAGTGAAAAGTATTATCCAGTATAATCTGGGGAAAAAAGGCATAAATAATAATAGAAGAGAGGACACAAATTTTAAAGATATCATGCCAGGTTGTCAGGTACTCTGTGTAACATGACATGGAGATAGCTTAAATGGCTCCATTTCATCTGGTTAGGCAGAATCAGTTAGGGTGCTACATTTGCAGGACAGGACATGCAGCTGGAGCAAATGAGTACGAAGTCTTCTAAAAGCCATTTGGCACTTGAGACATGTTTGTAGCTTGTTAGCTAAAAGAGCAAGCTGGTGATATGCTGAGCGGGAAAGAAATTTTGGGGGTATACATTTATACTGCAAATTCATATGACCATCAGGCCTGTTAGGTCCTTCATAGTGCAAAACCCGAGTAGCTGTGCTTTGTAAGAGTCACAGTTCCCATGACTGTAGTTAAGAGCTGTAATGCATATTTCCACCCACCTACTTTCTCAGCTACTTCTTGGGATATGTTAAATAGAATCAAATTAATTATTTGCTTGGAATAAATAATATGATACACTTAAGACTTTTTCTTGTAGGATCATTCACAAAGTGAACTGAGTTGCTAATTAATAATTTGCAAATGTTTATCCTGGGTTTTCTAGGGGATGGAAAATAGGAGTTCATAGGGTTACTGAAGAATTTAACTTTTCATCTAGTCGTAGAAAGTGACTAGTCACATTTGGCAAATACTGTGTATGTTCCCTCACTGGCAGATTGCAAGGTTTCAATAGAGAAATAAATGATGAAGAATGAATATAGAACAACCATGCTTTCTAGTAGGAATTTTTGGACAAATTGTGTGTGTTAAAAAGTATGAAACTTTCAGGACTTGTGAACATTTTCATGAATAAGCCATCAGAGCATGCATTAATCTTGAATGTTATGACCCCATGAATAATAATGAAGAGAAATTGCCATTTATTTCAGCAATATATAGCCAGTAGCAGGAAGTCCCCAGGTTATGGAAGAAGAGCAAAAAGCTTATTTGAACCATGCCAATAAGCTTTAAATTCCATTATAGTCCTTGAAAGCCCAGTAAGTTGCAATAAATTGTAAAGAAGTGTTTGAGAGCACTAAAAGAAATGACAGAGAAGCATTTAATTTCCCACTTGTATAAAACTGTGCAGTAATATTGTACCAAAGTGCTCAAAACAATAGTTACAGAGATGTTATACAAAATAATAATGAAGTAGCAACATTTTCTGAAATTTTTTAACAAATTCCTTTTAATTTTGATCCCCTTTAGGGCACAATCTTCCCAGGGGAAAACAAAACAAAACAAAAAATCAAAGTACTTACCAAATGTTTTATTGAATGACTTTATTTTGGTGGGCAAATTTGTGGAATTAAATTACTTTAAAGGACCATGGGAGGCATGGACAGACCACTGAAGTGTTTAAAGAGCTGTTTGAGCTTTAGCAAAATTTAAGTTTCACATTCATATCTAAAGACGTGTATATGTAAATATATATATAGACACACATCTGTAACGTATCAATATGATGTAATATGATGAAAAAATACTTTCACAGAACTAGCCATAATAATTAATAGGAGTTGCGTCGCTCATATAGTTCTAGAACAAATCTATATAACATTTTTCTTTCAAATTTCTATTTTCTTTTCTACTGGAAGCATTGAATTTCATCTACCAGTTGGCTACTTGTCCTTTTAATTTTCTTAAGTCCAGTGGAAACCATTAGCCTTTGTAATTTTGAATAATCTAAAAAATTATCTATTTTGAACCTTACTTCCTTAATTTTAGGGTTTTTTTTAGGAAATAAATATGTAAGAGATAAGAAGACAGCATTGCTCTTCTGGGCAATTTATGTAGAATAAAAGTGCAAGCTTCTCTTTAAAGTCAGATTGCTTGGAATGGAAATGAGGTCAATTATTTCATTAGCTTCCTTTTCAGAATCAAGTACTCTAAGCCTGTATTATGGGAGTTTGGCACATCACAGTGGTTCAATATTTACAATCCTTGCTTTACATTTACAGAAGAGCCAAAATTCATTTGCTTTCTGTATACTGGCAGATCATAAAAAGGTTGCCACAAGTGTTGAAACCTCACAAGGGACTTCAGGAAAGTTGCCTGCATAGACTGATATGGATAAAGAAGAAATTTATTACTTATTTGACCTTCATGAACCTAATGAGATGTTTATATCTATTTTTCAGTTTGGCTGGTCTTTTTTTTTTTTTTTTCCTTTCCTGAATGACTGCACTCTAATCCCTATGTAATATCTAGACTAGAACGATACTTTACAATATTTTCAAACTGCTCTGGTAGGACTT
This sequence comes from Strix uralensis, assembly GCF_047716275.1. NCBI lineage: Eukaryota > Metazoa > Chordata > Aves > Strigiformes > Strigidae > Strix > Strix uralensis. Next base: position 2,697,306 of record NC_133986.1, read on the forward strand.
CTTCACATTAACTGATTGTCCTGGACTCATTGCACAATATTTGTCCTGAAAAGTAAACTATCACAAACCACTAGCATCTTAAACTGTTCAAATAGTCTGATTTTTCTTTTAGGAGGGAGCTGCTGGCATAAAGGGAAATAAAGACAGCTTTGAAAGCATTTATCCTTCTCAGATGAGGGGCCAGATGCACTGTAATGCTCACACCAACTTTTTTTAAAGAAAGTATTTCAGAAAATCAGTCACAGTGAATGTATTATGTATCTGTTGCTCTTTGTGAACTTAGGATTCCCATTTTATAAAACGAAGCTTTTTGGTCTGATCCATATGTATTAGGGTGTGATGGAAGTCTTACTGACAGGGCTATTTACAACTAGGAAAAGGAATGAATTAGTAATATACAATCAGATGAACTTTACTAGGAATGCACTGTTAGAAAAAATATACAGAATACACTTACTTCCCATTCACACACACCCCTGCATCTCTAGAGAGCAAAAGAAACATGTTCAAGGTTTCTACAGACTTGTGAGTAATTCTGGAAATCCTGTCTGTCTAAAATACTGTCTAAGAAAAAACTGTAGAACAGACATGAAAACAGAGAAACTAAGAGCAGAAAATCAAGAGAAAGCTAAAGTAAAACAGCTTAATGTAACAGCTAAAGAATAGAATTAAGAAACAGATTTGATAAAAAAATTATCATTCAGACTGCTCTTCTGCTTTTTCATTCCTAGTAAGCGATTATTTTAAAGCTGAGATGCTCTTGGAAGCCTTCCTAATTTTGGCAAATCCAAATACAAAGAACTTCAACTTGCTTATTTTTGTGAAACATATATTAAATAATGTATAATTTGAGTAAGAATTGAACATACCTGCATTTCTGCCTTCCTGGGTGTAACTGTACAGTCATGCAAGACATTCCTTATATTAAAAAGAATCTGTAAAAAGAACTACTAGCAACAACTCTTTGAAGTTTTCTTATGAACTACACAATTTCATTTTGTACTTAGTTGTGAACGTAAAATTGAAACTGGACAGCTTGAGGGGTTTTTCTTCTTGTGCTTGACTAGTTTTATGGAGAGAAAAGCTGATATGCTGTAATTATGACCAACAAAGCGAATATTAAACACCAGGTAGTAGTGACAGATGCCCACCCATCCCAGATTAATGGACCCACCCAGATCAATATTTGTTACCGAGAAGAAAGCAGTAGAGTCTAATCCTGTTGTTCCAGTGAGTGTACCCAAACTGTGCACCAGGTTACAGAAATGAATGCACTGAAGTTTTGATACTGAGAAGGATGGTAATAGTCTTCATGCCCAACAGTTACTTTCTGAGGGTTGTCAGTAAGTATTCTTACTCCCTGTCATGCAGGAGGCATTGAAATTTGTGGCTTTCTCACTGAATAGCAATCTGGCAGGCAGCTTGCTGTAATACAGTTGACTGTAGGGATAAATTTAGAGCTTTGTACAGTTGCTGATCTAAGCACTTTTGTTGAGCTATAACAGATTTAAAAAAGAAAAAAATCAAGAATAGAACAGAACAGTGCATTTTGGCATCAGTGAAGTAACCATGGGATTGCTACTCTTCAAAATCTAGATGTCAGAGTTCACAGATGTGAAGCAAACTGTTGTCAGTCTCTGGTGAAGATTAATGTATTAATGTGCCCTTAAATTCCTGCAGTAAAACTGGGCAGTGATACCTGGAGAGATGTGTCTCTCCCACATGGTCAAAGGGGCATACTCAACAGATCAGTTACTGTGAAAGGTCAGGAGTTTCTGAGAACCTGGGATTCACAGGGAAAACAAATCTTTAGAAGGAGACAGGTGGGGGACAAGGGACAAAGATGGAAGCTTGATATAACCCTACGTGCTGCTAACTTCTAAATTTGCCAATCCCTCTTGTACCTTCCTGTCCACAATACCCATAGCTGTGTACTATAGAAACAATCAGATTATAATAAAATATAAATGCCAAAGAACAGTATCAATAACTAGTTCGTTAAGGCTAGAAATCCTGGCAACTGTTAAGATGTTTCGGCTTTTATGGAAAACAGCTTATTTTTGCCCTTACACCTATATGTAAAAACAGAGACATTTTCTAACAAACACAATCCTTCAGAAAGCCTTGCTGACTCAGAAGTTAATTTGTTTTTCATTCATCTTGACATAAAGGTCAAGATACTAACGCTTCAGCATTTCAGGGTTCTAAGGCTGATAGTAACTTAATTGAATACATTAGCTTTGCATCTGTCTGGAGGTTTCAAAAGTTGCAAGGGGCCTCATGGCGCATTCTGCACCTAAGAAAAGCAGGAAGTATGTTTTTATTTTAGATATTTAAGAAACACTGTGAGCCTTTTTGCACCAATAATGAAACATCCACTTGTGAGCACCAGAGACTTTAAGGTCTCAGAAGCTCCTATATTTCATACAAGTAGTTATTTATAGCAATGACTGCCTGTGGAACCCTATTTACCAGTATCAACTACTGTGAAGAAGTGTGTTACTTCAATGCCTCTGAAAATGTTCAGCGATTAAAAAATTAACAGTTAATATTTTAAAAGTCTCCTTAAGATTTTGATCTACTTACCTCAATGATAATGAACAGGAGTAGTTCATACACTCCATTTTTCAAACACTGCAGACTCAGGCAGATGGCTCCACACTGATTTACATTGGTTTGTATGTTCAAAGGTTTTTCCTTTGCTTTCTGTTCTTCCCCCTCACTCCATCCCTCCCCTCCGATACACATACTCACATGTGTACATCCCAAATCTAAGATGTATCAGCATGTGTGGAAAGCTAAGATTCTGCAGTATATATTAAATTCATAGAAAGTGACCACTGACATAAGCTTAAGAAATGATGTTGCCTCTAGGGCTTTGGTGTTTCCAAAAATTACTTAAGTTCTGATGAGTAAAATAGATATTAAGAGGGAAAACAACTCTCAGATGTGTAAGGCTGGAGCCACATTGTACTGTAGGGACCTCACTCTGTTTTGACTGAGTTGTGATGAGTTGTGTGAAAAAGCATTGCCAAATGCAAGCTTCCCTCCTTGATCACACAGGTACTGAGTCACCACCCCTGGAGGTACGTGTAGATGTGGAGCTTAGGGACATGGTTTAGCGGTGGACTTGGCAGTGTTAGGTTTACAGTTGGACTCAATGATCTTAAGGGTCTTTTCCAACCTAAATGATTTTATAAAAATGTCATCAGTTGGTGACTCATCACACTGACCTCAGAATTACAAAAATAAATTCTCTGTGCACCTATGATACCCTGATCTTTACTAGCATGTAGATACAGGCTTAGTGTATGCCCAGGAGTGTAACTGTTCAGAAGTGATTAAGATAAGGGGTTGTCTGAAACCCTTCTTGTCAAAGTTTTCAGGCTACCTCTCTGATGCAGGATGCATTCATCATTAATGTCCCTCATCTAACAGTATGACTCCCACCCTCTTCAAGGATGACGAGAAGGTCCATTCAAAATAAATATTTCCCTCTAGTAATTTCAAATATATGAATGGGAAAGGAAATGCAAATCCAGATTTTTAAGAGAAAGATGTTATTTAGAAGATTTTTAAGAGAAATTTGCAATCTATCTTTTCTTAGATTTTGTCTTTAATTAACAGCTTAGTGACCTCTGGGACATAAATGACAGCCTTCTGTCCTTATTTAACTAATTAGTAATGTTACCATTGTTGATAGGATGAGTAAATTATTTTTTTTAAAAATCAAGGTTTATTCATGAAAGCTGCTAGAAAGCATTAAAATTTTGCATGTGTTCCTTCCCAGTGTCTGGGCATGCACAGTTAAAACCATTGGGAGTAAATCTGGATCTGACAACTGTTAATGGAATGTAAACAGTGCAACAAATGTGTTTAGAAACCCTAATGGATATTTGAAGAATTGTTTGTAGTATTTTTCTATCCACACTATCAAGTAGCTTGTAGAACAAAGCTGTTAAATTAAAACAATTATTAAAATGTTTGTCACTAAGTAGCTTTTTCTCTCCTTTTATAAATGTCAAAGTTATTTAAATGTCTTTTTACAAATAGGCAACAGAAACCAAGATGCAGCACAGTTGCTCAAGGTGAAATTAAGTAAATCAGTTGAAAAGTTAAAAATGGAACCTGGATCTTCTCACTTCTAATTTTGACTCTAGCAACTTTCCAGTTGCTTCTAGTGAAACAGCATGCAACTAAATAGAAAGGATGCAGGGAGTTTAATAAGCATTGCTTAGCACACAAGCAAGATTTTGACCACTAAACAGATGGTATGGCTTCTTCAAATAATCTAGTTATAAATGAGTTAATTAAATAATTGAGTTCTGAGAAAGCTGTCATCTCTCTGAATGCACCTGCTTTCTGTGGGACAGCAGGCATATTGCCAACATGTAAAGCACCAACTGACACAATGAACAGACATTTGCAGAAAGAAAGTGGTACAGACAACTGAAAAGCTGTGTCACCATACTCCGCAGCATAAAGGGACTGCTGAGCATCAATTCCTAGGTTGCAAAACAAAAGAATTTTTTTTTTCAGATTAGATCCCAAGAAGTCTGAAATGCCACAAAAAGCAATTATGATCAACATCTGTAATAAAAATAAACACAGATTTTGATAAATGTAACAATGCTGGAAGATCCAAGGAGAAAATCCAAGCAATGGTATTTATGTACAATCCTAACTAGTTACTACAGTAAAGATTTGTAGTAGTCTTCCATACCCCATGTAATATATCCCATCTTCTTGTGGCATGTACATGTACGTGTAACTGCTATCAAAGTTAACAGCCTCTTTTAACTTGGAATGCTGCAGATTTCAATCTTGCTATGCTTTCTTCTAAGGCAAACTCTGCAGTATTTCTTTTATAATCTTTTATTATCTAAACACCATTTTATATATTATACAAGAACTTTAATCTGACAATTAATTGAATGCAGAATAGCAAAATAATTAACTGGATTAAAAGTAAGCTCCAAGATAGTTTGAATGCGCTGGAATCAGTCCATGATATTTAGGCTTGTCCTTTCACTTGCAGTAGGTAAAACAAATGCAAATCAAATAGTCTCTGTTTTCATCCTGCATTCTGACAGAAGATACTTCTAATATTTTAGATGTACAATTATTGTCATTATTTGACATCCAGACTCTTGGGGAGATTTTGTCCTTGCTGCAAGTAAGAATCTACACTCTCATTCTACTGGATTTGCATTTTCTTTAATTAAGTTAATTTAGCTAGATCTGTATCTTATCTCCTGAAATTATTTTCTCCAGAAAAATTAGAACAGCTGGTTTCTTAATATGAGGAACTCAGTAGTATCCTCTGTTTTAACAAGGACAGCAAGGACACTTAAGATTAGCTGTTCCTTGAACAGTCCACTATGAAATGAAAAGAGCAGGTGCTTGAAAAAGAGACCAATGCTCCAACATCCAAACCCCGGGTGATATCAGGAGACAATGTAGCTTTCCATTCCTGCGAGGAAAATTTTGCAGACTCCTGTCCTTTATCTGTACTAAGGGCTTCACTTTTTTTGCTACCCTAGACTGCTTCTTGGCAAAGCTCTTTTTTTTTAATTGAGGTTTCTAGACAGTCCATGTTAATTCTGGAGCTTTGGCTCTTTAAATAGAAAATATTGCCAGGCTAAACTGGCAGATGAATTCATGTGAGCAGTGCTTCTACCTTGTAACCTAGAATATGAGCAGTAAATATATTCAAGAATCACTGTACAGTTCCATACGCAGAAAACAATTGCCCAGTCTTACAGACAGCATAACAATTTGTTTCAGCACCTTTAGTCAGAGTCTTCCTAAATAACACAGGATGTGTCCACGTGAGTGATTTAACATTGGAAGAGGGAGGGGGAGGATTCTTTTTGCTGCAGCTTTGCCTCGGATCTATACTTGGAGCCTGGCAGTACTCACTTGAGTGAGACACACCACTGGTGGGTGTGTTTGAAGCAGTTTTCCTCCTGGTGAAACCAAGGTTGAAGCTAAACTCCAGGGTTTGCAATGTGGACGCGGGGTCCTCCCGCAGTTAGTGCTCTCAGCTTGCCTGATGCGTGCCTTGAACTAGCAACTGGCTCAAGTTCCACTGCTGGTAGCAGCACAACGGGGACATTCGGTCCTGTATCTAGAATGGTGTGCAGCAAATCAAACTCCTCTCGTGCCACACAAGTTGGTAATGTAGATTTACTTGTGTCCTTATGCACAAGTTACTCTCCCTGAAGTTAGTAAGGTGTCAAGTACAGGAGGACTATAAATTTGGAACATGAATTATGTTAAAATCTTCATCTTTTTCTATTTTGAAAAAAAAATCCCTCACCACAAAGATCCCCTTATTTTGAATTGTATTTTTGTAAGCAATTAACTCCCCAATTTTCAGATCCAAACAACAAAAGAGTAATGTATTGTGCACTTTAGAATAAATACAGTATAGCAATTACAGTTAATTGCATATGAGATTCTCAATGAGACCTAGGATGAAACAAAGGTGACAAGCAATTTACTAGACTACACTTTCAGTGCCAAAATCAATTAGGACATTCCAAATCCTGTAAACATTAATAGTAATTAGTAAGCTATGTGTCACTGTGCATCTTTGACTGATGTCCAGCATGTACTGTCTTGTGTTTAGCTACAGGGAAGACTTACTAACAAATCTTTTAAGAGACATTCTACAGCATACATTTACAGAGGGAGAACAAAATATCCACAGTTATATATACTGCTGCTGCCACCGCCAGCAGCTTGAGCGTGTTTAGACCAGCCTCTGGATGTCACTGATAGCATAAATATGGACTAATAATGAATTACTAGGCAATGCTAACTAAAACAGAATGAGGCTGAATACGAAGCTGTGTTTATAGCACTGAGCTTATTATTCAGTTTGGCTCACTATTAGATGATGTTAGTATCAGGGGATTACAGATCCCTTCAGGGGTTATTCTGCAGTGAAATACCACCAGTTGCACAGCATCTTACTTCTAAAACATAATTTCAAATGTATTAGGTTCACTCAAGCAATAAATAAGAAAAAGAGGATAAACAACCTTACCAGAGAGAGAAATTATAATCATGGTATATGGCATAGGTTTTTTTAAGACTAGTTCAATTATAACCAGTGACATACCGTCCATGCTATACTCCATGTTATATGTCTCCTCAGGTGGGTGTACATAAACAAATGGCATGTAGAGAACGGACCATCAGCTTTGTAACGTTCTTCTGGCAGACTCATGTCTGCTCTTCCTCTGGCCTGTTCCAAGGGGACAACAACTGCTCTCCTTACCTCCCTCTCACAATTACAAAGGGAGTGTAAAGAAGAAAATGTTGGCAGCAGCCCCTTGTTCCCAGAAACCATAATACCACAGCAGTGGGATACTTAAGAAAACAGTGTGGAAACACTAAGCCACAGCTTTCATGTCTACTCTCCTCCCCCAAGAATTGCTCAGCTGAATTGCTCTCAGGTCTGGGGAATTCCTTGGGTTTTGAACAACTCCCAAGAATTCTGCTACTTCTCAGGGAAAACCAAACATACATAACAGAGTAAACTGATGGCAAATTTCTAGCCACTGTTTTTCCATCTTCTGGTCTCTACATTTTTTATTCCTGGCCAGAAAAAAAATGCAACTAAAAATAGTTATTGGGGTTTCTTCTCAGCTCCCCAGAGACAGCTACAACCCACTTTCCTTGCTGACTGGAATGCACTGATGGGATGTGCTAATTTTTCAGCTACTTCAGCTGAATGATTTTAGGATAATTTTTTGAACACTTGGTACTTTTTTCTTTGTCATCCAACATCCTTAGGTAGATAAGGCACCCACCAATTTTCACTGCTTATCCTGGTCCCACATGGCCCCCCAGATAAATAAAGAAAATGAGATTAAAAAAAGAAATCACACTTCTGATAGTTTGACTTTATGATGAAAAAATATACCTAAAACTATATTACATGAACATTATTTTAAATCTTCTCTTTAGAATCAGGTGCTTGTATACATTCTTCCCTCAGGAAATGTCTGTGATCCTGTTTCCTTTAAATTAACACTATTCCCACCATTGGGTTGACATTAAACAACCTATATTTGCCTCAGTTAGCAAAATTACCTTTCACACTGTAAATTTCTAACTTTTGCTGACAGTTCATAGCATTGAGGGGAAAACTGACCACATTCTTAAGGAAGACTTTGTTAATTCTTGTAATTGTGCTTGTTATAGCATACATTTATTATTCAAGTAAGACAAAATGGAATAAATGAGATGAAATCATTCAAAATGGATCACTGTAACACTGGGATAAGTATTTTGGACAGAAACAGTCATTTCTTATTTTATGCAATCACAAACTACAAGCTTGGATGGTAAAAAATATGTGAAGGGCTTATATATCAAATTTGCACTCAGTTTCAGTAGGGTATGAGTAGTTTCACCCGTGTATGTTTCTTTGAAAATTTTACTCAGAGATTATTCTGAGTGAAAGTAGTACTACAGAAGTCATAAGGTCAGATTTAGTGGCTCTGGTTTAGCTCATTTTGAAATCTGACTGAGAGCAGGATTAAGTTTTGCCCCAAAATTATAAACACTCAGAAAAATGTAGGAAAAAGAGAATTTTTTGAATGACTAAAAAGTGAATGTTAAGAAGACAGAAAACATTTAACTTGTAAGCATAAGATTATATTTACTTAAGAAAAAAACTGACAAAAAGGAAGAAAAAGGGAAGGGCAAAGGAAGAAGGGCAAAGGACCATACACTTTAAAGAGCTGCACTTCCAAAACTCCAGACTTGTGAAAGTTGAGCTGTTAGTGGGTTGCCGAGTAGAGTTACCCCACTGGTAAACAATTTCTCTAGAGGACATTCAGCTAAGGGGTGAGTGTTTTGTTTTATAAATTTCCTAAACATGAGCAAAACATGCATTTTGAGCTATACTGAAATTAATAAAGAAATATATATCCTTAATAACAAGTAAATTGAGTCAGTAACAATACACTGTTTAATCCCAAGCGGGGGGGCGGGGGGGGAACTGGAGGATGGGGGCATGCTAAAAAGTCCTCTCCCTCCAAGAAACATATGTGTATTATGCATTTCTGCTACAATAATGTGAACAGGATTACCATTGTAGTAGTCCTTTCAGTTTCAGTCTCAAATGGTATCATGCTGAGATGTGCATTTGTAGTCTAACCCAGGCCATGAAAGTAAATGTTTGAAACTCTTATGACAAAAAAGGGCCCATAAATGGCAAAATGCAGGGATATGCAAAAGATAACTAAAAGTCACCCTGTTAGTACTGTTGCACAGTCAGATGCAGGCTAGAGTATGGGGTGGGATTTAGGTTTGAAAACATAAATCTAAGCTTGCAAACATATCATGAATAAATTCCATAGCTAAACATTCAGATTAAGCCCAGCACAGAAATAGATGTTTTGAAATCCTCCTTATGCTTTTATTTATTCCCATTTGAATGTGTATGCTACCAAATCTCTGCCTCTCAATTATGGCTTCCTTGCTGGTAACAGAGGCACATTTCTATTTGCTAACCTACACAGGAGGAAAATATATTCTGTTTATTATTTATAAGAGTAAAGTGCTGAGAGGCCCCAACAAAGCAGAGGCTCTTGTTGCCTGTTCACTACGAGAACAGAGAGTGCCATATTCAGGAAGACTATTTTCCACTTAAGGCCCTGGGCCCACCGTTTTCTCTTGGCTGCTTTTTAGGCAGTTTTCTGCTCAGTGCTTTACTGACATCATGCTTGAGACATGCCCTGCTTTCTCTGCTGATTATGGACAGGGGATTAGCTGGAATTTTAACTGCTATCAGTACTGAAAAGGCAACTGAAAGGACAGGGGAAAAGCAGCACTGAGATTTCTCCAAGATAGCACCCCAAGTGACTGGCACAGTTAAGAAAGAGCCTTAGTTTTCATAGTTCCCAACTCGTAATCTATTCCAGTCAACTAAACCATACTACTGTCTCTAAACAACATCCCTGAATCAAACAAGTTTGTATTAACATATTGTAGAGTAGTATTTGATTCGCAGGATTTACAGCCAGACACCTCCTATGCTGTTTTGTGTGTTCATAGTCCTCCTTAGCTGGGGCTGAGGCCTCCCATTACCTTGAACCAAGCGAGTCAGCCTCGTTCCTTTCTCTGAATTGCTGAGTCAGGAAATTCTCTGTGAAAGCTTGCGCTTTTTTCCTTCTTTTTTCCAAAGACTAATAGGTAAAAGAATAAGCAACATTAGGGTTTTTGAACTCAACTATATTATCTCAGAAGTACTTAAGGACTTAGCAGCCATTTGCTGTCATTTACTGGGAACAGTACTGCTTGAAACATTGTAAAAGGGGTCCTTCCTTGTTAATCAAGGGCTAGTTATGCAACACTTCTGTATCTAACATTTTTTCGTCTCCTAAGAAAACTATTTTTATTTATTAGCAACATTTCCAGATTTAATAACCCTGGCATGTGCTACTCATTTACAATGAATGCAAGATCTTAGGTGAATACGCACTTTGAGGTGATGTTTCTTTTAACATCAATGATGTTATGATTGCAGAAAATACACTGGAATGGCTGCCAACCATGTTTCAAACTGCCAGGACTGCTACAGAAAAGTAAGAATTGTTCCTCTTTTACAGCTTTGGACATTTTATACTGTTGGAGTCCAAGGACTTGTGTATTTCCCAGATGCAGCTGGCTGTTCTTGCTGTCATACATTCCACTACATTTCTTTACTGATTGCTTTATCACATCTAGTTTGCTCATATATCTTTGAGATAGCATTTTAAGGCACTAATTTTACAGCTTTTTAATCTGCCTTGCTTACTGAGAAAATAAAAAGGAATTTTTGCATGGTAAATGTACTAGGTCTTGATGCAGCAGTGATGATTCGAGAAAGGGAAATAGCAGAGGGTGGAGGGACTGCACAATTTCTTTGCTCTTCCATCTACTATACAGCATACGTCATACTAGATAGTGTTAACAGGGTTGGGGAGAAGGAACAGAGAACAGAGAGAGAAAGCGAAGGGAAGAGAGGGGGCTGAACTCCTTTCTGTACACTGTTAAATTTACTCTTGGCAAAAACATCTCACAAAGTCAGCAAGATTGTCCTGAGAGAAAATCCAGTGTGGGAGACAATTAGGGATGCTGCTCAAGAAAAAAGGGCCTGGTGAAATAAAAGGCAGTACTGATTCGGAGTTTAGAATTCCCTAATTCCCCTCCCCTCGTCCCTGGCTCTCATGATTTTGAATGAAACATTAATACTGCTTCAGATGCTTCTTTCCTCCAAGGCCAATCAGCTGCTCGGCAGGGCGTGAAGCGGTTGTTCATTTGAACAGCTAACGAGGGAGTGGAAGGACAGAGCTAATTCTAAGGCTTTTCAAGCACTGCTGAAGCTCACATTTGCCTTGACACACAGGGAATGACTTGAAGAGCCTCTCTCTGCTTTCGAATAAGAGAAGTGGTGCTGTATTAGTTCTGCGTAACAAGCTGGGCTTGTCAGAAGAGATAGTTTTTCTTGATACGACCATAAACATAGTTTTAAGATTGGAGTAGACACCTCATCCTGCTTAGTACCACGGCCAAAACTACCACTAGAAATCTTTCCCATAAAGAGGGGTACAGAAAAAAAGGAGGTAAAACAGCAAAACCACTGAAAACTTCAAATCCCAAGACTTCCATTTTGACAAATTTCTGTTCCTTCTTCCCTCAGTGCACAGAGTCTTTAGGATGAGAAGTGAATTCGGAAATTGAATTTTAGATGTTCCTGAAGGTGAAAAATTGCTTCTACCCGATTTGGGAAGGAAAAAAGGTTGAGGTGGCTGAAGGTGTTGCTGGTTCTGTTGCTATTAAGGTCTGTTCTAGTTTCCAGCTCCCAAGAAAAACAGAAAAGAAGGAAGAAAAATACATCAAAGGAAGAAAGAGCAGTTTTTGTTCACAGTGCTGGGTCTCACTTGTAACACTATACCACAGAAGGACAGATACAGTAATTACTATCAAATTGCTGTGGCAAACCTATACCTGTGCACAGCTATTCTGGGCACTGCTTTTAGCTATTTTATCGTCACTGGCTCATAGCAGCAGTATGAAAGAAATCATCTTGACTCGTCAAATCACTCTTTATAACATAACGACAACAGAACAAGAGACAGGTAAAGAATGAATAAGGTAGGCAGGAACAAGACATTAACTTGAGAATGAGAGCAGATATAAAAACGTTACACCTTCTGCAGTTAACAGAAGCTGGCAGGAACAGTGATGCTGCTGCATAGGAAAGAGCCCAGGTGACAGGTTTTCTTTATGAGGTGAAGCCACAATGGCCAAGGTTTCTCTTTCCTGCTTAGCCACAGCCCTACTGTCAGTGTCAAATCATGCGTTCTCAGACAGCCTTACCAAACCCTGAACCCTCAAAAAAAAAAAAAAAAAAAAAAAGCAATGAGGATCTAATCAGACCCCATGACATGCAAAGCATTTGGAAAGATCTGCTTTTATCTTTTTCTACAGAGAACTCTCCAAAGAAGCTCAAAAGGCTTTTAAATTCAGGAAAAAGGCAAATTTTAGTGTAATATAAAACAAATATAAATTCTTACAACAGAGGTATAACAAGGTATATCCACAACTTTTCCTGTCTACTATGTCCTTGTAGGTAGGTCCTCAAAATCCCAGGCTTCATTAACACTGGTTTCCAAGTGGCAGTGAATCTGCTTGGTGCTCTTTGCCCCTTAGGAACACAAGTGATGTCTCTCCCTTCAGAGGTCTGGCTGCCTGTTCTGCTCCTCATGTCCATCTCCTGAGCAGCACAAGCGACAGGCTTCATACTCATAGCTGCTGCACCATGAGGTTTCACCCCTCTTTCTTTTGGAACAGCTATAAATTTAGAACAAACAAAATCCAATTAAAAAAAAATAGGTCAAGCCCTTACCTTTCTGTTTACCAGCCAAGCCTAATTTCTGGTCTCCATATTTGTTTTTTGACTCATCAATCATCATTAATATTTGTCAATTTAAAAAAAAAAAAAAAAAAAAAAAAGATGAAAAGTTTAAGTTAGACTTTTGTTACTCTGGATGCCTTAGTGGCATCTGCAGAAATAGGAGCCTTTCCTGATGGCATGATCTACTGCAGAAGAGAGGACAATCATAGAATTAAACAAAATTGGAGCTATTAGTTTAGATTTGTGTCTTATATTACCCCAAGCAAATTGGTAAAACTTAAAAAAAATAGTACTGATAAGAGAATTTTCTGTTCAGAGCTTTCCGTATTTTTTTAAGTAATACCAGATCTGTTTTCTCTTGTATTTGGTTGCTAATGGACTAAAAGCTCTTTTCAGCAGGTGAGAATTGCCATAATGCCACTGCTACATATCCTACATCAGCCCTACTATGGGGAATAGAACAGCACTCAGCGAGAGCAAACTCAATACCTGCTTTATTTCCCTGTAGCCAGGCTCAGGAAACACACTCTTCCTTTACGCTGTGCAGAGAGACCTTCGCATAATGAATACCTGAGATCACCCTATTTATGGTAGGCTTCCCTAAAATAATAGGCTAACTAGGCATTGAGTTTATCTATTGAACTTCTTTAGGGGAAAAAAAATATTCTCTTTTAAATGGGTAAAATGTCTGCTACAAATGGACACAGAAGATTTTAAGACTGTTGGTCTCATTGATCATTTTCTAATTAGCATTGTACATTCTGTATATTATAGTAGGATAATTCTTACTGAATTACAACATCTAATTATTTATATAATTTGATAGATGTGAGAAACACCTTTTGTAATATCTTAATATGTCTTTGTGAAACCATTAACTCCATAGACATGAACCTTTTGCAAATTACAAAGTAGAAAGTTTTAAAATGGGACTCTAAAGAGAACTTTATACAGCTGTGGCCAGATGCCCAATGAGATAATCTGTGTGTAAAATGGGTCAAACATTATAATTGATTGATTAAACAGCACTATAATGACATTCTGAAATTACACTAAATGCAAGGAGAAAACAAACTGTACTGTTGAGGTCAGAGACTTAAACACAGATGAATTAAAGATATTAGAAATATGGGCAGTAAATAAAAGGAGATGCTGCTTGAGAAATGGAGTAGGAGCACCCAGATGAAAAAACATCTGAAACACAGGTATATAAACACACAATCTAGAAAACCAATGGAGAAACCAGACACAAAGTAACCTGGGTGGGAATGATGATGACTGGTTTACAAGAAGAAATTTTAAAAGACAAATATTTAGTGTTTCGTATACACACAAAAAACATCCATCACATAAGGAAGGGAAATATTTGGGGTGCTTCACAGACAGTAAGATAGAATTAAGAAATTTTGAACAAACTTTCTGATGGAAATGTAGCAAACTGAGGAAACATATTTCCAAGGGAAGTCAGTAAGGCGTTCTTTTTGTGTGCATGTAAAACTAAACTAGAAGAGAAAAAAGTGAGAAAGTATACTGGAAGGAATGATCCTATTTCAAATCCTAATTCTTAATATTTTACATGCCCTTTGAAAGTTTTAACTCCAAAATCATTAGTGCCTGACTTTTTTGGTTAGTATTGTGGATTTACATCAATAATCTAAAAGCTTATTCTGACAGATTATGTATTCTTGGACTCTTCCAATGTTTATCTTTGGTAGACACACATCAACTGTAAATTGGCTCAAGACATACAGACGTATAGGCCAGTTTCAACTGCAGCCACTGAATTTCTGAATTCCCACTAACTACAGGAAGTTTACAAGATAAAATCCTGTAGCAGACATGTCTGCTGAAGGAAACCAAACTGATTTTATTTGGCTGATGAATATCTAAAATTCCCGAAAAATGCAGCTGAATGTATCAAGCAACTTAAACCACACAAGATTCAGTGTGATTACAATAGCTAATGTAACAAATGTGCAAACCACCAGCTGTTATATATAACATTTTCTTTATGTGACAGAATTTTTTCTGTACTCTCCAGATAAATGGATCAATTATTCACTACTTAACAGTACTACCGAACATGCAAAAAAGATTTATCTTGTAAGATGATGAACTTTAGGAATCACAGGTTTTACAAGTTGCAACTGACAGCATTTTAATGAAAAATCCTTCCTTCTGTAATTAATTGTTCTAAATTCTTATCCCTTGAACTAAAATTTTGTTAGCAATATGAAAGGGACATACAGCTTTAGACCAAAATAATCTCTCTTTATCTCTTTGGTCTAAACAAAGCCAGAAAAGAGCTTAAATTAATGACAAAATGTAGCAAAAGATGCACAATACAATGTTCTTAAGTACAGCTTTGCACTAAACCAACAACGATCATTAATTTTACTGGGGGAAGAACTAAAACCTAGAAGTGTGGTTTCAAACATAAATACATAAATTACAGTTTATGTCCAACCTCTACTTGCTACACACCCAAGATGCTATAGTGCGGCACAGCCTCAAGACTGAATTTAACCAGATCAGCTGTTATGACAGCAGTAATTTTGGACTTACATTTCCAGGTCTCTGAACTGTTGGTGTACTTAAACTCTCACAAATTTGGAAAGGAAATTTCCAGAAAGCTATCTGCTGTGGCCGATCATTTGTACTTGGGTCACTAAATGTATGGATCATTGAAAAATGGCGTTATTGTAACACAGGTTCATATTTATTGAAGAATTAATGACCTATAAATCTATCACAGTAACACCTCTACTTAAGTGATCAGAGCTTTGTGCCTCCAAATGTAAACTGTTACCTGCAGAAAGTTTATGGATATTTCTTAGGAAACTATAATTAGCAAATTCTTTCCCCTCTCCTTCCCTGTCTAGGAGGAATGTGCAAATCCCATTGAAATAAAGAGTTATGACAAATGCAGTGATAAAGTTTTAGTGGCAACTACAGTCATATGTACAAGGGCTAAATTTAGCCTACTGTTTTTCATCAGCAAAACTGGCATTTAAGATAAGAATTCAGGTGTAAGAAAAACGGTATGCTATTTAGCCATGCTTATTTTTAAAAGGTTGATGTTTTTGTCATTACTCTTTAGCTATTTTCAGTGATATATATTTTTGTTACTCAGAGTTCAAAATAACAATTTTCTTTAATGTTCACCACACATTTGGAAAAGACTTGCATAAACTGTGGGATGACTGTAGAGATAACTGACTTCTAACTCAACTGGTATGTTATTCTAGTTTTTAGGAATACTTCACAAATCTGCTTGCGATGACTTCAGTAAAGAAGTATTATTTTTATATATACAATGAATATAGTATATGAGTAAACTTACTTTTTTTCATTAAATACAAAGGGACACTTTGGTTCTCGAAACCCAAAGCAACTTGGGCCTCACGCTTCATTCAGTTGACATCATGTCAGTGAATATGATTCATTCTTGTTCTCTGTCTTGCAAAGAGTTTTGCTCTAGCATGACATACAGAATACTATCAATTTGGAGTGGCAGCATTTTACACTCATTTTGTAGGGGGAAAGTGAAATTAAAATACAGAAAGCAATGGCTCATATTGAGTAAAATAAAAATAAAAAACATACTGAAAGTTATTTCACCCACTCAAATCTTTTTCATGTCTTTACAACTTCTAAATGCTTTTTTGCATTTATCTAGATAAATCTAGACGTACTTAGCATCTTGATGAAACTCTGCAGCCTGATATGTTCCTGAAAGTTTGCGGGGGGGTGGTGGATAAATCAATAAGTCATTTGAGTTACAAAAATTTAAAAATACCCTCTTAAGAAATTAAGCCACTTTCTGAAGACAGGTTTTGTTTTTAAACTCAGTTCTGAATTAAAGGGAAGCTTGCTGGGATACTATTTAATTGCAAGTATTAGCTTCCTAGGAAATGACCAGTCTATCGGAATGATACTCTCCACAGAAAACCTTGGCTCTCACATTCCACCTGTGGGCTGGGAGGCCACACTTACATCAGTCCATTTTGTTTCTTTGTGCTTTTCTCTCTCCTGAAATTGGAAGTATACATTAAGAAATAAAGTACTGATTTATAAGATTCTTAAATTCTACTGCAAGATCATAACTGCACCTTCTCATACATTGTGTCATCCATCACATTTCCATGCCCACATTTTTTAGTTTCTTGACTGTCAACTATCTTTACCTCCATTAAGTACTAAAATCTAACTTTCTGTCACTGTACAATATCGATCTCGTCCTTATGACCTGTAGCATACTTTATGCCTAATGGCCATCGCTATACCCACAATATTCACCATGTAGTCTGTTTTAGCATCTATTAGTCAATTTTAAAGCACGTAATTAAGAATATTTTAGGACCTTACTGGCTCATCCTCAAGATGTGCAATCTAACACAACAGAAAAGGAGAGCAAACTTTACTTTTTATTTCTGTTCATTTTTCCACTACGAAATTAATGAAATTCATTATGATTAATGACCTAGAGTTTTTTTATATCCTTCATCTTTGTAAGCATCTTTTTTATCCAGTCCTCAGGTTCACAACAGCTTCCTCTGACCTTTTTAAATATTTCATTCCAAGTTTTTAAGGGTTGCCTACTTTTTAACTAAAGGAAGAAAAATTCAATCTGTAGAATTGTGCTAAGCAGATGAAGTTTTGTGTAAGACAATCTCAGTGTGCAACTCTTTTCTTTATATAACTTAATTTTACTGATATTCAGCAAATGCCAGGAAACATATAACTATGCATTAAGCACTTTGTTGCTATATCTAGCAGTCACTGGAAAGTATGCAGGCAGCACAAGTTGCTGCAAAGTTGGCAAAACACTACAACAAAAGGCTGTGCAGAAATTCATCAGGTCTACAAAGAGCAATGGCAGCCTACCACTCCCATCTCTGGGAAGCTGTTGTTTTTAAAAACAAAGGCTCACTACAGGACAAAACAAACAAAAAAATCCAGTAAGACCCAGAATGACCTACACCCAAGAACTACAACGATAACTAGTGGCAAAACATCTGAAATGCAACTCTAAAGCAGTCAAATCAGCTACAATGGAAGTGGAATTGACAGTCATGTACCAGGTAGACTGAGAACCAGGCACTAGCTCCAGCCACCAATAGACTTTTAACTCTCTTCTATGCCAAACTCTAAACTATTCTAGATCAAAACCATGTAACTCTTCATCTTGATTCCCACCCCCCCCCCTCCCCCAAGTGTCCATCTTTTTAAAAGTCCAAAGTCACATTGTACAAAAACATACACACCCTTTCTGGCAGGCTTGATTCATGCCACACCAAGGTTTTCAGTTAAGAAGTTGCAAGGTAAACCTATTAGAGAAATGGACCACACGAAAATGTAACTTTCTTTGGTCTTAATTCCTCTTTTAATAGTCAGTCTCTCCATTAAGATTTTCTGCCTTCATGAGATTTGGGGGGGTTTTTTTGGTGGTGGATTTTTTTTCTTTTGGGTTTTTTTTTTTAAACATCAGTATAATTCTTCTAGTCAAGCAACTTCCATCCCTCATCTACAATATTTGTTTTATCTGGTGTCATGGGGTGATATTACATGATCTTGAGTGACTGTTTCCAAATGCCCATATGCCTAACACAGTATTAACTCAAATATCTTTAAGAGGTCCATATGATTCTCCCTCATGAATGTATTACATACTTGGTGTGCTTAGACTTAGCAAATTACCCTCATAAAACCCTTCTATGATCTAGAAGTGTTATCAAAATTTTACAAATAGGGAATGGAAGAATGGAACAGACAAAGATCCAGCTTATTAAGGTATCTAAATGCTTAAGGATGCCTACTGGGATTTTCAAGGGTGCTCTGACATGTAACTCTTATTGAACTACTTGAAGATTTTTCAGTAAATGCCTAATTTGCATTTTTAGTTTTCTGAAAACCTTTAAAATCTGACTCACCCACGTCACCCTTTAAATCCAGTGGACCCGCACGTTAAACCTGAAACTCATTAGCCCTTAAACTTACGCTCTAAGCACTGTGCAGTACTTCCCATAATAGGACAAATGACTTGAAAAATAAAGATGCTGTGCATACCACAAGCATCCAGTGCCCTCCTGTCCCCCTCCCTCCTGCCCTCCCGGTCTGAGTCCCACACCAAATACTGAGACAGCCGGGAGCCCCACAGCCAACTGCATCAGATGTCAGGCAAGAAACGAGCGGATCTCCAGGGATCTGGCTGCTCAGTGCCACGACTGAGGGGCACCAGGAGGGTGAGCTTGTAGACAAACCCTGGTAGCAGGCTCAGCAACCCCTCAGCTCCCTCCCTCCCTCCCTCAATTAGGGTTTCCTTCTTCCAATACCTAGTGCACCTGTACAGCCCCCCTACCACTCACGTGACAGCGCCCACATACACAAACGGCTAAAACCAAATGTGCTGTAAAATCACCTGTAACCACCAGCTATTTGGGTTTAGGCAAGTAGCCACTTTATTGCAGAAAAACTTCTATAAGCATGGGGAAATGCTTTAATTCCTGTACAAAAGCTAATCATGTATGTTTTCTAGCTGCACTTTTCTCAACTCTCACAAAGTTGCACACGTTTTTAGACAACTCTTTTGGCTGGCCTAGAAGGAAGATACTCAGTTTGGCTAATGCACATCACTTTCACACAGCAGGGGGAAGTTATAACAAGGATACCTTCATCTTTTGCCTAGTTCTGCCAAGAAGATGCTGTCTTTCAGCCCAGGTTTTCTTCATGTCCCTATGTTTAAACCACTAGTAGCTGAAAAGTGAATGGATCAGCAATCAGGGCTTTTTAATGGCATTTCGCCATTGTTAGGTCAATGAAACTCACTATGTAAATCACACTGGATTTGGTTATGGACTACCCTTTGACTGTGAATTGTATTACTTCTTTTTGGAAGTCATGTACGCTGTCTTCTTACAGCCCATACCATCACATCCAAGGACCAGCTAAACAAACCACATGGGCAGCCAGTTTACCGGGACAATATATGTATTTTAATCAAAGAAATATAAGATAAGGTAAATTAATAAATTCCTGACACTGCTACCCTACAGAAGTGGTTTCCAAGTCAGGGCTTATGGATAACATGTTGCCTGATAGACCCTCTGAGACTGGCTGCAGCTGCAAAAAATAAAAATGTTAAAATTGAGGCCAATAGGAAGACGCTGCCTGCAGCATAATTGCTCACCGTTGCTGCACCTTGGCTGGCGAAGGTTAGGGACCACTGCTCTGTGTAATTGAGCAGGTTTGCAACAATACTGGAAGGCTGTTGTATAATAATGGTTTAAGCAAATCAGGCAGAAATAAATACAGCTTTCTTTTTTTTTTTTTTTAAATCTTTAGGTAGAGGTGATAAATTTTTACTGAGAATACCATGTTTTAAAAACGCTTCCAAACAGATGCCAGGTACTCTTTTTGCCCAAGGCTGATAGAAAAAAAGCAGGTAGCTTCTGAAAGAAATCGGAAAAGCTGTTATCCAAGTAGCTGAGGTTAAAGCCTCCATATGCATTTCAAGTAATTTAGTATTCAAAGTGAGCACTGATTTAAGTAGACATTTTTGGAATCATCACCTGATATACAAATATGTGATTGATCCCTTGGTAAATGAAAATTACAGAAAATCACAGGTGTCTGTCACAAAAATTACTGCTTATATGAACAAAGCAATTAAGTCTGCCTATATGAACAAAACAATTAAATTTGCCTAATTTTAAAGAATCCTTATCAAACATTGCATGAATCACTTTCATTTGAATATTTTTAAGTGCGTGAAAAGACAGAATGGCTGCAAATAGCTTTGGATACAAGCGAACTGAATGTCGGATTATTCCTTATTCATTTATTGTGATAGCAGATCTTTTTTTACCCCCATTTTTTTTTCTTAGTTTTACTTGTTTCCTCCAGGCCTTTTAGCGTATCCAAGCATCTGTCAGTAAGTTGCACTCTAAGTGTTACTTCAGACTCACCAAATTACAGAAAAATATTTAAGAACAGAGTGTCATTAGACTGCCCTATGCTAAATGAACTAATTTATTTCAGAGAATATTAAAGAAATTAATACTGTGCAGTGCTGATCTAACAGCAAGGCTTTCCAATACTGCAAACATTTATCAACTTCTCTTTTAACTCTCTAAATTTCTCCTCATACTGAGCAAACTCAACTTGATGATGTAAAAATAAATAAATATAATAAACTCCTACTTCACATTGCAATTTGCCTTTCCCTTACATCCAGAGATGTACAGAACATCATCAATCTTCCAACATTTTTGCGCAGCTGGAGCTCAGCTTCCTTATTAAAAAGCTTCCTTAAGTTAAAGTTTTTAAGTCAGAGTGTTATCGTAAGATATGAAAAGGCAACCATAATCCAGACACAGACCCGCTCAAGAGTACACCCTGTCAGACCTACAACCCCCACATCTGCTACAGAAATGCAAGAAATAGTCTTTTTATCTTGCGAAATACAGAACTGGAAAGTTAGGTTAAATTGTGTTGCATTTAAACTGAGCTCCAACCTTCCCCGTTTTCGCAATGAAAGCCAGCCTGGCGGCGGGGGCCGGGGCAGCACCAGCCGAGCCCCCCGGGCGTCTGACACTGCAGCTCGCTCCGGAGGAGGCACCGCCGGGCCGGGAGGCTCCGACCCGCCCCGGGGCCGGGCGGGGCCGAGGCAGGCGAGGGGGGGGGGACGCGCTGGCCAGCTGAGGCAGAAAGTTGCCCGCCAGCCCGCCCGCACCCCGCGCCGCCGGCACTGGCACCGGGGCGGCGACCCCCCGCTCCGGCGGGGAGCGCTGCCCCACGCGGGGCTCGCCTGGAACGGGGACCCGGCGGCACCGGGCGGAGCGGCGGGCAGCCGAGCCCAGAGCAGCGTCCTCCCCCGGCCAGACCGGGACAGATCCCCCCAGCCCCGGGCTCGTGGGAGCACGCACCCCCGCCACCCCCCACCCCGATTCCTCCCTCCCCGGCCGCTCGCACCCCGGGGCAGCCCCCGCCGTGCCGGCAGGCCTCGCCCCGCGGTACCCGGCCTCCGAGGGATGCTCGGGGACGTCCGCCCTCCTCCCGTAGCCAGGGGACGGGGCGGGGAACGGGGGGGCCGCCGGTGCGGGCGCCCAGCCCCGCAGCCCTGACGGCAGCGGCGGCCGTACCTGAGTCGGTGAGGCGGGGCCGCGCTCTGTCCCGCAGGTAGTAGATGAAATCCCGGCAGTTCTCGTTCTCCACCGCCCCGACGGAGCACAGCTCGGCCAGCAGCTGCAGCGCTTTCTGGCAGATCTCGTCCTCCCTGGCGCCGGGCATCGCCCCCCAGCATCCTCGGGAGCGGAGCGGAGCCCTGCGGTCAGGCGCCGCGCCGCTGCCCGCCGCCCGCCTGCAGCCGCCCGCGCCGCCGGGCCGCCGCCCGCATCCCCCGCCAGCGGCGCCCGCCCCGCCGGGCCGGGCCGGGCCGGGCCGCCCGCCGCTCCCCCCCGCTCCGCCGCTCCCCCCCTCTCCGCCGCTGCCGGCGTCGTCCCGCCGCCTCCTGCGCGCCGCTGCCGGGGGCGGGGGGGTCCCACCAGTTGAACGCGAGGGCGGGGAGGGCCGGCGCCGCGACCGCCCAGCCGCGCTGGCGCAGCTCTGCCCCGCGGCGGGAGCGGGCGGGGGCCGGCCGTGCTGTGCCCCGGGCCCGCCGTGCCCGCCCCCCCCGGCCCGCGTCCCGCCGGGGGCCCCGCTCGGATCTGCGGCCGTGCCCGAGAACTTTGGGAAGCGGCGGAGGGTCCGGCGGAGGAGGGTCCTGAACGCGGGTCCTGGTGGGCAGCTCCTCGCCCTCCTCCTCTCCATCACTGGCCGGGCCCAATCCTCCGCTCCGCGCGTCACCTGAACGAACAGTTTGTTAAATACCGTGTGCTTTGTGTGCCCCCCTGCCTGCTCCTGCTCAGAAATTGTTCCCTTCGCTCGGCTAATTGTCCTGAAATCGCTCCCTATCAATAATGCGTGCCCTCACTGTCGGGAACCTAGCGGAGGGGAAAATGTCCGAAATTCACTCTGGCGTCCTTCAGCGGGCCTGGGCGATGGCTTAGAAAGAGTTAAAGCAGGGATGAGAAGTCTCAGCACCTGAGAACCGGCCATAGCAGGAGGGGAAGGCAGGAGAGCCCTCGCTGGAGGAGGGGGAGCTGAAACGCCGTCTGCCATGGAACATGTTTATCCTGACGAGTAGGAGATTTGTCAGGTGCTGCTTCGCTTTCTGGATTTGTAGGCAGGGAGGCTGGTGGGTGTCATGAGGGGAAAAGCTGAGAACTGGCTGCTCCGTTTAACTTAATTTTCTCTCTCTCTCTCTCCCTTTTATAATAGTTTAAGCAAATATCAGAGGCCATGATGAGCTTGGAAAGTTCGGAGTGTGGATGTTCAGCCTACTGTTTAAAGACTGGTGATAACGGTTCTAGAAATAGCGTAGACAGCAGCATCTTCTAGTAGAAGCTTGCTTTCTTTTTTAGGGAAACAAGTGTATCGTTGAAATAAGATTTATTCTGCGAATGGAGTGGATGTTAGCAACAAAAGTTGTTTACTAGTATAACTTGTTATCTCCTAGTGCTCTGGCAGCATTGCTTATGTCTCAAAGGCATTACTTTTTTTCCCTCACTTTTATAAGAAAAATTATGCCTGTAAAACATGACTATGTAAGCCAGGTATAATTCCATCAGTAAACAAGCAACTCTTTCATGCTGGCTTGTTATTAGGAATTAATAATAGATAATGAAATGGTACGTAGCTGTTATAGTTGTTGAGGTCATATCTTTGAAGCCCAGAGATTTCTATGATGTAAGTATATGTTTTCACATCTAAGCATAGGGAAACTTCCTACTAGTCTCAATAAATGCTGCACAAATATTTATCTTGGTGCTGGAAATACCAACGTGATTGGCTTGCTTCCCCAGGCATGCAGGGAGGGGGTGAAGAGAGACAATTCTAAAGAGGTACTGTCAGTCACAGATCTTTCTCTGAAACGAAGGACTAGGCTTTTGCAGTACTGCTGCTCTTCCTACTTCAGTGAAACAGGTAAAACGTAAAGGACTTGGTAGAACCAGAGATACCAGAATCCCTTTTGGGGAAAAAGAGCTTCAGGAGAGCTAGTGAATTATTCATACGTGCGTAAGCTCTCTAGGGGTAGAAACTTTTTCATCTGTAAAACAAAATCAAGTCCTGGCCAGTGCTGACAATATGTAATAAAGAGGAGGAAAGACAGAGGAGCTATCAAAGACCACTGAGAGAGACATCAGTGCAGTCCAAGTAGTCCAGCGATCATGTGTGACAAGATTCTGAATTACTGTACAATTTGTGCATTGTGACTCATTGAGGCAGTTTATTTGGCTATGTTTTGGTAGTTTGGCCCTGACCTAGATGGCTGTGCTGTTCTATAGCTTGTACTCTGTCCAGGATAGACAAATACATCAACTGCAAAGTGATATTAATGCATTTACTAGAGTGTGGTTTTTATCCTGTGGGACCACAAGCCCATCACTGGCCTGGGATTCTAGCTTGCCCCGGAGTGACAGCCTGGTGATGAACTGGTAATTTCTTTACCTTTCTCCTATAACTAAAATATCTTGCTTCATTTTTTAAATAGCAGCCATTTGAAGGTGCTGAGATGTTTGTAATGCAGATGGTGAGAGCTGGAAATTTTTCAGTCTGGTGGAGGAAAGACCATGAAATTGTTTGGACATCACTGCTAGTAAACAAAGGCATCTATTCTCAAAAGCTCTGAGCAAGTACTAAGTGCACTGCATAAGCAAATGCCCATGTCTCTTTCTGGAGATAACAGCAGTAAATGTAATCTGCTGTGTCTCAAAGCAAATGCAACTTTTCCTTCCCGTGGTTGTTTGTGAAAACTGGGTTATGTCTGCCATTTTGTCATCATCAGTTGCATGTTTCTGTTCTTGCAGGCACCTCTAGTTGTGATGAGTTTACTCTTGTGTCAGCTGCAGATTTTGCCCGTTCAGGGGATTGTGTTATGTTTGAGATCCCTAGTGAATGCTGTGCTAATTAACTTTGGTCCTAGAAGGGCATTGCATGATGCAGGGGGACAGTCCTGTTAACCTTCTCCTGAGAGTTACGACTTGTACTGACCATAAGTCTATTTTTTTCTGTTTAGCTCAGAGCTGCCCTCACACAATACAATGTACTCAGAAGTTAGGAAAAAAAATCCCCAAGCCTGCTACACACGGAGTCAGAATAAGTTTAACTGTTTGACCTACAACAGTTCTGTCATCATCAATTGACATGTTCTTCTTTCTTTTCTTGAAATAAAGCTTTTCCCCAGTGTTCTGGCAGTAACACAAGGGTTGCTTGGCAATGAAATCATCTTCAAAGCTAAGGCGTTCATGAAACGAATGCCTTTCTGGAAGAAACTAAGGCAACTTGCATCAGAATTTTTATTATGGCTATGCTGCAACCAGAACTTATCAAATATTTGTATCAAGTGTTTATAATTGTTTGACATTGACCACAAATAGGTGTATATAGCTCACCATGTTAATACTTTTTTTTTAAGAAAAGGGAAGAAAGAAGCCCTGTGTATGTCACGAAATCAAGGAAATGC
This sequence comes from Strix uralensis, assembly GCF_047716275.1. Lineage (NCBI taxonomy): Eukaryota > Metazoa > Chordata > Aves > Strigiformes > Strigidae > Strix > Strix uralensis. Next base: position 2,722,793 of record NC_133986.1, read on the forward strand.
AGAGTAGAAAACTTACTAAATGCAACATGACAATCAGGGGGTTTTTTAGTGTTGGCTTTTTTTTTTTTTCAAAAGTCAAAGTGGATGAACTATGTGATTAAAGAGTAGGACGAAAAGGCAGAGATCAGGGAGGACATTTCTCTAAAGGCAGTCACCTGAAGTCCAGCCTGGAGAAGGAAAATGTCATTGTAAGACCAAAGATTGATAGATCTATCAAGTCTTTCTGTTATTGGCTGTACCAGACTCTCTTCCTCACTCTCCCTCATATATGCATATACTCTTTACCCTCTGTTCTTAATAGTTATATATTTTTATGCTACTGAAGAGCAGAAAATACTTAGGTGAACGTATAAGAAATAGAAATGCGGGTAACTGAGTTTTTGCGAGATGGTGCTTTTCCGGGCAGCTTCATTCTTGAGATGCATTAGTATTCTTCACAGAAGGCTTTAGGAATGCTTTTAGGGGGAGGGTAGTTAGAAAATAGGTATGCCCCCATCTGGGTTTTTTTACTCATCATTGAATGCTAGAGGTCATACGGAAACAGGTTAGTGTTAACTGAAGAGAAGTTGATGTCATCATTTTGAGAATGTCTTATAGAGCTTCGATAGCTGTTCTTGGGTGCAGCTAATGATATGGAGATGTTTAAAGACTTTGAGATCCATATTAAATACTGTGATGAAGGAACATGAGAAGGGATGGTGGTGTATTTACATCATGGTATTTATAAAAACTGAAGGCTTTTTATGTGGAATCACATGTCATTTATTGACATCTGTTCAGATTTTTAAAACATTGTGCATAAAACCGGTGTTGAACACTGGATAGCACAAAGCTTTGTTCTTTCCTCTGCAGGAGGCCTGTAAGCTGTTCCTATGTCAGAATTAGTAAAATGCCATTACGGAGTTTTCTGAATGATGGTAGGTAGGTTGCTTTCTCACAGCAGGTCCTAAAGGAAGAGCAAAATGTCTATCCAGCATTAAGCAGAAAAAAGTATGTCAAATCTCTTAGATACCATCAAGCGTCCCTAGAAGCCGTACTGTATTAGAGGATTAGCAATATGCATCTGACAGCCAATGTCCTGATGCCACTGGGGCCCAGCTACATTTTATGAAGTGAGTTGAAGGGGTGTAGATAATGAGTGAGTTGTTTGAAAGAAGGTTATGAGAAAAAGCAAGACAGGTACTTTAAGTCTACTGTAGCTCATCAGTGGGATTTTTTGGGGAGCTTTGTTTCATTGTTTTTTTCCCCATGTTGCCATTGGATAAAGCTTTACTGCCTAGGGAAGAGAAAGACATGCCAGCTACAAATAGAAGATACTGCCCAGAAGACTGTAAACAGTGTTACATGAATACAAGCTATTTCAGATGATGGATCATTTTCAACTTTTATGACCTTTTTATAGCAGATAACCATTTTTTTCTTGATCTTCATACCCCTCACGTTGTTAATAGAGGGGACTCTGGGTGCTGTAGCTTGTCATCTGCTACTTTCATCTATTTTAAAGAAAGCTTCCTCAAAACTAGAGAAAACACATCTTCTCTTCTGATTTGACTTTAATTCTAATTTGACAATCTTTTCCTTGACAGCTTTTGCAACCACTACTGGGGAAAAAAAAAAAAAGTTTACTGAATAATTCAGTCTCGAGAGTGAATTGAGCTTGAGGAGAACTGTTGAATTCCCAAGTCTGTGGTCTGCGGTTTTTGTTATTGACTGCTCACATGGATTTAAAGTCCTGTCTCCACAGTCAGTGTTTTTTATCTCCCCTTTGGATGCTGCAATTTTGTCTAGCTTTCTGTCCCTTAATGCCAGCTCTCTTATCTTGTGAATAAACATATGAAGAACCTTCAAAGGGCCTTCCTACTACTAAGGGGAGCCATAGTTAGTGTGCTACACCGAGCTCCTTTCTAGCTGAAGTTCTGCGTATATCTATGCAACTATAAATCAGAATTTGACCCTGGACCTGAATGTTGAAGAGAGTCCAATAAAAGTTCATGGAGTCAGCACACTGAATATGAAGCCATCTTTTCTGACTTCTAAGGTCTGGTGTTTTTTTCCTGTTCTATGGGAAATTATTCTTGAGACTTTTCCTTAATGCTTGCCCATTAATTGATGCTGCTTTTATTACAAATAATACATGAAGGCATGGTGTGAAAGGAGGGGACTGATATCCCAGACATTAATAATCAAGCAAACACCTTAGTTTTACCTTGCAAGTAAAGGATGGTCCAATAACCAAATCATAACCCATGATGTCTTTCTTTTACTGCTAAAGCGTGTTCCCTAAACTGCACTGTAACTGTAGCGAGGTTGGAGGCACAATTCTGTCTTGGTCTCTAATAGCTAGAGTTATTCTCAGATAAAGAGCAAAAGTGTTGACCTTTACATTGCTTGGTGGACCATTGTTTAGAAAAAGGGAATATGCTGAAAGGAGTTCTCCTACGTTAACCTGGACAACCATGGCACTGTTCTTTTCTGAGGCACTGTTCCTAGTGTCCTCCCCTCATGTGCTGAAGCATCCAAATCCTTAAGGAAGATGAAAGCTTGATATCTGAAAAGAATCTCCTGAAAATGGGGTATCTTACTCATTCCAGATATACCAATGAAGTTTGTTATTTATATTAACATGCTGATGGGAGCCAGACGATAACAAGGTAGGAGTTGGTCCTGTACTTTATGCATCGATGGTCAAGAAGTGAAAAAAATATAAATCTATATCATTTGAGTATTTGTAAATGCATAAAAAATAGAGTCTATTTTCTGCAAGGTGGAATGATGTTGTGATAAATGTCACTGAACGTAGCTTGTACAGAAAAAAAAGTCTAGCTAATATTCAGGATTGTATATAAAACCTGAACCAGGCTTAGCTAACCTTAAAGCCACGGAATAAAGTAAATGTTATTACCTCTAAAGCATTTTTTTTCTTAGTTGGAGAAGCAGAATCATCTGCGACAAAAATTAGTCTGAAAATTGGTATCATACTGTCTAGTAGAACCTTTATATAATTAACTCTTATTGATGGTCTCACTCAGTGGTACAGTTCATATGAGTAAATATGTAAGAGCTCAATCATAATGTGGACTACAGGAAAGCTCTGCTAATGTATTTCCACTCAGCTGCTTACAGCTGCATGTTACTATTTCCTAACCAAAAGAAGGAATAAAAATATTTTGTGGTTTTATGGCTTATAGCTTGATGAATTTGTAAGAGAATGCCAAGTAGCTTTCGGTGAGGAGGATGTAGTCCCTTACCTTTGAACCTTAAAAGGTTACAGAACCTTCGACTAAACAAGAAGAAAAAAAAGCCAAACACCCAAAAGAAAACTCTTTTTTGATATCTAGTAATTTAATGCTTTGTAAATTATAGGTATCGCTAATGTTTCTGTAGTCATGGCTTTCTTTGAAACGTAGTTAGATTTAGAAAACGTTTTTAATTAAGTGATAGATCAGATGGAATCTGCTTGCAAGTGAAATAAATCCACAAGTCCCCTTGTGGATTGATGAAAACTTTTATTCCTTTTAGATCTAACCTTAGTTCTGGTTAACATATAATCAGATAAGATAGAGTCCATCTAGAAGGCAGTATTGGTTAAAAATAGTCAATTAATTGCCTCAAGAATATACTTTCTGCTAGGTATTCTTGAAGTAGGGAGTGTAGAAACAGTAACTGAATAATAGAGTAAATTAATTAATGTGGTTTTGAGGATTCACTTTGACAAAAATTTCAGCTTTTGTATTACAAAAATCTGAAAAGTCCAGATGGCCTCATTTGGCACGTTTTGTTTCGGATCTGTGGTCTCTAGCTAACACACTCATGAGCAGCGGTGGATTGATGTTGTCTCTGGTAAAGAACATACAAGGCTAGAGAGGGCCGAGTGTTGATCTGTTCCTCTTCAGGTCTGTTGAAGAGCAACATTTTCTTGCTGAAGTTGTTCCTGTCGCTTTATTGCAAGCAGGAAAACTTCATGATGATTTATTTTTAGTCTCATTGGAGTTCTTCATTTTTTTTACATGCATTTGTTTTCTTTTTATATTTTATTGGACATACCTAAAAAGGGCACCGGCCTGGGCATGCTCCCGTTAACTGTTAAGTGGATCACTGACTCCTAAACATGCAACAGTCTCTCGGTCAGGGTGGGGAACATACTACTGCTCTCCCCGTGTGTATAACTTAAGCATGTGGGTTATTAAATTGTGACTGTCTCTAGTAAGGGACAGTATTTTGTTAAACTTTTCCTTTTTCTTGAGTATTCAATGACCCTTTTCAAAGTGTGTGTGGCCCATGAGTTGACAGTGTGTGTGGCAGTGTAGGGACTAAAAACCTCTTTTCACTTTTGACGCAATATTATGCTGAATTTTAGAAAAGGTTTTGTCTTATATATCGAGTTTTCTTCTTTTTGGAAGTTTCGTTGGCTTGACTCTTTTTGTAATACCTCTGGAGCATGTGACACATCCATCACTGTTCTGGGCTCAAGGCAGAGTTTGGGTGTGTAATCCCTTTTCCCACAAGTGTGAATTCAAATGAGAGTTGAAGTACATGCATGTACATTGCTTCAAGCACCAAAATACTTTTGGTTTTAATTAAATGGGACAATCCATGTCCCTAAAGTTAGGTGCTTCCCAAGTATCACTCTGAATCAGGCATGCCTACAGTAATGCTCCTGGACTGCTTGTTTGAGTAAAGATGGTAGGATCCATTCCTCAAATCTCTGGCTAAAGACAAAACCTTTATCCTGAAACTACCCAGCTTTTATAACAGCTAACTTGGTCAAAGCCTTGTTACTGAGCAAACAAGTGACAGAAATAGCAGTGTTCAATTTCCTCTTCTCTTTTGCTTAATTCACTTGAAAAGGGAGATTAAGGAATCCCAGCTGAACACGACGTTTTGGCCGCAGTGTAACTTGTGGTACCTCAATGCAATCGCTGTTGGCCTTCTGCTCTTGTGCAATCACAGAACCCAGTGCTTGGCATAAATCTGTAAGAGCGCACGAGTTTTATGGGTAGCTTGGACATCTCCCTTCCCAACAGACTAACAAACAACTTCTTTCTTCTATTGCAGTTGAAACATTGGGTGAATAAATGAGCTGTACTGCTGTATGAGATACTTTTGAGGGAAAACCAGGTAAGCTGTTTCTTTGGCACAGGCATAACTTAAACTTATGACTGAGGCCCCATATGTAAATGAGTTTTTTTGAGACTTACTGGCAACACAGTGATAAACACTTTGATCAGAAGAGTAGTGGTGAGGTTTTTTTATATATCTCTATGTGATGCTGAGGCAATAGACTGCAGTATGCTTTACTGGTTGTAATAATTACAACATATACCTTAGAACAGTTTTTCTTCCACCCTCTCATCATCTCCCCAAACAGTTAAGAGCTATTTTTCCTTCTCTGAGGATGTTCTGAGGAAGCTGATGCTATGTGGTAGGTCCTGGCCACCTGCTTTACTTGCTCATGTGAATGTTTTCTTGAGTCATACTCCCAAAATACATTGTTGCCTAAATCTAGGGAAGACTGGCAATTGGTCGCAGCTGAACTTGCATATTATACCAGAATTTGTGTTTAAAATAGACTCTTAAAAATGATCAGCGTCTGGAAAACATATGGGTTGTTTGCTAAGAAACAAAGGGTGGTAAGCACCTAGTTTGCTGTGTGAGAAGGGTTTTCTCTTGCTGTTAATTAGTACAGGAAGAAAAATCCACAGTAGACCACTACATAGGAAGTTGAGATTCATTGTTTCATACTTTTCTTGTTAAGTATTGAAGCTCTGACAGAAATGTTCTCCATCATATGTCAGCTACTGTTAGCTGCTTCTTCAGGCACTGTGAATTTTCAGTTCTTTTCAAGAGAGCAATATCTTTTCAGCCAGAAGGGTTAAGGTTGCTTTAGCAAGGCGGAGGACACAGGGTGTCTGTAAGTGGGCTGTTAAGTTGTCTGTGAGCCAGAACCTGTGGGCAAAAATCTTTTCTGTGAAGAATTGTCTCCTAGTCTTGCCTCTTTGGAATGTGATCTAAGTGAGATGCTGTTATACTGAAGTTCTGTCATTTTGTCTACTATGTCTTTTGATTTTATCCTCCTGGAAAAGTGTCTGTCTTTGGGAGAGGATTCTAAATGGTATTCCAGGTGGATGATGGGGTCCACCTTTCAGTCTGGAGGAAAAAGGAGGAAAATAAAATATTGTGCTGGTCCCAGCATTCCCCTGGGATGTCTCTGCAGTGGTACTTGCAATGGGCTGACTCCAGCAAGCTCCTTGGTCGGTAACTGAGCTATTTTGAATTTTACTGAGGCGTGTGCCTTTCCCCATGGACTATGTGTGAAAGTAGATGGCCCCTTTCCCCCATATTAGAAAGTGGATGGTAAAGAATGCATTATCCACCCTGTACTTGTGCTGTTTGGAATAACTGACTAGAGCAGTACTTGGAAAACAAACTTAGGATCATAGGGAAAAACAGAGTGAGTCAACAGTGTGAAGCTACTGCAAAAAGAGGCAAATGAGATTCTGCAGTTTATGACCAGGAATATTCCATGGAAGACAAGGGACATAATTATCCTGATTTGAAATTGCTGAGGCTTCATCTAATGTAAGTTTTGGATACTGCAATTTCAGATTTAGACAAGCTGAAGAGTCTCCAGAAAAGAGAAAAAGAAGGTCTGAGAAAACAGTGTTTTGTAAGCATGACTTGTGAGCAAATGCTAAAAGAAATAGGAGTTTTTATAAGCTTTTTCTAAAGAAAGAGAATGATCTTTTGACCATGGAAAAGTTTGCTAGGTTTTCTGGCTTCTTTAAATAGAAGATGAGTATGATTACATAGAGAAATGGGACAAAATATAATCAACTCAACAAATACTAAAGAAAATGCAATTTTCTATGCAACAGAAGGCTATCCAACTGGATAAGGAAGAAATTTTTGTCTTTAATGCAAATTATGCGAAAGCAATTTGTCTTGATGTTTTAGAAGTGGTTTAGTTTAGCAAAAATTTATTTTGGTTTAATTTTTTTTTTTGAGTAAATAAGCATACCTTTGCAGTTGCTCTTGAATATATATTAAGCTTAGACAAAACATAAAAGCTTGTCTTATTTGTTTCAAAAGCACCCGTCTCAGACTGTTTAACATCCAGTGCAGCTCCCACCAAATTAATTGTGAAGACTGTGATGACTATCTTTACGCTGTATTACAGCCTTTACTCATAAAATTGGGTAAAAGCAAAGTAATCTGTATGTGTGCCTGTATTTGATGTTGTTTGGTGCCATAGGAACATTTCAGTAGATTGCAACTGTTTGTTCTGAGATTTGTTTGTCTGTGTGTGGTCTGCAGATTTTAGTTCAAGATGGATCTCATCTAGTCCTCTGGACCATAGGTTTTTCATTTATAAATGCAGTTCAAAGCTGACCAATGAACCACTCATGGTTTCAAACGCCCACTGGGGTTGGAGAGCATTTAGTGGGTAGCTGGAGCATATTTCACTTCCCTCAGAAACAAATATCTTTCATTCACATCAACTTTGAACTGTCCTAGTGTACAGTAAACATGGATAATTAGGGGATTCACTTCAGTACTGCACTGTTGCGTTGAACCAAAGGATTAGGAGATTAAACCTTTACAGTTCCTTCTTCTGAATCACACAGTGGACAGTCTTATCACACTTTTTCTTTTGTTTTTACTTCAAGAATACAAAATTATCAAACCAGGCAGATGTGCCTACTTTTCAGTGTATACTTTATCACAGTATAAATGTGAGCAATTTAAGGAATGTGTGATATGATTTTTTTTATTGATAGTTCTCCTCACTGAACTTTTAAAGGTGACTTAAATTTCTCTACTTTACTTAACAAAGAGGTTATTGGTAATAACTTCGCTTTTTCTTGACAGACATGCCAAATATCAAGGGTACGGAAATTTAATCTTAATATTGATAGCAACAAGACATTTTTAAGATATTCATCAAAAGGACCTTTGAACTTTTTCTTCTGGCCAGCAACTTGATACTCATAAAACAAGGAGAAATTCTGATGAAAGGTAAGTACCATGCTTTTTCCAAGTGTGCATCTGTCTGTCACAGGAGTTCTTTAACATTTGATCAAAGTATCTAAAACCATATGGTAAAGACCTCAAAAATTAACAGGTTAAGATTTGTATTTGGTTATGTCTCACAACAAGCTGTATTCATGTGAATGTAGAAACAGAGTCTTCTGACTCAGTTTGCTGCTTCTCATGCTGGGAACTAACATTGCTTAATAAAGGTTACTTAATTTACTGTAACCTTACATAATTGGAGTGTAACTTCTTAAGCTGACAGTTTCTGACCTTAAAGTTGTATTTATAGTTTGTATCTGAATCCAAACTTTCCTTCTGATTATTATGGTACAACCAGAGTTGGATGAGAAATGTCTTTGTGTTTTTTGAAATTTTGAGGAATTTCATGATTACTTCTGTTCCAGTGTGGACAGAAAACATGCTTTTTTCAGAGTGTTTTGGGTTTTTTTGTTTTTTGCTAATAAAAATGAGACCGTCTTCATTTAGCCAAAGACTTTGGCAGTTGGAAGACATCTTGAGAAGAGAGCACCCCAAATCAATTGCCCGATACCTCCTTCTACGTGAGTTTCCATCCAGATGAGAGGAAGGAAGAAAGATCTACTTTTAAAGTTTTTTTCTTCCCTCCTCTCTCAGAAAGGTTATTTTTCTTAACATTCCTAAACCAGACAAACAGATTGGCATTTCCTTACAGAAACTTGTTCAATTAAATCATTCCTGGCAATTTGTGTTGCATTCTCTCAGAGGCTTTGGCAGAGTAAGGGGTGAGTGGGGCTTCTCTATTCTAGCCCCAGCTGCTGGATTTGGGTTGACGAGCAAGGTTCTTCTTCCTCCCTTGAGACATAAGATGACTTCCCATTTCTCTGTCTTTTTGATGTTGTTTCTTTGTGGTGTTTTTTATTTTTCTCTCTTGTGCAGCTCGTAAAATCTTTACTTAAAGACCTGAGGGGTTGATTATCTGCTTTCCCCAGGAGTCTGAACTCTTCCGTCCTAGACTCCTTGTTGCCATTAGGTCAGCAGGGCTCATACGAGCTTGCTTACTGCAGATTGGCTTCATCCAGTGCATCCAGCTATTTTTCCCTCAAACCATGTGGAGAAGGAGAAATGATCCATAGCCAGCTATAGTCTTTGTTTTTCCCCTGCTGTTATGTTTCTGTTCATACACAGGCTTTTCAATTTCACAAAGCCAGCTTTACATGAAAGCTGAAATGTAATTGCATCCTCCTGAGTAAAATGGACAATTTCTGTGCCAACTGCGTTTTTAAAGAAAAAGATTACAGCATTGACTCTGCTGCCTGCTTTCTTTGCTGATGAATCCCTTTGCTGATGTAAAGGGATTAAATATTCTAAAACACCAGCCAGACCAATTCTTTATAATTTCATAAGTGCGCAGAATAACACCTTCATTACTTTTGTCAGGGGAAGAAGTAAAACATAACAGGTGGGCCTCTCCCAATACACCTTGTTTTACTTTAGCAAATACTAATGAGGATTCAGTTCAGTATACATCTTGCATGCTGTTCCTCCTAGCTGTCTGTGTTAACTTAAACTTTAATTTCCTTGTGGAATTTGTGGCTTTTTGATATACATTGTAGATCTAAGACAACATAATAAATATTGTGCACTTTGCAGTTTTTTGTTTGTTTGTTTGCTTTAAACTGAAGACCTTAAGTGTGATAATATTTGTTTATGTCATGGAAAAAAAAATTTTAATAAGGGTGCATGGTTGCACACAAAGCAGTTTCAAATATCTTTTCCCTCCCTTTTTTATAGTTTCTAGCGTTCTTTGTATCATTCATAATACTTTTATACGGCCTCAGGAAATGGTTGGCTTTTAGAGTTGAATTTAGATACAGTATTTTGTCTTTCATTGTTCACATTTTGTAAGGTTTCCAGGCTTACTCATGCATTTTATGCTTGTCTATGGACAGTCATAAAGCAGTTTACTTATAGTTATGTTGTGAGCATAACAATGCCGATATGTCTCATGTTCTTTGAATAGTGTACAGACTTCTCTTTTCCCAGCCAGATGATGTTGCAGACTTACCTGAAAGAATACTCAATAGCAAGATTATGCAATGTAGTTCTTGTTCACAAAAATGTGCTTCTCCATCTCAGGTCTGCACCATCCTTCCCTTAACATTGGAATTTATTCTTTGAAAGCCATCTCTGATAGCCCTCAGAGTGGTCCAAACCACCTTAATGAATAGAGGTTAGGAAAAATGGTACTCTAGCTGCCTTGAAAAAGGTTGTATTTGCAAAAGTGGGAGAGGTTCCTAAACTCAGGATGACCTGGACTCAAGAGTTTGGGCTGTCTGGGGTGAAATAGTTCCACTTTGGACACACACCTAAGATAACTGGAACTATAGGTAAACTCTAAGACTGGTAGTCTCCTTCAGGAGGTGCTGAAGGGCTGATTCCCATTAATGTCTGATTCAGCAGATGTTCTGTATCACAGGATAAAGGGGGTGACAAGCTGCTTCTCTTTCAGTTACTGTCACAGCTACATCCATCCTAGCTACTGACTACAGCTACTGCTGGAGAGACTCCATGGTGCCACATCATTGACTTTTTGAACACTGTATGTTCATCTCAAGCAAGGAACACAGCAATAACCAGACAAGCCCTAAGGAAGTAATAGAGCCTATGTCTATAAAATAAGATTAAGTTCTGAAAGATGCTGAGCGTCAACTCTGAATAAAATCAGTAAGAACAGAGACTATACAGGGCAACACAAAGCAATGCAGAGGAAGTACTGTAAGTCTAAAAGCATTAGAAGTACAAAATAAACTCTTATGAAATTAAAAACAGTGAGATGTATATAACTACACTCCAGTAAACTGCATTATAAACCAATGTGAGCACTGGTACTTAGAGGCTTTGGGGCGGAGAAGGTGGGTAGATCAGAAGAACTGTAATTGCCAAGCGAAAAAACTAAAACATCATAATACTGTAATATCCTCATGTGGGGTCAGATAAAAGAGTGAAACTTTAGAATGGGAATTGTCATCTGTGTATCTGCTTCTGTATGTGGAAATCTAATGGATTCTGAAAGAATTCTTAATGTGCACTTGTTAAGGAGATTCTTTAACTCCTATTTTTTCCCACTAATAATAATAGAAATTTTCTTGCTGAGATGTAAGGTGCCACAAATGCTGTGGTTTTGGGCTTTTTTTCTTGTTAAGAAGCACAAAAAGGTCTATAGTGCATTTTTAGAGAACAGCTGGGTCTTTATAGTATGTTTTCTTACCATTAACTTTTCTAAATCATGAGGGATGTAACCATAACCACTAACCTGATATTAGCCAAATTAAAGCTAACTTACTCTGCAGTCTCTACCTGAACAAAAGCATTCAACAGTCATCTTCATGAGTTCACAGAATCCTAAGATTACGGGCAATTCTCATGTATTGTATAACCATCTGCAGATCTTAATGCCAGCCATCTTTTGGCAGTGTCCTCTGCCTAAAAGGAAAAATTGTTCAAAGCTGTTGTGGGAGAGGATGGAGTTTTTTCTATCTTCTAAGGCAAGACTTGCCCTTCTTCCTCCTTAGCACAAGTCGGTAACTATTTCAACCTCACAAAGACTGCCTTTCAAGAGATGATTACAAATTGTAGAGGGGTAGTACCTGAAATCTGAAGCCAATGTTTTTTCTACCATCTATACCACGTAAAATATATTAAGATGTCTGTTAAATGGTAAAAGCAAGAGCACTTTATTGAAGGCTATTGATGATTACTTGCTTTTTGAAGCACTGATATTTTTTGTGTGTTTTTGTGTACAGCATTACTTGAGTCTAAAGTTTCAATCTTTTATGGCAGGTGTTTCTACCAGGCCTTTAGACCTTTCCCAGCCTAGTTGATCTTTGAGAAGGCAGAGCCTATGCTGTTAGACAAATGCTAATTAAACAGGCCCTACACCTTCTTAGCACTCAAGGAGCAATACCAGCACTCTGTGGGCTCTTATTTCCTAAGATTTAATCCTACCCTAAATCCAGTCTTATCTCTTGCATAAACTAGTATCTGTCTGAAAGAGAGTGGTAGCTTAATTCCCTCTACCTCCTCCAGCCCTCATTTTATCCCTGTGAGGTTTTAAAGAGTCACCATTAACTTCAGCTTTCCAGCTATCCATTCCCAACTTTAACCCAGCCTAACCTCTCCTCTGGATTGTTGCCAGAGGCTCTGTACCTGCTTTAGCAGGAGTAGTAACTCCTTTACAGTTTCTTCCATGTCTCTCATTTTAAATTGTTCATGATTCATGACTAGTTTCACCTCTAGAGTTTCTCTTTTCCTGACCAGTCACAGCCTAAGCTGTACCCATGAGTCTCATACCTGCTTTAGGAGTGACATTACATTTCTTCTGTTCAAGCTCTTATTTTAGCCACGTGAGCAAGTCAAGATCTATCACTCAGCTGTATAAGCTCTTCTTTTTCAAGCTCTATCCTTAACCTAAATCCCATCTTTCAGCAATGCAGTGGGACTTGACATATCTTACAGCTGGTGGGAGCATGTTTAAACCTCTGTCCCACAGTCCTCACATCACCCTGAAGGCTCTCAACCTGCAGCATTCATCTCATTCCTGCTTCTCTACTTTCCTGAAAGCTAACTAAATGTAGTCGTATGGCTAGTTAGTACTTGCCTTAACTGACAGCTCATTTAGCCCTGCTTCCTCCAACTGTCATTTTGGGAGCATCTGCAGAACTGGAGGTAGTGCTGAATCTTGAAGGGCTGGTAGGGCTGAAGTGAGTGCTATGGACAGGAGAGGAAGACACAGCCTAGTCTGCAGGATTTGGGAGAGGGTAAAATACGTGATGAATTTTTGAGGACCTACGGGGCTAAAATGGGGCAGGTATAAGTCGTATGTCTGGTATAGCTTCTAACCTTATTAATACATTTTTATCATCCTTTTGCTTGTGATCTCACTTGTCTTCAGTGATCTAATGCCCACTTCATAGGCTCTCCTTTCTTGAGCAGTCCCTAACTACAGTCTAAGACATGACCATTGGGCTATTATTTGTCTTCCCATGCTAGAAACTCTTTTAAAGATCTAGTGCTAAAGACTTTTTTCCCCTTATCCCTGAATATATCCCTGACCATATGACTCGCACTTCCCATTTAAATTATAAATCATTAACTTGTGCTTTCACTATAATGTATCAGATGGAAGAAAGCTATATCACTTAGGTTGGAACTGGAATTAGAGTTACATTTTGGAATATTGTTCTCTGGAAGATGTCCAGCTGCAGCAATGAGTCTAGATTAAACGTGTTCCAAATTCCTATACAAAGATAGCTTTTTTCTCATTTATCATTGCTAGCATCCATCATCAATTTAGGTGTTTAGCCCTTGCTTTCCTGATCATTGTTTCGTCTGAGCCTTATTTCAAGTAATAAACCTAGCCCAGTGATACCAAACTGATTCTCTAGGTAGCCAGCCAAGTAATTTTTATCCAAAATAGAGGACTGATCCAATAACAATTCTAGGTTTACAGCCCCTCCTATGCTAATCCATAACCTTAGTACTGAACAGTCCAGCTGCTCCTGTCCTCTTCCTTACCTTGAGGCAGTTGTGTATGGAGTACTGAATTCAGTTCTTTACTATGTTTTCTGGAACTCAAACCTTTTCCTTGACTACCTAGTCTAGCAATATATAACTGTTACTTTTGATGCTGTGTTTACTTTGGTAAATAAATAAATTGAGTTTATAACTAAGCAGTACAAATCATAACTCAAATTTTAATTGAAAAGCATGCAGAAACAGTGTATTTACATATGCAGCTCAATATATATATACACATTTTTACGCTTAGAGATGACTATCTTTTTAACAGAAAGCTATCATGTATACTAATAGGACTAATAAAAGGAAGTATTTTTTTGTGTGTAGCCTATCCCTGTGCAACTACATGACATTTTCAGAGCATAAGGAAAAAGGCTCGATCCCTCCACCCCCTCCCTTCCCTTAGATTTTTCCAAGAAGCTTCTCTCTTTAAGATGAGCACAGGGAGTACTTTGTGTGCTGTGCTCTCGAAAAATATGTCAACCTGCTATGATCTCTACATGGCAGCTGATCTCTTAGAAAATCTGGCTTTAATCCAAGTGAGCCAGCATATATGTATGTAGTACAGCCTTCCTCAGTGGACACATGATGAGCTTATTAAAAAAGCTGTATACATACTGTGATTTTTCATATAAATTAAATTCAGTACATTTTCACTGATGCATTCAGAAATACTTCTCAAGAAGGGATGTTTCTAGGCAGCTGCTCAAATATGTTTCTTCAACCATTTGAATGGTAGAATTTTAAAAATATTTAACCCTTTTGATGATGAAGTATATATGGAATATAAAGTATATTCCATCTTGCAAAAACTAAGATTACTAATTTTGCAAAAGACTCACTGTGAGTTAAGTGCAATATTCTAGCTGTAAATAGTAGAATTTAGCTGGGAAGGTTAATGTTCTCAGAGTAGACTGGGAACATAAACCCCAGATTAGAATTAATATATATACACAGCTGGTAATACAACTTCTGTAATATATCTTTTCATATCATATCATATCATAGAATGGTTTGGGTTGGAAGGGACCTTAAAGATCCTCTAGTCCCAACCCCCCTGCCACAGGTAGGGACACCTTCTACTAGACCAGGTTGCCCAAAGCCCCGTCCAACCTGGCCTTGAACCCTTCCAGGGAGGGGGCAGCCACAGCTTCTCTGGGCAACCTGTGCCAGGGCCTCACCACCCTCACAGGGAAGAATTTCTTCCTTATATCTAACCTGAATCTACCCTCTTTCAGTTTAAAACCATTACACCTTGTCCTATCCCTACACCCCCCGATTCAGAGTTCCTCCCCAGCTTTCCTGTAGCCTCTTTAAGTACTGGAAGGCCACTGTAAGGTCTCCCTGGAGCCTTCTCTTCTCCAGCTGAACAACCCCAACTCTCTCAGCCTGTCCTCACAGGGGGCTGCTCCAGCCCCCTGATCATCTTCATGGCCTGCTCTGGACCCACTCCAACAGGTCCATGTCCTTCTGATGTCGGGGGCCCCAGAGCTGGACACAGCACTGCAGGTGTGGTCTCACGAGAGCAGAATGGAGGGGGAGAATCCCCTCCCTCGACGTGCTGGCCACACTTCTCTTGATGCAGCCCAGGACACGGTTGGCTTTCTGGGCTGCGAGTGCACATTGCTGGCTCACAGTCAGTTTTCCATCCAATAACCCCAAGTCCTTCTCCCCAGGGCTGCTCTCAATCCACTCATCACTCAGCCTCTATTCGTGCTTGGGATTGCCCCGACCCATGTGCAGGACCTTGCACTTGGCCTTGTTGAACTTCATGAGGTTCACACGGACCCACCTCTCCAGGTCCCTCTGGATGGCACATCCCTTCCCTCCAGCCTGTCAACCACACCACACAGCTTGGTGTTGGCAAACTTGCTGAGGGTGCCTCGATCCCACTGTCCATGTCAGCAACAAAGATTTTAAACAACGCTGGTCCCAACATCAACCCCTGAGGAATGGCACTCGTCACCACTCTCCACTTGGACATCGAGCCATTGACCACAACTCTTTGAGTGTGACCATCCAGCCAATTCCTTATCCACCGAATGGTCCATCCCTCAAATCCATGTGTCTCCAATTTAGAGACAAGGATGTCGTGTGGGACAGTGTCAAATGATTTGCACAAGTCCAGATAGTTTCCCATTCCCAAGTAAATGCTCTATATCAAGTGGCATAGACTTGGCTAACTGCATACACATGGTTATTGTCAACTTTTAACCCTTTTCTAAAGGGGATGATGAGAACCATAAAAGAAGACTAGAAATACCTAAGTTTCCTGGAGTGCTACAGGTGTTCTGAGTGCTAAGGCCTTGCCAGCATCCTGCTGCCTTAAAAGGTGACCAGGCTGGTGGCTGAAGACAATGATGTTCAGTGATATTAAGATAAGGAGTTGCACCCAGCAGCTGTGAATCCCTGAAGAGTTTCTGCTACAGGCATCCTGTGCTATCCTGGGATAAATTAGAGATAACATAGCAAATTCCATAGTACAGTTCACTACGGGTAAATAAGGTCCTTTACTTCCCTTGGATTGAGATTGGCATGCAGCTGCAAACATATCTCACCTGTTTATTGGTAAATCATGAAGGGCATGGATGTAAAGAGCTTTGATTATAGTCAAGAAAAAGACCTCACTCTTAGCCAAATTATACTGCAGCTTTTTGATTTATAGCTTTATAACATACTTGTGGTTTTGAATCTGTTACTGTGCTTTCAGTTTGAGGACTTTTGACCACAGACAGATGCTTTGTTGCATGCCAGTAGGAAAAAGAAGAGCCTTTTGTAAAAGCAGGAGTTTTAATGAGAATTCCATGGCTAAGGTTTGTACTAGTTTGACCTTTCTTTAAACTGTATACAGCAACTCTTTTTTTTTTTATTATTTTTTATGAGATAAAAAAGATTGATAACCTTGCTTAGCCTTGTTTCATGCCATGTGATTTTACCTTAATAAAATACCATTTTGCCTTGAGCTTTCTGCTGACTGTGCTATAAGACTTGTACCCCAAAATGTGTTTGTCAGTATGTGTCACATCTTTTCTTATCTAGCTTGTCTATCTGCCTATTTATGTAACCTTCTGTATCATCAAATGCTTATCAGCACAGGAATTCTGGAAAATGCTCTGTCACGGAGGTAACAGTGCAAGAATCCTGTTTCTGTAATGATGCAGCACACCTGTGTCAGGTTATACCACACAGCTGTGAGTGCTAAGAATCTCATAATTAGGGGAGGCTGTGCTTCCAAGTATAATTAAGAGTGAGCACAGGAGTGTGAATGCCCAACGTTTCAGTTCTGATTTGCTTTATTTTCTCTCTGTGTAATGAGAGAGTTCACAGTAGCAGGGACATGCTATATAAATTTCTCAGAGAGCCTTCAGGATAGGGAAATACAAAAGTGGTAACTTCAGCACTTTTTCTCTAAAAATACATTTCTGTGAGTAGTGAATTTGTCCTATATGAAATGAAAGACTTTCCTTTATGCAAACAATTGGAAAGGAGAGAATTATGAACCAAATAAGAGTGTAAGGCATGCTAGACTGGTCAAACGGTAGAATAGGATATAGTAGTATGTATATGTCAACAAAAGGGTGTAAAAATGTAGAATTCTATAGTGGAAAGAAGTCTGATTACAGCTGTCTGTCTGTAAAACTCATCATGAACAGCAGGAAGCGTATGATCCAAGTAGGTGGTGAGTAAAAAAAACCTGAATGACAATTCTGCTGTTGAGCCCGAAGTGGATCGGAGCCCTGCTCGATGGCAGGGGCACTGTGAGCATTCATCAGGCCACTTCAATCTGGGGGTTTTTCTGTTGCTTTCTCTTGTGTAGTATGTCTTGTCAGCTACAGGATCAAGGGCAATAGAATGACTAGATACCTTTTTCAGTAAGATATCTCTATGACTGTGTATGTTGGGGTTTTGTGTGGTGACTGTTTTTTGGTTTGGGGTTTTTTTTTAAATTCTATTCTGTTTTCTCTCATTACTGACTGTACTTAATATCTGATCTCTTAGCCATCTTTGAAGATTAAACAAAACAGGTATTGAATGTGTTTGGGGTTTTTGCATTTGTTATTTGCTTTATTGGGGAAGTCCTGGACTTGAATTTTTCTAGGTCTTGTTTTTTATGTTTCTTATTGCTGTGTATGTCGTTTTGCTAATCCATTTTACACTACAACCCCCGATTTTGGTGTTACATGCTGATGTTTTTTTTCCTGTGTTTGTTAGCATTGCACTTAATTTAATGCATCTGTGAGTTTGACCTATAGCTCTGTTGTTGCTGTTTAGCTTCTCTCACTTCTCATTTTCCTCAGAATCATGGGCTCTGTCTCTCACGATCTCATTCAAAACACCTTCACACATTTATATTCTCAAATGCTTTATTAGTCAGCTCCAAAATAACTTTCTCTTCCAGCTTTCTTTTCTGTCTCCTGAAACAAAACTTTTTCTCAGCACATTTCGTGAATTTTTTGCTTAGCCTGTGCCCAGATACATGTTTAGGGTGCAGGGACTTACCAACAGTTGCGAATTTCTTAAAGCCACTTTCCTAGTCCTACAACACAAGTAGTACAGAGCTCTAAAGCTGATCTTGGAAACACCCCAAAGAACCTGTTCACCTACTACACAATTACAAAGTAGAACTGGTATCTAGGGCTTTCATATATTTTGATGATCTCTTCGTTTCCTTTTATTACTCTCAGCTGAGATAGATTAGCCAGGCTGAAATTAGTCCTAACTTACCCCGGGTTTCCTATTTGCATGCTGTTTGCTCACAGCAGCACACTGGAGTCCTGCAGCTCATCATCTCCATCTCTGTATTACTGTGGCATTCTGCTTGAAAGGAATACCTGGAAGAAAGACAGCAGGAAAACGAGGGTAAGGGACACAAGGAAGTCAAAATGTGTGGAGATGCCTGGGAATGGACGGTAAACTTCAACTGGAGAAACGTCAGTTTCTCCAAGAAAAAGCTAGTTCAGTTTTTACCTAGGATGTTGGAAATGTGTGAGTGGTGCTTGATGGGGAAGTGGGGGAAGGCAGAGAATCTCTAACTGTATGCTTTGCCAAAACAAATCTGCTTTTTGTAGATTAGGAGGGCATTGAAAATATGATTATATGTACTGCCGGCTCCCGTAGGCTTCCCGAGCTTGGCTGAGGAAGAAAGCAGAATCCTTCTGGGGTTCTGGAAGACTAAAATAGAGAACTGCTGATACAATGTAAATGTTTGCTTCAAAAAATTGCTGATGGACTGTGAAAGGATGGATTTCAGATCATAGGAAGTTTTGCCCCATGTGTGCTACAGTTAGATTACTGCCCTGATAGTTCGTTAGCTGTAGTATACTATCTGCTTCCCTATGGGAGCCTTTCTTGCCTACATTTTCCTTTCTTTAAAATAAAGATTGGCAATATCTATTACAGTTAATTGCTCTGTTAAAAGGAAGCTTGTGAACTGACACCAGTAGTGAAGTAGTGGTAAATAAACTACCCAAGTTGTTATGTTTCAGACTAACTTCAGTTTTGAGGAGCTGATTGTCTCTGTAGCATTGAGCTACTTTCTTATGGTTTTTATGGCTTTACTTGCTGTGATATGACTTTGATACACTTGTTAAGAGAAGCATATAGAGGTCACTTGTCTCCTTGGAAACCAGAAGATAAAATTACTCTTGTTGTATCTGTTGCCGGTATTGATATAAATAATTTTTTTGTTTCCCAAAGGATAGCTTCCTAGACACTGAGGCATTAACCATTTTGTAATGATTTTCTGTCTTCTGCTAAGGCAAGGGGGTCTTATAGTGGAAGAACAATAGCAGTACTCTTAATTGACCAGCTCAGATACACTGTCTGCCTCAAGCATCTTGCATTCTAATTAGAAATCAAAGCATTACAAAGTGTTCCCTTCGCCTCATACTCCTGATAGTTTGTGGAGTTTCTCTGCCTTTTGTCCAGCCTTCTTTTCAGTGCAAGGTTGTTTCTATGCAAATATTTTAAGTAAAAGCCTTGTAGAATATGTTCTTTATATAAAACTTAAACTGCTAATGGTAAAGAGCTCATTTATAATGTATGTCACTGAGGTAGTTGTTATTCCCATGGAGATACTAATGCTACACTGCAAGAAGAATGAACATGGGAAGGTGCTAAGAGTCTAGTAACTGTAGGTCAGAAACACTTTAGCAGATGTAAAAGAAAAGCTATGTTCTCTTTAAAGGATAGATATGGTGTGACAAGTAATTTTTACTAATAATGTTGTGGTAAAAGCGGCAACTAGATAGGTGCTGTCTTGGGAGTTTTTCGTTTCTAAGCATCTTTATTTACTAGAATATTTCTTGTACACTGCAGTGTTTAACATGGAAAAATTACCATCTGCAGCGATGCTTGGGCTTGATCAGTATTATGACTATTGATCTCATGACTTGTTTTTAGGGATTAAAAAGATGATAGTGTAATAGGACTGTTCTCCAGTATAATATGTACATGTACATACAGTGTAATACATGTACTCTAAGGTAATAGTTCCTGCATTGTAGAAAAATTCATTATTTCATCCTTTGGTCTCTATTTGATTCTTCTCCAGAAGCCATCTGTGATATGTCACATAATTAACAGCAAAGCTCTGAGCTGTGTAACTCCTGATGTCCTTTATACTATCCTTTGCTTCGAGAAGGAAACAACAAGGTTTGTTTCAGTGCTAGGCTTTTAAGAGCAATAGGACAAATCCACTTCCAAGACTCAACAGAGCAGTGTATTGGTGTGGGTTTTGAGAAAATTCCAGGTGAACAAAACTCTGATATAAGTTGATCAGAGGAATCACGTGCTAAGACAGTCTGAAAGTCCTCTTGTTGAACAAACTGGCACTGAATGTGTGTATCTCTGGAGGAGGATGTATTTTGTTTTTTCTTCAAAAAAATTTCTAAACATTTTCTATAGAAATAGCTAGTTTCATTGCCAGGAGTGTTTTGCACTGTTCTAGAACAGTGGCTACGTTTATGCTGTCCCATGTGTCTCTAGAGCTGACTTTATCTCGCACATTGCATTTTATTGTGGGCTAAGGCTGTCCAACTGGCAGATCACTCTCTAGTACTGTTAACAATTTTGTAATTAGTATAGCATGACATTGTCTCTTGTGGAAAATGCGGTCTCCAAGGCTGCTATATTCTGTTAAATTGCTGAGCTACTAAAAAATTAAGAAGAATTGCCCTGCTGGTAAAATGTGTGTTTCCTTTTGACTCCGTGTTGTGTGCCCTAGTTTTTATTGGGCTCTCAGAGGCTGTTGGTGATGATGGAGTTGGAGCACACTGCTTCCAGCAATGTTGTGACTCTCTTGATTTTTCCTGCTCAGCAGACTTTATCCTATCACCAAGCCAGCCAACTGCAGTTCCTCATCAAAGATCTTGTGACTGTGTGCATGAATGATGATTTTGGAAGTTCAGATTTTGCATTGTTGGGTTCTGCTTTAAGCTGGCTGCTGTAGAGCTAGAACTGGTTTGACTGAAAACAGTTGGGGGATCTGAAATTGAAGTTGAGTGCTTGAGTGAGTTGTGTGGCAGATGTTAGGTGGCAAGAAATTATAACAACATTGGAATAGTTTGCATACATGTTGTTTCTGTGACTTTCCAGCTCAGGACCTGATTTTTGGTTACTTTCATGTTGGTATGTCCTGATAAACGCTGTCTGGAGCCTAGGTTTCAGTGCTACATTGATACTCCTGAAGGGAAGCTTACTGTGATCTGAAACAAAAATATGAAGTAAACTACTTGGTGTCAGTGCAAAGCTTGTTAACAGGTTTCTAGGTGTTCAAATGAAGTTATCCATGGAGAAATGGACACTAGTCCCTATTAGCATTTAATGTTCTGCAGGATTTTTCTGTGGTTAACCATTAGTAACTTTGAAAGTGGTAGGAATGTGCATGATGACTAAATTGTGCACAGTGGTGGCCTTTTATCACTTAAATGAAAAAGTTGCTACTGTTACTTTTTCCTGCCTGGTATTATAACAAGGAATAACAAGTTGTGTAGCACTAAATGTAGAAAAAAAAAATGTGCCTGTCTAAAACACTTCTTAGTTTTTATTCTTTTAGCCTCATATTACTAGGAGATTTTTTTTTTTTTAGGGGGCTCTGACATTAAAACCGGCTTGTTTGTCGTGTTCTTTGTTTTGCTGAGTTTTGTACTAGGAATCTAGGAATTTTTTTTTATTGAAACATGACTGCTGGAAACACAACCAAAGGGGAGCCTCGGGTGTAAGGTAGCAGTCCTGGTAATAGTGTCAGTGTTTAGCTTAATTTCTTTAGCTAAAAGAAAAGCTTTAAGAGTCTAAAGGAGTCTGGAGGTACTGAGTGTTTTGGAAGAATGTAACAGATTGAACAATTTTACTATGATGAAGAACCTTCTCAAGAAAGTAAAATGATCCTGCATTATGGATGATTGCAGAGCATATCTACAAACATTACTCATTGTCTGTATTGCACTTCCCATTCATTTAAAGTTTTGCTGACTATATCACAAGCTTGTAACACTCATCAAAGCAAAAAACAGTTTAATGCAAAAACCAGTTAATGTCTGTACAAGGGCTAACACGTATTAATGCTTGTAATTTATATTACAAACTTAATATCATATTGTAACATCACTAGTCGGCAGTAAGTCCAAAATGCAAAACACAATGCACCGTTTCAGAGAATTACGCTCTACTGGTTGATATGGCTGCTGTGGTACAAAGAAAGTCTTAAATACATCACTGTGTAAATCTGTTTGAAACACGTGGATTTGACTTTCAGTGAATTACTGACAAGTATAGTAGTATATTAGATGAGCAAAACTGAAATAATGAACAGAATTATCCAGATGAGAATTCTTTAATTTCTGGAGAATTAATCATAGTGTACACTTCTGATGAAGCTTTGATAAGCATCTTCCATTGGCTAATTTGTTTAATGTGGTAATATAAAGTCCACTTACATATAGGTAAACTTGGATGAAAATTAATAGATAGACTGTCATTAGACCTTTGTTTGTTCCATACCTTGTTAATACAATCTGTGAGATTTTAGTTGTTTGGATTTGGGGTTTTTTTATTTATTCTGTAAGCTGGTATCTATTTAACTACTGTAAGTATTTTTTAAGAAAACTCCACTAAAACTTTGTTGTATAGCCCAACACTCTAAAAAGCAAATGAAACTATCTAGAAGCAGAAAAATAAGACACATACTTGAAAGTCAAAGTTGTTTTCCAAAAGACTCCTGAATTCCTACCAGAAGATATTGTCATGTCTGGATGAAAACTAACAAAATTTGAGCAGCATAATTTTATTAACTAAATGAGTCATCAGTAAATGGCAAATGTTAGGAGCAAGTTCCATAGTTGTCTGGAGATGCTTACTTTTGTGTCCTTGTAGCCAATGTTAAGGGTCTGTATAGCTTGGTGAATGATGCTGGGAATTAACCTCTGTGGGTTTTCTCTTTGAATTTGATCAAATGACTCACTGGGCAAATATGTCCATATTACCTGCGACATGAAAAAACTTAAGAGTCTCTTGATGCTTATTTTATTCCCAGAAGAGTAATAGAAAGGAAACCCTTAATTTGGATATATATGGTGTCAGTAGCAAAGATATCAAAACCTACCAGAACTGGTTTGTAGTGGGGACTGTTTAGTTTATATCTTCTAGCTCTTAGGAAACCGTTGGTATTTATAAAACGATAGATCATATTTTGGCACTCATCTCTAAAGAAATGTCATGGAGATATTTGCGAGAGTAACAAATCCAAAGGCAGCCAATTGCACAGCTGAAGAAAAAGGCTATGGATGCTTAGGAAGACAATGCAACAATAAGCAAAAGTCAGCTTGTAAATAGTGTATGGTCCAAATAAAACTGAAGTTGCCATAGACAAAGTCTTACGCGCAGAATTTACAGGGCCCAGAGTAGAGTCTTCTCTTCTTAGGCCTATCTGGAAAGAAAGAACAAAAGCCCAAAAAGTTGTGTGGTTTTTTTTTTTTTGTTTGGCAAGTATTTCATGAAAAATAGGAGTTTCTCTACAAACTACTATAAAGGCACTTACATGCTTGTATCAATTAGATTTTTCTCTATGGAAATTAGAGAAGATTGTTGGAAGTAGAGATGAGATTTTTTTTTTCTTTAAAAAGCACACAACATTGACTTGTTGTTGCCCTTTTGAGTCAGATGTATAATTACATGTAATTTAATTCAGCTTCCACTGAAATAAAATGTGTATTGTCTCACCCTTTCCCAGTTACTACTAAAGCATTTTAATCATTCAGGATTGATCTAATGAGCCCTCCCTGGAATAACTAATATCAAAGTGGTTTGGTAAAGACTAATTTAATTTTTCTGACTAATACTGTCAGGTTTTTAGACCTATTAGGAATAATCATCAAAGCTGAATGCATGTACTGAGGGGAGCTGAGGTTGCATAACAAAGCCCTGCTGGCTATGGATAGTCTGATGCTCCTTCATTTCCAGCTTAAACTCCTCTTCACCTGTATGCATCTAAGATTTTTACCCACTTTCAGTTTGTGTCTATGGCACTGGTATGAGTATTTAACAGCCAAAAGAAAGCAGAATCAATAATAGAATTAAAAAGTGTATTGAAATAATAGTTTGAATTTCAGTGGAAGATAAAGTTTGTGTAATGCAGCTCTACTTTTGTTAAGGTAATTATTTGTAGTTAGCACTTTATTACTTGTGATAGATCTTTGCTTCACAGAGGATCTCTACAGCTAGATGTATTTTAATGAATATGTTTTTCTTTGGCATGCATAGTTATATTAGTTACTAACTGCAGCTTGGCCTCAAATACCTTTATTCCCCCAAGAGGGAACTGGGAAAAGAAGCTGGAAAATAAAAGCAAATGCAGTGTTTTGTTCTAATAACAATGCTTAGTTTTCTTAAGAGTTTGTAAAAATCCTGGAACTATTTACTGCATAATGCTGTGCATTACTTACATGAGTCAAGGTTGCATGAAGCTACTTATCACCAAGGTGGCATTTGCAATATGAAACTTTTAATTGGGATGCTTTGGGTGTTTTATTAGATTAGTCTAACACTTAGGTTTTGAGAGCTTTTGCAAACTCTATCTCAAAAAAAGGTTCCCAGGAGAATGCAAGTGAGCTTACTTTCCAAAGTGCTCGAGGTGAATACAGTTAAGTTAATTAAAATGTAAAATTTGATGCAGAACTTCCCATGTTTCCTGTGTAATAGATATAAATGTATAGGAAAGGCAGATTGGAAGTCCTTGTTCTGTGGAAAGGTTTTTACTCTGTATAAAACTTGGTAACTGTGATAAACTATTCATAGATTAAGGGGCTCCTGAGCATATGGGTATTTTAAATCTGGCCCTAAGGGATATGCCTGAAGTTTTAATAGTGTCTGAAAGAGATACATTTGTATTTCAGCCATCACCTGTTGTTTAGTTTGCATCACTTGATGCTGTACTGTCTGTTAAATTCTAAACTGATCAGTTCTGAAATTTTTATTTTTTAAAACAATGTGTTTACATAATATATCGTTAGGTCACTGGGAAAGTAGAACCCTATCGGGGTGCTTCTTCAAAGAAAGCAACTAATTTCATAATTCTTGCAATTTGTTGTTGCTGCCATAGTGTGACAAGAAGATAATTTATCAACTGTTACATATCCTATTGACCTGTCCCGATTTTACAGAAACTGAAGCAGAGACTATTTGTCAAGCATATTCAGTGCAGTGCACTCTAAGGCTAAAGAAGAATGCTGAACGTTTGCAATTTCTTAGACACATTAGATTGACCTTGCTTGTTCGTTTAAAAAGAAAAGTAAGGATGGTATGTTTGCTGTGTTAGGGTATTGAGGCTGTTTGCTAGAATCTGTTTTTGGGCAATAACAAAAGTGCTAGATTAAGTTGCGATGTAAGAAGCAATGGAAGTGCTGATTCTACTTGTATCTCTTCCCTGCAAAAATACTTATACAACAGATGTGTTCAAGAGGATGTTGGGAAACAGCCAGTGTGCTAACGTATCCAACTTCTTTTGCCTTGCCACATGGAAATAAATGTGGTAACAACTGCTATTATTTTTGCCATGTATCTCCAATCTTCTGGAGTAAGTATGCTTGTGACTTCCTATAATTTATCATGACTAGTCAGAAATCATTAGAAAAGAAATGAGATTTGGTCTAAGTAAAATCCAAATAAAAGTGGTGCATTCCTGAAATAAGATAGAAGACATCTAGTAATGCTCTTATATGCATATAAATCAACATCTGATAAACAAATACGAAAAGTAATCAAATATTAGAGCCTTTGCTGAAGAGTCGGGGAAAAGATCTTAAAGACTTGGGTAATTTCCTGTAATTATGTTTTTTGATGAAGAAAAAAGGACCTTCATTACTTTAAGGTTTGCTATATATCAAAAGGAAACCTTCCTATGCAGGCAGTCGGATGCAATATGCAGTAAATTGGTAGCAATAGCTGAGAGTCATCAGATTAAAGTGCTGCTCTCCATTACAAGGAAATTAGTCTCTTTTTTTTTTTTTCTTTAAGGCAATTTCTGAGCCAAACAGAAATGGCTTCTCAGACATTCAGAGAGCAGAATTTAAGAAATAGCATATGATAGCTATGTTGGCTTCAAAGTACAGGAAGTCCTTGGAAAAATATCTTCTTACCGAATTCCCTTTGGAGCTGTTGGCAGCAGCTGTGTGGGATATGAGTTGTAAAACTCTACTGGGAGGTAAGTACTCGGATGCTAGAGTTTTTGCTAACTGAGTTTTCTGTTTCTTTATATTGCTATCAATTCTATCCTTTGTGATCAGTCCTACAACATTGAATCACAGAATGAGCAGAAAGGCTTATTCTGTTAGAAAACCTTAACAATTAGTTTCTAACTGTGTCAGGGTTTTTTGAATAAAGCAGTGCTGTGCTGGACACTGTTGTTATGTATTTTAAGAGCATACATAATTGGAGCACATGTGAGCAAGAAATTGTGTTAGCATTAAAATTTATGAAGAGTAGAACTTTTGGGCCCTAGCTACAAACTTTCGATTTCTATATGAAGCAATTTATTAAGGGCTGGATGGAGCCTTTTGACTTCATTGCAATTTGAAATGCTTTTCCCTTCCAAGAGGTCTGAGAGGAGGTTGTTCCTCCAGGACACAAACTCTTATTTCCTCTATAGCTCCTGTGTTGAGTATCATTGCTGTGAGATAAAAGGGGTAACTTCCAAAGTGCCATAAAATTTATCCTGCATGCTTAGCCATGTTTTCTCCCATTCCTCACCACCTCCTCAGCAAACAGTCATGTAGCCACTGCTCTCCACACGTGCACTCAGAGTCAAGCAAGTGCCGAGTGGGAACAGTCAATATTTCGTAAAATTTCGTAAAATGCTCTTAAGGTGTGTCACCATGAAAAGTGATCACTGCATGCTTTTTCCTTGTTCAAGTCTAATGGTGAGATTCAGCACAAGTCAGAGTTATGATACTGAGGAGATGATGCTACTAGTAATTGAACTGGAAGCTTTAAATTGGGGAGTAAGTAGCACAGAACTATTTACGATTTTGTGGTTAAGACCATCTGGGAGAGGAATAAAGTTCTGTTAAGATGTGGGAGTAGAAGAGCTCAACAGGTAACTACAGTGCCCAGAGGAAAGCTGACAAATATTGCTCTCCCCTCGCACCCGCATGAGAGAAGCGACTAAGACTTTCACATTTGGGTGTCTCTAGACTGGGGGAAACTTGCTGGGTTGGAAACTGAATTTTTCTTTTGATAGCTGGTTTGACTAGACTTAATACGTCCAGTGCTGTTTGTCTTCTGCATGAGGCTATGCTGAAATTGAACTATATAGATGTGCAGTATTAATGTGGAACATAATCAAACCTGTCAGAGTTCAAGGAGCATCTGAATGATGCTTTTAGTTGTGTGGTTTGGTTTTAGGCAGTCCTGTGAGGAGCAGGGAGTTGGACTTGATCCTTATAGTCCTTTCCAGCTTGAGATATTCTCTAACTTCTGTTTGTAATCTTTTTTTCTGTTTGGCAATGCTGCTTTTCCTGGGGATTTGATACAAAGTTCCTGGGCAATACCGTTACAACAAAGGTGTGGAGCTTTTAAGGTTGTTTTGGTTTCCCTTTAAAATAGTTAATTAAATTGTGGGATTTACTGTTGCAGGATGCGATAGAGGGCAAAACTAAGAGTTCAGAAAGGAATTTGATATGTTTATAGAGGGGGAAAAAAAAACCAAAACAGGACTGGAGTGTCTAGTAGCCTGGTCATCTGAGGTTCGAGAAGCTTCCAAAGAGACTTCCAGAAGCAAGTAGGATACGCAGGAAGGACCTACCTTGTTTCTTGTACTTTTTTTCCCTGAAGATGCTCATGGTCTTTGTCAGAGCAGCTGATGAAAATGCCTCAGCACAGATGTATAGCTATTTATCTGTTCCTCTGTCCAGTCTCAGCCGGGCTGCCAGGGTAGGTCTGAAAGTCCTCTTTCCACTAGCAAATTTGAGACCTCAATCTACTGGATTTGGATGTTGCAGGTATAAACAGAAAAAGATGGTGAGGGGAGGAAATAATGGTCATCAGCATCCTTTGTGCTACGCCTTCTAAGGCTATCCTCTCTAGATGAAGCCATCTATCTGGCAGGCTCCAGACATTCTGCGTCCTGCCATCTGCCACAACTGGGAAAGTTAGAACAGTTTGTCCATTGATATGTCTTATTTTGAAACATACTGATGTGTTTACGAGATAATTTGCATAAAATGACGTCCGTGTACAAAACTTGGTAGCTCTGAGCCAGATGCTTTTCAAAATTATTTATATAATATTTGCTGAATAATTTTGGCAAGGGAAGTTCTGTATGATCCACTATGACAGTATTTTGCATTGAAAATTTGAACTCTCTGGGTTAGAAGTAAAATCATGCATTGTTCCTCCTTGACAGGATAATGCATAACTCTTAAATTGCAAACATGAGGCAGTGTTGCTTGATTGCTACCATTTTAAGGCTGTTGCTTGCAAATAAGCACAGCATTTCCATATTGTCAGCAGTTAATTCATGATTCTGCACCCCTGACTTCAAAAATGCAGTAATACTAATGTTAATAATTCATCTTATGAAAGAACATTGAAATAGCTATGGAAACACATCTTGCAATGCATACTGCCTATGTAACTTTATTATCACCCTGAATATAAATACATACTTCTAATTATATTTGCTCAGAAATAATATAGGTAATGGAGTCTTTTTAGGAAAAAACCCCGCTGCTTTTTTCTTCTCCTATTCTACGTTGTCAGCTTCTTTCTTGTCTTACCCCACACTTCTAAAACCACTTTCTCTTCCTATGCTGCATGTGCAAGAAAGATTGAGGAAATTTTTACCTTTGAGGCTGACTTGCACAGGAATCTTCAGTGTCCATCTTTAGAGGTCAGAGATGACTATCTGCTGGACTATTAAAAGTCATCAAAACACGCTTCCAGGTGAGCAATGCTATGTCATCTGGCTAGGAATAATTCAGTAATCCATATTTTCTGTACATCTTCCCTTGGCTTGTATGCAACCTACTTTTAAACACTGAAACTGGTGAAGACGCTGGGCCCATGTGTCTCTAAAATGTCAGTTTGTGGAAAAAAAATAAGTTATGGTCAGCAAATACTAAGTGGTGTTAAATGTGTTCTAAGCTGCTTCTGTCTTAAGGTAGTAAAACATCCTCCGAGGCATGTGTGAATTCCCACTTCTGTTGGATAACTATTGTGAAAACTATAACTGTATTTCAAATCATTTTGAATCAGTGATGCTAGTAAGAACATAAAAGCTGCTACCAATGTTAACACAGGCAGGAATTTCAACAGGGAAGATGAGAGAATAACAAACAGAGCATCTTGTTCCAGTCCTTGATTCTGGTTCTCTCAAAACTTATAAAGGCATCTGTTAAATGCTGGGTAGAGAGATGAATGCTTTGGAAATGCTATTTTCTTTGTTTTCAAGACATTATCATTATAAATTTCCTGGATACATGTTCTGTTTGTCCTGATGGCAGATTTTCAGAGAATGATTGACTGAATTTTTTACTAAAGACTATGCCCAAGGGGAAAATGCTGCTCAATCTTTTGTCTGTTGGATTTTATTAATTTACTTCTATATATTTTTATTAATATTAATTGCTAATATTAATTATAACCTGTACCTCTATTTCAAATAATGCGTTTTTGAAGGTTTAGCAACAATTTGTCTGTTTGTAATGCTGTGCAACTGTAGGATATATGTCCTAGTCTCTTTCTGTTGTGCAACTGGACCCTGGGCTGTATTAATAAGACTAAAGCTGGCACTCTTCCCACCCTTCCCCTCTGTTCAGTGCTTGTAAGACATGTGGAGTGCTTTATCCAGTTTTTGGCTGAGGAGGGGGCTGGAGCTCAGACACACAAGGGAAGGTGGAGGGCAGTCCCTGTGCCCAAGGGGCAGCAGAAGGGCACAGGGGAGCAGTCCCCAGGAAAGGGACCCTCAGGCCCCCCATCCCTTTTCCTTCTCCCAGATGAGGGCATCTTTCAGGCCACAGGCCCCCCAACTCCCAGAACAACCATATTTGACTACATGCATCGCACCACAACAGCCTCCTGATGTCATGTCACACTGCTGTTTGTTCCAGACCCTATAAATACAGTGACCCTGGCAGCTGGCCTACAGTTCACCAAGCTTCGAGGCCCTCAGATTCCAGAAATGATTGGAAGAAAGGGGTCCCATGGCAGCAAGGCGAGTGGCTGTCCATGTCTGCGTAGGAAGGCAGAGAGGTGGTTGCAGGAGAGGCAGAGGAAGAGGAGGCAGCGTTGGAGGTGGGACACTGTCAGCTGCATGGTAGCAATGGCCATCACTCATGTGGCTGATGGTGTGGAGTCCATGGAGGTGGATCTGTTGCAAGACCAAGAAGCGATGGAAGTGGATCCACTTCCAGCATGGCTCCCCTGGCACCACTAGGTGTAGTACAGGGCAACCGCCTGTATCAAGACAGCCTGGGGCATGAAGGGATTGAGAGCAGCCCTGCAGAGAAGGAACAGGCTGCCCAGAGAGGTGGTAGATGCCTCATCCCTGGAAGCATTCAAGGCCAGGCTGGGTGGGGCTCTGAGTTGAAGATGTCCCTGCTCATTGCGGTGGGGTGGGCCTAGATGACCTTTAAAGGTCCCTTCCAACCCAAACCGTTCTATGTTTCTATGATAAAGGATGGTTCTGTGAGTCTATGATTCTAAAAACCAGCCAGAAAGGTTTTAGCTCTAAAACTTAAATACAACCCAAAGCTCTGCTAACAAGGATAGGTGGGATTTGCTGCCGTTCTTTCTCAGACGGCATGAAGTAGGACATCTGAGAGGGGTTCCCAGCTGAGTATTATCCTGAATTTGTTGCATCTTGGAGTGCTTCCAGTCATAGGAGAATGGCCAGGATCATGCTGAGTGTGCACTGTAGTCTGGTAATCTCAACAACTTTGGGACTTTAATCAGCGGTGCTGGGTCGGACAAGGCCTCATGGCTGGTCCAAATCATTTGGAAGAAATCACAACACCCATTTCAAATCTCTTCAGTGGTTCTTTTATTTTTTTTTTTTCCCCTTCTCTTCTATTTACCCAGTTCACCGAGGTCACTGCTTTGAAAGCAGATTTGTCTTATTAGAATGAATTAATAATACAGTTGCTTGTTGCTGTGTTTAAAGGAGTCTGATGTATAGTAACAGAAGGATCATCTGATTCTAAACCTGGATAGCTTAAAAATAGATGTGGATGACTGATTCTATTGTAGCAATATAATATCAAAAGACATTAGCTGAAGAAAGGACAAATAACCTAAAATATTGACTGCATCTTGTAAAACTCTTGGTGAAACTGATGGCTTTTTTGGTGCAAGCTTAGTTTAGCTTAATGTTCTGTGCTCTAAAAGGCAAAGATGTTCAGGATGACAAACTTATTTAATAGCATGTATTGTTGTGCTAGCTCTGCTGGAGAAGAGTCAAACAGCAAAAATGTTCACCAACAGTCTTGCAAAAGAAGTTTTTTAAACTAGATGAATAGTGACCACCTAACATCTCCCAGAAAGATTATCCACAACAAAACTAATCTCACTAGATTGCTAACAGCTACTGCTGGAAGATAGGCTTTGGGACTTGAAGAGGGTCCATTGTGTTTTGATAGGTAGCTTAAAAAGGCAACCAAAAGAAATCGGAATAAAACTGCAATACCATATCAAAGTTTCATAAAGCAAAATGAGGATATGAAGGAGAGTCTTGAAATATTCTAATTCTTCCAAACCTTCATTTAAGTGTTCGCTAGCTTCTCTGAAAATTCTGGAGTTAGCAAAGGAGGCATAGCCATTAAGCTAAGAACAAAGCTGTGTTATTTCAATTCACGTTCCTATAAATAGCATACCCACATTACAGTATACTGAAAGGTACTTAAATGACTCACAAAATATTAGTAAATTTACCTTGAGTTGTACTTTTTCAAGACTCCTATATAGTATTAATTATGCAGATACCATAGTAATGGTTTATAAGGCAATATGTGTTTGCTGATTAGTTACTAAAAAACCCCAACAGTTTTAGGGAAAATACTGTCTAATAACAAGCCAGAACTTTTGGAACATAAATAATAACTTCTTACTATTGTGGGGGTTTTTTAAACTCAAGACTTTATCTACTAAATGCATACCTGTAGAGGCTCAAAGGAAAGGTAAAAAGCTCTGGAAAACTACCCAATTCCCGAGAAGTAAATGAAAACAATGTTTTGGAAAATGGGCTATGTTTGGTGGAGAGAGAACTGACCTGGGGAAGACTGGAAATAAGTTTGTTTTAAAACTTCCTGCACATAACATCTGCTTAAGCACAAAAATTTTCCTTTGCTTAGTTTTGCAAGAATCTCTTTAACTAACACAGCTCCTGCTCTTAATAACCAGCACTGTTATGTTATCAGAGACTGGGACTGTTACATACTGTCACAGGATATTAATGTATATTTAAAAGATGGAGTACATTGTTAACTGGAAATGTTGCTTAGTTTCTCTCAAAGGACAGACTTTGCTTCAAGTTATTGTACAGTTGTAACAAAGTTAACTGAAAGTTAACTAGCAAGGAGAGAAATTTTTCTACCTACACTTTAGCGGCTTTTATGCTTTTTAAATTATTTACACTACATGAATATTCCAATGCAAGGAAAGCCTGCTTATGAGCATATGGATGGGAAAGATAGATGCTAGAAGAAAGAAAATTTTATACACTGTCTCATGATTATAATTATTCAAAGGACAATGTTTTCACATAGAATAGATTTTAATAAAGACTTTAAAACTAAGCCAGATAATAAGCAAAAATTAACAGAGGTAATAATCAGATGGCAAACAAATCCTGTGAGCTTCCTTTTTTGTAAAAAATAATAGGAAGACTGAAAATGTGGTCAGGATGTCTGGCCCAACATTTTTGAACAGTACTGTTCAAATAGTGTCCATCAAGGGTGTTTGTTTACTGTGGAAATCCTTTACAAAAATTATCAAAAAAAACAGATACTGTTTTTGCTGGATATGCTGCAAGTTCACTGTAGTTGTCTTGGTATTTAACTCAGGGCAGATACAGTTTATCTTATCAGCCAGTTCTTTCATTCTGGGTCAGAGCCCATCATCTGATGCGCAGGCATGCAATTTCTGCAGCACACGATGTGCTCACTGAGGGAGAAAGAACTGTGGGAAATGTCACCCCTCCGAGGTGGCTGAGGAAAAGGGGAGCCTGGGGGAGCTGAACCCTTGCTGCCATAAGGTACTGTTGGGGCATTTCAAATTAGTGGTATTCTAGATTTTTAGAACTCCCAAATGATATATTCTGTGTGAGTAAAGTATCAGTTGCTTTCTATATCCCATTTTGCAGTGGTTGCGAGGGCTAGAACTGATGACTAATGCCATATAAAATGAACCCACTTTTGTCTCTCAATCTCATGACTTTAAACCCATGTTTGAGACTTGGCTTGTGCACATCATTGTTTTCAGTCCTGCAAGAGATCTAGTTAGACTGAAAATACTGCTGTCTGGTGCTAGGGTCCTGATTGGCAAAGCTTTGTTTGAATCACTTTGTTTTACCTGTGTGGTACAGATTGCAACATGAAGTTTTAAAATCAGGGATTCTTTAAGTTGATGGATTTTTTTGGGGTTTTGTTTTGTGTTTGGGTTTTTTTTTTTCCCTGGTAAGAAAACCCATTGCAGTATTTCTGAAATCTCCACTTCGTCTGTGTCTCCACAGGATCTTTGTTCTCTGTTCCTGCTGGCCCTGTGGAGCATGGTGCCTTCTGGTGGGGGCTGGTTAGTGCTTCTATGAGAGAAGAAAGCCACTGGCTTGGATAAAAATGAGGCATGTGCATTAAGCGAATTTTTATAAGAAGTAAAAAAAAATGCATTAAATTCCAGCAAAGTTTGTGACTATAAATATTGACTTTTGTCATCTGCTAAGTTCTTTAGCCCTTGCTAAGCACCCAGGCACTTGTACCAGCACCATTCAATATGCTGAATATTTTCTTGTTAGATGCTGAGTAACGAAAAAGAAGAAAATGTGTAAAAGTTAGTCTTGCTTAAACTAAGGGATTGGATCAGATTAAAGGTCCCTTTCAACAAAATTATTCTGTGATTTTTGCTGTTGGTTGGATACATTAACTGAAAGATATGCTGACTGTAATAATCTGTGCATCCACAGGCTTTCTGTAGTATTTCAGGGACTTCTTGTATGCTCTCTGAGAGGCATCTAACATCTATCAACAAGCAAAGATTACTTACCAGGGCCTTTTACACACTAATGCAAAATACTTCGTTGAGAATTCTAAAGCCAGTTCAAAGTATAATCAAACCAGTTCTGCCACAGATCTTCTCAGATCATTTGCTTGCTTAATCATAGGCATCTATACTCTGCAGCTCCATCTCTAATGCATTGCACTGCCTGTGAGTGTCCAGATAAAGCTACTCATGAACGATCATCCATCCAGCAGTCAGACAGGGCTTCTTAAAAATTATTATGCTCTTTGTTTAGGGATAGAAACAGGCATGAAGCTCTTTGCATTAGTCTGCATTGCACTGTTGTAATTTCTGTAAGTTGAGTCCAGGAGGGCTGGCATGAGCCTTTGTGTCATGCAAGATAGTCCTCTTGTTTTTTGGTTTTTTTTTTTTTTTAAGCTGCTCTGTGATGCAAAGGCACTGCTTAGTGAGTTTCACTGGTGAAAAATGTGCTGTGAAGCTGGCTCCGTTTCCATGCTGTGCAGAAGAGTGTGCGCTTCATCTAATGCCTCATCTTAATGACTGTCTGAGCGAGGCTGCTGTGGCCAGCCCTTAGGGAATCCTTTAGTAGGAATATCTGGTCATGATTTGCAGAGCTGAGACTCCTATATGATATTGCAGTGATGTAAAGTAATTGGTAATGTTTACACAATGCTACCAGCACTCTGAAAGTAGTAGTCCTTGGTGTAAGAATGAGAAATAAGAGAAGAACAGGTAATCGCCTGCTAAGCTGTCATTTGGCAGTTGGAAAGCATACTAAAACTTATAAATATTTAAGAGACACTGTAAAACCAGATAATGCTATAAAATGCTTTGGTTTGATGTTGTGAAAGTAGTACCACATGTTTGAAATCTCCTGGCACTCCCAACGGTAACAAGTGTTCCTTTCTGTAGTTATGGTAGTACAAAGACTGTACTTTTATGTTTTGTCTTTTTAAGTTATGATTCTCTCTTTAGGAGATTGATATACACAAATAGAAAAAATATGCAAAGCTGCATCATTCTTTTATACTAGATAAGCACTTTAGTGCTATAGGCAAGAAAGAATACAGGTAAAATAACTTATGTTTTAAATAACTTCTGTTTTAATAGTTAATTATTTCCTGTCACTTCTGCCAGGCTGTGCTGAGAGTTGAGGTATAAGCTTTGGGAAGTAGCTCCTGTTGTGGAGAAAGAGACCTAACTGGTATCTGACATTGTTCTGAAAGAAAGAAATTAGCATCGGTAAAATGACGATTGTGTTATCCTCACCACGTGGCAGTGTGGGATGTGCAGCTTTTCATAAAGGTTATCCAGATGCATGATCAAACTAGAAAAAGGTGTATTTCATTTCTGAATGTGTGTACAGTGATTCTGGAGAAAGAAAGATTTTTGTGAATTAAGTTTAGCACTATGTGATGATGTGTTTCTGGTTGTGAAATCCCTGTGTCTTACATTATAAAAAATAGTAGCCAGTGGTAGACTCAAATTGAAATTTTTTTGACTGTAAATGACAAATATTTTTCAACATGTAATTTTTGTTAAACATGAAATCTACAGGAAGCAAACTTTCAGGGAATATTACATTTATTTTAGAATCACTAGTTTTTAGTTTACTTCTACTCATCTCCCTATGTTGAGAAGCATTATAAAAAGGAACAGAGTATCAAATACAACTGGTATGTAATCCTTTCCAGGTGTGTAAACCTAGATACCTTCTTGTCTGATACAGCAAGTCACACTCACTTTTTCTTCTTGGCAAGCATCCCTATTTTCAGAGGTTTTTGTTGTTTTGCTTTTCGTGCAGAAGGACACCTGTTTGTTCTCCAGTGTGCAGTACCCACCACAAGTGTCATTTCCCAGAGCAGCGTTGGGCTGTCACTCCATGGGAGGGGAGCAAAATGAGTTTGCTGTGTGGGATTCTTGGATGTGCCTTTTCCTCAGCAGAACTGTCACTGGTAGTTTAGAGGTGAAAAGGACCAACAGTGTACTTATTATCCCTCCACTTCACCCACATCAACAGATGGAGCTTGGTCTTTGGGAACTCTGTGTTTGCACCATAGCTTGTATTCAGCTGGTTGCTGAATTAGCCGTTGGTGCAGGCATGAGAGCTGCCGACTCCTTCCCACGCCTGCCATTGTTCCTCTTGCTCAAGCAAAGGGCACTTGCTCTGTTCTTAGCTAAATAACTGGCTGCTCCTCTGCCTCAGCCTGGTCATTCCCTGGCAGCATCGCTTCCCTTAAATCCCAGAAACCATCTATTTAGCAGTTTGTTTGGATGTAATTTGAGTTCTTTGAGAGGACTCTTCCTTTGCTCTGGTATCTTCATTTTCATGGTTGTGCAGCTTGCATTTAGTCTTACACATGTTCCCTCTCTTCCAATGTCTTTATACTGTAAGTTTTGACACCAGTTTAGACCAACATTCTGAATTTTAAGTCATGAATTTGAGATTTTGTTGTAAATCAAAGAACCTAGCCTGTGAGTGGTTTTGGATTTCAATAAACTAGTTTAAAAAGAGTTAACAAGTGGGTTGAGCTTCCCTCTTGTGGCTACACCATGTAACTAAACACATTCTATAAAACATCTGAGCTTCATTCTCAAAACTTTTTTCATAGAGGAAAAACTCCTTTGTGACTTCCCTTGAGTTAAGCGTGCTTACCATTTGTTGGTTTTGAAGGCCTCGGCTGTTGTTCTGTTACAGGCATGCCCTATAAGTTGTAGTTAGTGTTCAGTTACAGTTCATGTATACTTTACATGAAATGAAAAAAACCTAAGATAAGCTAAGAAGATTAAGGGTGACAAGCAACAGGTGGTAATAAGTAGAAAATTTTATTTTCTCCTTCTGATATTTGGGAAAAAATCCCACTTACCTTGCTGACGTGTCTGATCTCAGGGCTCCTCTCTGCCAACTCTCTTCGCTCAAGGAAGTGATTTGGTATGAATGAATAAACCGTTGATCATTTCTATATTGATAATAGCATCTACCCTTAATTTTTCCAGTTGCATATTTGCTGTAGTAGAAAGATGTTTTTATTAAATTTTTTAAATGCTGCACCCTAAACGATCTCTGTTATTAACTGTTTATGATAGTCACCACAGTGTTATATTTGGGCGTATTCCTCCAGGAGGGAGGTCTGCCATTAGGTGTGTTGGCCGCACAAATGGGACACTTACTGCCAGTGTGGAAGTCTGCAGTTACCTGGTAGGGAGTAAAGTCCTGATGGTGGAACAGTTAGTACCCTAAGCAGTTCATAACTAGAAACTACTTCTCAAATCTTGTGGTGTTATAGAAATTAATGCAATGATTTTGATTTGAGATTATATTTACTGCTGTCTTTGGTATCGTGTTGTTAACCTTGCAAGACCATGTGTAACTTCTTCCTCTTGTCACTTGGTTGTCGTCTAGAGTAGCTTCAGCCTTTGCAATAGCAACAGATCCTATTCCTCCAGCTGGAAAGGAATCTTTATTAATTTTCAGGAGATAGTACGGTGATTAGAAAGTCTTACATGGAGCTTTTGCTGTCCTTTCTGCTATGTTGTATCTGATCAC
Source organism: Strix uralensis (assembly GCF_047716275.1). Lineage (NCBI taxonomy): Eukaryota > Metazoa > Chordata > Aves > Strigiformes > Strigidae > Strix > Strix uralensis. Next base: position 2,760,651 of record NC_133986.1, read on the forward strand.
TTGGGCAGGACCATGCTGCATGCATTTGGAGGATGTAATAATGTATATAGTAAATAGAGTATTTTCAGAGAATTGAAAAATCCAGCTGACAGCAGTAACAATGAACCCCAACTGAAGGTTAAAAGCCTCTTGAAAACATCATACTTAATGGAATTGGACTGTAAACAGAAAAAGTGTGATTTTTTTTCTCTTATTAATCATTAAGGTTCAAGGAAATTTTTTACATTAATAACCACTTTCCTGGTTTAGCTGTAATACAGGTGGGAAAGTAGAAGTCCACAATCGAAGTGATGCTTAGCTGAAAGCATGCTAAGATTGTTTGCACAGTGGGGAAATTGCATCAAGATGTCACAAGATAATTTGTCTTAATACCTAATAAATTTATAGATGTAAATTAAAGGATTGTAATTGCTCACCTTGAAGAAATTTTTTGTAGAAAAATAGCTACAGTATGTAGAATATTTTAATAAGTAAATTAAAAAAAATTAAGAAGTTAATATTGTGGAGGTAGTGTGTTTTTCTCCACATTATTCTACTTCATTCTCTAACCCGACACTTTACTATATCATTTCAGTTAATCAATAGGAAAATCAACCTATGATCTTAATCAATATTAGTAAGCAGATGTAATTTGTTGGTTAGTATAGAATACTTGATCCCTTGGGAGTATAGTGGGTAATTATTCATAGACCAAAAATTGTCTTATAGCATGAACTTCTTTTATCTTTTTGAAACCACATTCAAAGAAAAGCATTTCTGGCAATTTGTAGGATATTTAAAAGTGCACCGCAACCAGAAAGGAGAGGCAAAATCAGAGTCACAGTGTGGATCCTGGGGACAGGAGTTACAGCTACTTCCTGAGATAAGCATTGTGGTTTTTTCTTGGCAAGATGTTGATCCCATATCTGAAAATACTCCCCGTTATGTTAGCTTGGAATTAGATGTTTTCATTTTCTGAAACACTTGATTCTAAAATGTTTATTTAAAGTAAATATTTGGCATCTCTTATTAAATCCATGCATTTTCTCATTTAATAATTAATATTTTTGACCAACACCATAATGTCAGTAGTCAGTATTTAACATTGACAACTTTATTAGGTTAACATAATTTGGTATGTATGCTTTTCCTTATTCCATTGCGATATAACCTGAAAGGTCTGTGTCAGTCTTTGGAGGATGAAGAGACTAAGGATGATGTTTATAGGATAAATGAAGTATTAGTAATTGTTTATCTTATAAGTGGATTAGAGAAAGCAGTTTTAATGGTGCTTTATTTTAAGGCTGTTTAATATGGTGAAGAAGAGGTGCATGTGTGTGTGAGCATCATTAAAATTCATGCTCTTTCTATTGCTTTTGGGGTAGACTTAATGCTTTTCTGACTGTGGAACTGCAAGTGTCGTTGAGTCTCTCTGAGGAATTGTCTTTTTTCTTTCTGATGTATCAGAGTGCATGGTGTAAAACCAAGGGCAAGGTTATACTGGTAAGGTCCTCTGTTACATCCTTTTGCTTTGGTGGGAGGCAAACAGATTCCTTGGTAAGCTGTGGCTTTGGGTCACACTGAAAGAGCCATGTTCTCTCCCAGCATGTGTCTGCTGGTAGTGACAGGGTGAACGTTTTATTATATTTTTAGTGGGTTTAGGTTACTTGGTTTCATAAAATGTAACTATGATATCTAATTTTTTTGGCAAGTGTTCATGATGCCCAAAATGGGTCTGCTTTTCTCTTTTTGAAGTAGAAAATAACCAAATGGCATCTTGGGTCCTGTAATAAATGTTATCTTGGTATCTCTAGTTTAGTATGGGTGACTTTTAAAAAAATTACTGTTGCATATAGATTATACAGAGCATGGCCAGATGCTAAAATTTAAGGATTTAATTCTTACCTATTATGTGTCATGAAATGATCAGATTTCTGATCAGCTATGTGTTTAACTATGATTTTTATTTTTTTCCTTTGTTACTTCAGCCTTTTATAGAGAGAAATGTATGTCACAACATTGTGATTAATAGCTGAGTTATTAAAGCTGTGGCAAGGATTAAGGGTGATTTTGCTCTCAGTGTTGAAAAACAATGTCTCTTCAGAATTGCAGCACTGGTTTGATGGATATTAAAAGTATTTTCTGAAAATATTAATTGACATCTAAATTTATAATTTGATGTGTAAGCTAAGTCATCAGAGGAGATTAGATATAGCCATAAATCACTGCGATATCAATTATATACTATATTTAAAGATACTTCTGAGGCTTGTTATTGAACTTTGGCTTTATTATAGCTGGGACCACATCTGACACGACTGCACACTGAAATTCTATCCTCTGGTTATTTTATAAAAATCCTCTTAGCCAGTTGACTGGCAGGCTTTCATATGTCCATATAGTCTGGTTTTTGAGGACTGGTAGACAAGAATTGTTTCTTTCAGTTGTTCCTCATTCTTCCAGCCTCCTGTGATTCTCTTTTGTGCTGTGAGAGGCTAATAATTCATCTGTCATCATTCAGTTACTTAGATTTTCAAGTCACAAAGGGTTTTTAAAGTCCTGAGATTCCCTGAAAGAATATCGAATGCAGCTACAGCTAGAGAGTCCTCTGGTACTGTAAAATTTCTGGTTCTGTAAAAGGGAAGAGCCTTGAAATGGGTTCTTTTTAGATGTCAAGAACTATAATTTCTCTCCTCTAGATACTGGTGATCTTCAGGGGATCTCTGCTCCAGCTCTGCAGGTCTCCAGAGTCTCTCAGGTCATTTTAGAGAGAGAAGACAGAGAAGTGATGGGATAGCTGATAAAAGGGTCAGGCTGCATCACAGAAAACAAAAAGGAATTAGAGTAAAGAGCAAATCAGTAGATTTAAGGATGAAAAGCTAAATTCCATGATAAAGGAGATAATGTAGGCATCTGGGAGAAGAATACATACAGAGATATGATATTAGGGTGAAAATGAAGAGAATATCAAACAAATGAAATGAAATCAGATCAAATGAAGGATGTTTAAAGAAATCACCTGAAAATTGGGAGAAGAAAACTAAAAGAAGGTGGTACCATGTTAGGCATCAAAATGAGCTGTAGGAACCTGGGTGCATAAATTTATCCTTTAAAATAAAGGAATTAAAACTATTAAAAAACCCCGATAGTAATGTTTTATAACACTCTGAAAAGTGAAAAATGGATACCTTATAGTTCAGTCTGCATGTTTTCTTGAACTAGCGACCTTATTGCTTATGCTTTCCTGTAAGCTCTTTGCTTACTGCTATCATGTTTACAACTCATTGCAAAAAGGATGACCTCTTTTGTTACATCTTGTATATATTCTTAAAAGTTCTGTGTAGCTGCAGTTTTTCCCCTTGCCAGTTTGTTCTTTTTGTCTTCTAAATATAGCTTTTATTCCCTTGAACATACATTACTGGCCTGACATACTGTCAATAGTAAGAAATATATTGGTACATAAAGAAACCATTGAGACTTAGAAAACCACTAATGTTTCTTAGGTTAATTGTGTGAGAGTATGAGTGAGCAAAATATAGTGGCTAGTCTAAAGGAATGTTTTTTAGGAATCCATTTTTTCTTCGTATTCTGAATAACCCTGCAGTAAATGTTTTTTGCTTCAGATACAGTGGTCTTTTATTTTTCTGTCTTAAGCCATTGACTCTTTTCTGCTGATGAACATTTTTGTGTTTAGTAAGTTGTCTTTGTAAAAATCGTGTGATTGCTTTGAATGTAATCAATTTATATAAAATGTTAACCAATTAAATATATTAGCATTTTCTCATTTGTAGTCGTATTTTAGAGATGATCCCTAAGTTTTATTAATAAATATTGGTTAGCTATTAGAACTGCTGCTTGCACAGGCAAACCTTTTAAGCTTTTGAAGTTGATGCCTTGGTATTTCTCTACTGCTATGCTTAGACTACTTCAGTACACAAACTAGTTTGGAGAACTTTACCCCAGGATGCAGTTTGCAGCAGAGGCATATCTGCTCAATGTAGAGCTGAATATACCTTAACCAAAAACTGCAGATGATGAGCTGACATTGCAAGTGCTCTTTGGCAATTAATAGAAGTCAGCAGATGTTTCTGAACAGTAGTAATCATTTGAATATTGATACTGATAGGTCTAGAAGGCAGCTTTGAAGTGAGGTAGACATCTCCTGAAACTAAGTGGTAATACAATCTTAGTCTCTATTACAATATTAGACATTCTATAGGAATATTATAAAAAGTGTGATTCTTACAGGCCTAATTATGCTCACAGCTAGAACTGTTTTCTCTGAAGTCAATTCTTTACTGGTTGAAATAAAAACAGCACTTTGAAAATCTCAGTAAGGATGTTAATAAATTCAGTTTCTAAAGACATTTCAGCTTGGGACAACCTTTCCTTTTGTGAAAAAGAACCATGCTAAATATCACTTTGCTGCCTTCTTTGAATTAGGGCTGCTGTCTACAGCAGAGAAGGTTAGATAGCAGGTGTCAGAATAAGAAGCATTATGTTTAGATTCAGATATGTAGATTCTGAGAGGCTAATGTGAACTGGGCATCTTGTCTAGTAACCATCCATGAGTCAGCATGCACTCCGATTAAAGTAACTGCTTCCATTGCTTCTGAGAAAGTTTTGGCTTTGTTTTCCCATTTTGATTGTGTTGATAGTATGTGCATGTATGTGAGAGTGTATTTCTGACTTCTGAGAGTTTGAGGATAAACAGGAGGGATTTTGGTCGTATTAGTCTGTGACAGAACTTGTTCACTCTTCTCAAAGAGAAATTTGGCAAAAAACCCGTTCTTTCAGTTATGTTCTATTTTAAAAAATAGCAAAAGAGTTCTTTGGTGAAAAGCTTATCCAGCTGTTTATGAAATATACTAGAATATTTTTCCAGGGATGACTTTGGAATTGGATAGGTCCCTGGATACCTCATTGAACTAAGCATACATTTTCTTCCTTGTGATGAAATTACATCAAATGTCAGTTCTGCTCTTTTGTTCAAGTATTAGCTAGGGCTGCTTGCAAAGATGCAGGGGGTTTCATGCTATTCCTCTGAAATGGCATGAAACACACGGAGTGCTTGTGGATGGGGTTGGATAAGGAGCTTTGGAGGCAGAAATCCTCTGCTTATCCAGAGAGCACATAGTGGAAGCAGTCTAAGCTCCTGATGGCCCATGTAAAATTTTGATCTGGAGAGCTTAGTAGAAGCGATAGTTCATTTGGATTCATCTTTGCACTCAGTCAGCGTGTAGCCTTTGTAGGGAAATTTTTGAGATTTCACATTTGATTAGAACCAGAAATCTGACAGCTAAGAACTGAACTGAAAACATGAGTACTGCTCAGGTAGCCAGTCAGAATGCTTTCAGATAATGGCTTTCAGGTTAGTGGAGTTAGTGATGAAGGCTACGTTTCAGTTGTTGGCTAAGCAGTAAAATATGTGATGTTACTTAAGTATTAATCTGATGATGAAAACTTTTAGGGGCAGTCAGAAAGTTTAAAAACACAACTCACTCCTTAATAGGTTGAATTTATGCCTGAAAACTAAATTAATTTTTCAGCTATTGGAGAGTCAGTTCATTCTGCAGCCTTCCTTGCCATCAGTGGGGACTACAAGGGTCACTTTCCCTGAACATGTTATGAAGCTTAGAAGCGTTTTGAATACCTTGTGGTTTTTACTTCCCCATTGCATTTATCTGAAATTTGCAAAGGATTTACAAGTCATTGAAGTTACGCAGTTTCAATGCATAAATCTGACTTCCTTAGGAGATCTGGCTAAGAAATAAATTTGCCTATCCCTTAAGAGGGAAAAGTTAAATGGGAAAAAGATTCCCTTTTGTAACAGTTTAACAGAAAGTACCAACTGAGCCTGATTAATTTAAATAGCAGTAGAAATTGTTACTGCAACAAATACCATTGCTGATGTAGAGCCTAATTTGTTTAAAGCTATCCAAAGGTTTGTACAAATTCAGAAGTACAGATTTCTTTATTCAGAAATATAAAAACAGTCACTGTGTTAATCAGTATGTTATGAAGGTACAAACAGAGGTATATGCCAAAGAACAGTTGGAAAGAGCTGCATTGTTCTGTACTGAGGTACTGAGTGTTACTCTAATCCAAGAAATGACACCTTATTTATTGCTCTTGATATATTTGGTGATAGTGGTCATTGGGAGAAGATTTCTTTTAGGCAGTTATGGAATCCTTTAAGGAATATCAGTAAAGCTTATTTTGTGAATTTCTATTTTAAATATGATAAAGAATTAGTTCTTCCTGAGACAATTTTCTTTCTAATAATGACAGCTCAAATGGGAAGTTAAAGTGAAATAGAATTATTCCAATTCCTGTACCCATAAAGACTGTAACTAAATTAGCTAAATTATCTCTTTTCTAAAAAGAATTCCTGTAGATTTCTGATGGAAGTGCTGTATGGCTTTGTGATCCTTAAAATGCTGGGTTTATAGAAGGCTATTTCTGACTTTTTTCTTTAACGGTAACAGGCAGAATAATTCTGTTGCTGAAAAACCAATGTAATAGAAGAAGCCGGTCTCTTAATATGGCCCCAGCCTCTGACAAAAATGGCAAAACCATCTGACAACTGCACGTTTCTGTTGAATCATGTACAGAAGCCCAGTGAACTTTGATAACTGGAGACAGAGGTCTAGAGCAGTTGGGAAATGTTAGTAAAGGACCACTGGCAGTTTTGCTTTTAACCCCACGTCTCAGGCTGTGAATGTGGAGTAGGACCCGCGCCAGGTGGAAAGTGCCTGTATGATTTTGCTAGAGGACGGGTGCATGCTCTGTAATTAGATTACTGAATCTCTGGCTGTTTGCATTGATTTTCAAAGCAAAGACTGGTCTCTAAACTTAGAATAGTTGAATGGGCTCTGAATCTGAAAACTGCTGACTGCTTCTCTTTCATAAACAATATATCTTTTCTTTGGGCTTTTTAAAAATCCCCTTAGTTTTGCCCATATGTTATCTGAATCTTCCTAAAATGCTAAGAGCTTTGCATGGTTGTCTCTTTTGCTTCTGCAGTGATGTTTTCAGCCTGGGATTGAGCTTTTAAAGAATACTCTTTTGAAGGACTAAGCCTTGGTGTCTTGCCAAGATTTTTTTAATCGAAACTCTCTTCATCAGATATGTGTATTTCCTTTAAAAAAAAAAAAAGGCAGAGCAATAACTACAACGTGATATTGGTGGAATATACTTTAAATGTATGATTAGTTTGTATGCACTTGAAATTTAATTTTACAGTTTTCTCCTTCCCCATAAGTTCCCTACTGTGGCTTGATTGTTACTGGCAGTGAATATCTACAATAATCTCAAAGACATCCGGTTCCTTTAATTTTATTAACTTGAAGCAGATAGAAGCAGATGAGAGACATAGCTATGTCTCAGATATTTGCAATCTTCAGAAATATTAGTTATGTCTTACACGAATGGTTCAACCTTTTGTTCACATGCTGTTTAGCTTTCTTAATGTTTGCGGGAAAAACACTTAAACCTGTGTTCCTGGTATAAACTGTGAAAATAACCTAATATTAAAATCACATGGAGTTGGAGAGCTAAAGTGGGAGAAGGTAAAGGTCCAGGAGGAATCTTACTATTGGTCTTTCTGTAAGATAGAAAGAGAAGAGAAACATCATCAGTTCCTCTGAGAGAAGTAGCTGGACTCCAGCAGAGTCATGTGCAACACAAATAGGCTTTTTATTGTGGCATTCTTTTATAATTTTAAGGATCTCTAAAGGACTTGTGTTTGCATGATCGTTTCAGGTTGAGGATGTTTTAACCCTGTGATTGCTTATAGTTATCTCCTTGAATGAAGCACCACCTTGCATGATAGTCCCAAGTTTGGGGAAAGGTCAGGCCAGCTGAATGCATGTTCTGTGTGTAAGGATTAACTGCCAAAATTTAAGTGTGTGAATATATGGTAGATATTTTGTCTGCCAATCCTTGCAAACTTGAGTTTAGGCTCCAGAAATGACATTGGGACTCTTCCACTGAAGGCCCAGCCATAAATGAAAAACAAGCTATCAAGTAGCCCTACACCAAACCAGTTGCCTTCACTTAGCTTGGCATATGTATTACAGAGGCTGTTCTTTCCTTTGCATCATCCTTAGAACTATTTTGTAAAATCCATCTAGTCTCACCCTCCTGTACCTGAATTTTGTCTGGAATACCACTAGATGTTGATATTCTATAAATAAATAAAATACATGCAGATATGACTGAATAGCCAATGGAAATCATTATGACAAGTAAGAGGCACCATTTCTTAACTGTCTTTTCAGCATAACACAGGTTTCTATCATCATATAACCATGCTTTGGTTTTGTGAGTTATTAGTAATTAAATAATCATGGACTTCTGTTGCTAAAAGAAAGAATTAAGGACCAATATTAGCATTGTTAAATAGAAATGTATATTTAAATGAGCATCATGTGTTTATATATTTTTTAAAAACTCTGATTTTAAATGAGCATTATGTTTTTATATTTTTTTAAAAAAAAAACTCTCTGATTTTTCCTAAGTGCATTGCAAAGGTCTTAAAATAATACAGCATTTTAAAGTTCTTCAATGTTTGGTAAGCTATATTCATTATTCATAGAGGTAAAATGAATAAGTAATATTGAATGGCAGCATATAGTTGTATTTTGCTTATAAAAGACTGTGTTAATGGGGACTGCTGTTAGCACACATCATGAAAACAAGTCTGTTTACTTGATGTGAATTAAAAATTAGGCAAAATAGGTTCTGAATTAAAACAGACTCAGAAGTCTTTGACTTATTTATTGGGGGGATGGAACTTTTCTACTTTCTTGTTTTGTTTTTTTTTTTTTCCTGAAGACTTATGAAGGCAACTGGGTTAATAGATCTAAGATTATTATTTTGTTCTCATCTGGTATGTGATATCAATTTCCTTATTTCTGTCTCTGTAGTACACTTTACACAAACAGGGCACACTTCTTAGTGTCATGACTTGGACATTTTTTTGCGTTGCAAAGGGAAATAGGTCCTACTTCTGCAGTTGTCAACTCTTATGACATTTCCCTGGACACTGTTTGGTTTTGCCCCCCAAAGGAGCAATGACAGCAATTGTGCTCTGTGATTTGAAGTCAGCAAGTGCAAAAACATTGCTGACATTGACTACTGAAAAGAAGAAATACAGTGTGCTGCACCTCCTAGATCAGTCCATTGAGTACTTCACTTAGCAGAACAAGTGCTCCACTAGAACAGTGTAAATCAGGTAGTAACATCCTTTGTTAACAATCTCACTGAAGTTATGCTGATTCTGCATGCTGGGATTAATCTGGGATAATGGCAGTATCCAGTACAATGGCAGGCTACTTGAGGGTTGAAATGAGAGATTCGTACTGTACTTGGCTCTTCTCTGCAGTCTCCTGCCCCTGGCTCCATTTGCAGGTTAGCACGGGTGAGGAGATGGAGAGGTTAAGTCCCCATGTGCAGCTGGGAGTATGGGGGTGAGAGCCCACCAGGATGAGGGGAACAGTTTCTTCAGGGTTAGGGAAGTGTCTGGAGTAGTGGAAGCCTACACAGGAGGAACAGGCTTATCTGAACAAAAAAAGTAATTAAAATGCTGGCACTTAACATTTAAAAGGATATAGAATTGTTTCTAAACCAAAGTAAATTTCTAACAGTCGGGGACTATTCAAGGACACTGTATCAGAAAAACAGAACGTACTTATCAAAATGTTTTGGAAAACAAAACCAGGAAGAAAGTGGCATTGTTAAAGATCAGAATAAGGGGACTTTAAGAAGCAAGAAGACATCCTACCAAGAGGTGAATCTGTGTTCAAATGGGAACTATACAGTAGCTGATAGACTCTGACAGGATAAATGTAATAGCACAAGACAGGGGAGGAAAAAGAAAAAAAAAAAACACCTTGCAGACAGAATAAAGATAAATAATAAAGCATTTTTAAAAAAATATATCAGAATTAGGAAGCTAGAGAGTAAGGCTTGATAGATGATCAAGGTGTAGAAGGAGGACTCAGAGAAAATAAGCCCACAGGAGAAACTTAATCTTCATTTTTACTTCTGTGTTCTTTACCCAGTGTAATCAGGCTGTGGAAGCCTTTGCAATAAGATGACATAAATTCTGAAAGATTACACACCTTTCAAGACCAGATCAAAGAAATTAATGGAAGAGGAACTTAAGGCTAAATACAAAAATGTTCTCTGTCTCAAAAGTTGCCTGAACTACACATCACAGGATGCTGGCAGCAGAGCGCAGCGCGGTATGTTACATACTTCTCTTACATATTTCCCTGAGCATCATCTTACTGCCTTGTTCTCCTCTCCCTCTCCTGAGAGCACTGCAAAGCCTCACTAAGTGACTCAGCTACGGCAGGATCTCAGAAGACTGGAACAGGGTCAGAATTTGAAGTGTCAGTGATACAGTATACTACCTACTCTTCTCACAGGCATGTCTTACAGAGCTGCTGTGGTACTGCCCTGTGGCAGCAAGTGCTGTGGGGTAGGGAGGGATGCAACAGGAGGGTAGTAGCAACACTGGAAGGGTAGCAGTTCAGAAAACGGGGATTGTTTTCGGACTCCTGCCAGCTCCCAGAGAAAATGTACAGTGTTCAGTTCTCAGTCAATTTTCAAAAAACCTGCAAGTGGCTTTGTGTTGGGTATAGACTCCAGGCTGGCTGGGCCTCTGGTCTGGCCATGCTTACTTATCTTCTTGTGTACTTGTGGGTAGGAAAGGCACAGCATTTACCGTTCACGGGTGCAGTTCCTGCTCATTACCAATGGGAGGAGAGGGGTCGCTGGCTGCGAGGGGACAGGATCACATACCACCTAGCCACGTATGGAAAAACTAAGATTTCTCTTGTCTGTGCGACAAACTGGGTTATGGCAGTGTTATATATGGCCTAATAGAGCTAGAAAAAGTAATCTTAGTCTAGTTCATTGATAAATTAGTGGACAAGTCTGGTATAAAACCTGAGATTCTTCTTTTCCTACAGTATTTTACATTACTTTGTCATTTAGACTGCAAATAAGTTCTCATGCTTTCCTCTTTTTAGGACAGATCGCATATCAACTGATTGCTGTTTCCTAGAATTTACCTATGTGTTAGTCATTTTAGGCTGTAGAAGAAGTTACAGAGACTGAATAAGCTGCTTTTATTCATGACTAAAATAATACTGCCTTTATTTCCAAATAAATATTGTACTACTCAACACTAGGATTATTCTGTTTAGGGATTTTGAATACACATTATCTAAACTAAAAATCTGATAACTATTCCCTTACTCTCTGTCACTTATTATATTTGCTTATTACATATCTTGTGTCTTAGATTACAAGCTTTGTAGAAGGCAGGGACCCCAGAGCATGTTAGAGATGGTGGACCCTTTTCTGCCTGTTGCATACTGTACAGCAAAATATTTAGTTTTCCTATTTGTATCTTGGTAATGTGCAGTACAGAAGTGAGGAGAAGAGTGAACTCTTACTATCACCTTAGCTCTCATATAAACAGGCCAGGTGGTTGGTTGTCTCTCTTCATGGTCCTGTAGCATCACTTGGGCTGTTTTGTGATATAATTTAAATTTTGCCTATCGGAGTGAGAGATACTGTGAGCACCGTCCTTGGGATGAGGAGACTTCAGCTTCATGATTACGCAGACATAGATAACACCAGTATAAACAGATATTGTGCCTGGATGGCAGAGGTGCTTTTCACCAGTGGACTGGCAGCAATCTCTTATAAAAAGGAAGAGATGAACAACACAAGTAATTGGGCCAGGGGTTGGAGAGGATATTTCCTTGTCTTCAGGCAGGAAAACTTTTCAGGGCAGGGATCCAAAAGTGCTGTGTGGCCAGTTGTCTTGTGACTGGGGCTGATTTAACCCAGATTTTAGTTTAAGGAATGGAAACTATTTTTCTATTGGATGTTATCTCCCTGGAGGATGGATGGGATGTAAAGGTCTGAAAGAGATGTTCAATGCTCAAGCCAAAATCTATGGGCCAGAAGTTCAGATTTGTGACATTTCAGAGAGGGCTTAATAGGAATTAAGTGAATATGTTCAGATACTTTCAAAATTTGCTCTAGGGGGAAAAAATTAATAATATTTTCTGTCATCTTGTGTATTCATTTGCATTTTTCATCTAGTTTATGGTTAACTATGGATATATTTAAATTATTGTCTCAATCCAGTATTGATGGAAACTTTTATAGGCAGAAATAAAAGAAGAAAGAAAGATTGGTACTATTGGTGGTTGTCCAATTTCAACATTCAGAAGGTGACTCTTAAATCACCAGCAAATCTTGCCAATCCTAGGCCAATGATATGATGTGGATGTTACAAGGATTTTTCTATGAAGGTTTAAGATAAGAACAAATTATTCAATTTCTTTGATTGTTAATTTTGAAGCAAGCAGGTTATAGAATTGAACTGTTCAGCTTCTTGTGCATGAAGCATTTGGAGCTGACCATTTGCCACTTGTCACAGAGTATTTTTAAAATTTTAAAAAATTAGAACAGAAAAGGTTTAAGGTAGTACTTGATATTTGCTGAATAAGACATACTCTCTTGCTGACTTTTTCCCATTGATACTGTGATTCTTCCCCAACTTTATGCCAGTCCAACTTAATTGATTGGCACTGCGTCAATCGTATGTTAGTGTAACTGCTTACAAATTTTCAAAGATATTCTCAGTTGCCTTTTATAATTGCCTTACAATTGGGAGATGGCAATATTTGAAATATTAATACTAAGTAATTTATTATAAGGCAGGCCTTTTTTGAAGTTTATGTGTCCATAGTATCACAGGTTGAAGGCTGGGAATTGTAAATGAAACTGCTGTTGGCCTTTTTCCTAGTGTTTTCCTTGATTCTTGTAGGAAAAGGACTAAATAAGGAAATTTCACAATTTTAATCTGTTCATTTGATAGTTGTTTTCGGGTATTTAAGCTGCATAAACAGGAGACAACAGTTACAAGCAAACGATTGTGAATGACTTTTTAGTTATGTGCTTATATGTATCCAAGACTGAAGATAAAATTTTGAATACCTATTTAATTTGTTCAGGGTATCTGACCCTATGAAATGTGTAGTGGAAATTCTTAATTCACAGTGACTTCAATGCTTAATCCAATATGAGTGTCCTGCATCACCTGCTAATGTAATAATATTATTCTCCATGTTGCAAATAGTGTACTGAAGTGCAGAAGGACCTAAGGCACGAAGTTAGTTAGATATCTGTGCAGGGCAGGGAATTTCCTGCATTGTACAGATCATGTTGGCCTGGTAGATTTGAGCCAGGGCCACTGACCAGAGAGCCTGTAGATATTTTTCTTGCTTTGTTCAAGTTAATACTGGAGATTCACTGATGCATGTCTGCAGCTCAGTAAGTGCCTCTGCACCAGTCACTTCTTATGTATTCACCTATTGGTAATTTCTTTCTAAAATCCTTGTCCCATATTGTCTTCTACACCTCAGTAACTGCAAATTGATAAGAAAAAAATGTCTCTACTAAAACTATTCTTTCAACTCAGCTGTTAGTTACTGTCTCATTTGAGCTCTGGTTACTGTCTGAGTGATCATTGACAGTCTGTTTCAAAGCAGTGTCAAATAAATTAATATAAATCACTGCTAAAGGTGGTTCAGCCTAGCCTGTCTCAGCATAGAGATGGACTAGGAGCAGTCACAAAATCAGGTCTGGTTAATGCAGTTATAGAAACTGTTCTTAGCACCTCTCAGCCGTGAATTTCTGCAGGTCTTTGTATTGCTCTGTTCAGTCTCCAAAGATGTAAATGGGAGGGAGCCCAAGCATGTAGGAGACTGGCTTCCCTCTGCCCTGGGCTTTTGGCAGCTTCCAGTCATGGTCAGAGGGGCACCCTATGGGCGGGTTACTAATGTGGGTGGATGCCAAACTGGTTGGCCAACTTGGGTGTAACAAAGAGTTATGAAATTAAACCTTCCCTTGACTAAGTTAGTATGAATGGTGATAAGTGCTTGAGCCAGAGGTCATGAGTGACAGAACTATTCCCCTATGCTAACCATGGGTATAAATTATGCATTTTCAAATTAATATTTAATAAATGCCACTATTAAATATGAAATTCAAAACTGCAGCTAAGAAAATGGTAATTTCATCATCTTCAGGTCCATTTGAAGGGAGTACTTTATGAATGTTTGCTATGGAGTGAAATTTTTAAAGAAGGAAATTTTTCAGCAACTGTAGCCTTGGTACTGAATTTAAGTAAGTCCAAATATCTTAGGAAGCAGGCCTCCTGTCCAGAGTAACTTATAATTCTGAAGTTCCCTGATTGGAAGTGAGATGACTTCTGTTTTAATTATATACTGATAACTAAATAATCCTCTATTTAATCTATTTCATATCTATCTAGTTTCAAATCAAATCACAGTGTTTACCTTCTTTCCACTAGCTCCTCCTTCCACACCCTTGCAGAGTCCTTGTCAAGGTACACTTATGCTACCTCAGGTGACCTGCCTTCTGCTTGGACCACCCTGTCTTCTCTCCACCTGAAATTCTAGCAGTCTCTTCACTTTCCTTGGTAACTTATCCCACATGTTCTCAGTCCCAGTCTCAGATTGGTTTTTATCCCTTGAGTTTACATGTTAGTTGGGCTGCTTCCACCCCCTCTTTCTCTTGCCTCTCTATGCAGTGGTCTCCACTCCAGCACTGGGCAGGCATGAGAGAAGTTTCTGGGAAGGTTCTGCACCCACTGGAGGAATACCTTTGTTGTGGGGAAAGCAGGGAGAAGGTAGTGCTAATTGTACGATTAAAAGTGACAAACTGAGTGTGCAGTTCTGATATTTGCAACTGTGTCTGATGCTTTAATTGTTTTTGTTTGGCTTTTGTAATGAGAGGAGGATTATCTTAAACATCTTGGACTGCCTCAGAAGTCCCTCTAGATTTTTGTGTCCCTCTAGATTTTTTTGAATATTTTCTGGGCCACAGATAGTTTTTGGAGGGGGAGGTCTATACTGAAGAAACTGCACAGCATTCATTTTATGCTTAATAACACTAATTTAATGAAGAAGGGAGGAGCTATACTGGTGACAACCACCAAAGAATTCATGTTCAATGAGAAGTTTTATGTGACAAAGGCTTTGTCAGGGGCTTTCATAAAGTTTAGGTCAGAGAAGAAGACTTCTTTTTAATTGAAAGGTGTAAGTGGAAGAATGTGATTTTGTTTCAATTCCTTCTTTTGCTAAAGCAAATAATGAAAAAGTGAAGGCAAGACATGCAGTTACAACTACATAAATGTACCAGTATGTGGCTTATTAATGAGAAACCAGAGGGAGGTCTTGCCTGTTGCTGAATATTTTATACTTTTTAAATGTATTATGTATTTGACTTCTTGCTCCATAAGGAGTTTGATAGATGGCTGAATTTGTGTCAGGGGAATATGCTGATATTGTTAGCCTAAAGAAGGTACAATGACTTCGGATTTC
Source organism: Strix uralensis (assembly GCF_047716275.1). NCBI lineage: Eukaryota > Metazoa > Chordata > Aves > Strigiformes > Strigidae > Strix > Strix uralensis. The sequence goes on from NC_133986.1 coordinate 2,776,070, forward strand.
TTTAAAGTTCCCTATATCTTAGATAAAAAACAAAAAGAAAAACCCCACCAAAAAAAAAACCAACAAAAAACAAACAAAAAACCCCCCAAAAGAACCCCACAACAAAAACAACCCTCTGCTATTTGAGATGTTTGTATTTGGATCACAAGATGTTGTTCATAAACTTGCAGGTCATTTTTTTCTCGTCACACAAACCAATCTTTAGTCCTGGAGAAGCACTGCCATGTGTGCTCTGACTGTGGCTTTGTAGGAAGTGTTTTTCAGCAAAGGGAGTTTTCTCCTTTACTTGTCTACCAAGAACCAACTCTTGAGACAGATACTGGCACTTTGCTGAGTGGCTACAATCTCAGTGCAACTGCATTGCCCTGTCACTGATCTGATGGTGGTACCTGGAGAGAACAGCGTGGTAATGACCAGAAAATGTTCCTGCTGGCTCCAGTTCATTCAGGCACTCCCGTGTGTGTCCATCTCTCATATGAAATATCCTACTGAAATAAGCTGTGTGTTTGGAGTGCTCTGCAGTGCCAGTGCCCAAGGTGTGGCAGAGCTGGATGGATCAGCACAGGTGTGATAGCAGGGTACACGCTTACAGGCATCCAAAATCTAGAACGTATTGCTCAGAGTCTTTCACTCGGGTTTAAGTTAGGCTTGTGAGGAGTTTCATTGACTGCTGTGAAACTGCTAGGTGTATGTACTGCACTCAGATTGTTCCTTTTGGCTTTTTAGCAAGGGCTTTACTTCTGGATGATGTTTGAAAGCCTAAACACAGGAGAAAATGCCCAACTTTATCCCTGGGAAATGTTGTTATATGGATTTAATCTTTGTTTTACCTTTGTGAGGAACATAGTTACAGAAGTTGAAGAAACCAATTTTCTTGTGCTGACCTTTGTTATGGAGTTACGTAAACCTCCCATCATGCAAATTCCAAATCCATTATGCTAAGTGTTTCAGGCTAATTGACAATGTTCCATTAATTTCACTGCTGAAAGGAATCTGGAACATTTCTAATGTAGTTATTTCTTCTTTCAACTCATGCATCACAACAGCCCTTAGTGCTGGTTTTGGTCCATTCTCTTCCAATTTTAAGAAACATATATCACACAGTAGTAATTTATCATGTTTTTAGCTACCTGCTTATGCTGGGGAATCTAGTTTAGTCTGCTTGAAGCAGGATCTTGTATTACTTATTACATTACCCTACACTGGTCTGTTGTCTTTTCAGTTTTCTGTATGATAATAATAGTAACAAAGATTGCATAATATCTGTTTATTTGAAGAAACCTATCAGGTATATGAGCACAGAGAAAAATCCTGTGTAAGTCTAACTTCTCTGGCTGTCTGTAAAGAGGAGAAGGGAGAATGGAGTCCAAACCATCTGTTCTCAATTTGTAATTCTGAAATTTTGCTTTACCTGAAAATCACCAGCAGAGGAAACATGGCACTGCTGAAAGGAAAGTTACAGAGGAACTGCCTTGACATTTGGAAAGTAGTTTCCAAGCCTTATAAGTGAGGAGGTAACTTCTCAAAAATGATGAGTAGCTGTAAAAGAGATTTTTTTAATTTTTTTATCCAGATTTGATGAAGACCACATATTAGAAATATGTGCTGGTTAAATTTATTTTTTCCTTCTTTGTAACAGTCCAGTCAGCTGCCACAATGTTTGCAGATTTGTATGTTGTGCAATATTGACTTTTTGAAAAAGGATGAGAAATGTTGATTAAGATCAGATGACATTCAGATTGGTTAGAGAGTCTCCAAAGTGATTAAAACATGTGATCCTATTGCTGAAAAAGCTTAAATTAATAGCAGTTTGTTAATAGAGGCCATGTGTGAGTAGCTATTGTGTAAAGTGCTGGCTGGCAGAACCCCATCAAGCTGAAGATTTGGGAAAAATGAAAGCATACTTTCAAATATTTTATTTTGCTAAAGCTGCTGTTTTGTTTTGTTTCTCTTTGAAATGCTAACAAAGAGCACAAAATAAGTGGATTTTTCTTTCCCTAACCCTGTTGAATCATGCCTTATCCTACAATAGTCACGCTGAAATGATATGAAATCACTTACAGAATAATATACTACTCAAAGTAAGCATGGTAAGAATGGGTTTAAGAACCAACTTATTAGCAGCAGTAATAGCAGTGTGGAGTTTATTTTAGCACATGTAATATCTATCTCTGAAAATCCACTATGGTAGACGGATTGGGTCAAAGTCCCTAGCTTTATTCTTAGTCAACTCTATCACTAAATAATAAATAAAGATTGAACACATTCTCTATTTGAATAATGTACAAATACTGAATGTACCTACAGTCATCTCTATAAAGGAGGGTAATTCCTTTTCTAAGAATGGATAGCAGTGTTTCTCAAGGTCAGATTAGAAGTGTTGTTTTGGATAGCGCTTTACTTTGCAGTCACAGGGCTGTCAGCAGTGTAGAGGTGAGGTACCTGAGGAAGGCTGTCAAAAACATTTCTTTTAACATATTTGTCATCCTAAAACTACCTATTAAATGAAAGTGTTCACAGACCACTGTGAAAATGTATTGGAGTTCTTTAACAATGCTTTCAAAAGACATTCTCATTATATGCTTTTAGACTTTCAAAATAGTATGGAGTTTACCTCAAGTTCCATAAACAAACTGAAAAGAGTATTTTGGAGCTTTTCTTGTATGAAGTGGGTTATGGGATAAGATAAAGCAAAGGTGATTGGCAGAACTTTTGTGCTCTTTCTCTACAAAAACTTTTTTTAAAAAAAACCCAACCAAACACTGGGTTACTTAGTCACATTCAGTATGCTAGAAAGATAATTTGATCTCTTTGTATGCAGGTGAATGGATCTGTTACAATAAGTACTTAATTAGCCTTGTGGGCTGGTGCAGAGCCAGACCTGCCCGTCACTGGCAGCAGGTTCCTGGTTTTTGGAGTTCTTGTCAGTGCTTTTGTACTTCACTTAAGAGTTCAAGTATCCCTTTCTGCTGCAAGGGATTTTCCCCCAGAAAACTGGGGCAAAATTTGTAACTTTCTGCAGATACTTAGGTAATACTTCCAAAAATGGTAAATTCTAGGTTCAGATGACCAGGAGTTGCTCTTAAAATCAGCAGACACCACTGTCTTAATCTCTTCATCTGAGTACTAGTGAACTCTAGAAATTTACTTTCTTAAGTATCAATTCTGTATAAAATATGAATATAGCATAAAGGGGAGGAAAACAAGATTAATCTCTGTGTGTAATATAATAAGCACACATATATACATGTAAGTGTGTGTCTGTAATGTAATATAGGTGTAATGGAAAAAAATGAAACTTGCACTCCACAGATAGGCTGGCAAGAGTCCCCACCTGTCAGTATGAACATCAGATAGTCCCATAACAGTCCCATGATTTTTCTAGTCCCTTCAGGTTGGTATCAGTCTAGGAGTATCAGGGCACTGTTGACCTTGATGCTCCGACACAAAAGTGTGAGTGGTCTTGGGTCCTTACCTGAATTAAAGTAATAAAGTATCTCATTAAGAAGCTGCTGAGCCACAGTATCTGGTTCACTGCTTCTTAAAAGTAACTTCTTGTTATCATTTTATAGACCCTTCAGCAGGGGGAAACCAGTGTCCTATCAGAACCTGGAGCAGAGCCCTCACTTCAAGGTGAGGTTTTGTCCCTCTTCACCTTCAATGTAGACACACTACCTCATGGATTAGCGTATGAGTCATCAAGCACATCTGGCGTGATCTATTTTTTGGACAATGAGGCAACTAAAGCATCTGCTGACCACTTCAATGAGCCCTACCCAGAACCTTACTGAAGTTCAGAATCTGCTACTCCATATTCCAACCCCTAAACCACATGCAGAGTCAGGTCTTTATAAATATGGAGACACTGCCCAATGTTCTTGGTAGTTATTGTTGTGCTTCTAAAGAAAGATGTTAGTTTCATGTAAGGGTGTATGTATAACAAATATTTTGAGCAGATGTGGTGGACTGAAAGCATGTGACAGAACTTCAAACCTAATAATCTCCCTTCTGTAAAATGGTTCAAACTTGCAAAGCTTCACAACACATTTGGAATCTGGCATGTTGTCCTATTTCTGTGCTAGACAACTAAGGTACCATATCCCTTTGGTGAACCAGGAATATGCTCTGTATTATAACATGAACATGTAACACCACTTTTCATTTTATTCTACGTATACAAGAAAAAAGGTTCTTAAAAATTCTACACTAATTCATTCTCCTAAATGTGTTTCACAACATGTATGTTTAAATTATTCAGGAGACTATACTCTCTTTGGCCTCAGTCTTTTAAGGATAAAGCCTTAATCTTCAGATAATGTTTGTTTCATCCTTTCCTCATCAAAACCTTGTATGTGTACAAACAGGCTCAAATCCACTCTGCCATTACTGTGTTGCTTGCTGTTAAGAGGCACTGTCTTTCTTTGCATTCCTTGGGAATTTAGTCTGTCTGGTGGCCTTTGACAATGAGAAAACCCATAAGGAAACAGCTACACCAAATCACAAACCAGCTGGTCTGCTCCTAGGGAAAGGAGGTTAAGCTCTGTCGGAGCCTTTTATAATCATATGAGCGAAGGATGGAACAGGGGAAACTGCTTGCTACTTACTACCTCAAACAGATTCCTAAGCCTCATATAAAGCCTCCAGGAGCAGAGTACACACTGTGCCTTTTCTGAGGGGAACAGAAAGGTTTAGGTGATGTAATCAGGGTTACAGAAAACAATATGCTTTTCTTCATATGCATTCTTCTTCTCACAGCTGCAGTTGCCTGCCTCACACAAATCCTGTAATCATTGTCGTAGCCTTGCAAGCATCAGATCAAGCCATCATCCACTAAGAATTAATGTCAAAAGCAATGTAATTGTGTGCTGCCCCGTCACCAGGCAATCCCACTATACTAACCACAATATGTGATTACGGGCATGCATGCTTGCTGTCCAGCTGTTATCTGGCTTTAGTAACATTTTGCAGTTTTTCAGAAAAGCTTGAGATTTCGTGTCAGTGGAAAGGAAATGTTAATAATAAAATCATTCACAGTTATGAAAGGACAGTGTTAAAAACTGTAACTAAATAATCATACCAGGGATGTTACTATCATCTGGGCTTTTAGGGTACTGCCTGAATGGATGAAATGAATTCTCTTTCCATTTAACACAGTGGCCAAATTTACTTGCTTCAGTGGGAGTAGGATTAAACTCTGATAACAGAATTTCCTGAGGAAGGAAAGTATAGCATGGTCATGGACAAATCAAATAATTTTTCTGCTCTAATCATCTTATGCCTCAAAGAGGCACTTATACCCCAGGGGGGCTAATATTTACATAATTGTAATTTATTGGGTAAAGATTTTCCTAACGCAAAGGAACATCAAAGTGTTTGTCTTCATCAAGTTTCAGAACAATTTTGAATTTTACTTGGAAGTGAAAGGTAAAGGAAAATATTTCTTTGGACCAATTAGTGAGAAATGGCACACCGTATTTGAAATCATAGAGGCTGTTTGAGTATTTTTAATGGAATGCAATTAACATTTTGTGACAAGCACTTATCAGTGCCGTCACTGAACACAACATACATGGCTGTGGGGGTTTTGCTTGAGTATCTGATTAAAATAATTGGTTATGTATTTGAGCAGGGTATTTGTGCTAACTTTATAGGCAAAACAGTGCTTATGTAAAAGAAAGCTTTCCCTAGCATTTAACTTATCTCTAAAGAATAATATTGGGTATTGTAATTTCAGTAATTCTACCACAGAATATATGTTCAGGTGGAATACTGATTGTTTGGAGTTAATATAGCCTGAGGTAACTGATAACTGTTCTGCTTTTTAGTATTTAAATGGAGGCTTGTTTAACACTTTCACACATTTCGTGTTCAAATCCTTGATCTCCCATTCGTTAGTCCCAGGTAAATTTAATTTAAATAACCTAACCTACTGATGCAGCTCTAAACTGTTTGTTGTATAATAATCTCAAGACGTCTTAAAGACATGAATTACTTGAGCTTAATTGATTAAACTTCCCACAGATGTGGGAAGTACTATGCTCTTTCTGCAGGCAGGAAAAAGCAGAAATGGAAGCCCAGGCTTAAGAAATGGAACTGGAAAGATCCTCAAATTCAACCACAGCAGTTCACATTCAGGTTTTGTTACAACCATAGATCATGAATTTTCAAAATTTTTCAGCACTTCAGCAAGACCTTTGAGAAGGTCAGAAGGACCATATGTTTTGTTATAATGAGGTGAAGAAAGGCTGTTGAGAAATATCTTTCATTAGATTAGCGATGCAGTTGGAGAAGGGTTAGCAGAGAGCTCACGCACCACAGGCATGTGACAGAAAGGAGCTGGGGGAACAGCTCAAGGGGGAGTTCAGGGCAGTTTCTTAAACACACTCTCTGCCTGAAGTGGTTTTCCTCCTGTTAAGTCTTAGGAGGTGATCTTAGCTGTCCTCCAGTTTCAAGAGAAAGACTAGGAGATTTCAAATGTAAGGCTTGGGCTTTTATCATTTTTTCCATTTGAATGAGAGAGAGAGATTTGAGTTCAAGCCCCAGTTTTCTATGGATTTAATATACAGGATCAAAATTGCCTAGGAGACTTGAACTTTTTATGGAAAAAAAAATACATACAATGCACAGTATTTTGTTCACACATTTGAAATGGAAATAAATTGGTTTCAATAAAATTCTTATCTGTCAATGTTCCAGGTTTATTGAATATTTCAGTGTCAGAAAAGCTCATAGAAAATAATTTTTCTAGCTTGTACATTCAGATCTGATGGGGGTGATTTTAAAGTTTGCTTTATACTGACATTTATGTAAGAGACTTCACTGTGGAATGTCTTTTCTAGCTAAGGTGCAAAAACATTACTATTGATTGGTTTGCCCTCCAACCAGTCCAAAGCCCTGCGCAATCAAATATTGAAGGGGGAGCTTCAGTTGCTAGACAATTTCAAATTCTGAAATAATGAAAAAAAATATTTTTTCTGTCACTTATTTTGAGCAGAAAATGCTGGCCTTAATTTAATAATCAATTGCAAATTAAGTCCTCAAACCAAACCCAAACTTTCTGTCAATAAGGTGCTATTCCCAAAAGATGACTTTGCTGAATTTAAACACCCAGCCCATTTAAGTTGATAAAAAAATTTTGTTACTAATGGATAATTAATGGCTAATCATAACTGTGCTCCTTGAGTTATCAGTAAAGTTCTGCACAGTTTCCTCCCCGGCAAGGACTTTGTAATTTTTTTGTCTTTTTTTTTCTGTAACTCACTTAAGTTCGGTAAGTTGTTTTTTTACTGATTTAATCATGGGCAATTCAAAACAGATAAAAATAAGAGGAGGAAAGGGAATGCAGAAATTACTAGTAAAGCTGATGAAAGCAGCAAAGTAATGGCTCCACTTTTACTTTGCCACCTACCCATAGGTAGGATGAGCACCTTGGAAGGATGATCATGACTGGAGGACTCTTGGTCCTTGGGACTGCATTGGTTCTCATCTCTGGGTAGATGTGGTGGCATGTGAGACTGTAGGATGTACAGGTGCCAGGTTTTCTTTCTGTGGAAGAAAAGGATTTGTCAAGGGTTTACAATCCACCTCAGCTCGCAAGGTTCAAATTGCTACTGGATCCTGTAGATGCATTGAGATTTGCTGCAGAAAATTAGTTAGTGTTCACGTGAAGCACTGCAGTGGTATTTTTCTTCACATACTGAAAGTACCTAGATGATCAGGATCATTTCTCAACCACAGTATTTTTCTCTCTGTTTTTGTCTATTAATAGAAATAATAGATAGTTGAGAGAAATTCACCTCCTCAAATGTTCTGATAAGGTGCTTATGTTTTGGCTTTGTTGTTAATACTCTCGATGAAATTCCTGCTTTATCTCTTAGTAGTGGTAATAGTAATTGCTCTACCCAGTTTTATTATCTCAAAAGTTTGCAGTTATTGACAAGTTTTCAGTGATTCTCAAGGATTTTGTTAGTTGAATAGGATAGTCCTCAATTACATCATACATGAAATACAGAACTTGAATTTTTCTGTTGCAGTTTATTCTAGTGGAAGATGTAATAATAAATATGTCTGACAAATAGCCCTAGAAAGCATTATTTTAGGCCTTGTTCCATTGTGTATTGTAATCAATAGGTCTCTATTGAGTAGTCAGGGTTTAAAATAGCCTCTTATTATATGGCTAATTTGTCTGACACTTATTTTCACATCTTCCACTAGGTTTTACCGTAACAGGAAGTTTAGGAGAACAGTATTTGTTTAGTGACCAAGCCTTGGGGGAAAGATTATTATTAAGCATAAACAGCACGAGTATTCACACGATGCTGTAATGAAAGATGAATTGCCCTGCTCTGATTTGTACTAGAAATGCCACTGAGTTTTACAGGCCTGGCATGTACTGCAGTATTCCCTGTTCAGGAAGGAGATACATGCTATTTGTAAATGTTTTGGTTGCACATGGTAGCAGTTTCCTAGCCTAAAGAAATCCTCAAACTTGTGATGCTCAAAGTCTGGCAGTTTTTGGTGGAAGCAGATTGGGTTTCGCTTCTGTGCTACTGGCCACCTCTGATCCCTGTGTCACTTTGGTACTGCTAGCTGAAACATTGAATTTTAAATAATTTTCTTCACTATCAGAATCCTAATGTGACATTTTTTCAAAGTTTTTTTGTTCCCTCTGTATGACTGACTGAATTATATTCAGGAGAAGATGATGGTGGCTTGAATTAAAGAAGGTGGAGTCCCTGGAGATCTTCCCTTCTCCCCTGCCCTCTGGGTGCTGAATGCTGAAATGTCCTCTCTGCTGACTCTTAAAATGCAATTGCCTGTATGTGAGGAGAGCATAAGAAAAAAGGCATAAAAAGTATGTATGATTCACTACTCGTTATTGAGAGAATTACTGTTTAGGAGGTTGTTTTGGTTTTGACTTATAGCATTTATTTTAATGATACATTAATTATCACTTATATCTTTGTCTTCTGACCTATTTCACTTTCAGTAAACTCTAATTAACATGCTTTTTCTAATTAAATATTGAGGTGCAACTCTTTTGACTTCAAAACCCTGTAACTGTTAATCTTTTTCCTCTACCCGCTGTACTTCCTTTCTTTGTGTCCCCACTCGGAGGGTGTTTTCGTCAGGCCCCGGCAGGATGCGCAGCTGCCATGGATACCAGCAACACAGGCTGCCGGGGAAATTGTCAGACGGTGGAAGCAACAGAAATAATGGGTGAATGTCCAATCTTGTACAAGTGTAAATTGTCATCCTGCAGCTCAGGTCAACTGTGCATATATCAGAAATTAATTTTCTGCCTCTTCCAGTTTGTATTTATGTATCTTTGAATAACCTTGTTTATTATTCATAGGAAGTACAATTTTTTCATGTAATGACTCCCTTTGATATTAGATTGTTTTAGAAACTATAAAACCAGTGGTGGTTATTGAGGTTTAAGCCTGTGAATCAGTAGGAGGAGCTAGTTGGTGAAGGCAAGTGACAATCAAGATGAACTGTGGTGTGCTTACCTATTCAGATGCTGAGAAACGAATGAGTGGGGGATTGAAGACATTTAAAATGGGAAATAAAAGCAAAGTAAATACTCAAAGTTTGAGATGGTAGCCTTGAAATGTACATGTGGCACATGATATAAGCAGTGTGCTTAGTGGTGAAGAAACTAGCAATTTCTCAAAGCGTAGGTTGAAACAGGTGATATCATTGTTGTAGAATTGTGTCACTTGCTAACCCCAGTAACATGCCTAATTTCCCTTGCAGACGTGCATAAGTAGGAGGGCAACAATGCTACAGGCGAAGGTAATAGAGAAAAGGAAGATATTTCTGAAGGAACTGTTGAGACAGGCCATTTTAGCTCTGAATGAGTTAAAATAGCCTCATTTACCTCAATCCATTCTGAAAAAAGGGAAGAACTATTTTCAGGGTAGGGTTCATCATATTTATTTGTGTGGTAGTCCCTTGCACAGTAGGATACTAAATAGGCTGTAATTCAGCATGCCTTTAAATGGTTTTCATTATTTCTTTCTAGGAGGTTCTGGGGTTTAGGTAGCAAGGAAGCAAATTTAATGCTAGTTTGTTGTGCGATTCAGCTTTCTCTGGTGTTATATAGGCAATTTACTTTGCATTTGTTTCAGTCAATCCCTGTGTCCAGTGGGATGGACAGGATGGGGGTACCTATTCTTTTTTTTCCATCATGGGATTTTGTTGCCTTAGAAACAGAAAGGTGGATGAAATGTCATATGATACAATTGAGTGAATGGTTTTACCCCAATGAAGGTAGTTTAACTTCCTCAGGTCCTCATGTTTTAGAAAAGAAAGAAAGAGTGGGACTTCAGTTTCCCCCACTTTCCATTTTGTGTCTGAAAGCAAGATTGTCAGCAAGCAGGAGCAGGGAGAATTCTGCAGGCTCCATACTTCTGTTCAGAGGGGACTACGAGATGAGTTGCACCTTAGCGTTTTCCAGTATGGAGAACCTGTCACTAGTGAGGGTTGAAAATGGTGGATGCAGCGCGAAGACTGTCTCTGAGAGTCCTCAGGCACTAGAGGAATCCTTGAGATGGGATTTAAGGTAGCTTTACAGTGTCTGTGTTGTGTCTCACTGCCCAGTGCATGTGCAGGCAGAAGGACTGGGTTTTGTAAATGGTACTGGCTGTTGATTCAAAAGATGTGATTTCTAATCCTGGCTTGGCAATGACTTTTGAGCAAGTCTTTGTAACTTCATTTTTCTCTTCCTTTTCTTCTGCACAGTCAATTAGTATGGTACGCTCCTAGGGCCAGGCACAAATTCCTGCTATTAGGACATTCAGTGTCCAGCTCATTGTGGCTTCAGCCTCGGGGACGGGTCTCTTGGTACAGTTCTAAGGTGAATAATATTGCCATCAGCATAGTAACATTTTGGAGACATTTTTAACATTGCTTAAGCTAGGCCCAAGTATGCATCAGAGACTTCAATAATGTAACATGCAGTAAGGATTGCATCACTGGAAGACTCTTAAATCTTATTGAATGGCTGCAAGGATGCTTTCAGAAGCAATAAAGCTCAGCGTACATCACTGTGTTGTAAAGCAGGGAAGAATCCAAGCACTGCTTCATACTTTTTTCATTAAATCTATTGAAATTGAGTCCAGTATAACCATAGCGACACACTTTTGTATGCCTTCTCATCCTGTTACGTGCCTTTCGAATAGAGGTTCATAAGGGGAAGGGGAGTTTCTTTCACTTGTATGATTCTGGCACCATTTTGATCTAAGATGTGGAGGAAAGGAAGCATGTTTTCAAAAATCTGCATGGAGTAATTCTAGCTGGTATATGACCAGAATTGTTTGTTTCATGCCATTTATGGCAGTTACACACAGCTACCTTGCCAGTAGTATGTATATCTTTAGCATGTGCAACTTAGCTAATTTTTAGCAATGTCATCTCCTGAGAAGGTCATGTATGCAAGTAGCTACTTAGCAAATTAGAATATGAATACCTATGAATATATATGAATAACATATGAGTTAAACACGGTGACACTGGTCTCAAAGATTTAACTAAATCCTTTTGGTTTATTACCTTGTAGCAGCTCTGTTGGTGTGATGTAGTGGCATGTATGGCAGAACCACAAATATCAGTAGGCAACTTATTAAAGCATCAACTGTCACACTTGATACTTTTTGATACTCAGTCTTAAGCATTATATAAAGCAAAAGATTATCTAGGGATTATTAGTGGGGGAAAAAGCATACAAGGTTTATACAATGTGATTGCCTGAGAAAGCAGAGAATTGGACTTCACGACCAGTTGATGTCTCTGTTCGTGTCATGTTACTAGTCACGATGCTGTAAATATATAAAAAAAAATACCCACCTACTGTCACTTTTTGTTGGCAGAAAGGACCATGTTGACTGCTACAGATTTTTTACTTCAGTCATTTCCTTTTCACCTAGCAGTCGTCTTTTTCAGGGATTACATTGTTTGAACATCTCTGTTTTAAAATAAAGAATGGGCACTTCCTGGAGGGTATTGGCTTAATATTGAGATTTTGGACTTTGCTGTAAGAAATTTGAGTGGAAGCTTTCATGTTTGCTGGATAGTGGAGCATAAACTTCATAAACTTGAGTGATGCTAGTTTGCAGGGTAGTTGCTGTTGCACTGAAGAAGACTAAATGAGTACACACAGTTGCTTGCATCCTCTGTCTTTGTCTGGCTTGCTGTTTCTCCAATCGACCTGGAGAGAAAAATACAAAGACATAGGCTCAATGCTTGTGGCAAATGAGATGTGCAGTCATTTTTTGCTAGCAAACTGAAGACTGCTAGCCATATGAAAGAGCTGAAAAGCTCTTGTTTGCTGTTCAGAGCATTGCCTGTGAGAGAACACTTACACTTAGCCTCATTATATGGAAGCATGAAACAGTAGACACAGGATGGTAAAAGAGCCGCAACTCTAGTCTAAGAATTTGGAAAATGTGTTGCTTGGTGAATGGGATAACAAAACTGTTTAGAAGAGGAAGAAGAGTTATTGTAAGCAAATATGTCAGACCCTTGGTGAATAACTGGTAGAGCTCTAAATAATGTTTGTTTTAGAAGTGTTTCTTTTTTGAAGGAGTGTCTTATGTGAGAGTAGCTATAGTATAAGGCTGAAATTGAAGGCATCAGGGAGGAGGCTGTGTATATGTTGAAGAGTGTTGCTGATGCTGTGGTGAAGAGACCATTGTAACAATGTAGAAAAGAATACCTAAACACAATAATTGCAAAGAAATTACTGATGATACATGACAAGGCTAAACCGTGGAGCAGATCCGCACCTGATGTAAGTCAGCATAGCTCCAGAAAACTCAAAGGAGGAATCCTAATTTGTGTCACAGCTGGTAGTTTATTTTGTTGAACATGTATTTTACTTTATTTTACATACTGGATCAGACTTAGTCATCTGTTCATCTCTGTGCTCCAGCCAGGATTCCTTCAGTTTGATAATCCTTCATTTTTGTGTAACATCTTAATCATGTCTGATGCAATCATTTATGATATTGTGGCTATGCAGAGGATTGTAATTTAAAGTGAGGAGCAAGCAGCTGGAACAGAAGAATTCATAGCAATGATACTGAATTTTTTATCACCTTTCATCTCGGATTCTTCAGTACTTGGGTGATAGCAATAGAGAATATAGACTGTGGGGAGTGAGGATGCTGTAATGATGAAATAGCAACCTGTGTTTTGTTAGTTCTTGCTCAGAATCATGTCTGCTGGCCCATGACACCACCTGAATGTAATGGAAGTCCAATTTCTGTTAATACAAAGAGTAACAGGGTATACCCATGAAGTAGCAGGAAAATTATGCCTGAATTAATTGTTTTTGAAATATAATGGGGTTATTTCTCTTATGGTGCCTTTTTTTTTAATTAAATGTATTCCAAGCAAATGTCTCCAGACAGTAGTTACTGTGGGATAAAAATGTCTTTCCAAGCTAACTGAATAAAGAAAATGCTTAAAGTCTCTTTACAGGGGAGCATTTTCAAGGCAGGCACTGGACAGGTCCTAGAGACAAAATGGCTACTCTCAGACCTTTAAACACAATACAGTTAATTACAGACATTTGTTCATCTGAGAAAGCATTTTAGACCTCAGACCTCTGATGTCAGACTAGATTAGTAACATTCAATCTATTAGAAATGTCTGAGCTCTTTTATGACTAATGCGAATATAGATTCTTCATATCATCATACAGTAATGTTAAAAAAACCTGGCTACTAGACAGTCCTGAAAGTTTAGTAGAAAGTTTTGTATTTTATCATGTGATGCTACTGGGACAGGCAGGGGACAGTACTTTAGAGCTTTTCATAGTATAGAAGCAGATATTCCCTGAGACCATGGTTAGACCCAGGGAGGTTATTTTGGAGAAGTAGTTAATTAACCAAAGGATGCATAGGTTATTAACCAAAGACCATTTTTATTGAACTACAATGACTCACAGATGTGGGTCAAATACGCAAAATTGTTCACTTCTGAGATGTGCTTCATTTTTAAACTCCCAAAATTAAGCTTTAAATGTGAAAAGATGAATAAATTGAATGAAATATAATTTTGGAGACAAATACTACATTTCAGATGGAAAAATGCTTTCTTTTTGGAAAAAACAGGAAGTTTTTTGTTCTATGTTGAAATTTTTCCACATCATGTCATTGGCCAAAGAACTGCAAAGCAGCGTTTCTGTAAAATCATAACACTGGGCCAGCCTGTAATTACTCCACACCTCCTGGTTTTTGGCTGATGCAGGTCGAGGAGCCCGTCCTACCTGCAGCTCACCTGACTGCCCCTCTCCCATGACCCACAGGGGCCCCACACACTCTTGACACCTTCCCCGTGGCTGCTCCGCTCGCTGGGTTTTCCACTGCTGCTGTTACTGCTGACACAGTGTCATGGGGGAGAGGGTGGTGATGGGTACAGGCGCAGTGGTGGCAGCAGCATGAGCAGCTGCTGCTGCAGAGGTGATGGCAGGAGATGGCAGTTTGAGTGTTTCAAATTACAGAATGTAGACTATCTCAAACATGCTTAATCCTCTAGGTCCTTTTATTTGCTGCTAGGTTCTCCTGGGGGATGTTGGATGAGCAGTAACAGTTCAAGGACTTTGTGCGCCTTTAGTGACAGGAAAAACTGTAAAACTGAACGTGAAAATACCTGCTTAGTTTGTGTGCAAAGTTAACCTCCCTTTATGTGCAGAGTTGAGAAGTGTCAGCAGCATTCACCAGCAGCCTTCTAAGGGTGGTGATTCTCAGTGCAGCGTGGTCTCTTTGGTCATGTACTGAACAATGCTAAAATGAAATTTCTCTTCAGACTAATTTCTGCTGCTGTTTTCCATCTTGATAATGCGGGTACAGTGAGTTCTGCATAAACTGATTATCTGCCCCTTGGGCCGCTCTTTTGTTTGTGCTCTGTAAGCCCTGATGTGAAGCTTTTGTTTCCCACAGATGTTGATTGTATTGTATTGCATCGAAAGGAAATGATCTCTGTTCAGCTGAGATGAGGTTCAGTTTCAACATACTCGTATACAGTGTCCACGCAATGATTGCTCTTGTTTTCAGGAAAAGAAACTGAAGATGTATGGAGTCAGACGCCCGTATGTACAGCTCTCTGAGCATGATTGTGTAGTCTAATACCTTTTGGATTGAACTTCTCTTTCTGGTTTTGCCAGGGAAAGAAATTGCATCCTGGAGAGCTTTAATTCCTTTAGGTGGTCTGGAAAGCAGTATCAAATTCTAGATGATAGATGGCAAAGGGGTACCCAGATAACACTGAATTGTTCAAACTACTATACTGCATGATTACATCGCACCCCCATGTCCCCCAGTCAGAAATGAAGTTGATGGCAGTAATATATGGTTGAAGAGAGAGAATTGACAAAATACACAATGGCTTAACCAGCGGCTTAAGAAAACAGAAGTACAGACTGAATGAAGTAGGGTTTTTTAAAATCTTAAATGCCTTTAATTCTCATCACAAATGCCTGTATCTTCTTCAGCTCTGCCTAGCAGCGTGGTGTTCTGAAAACAGCAAAAACTTGGCGGAGTTTTCAATCCTGGAGAAGAATAATGTAATTTCATTTATTGATTTGGTTTTTAAATTAAATCATGACGAGTTGTACACTATGTCATCACTTGTTAGCAGTGTGGAGTTGGCCAGGGGATTGCCAAGCAGCCCGATTAGAGAGTTTCTGGTGTCTGGGAGCTCAGACGGCTGCATGGTCCCTGTGCTACCCCTCCTGCCTGTTACTTCCACCATCTTGCAGAGCGAAGAGTGAAGGCAGACTGTGCTGAGTTTTCTGCTGATTGCTAAAGCTGGAGTAACTAATAGCTGTTAGTCCTGCCTCATTTTGTACAAACCCTAATCCTGTTCCCCTTGAGGGAAGAATCTGCCTGTCTCTCCATTAGGAGAAATTTATGCCACTTTGTTATTAGCTTTCCTCCTCCCTTGCATTTTATGCTGAAAGGATAATAGGGTTCTGTATTACGAAATCTCCTTCCATTATTTATCAAGCCAACCACATCCTGGCATGACTGTGCTTTTCCCTGTAGTAAGGCTTCTGAGCCAAAACTTAATAAATAGATTCTGCACAAATGCTGTTATATCCAAAACGCTCTGTATCACTGGAGTGCAATGGTTGTAAAGTGCGTGCTGTGTGTGTGGACCTACACACCTAACGAATATGTATAAGCTGTGTATAGGCATACTAAGAATTTCATGAACTTAGCAAGTTGCTATGAATGAGTTGTGAGTGTTCAAAGGTCAGAAATATTCCATATATACAACTTTCTGCTGTAATGAGATGTGCAGCAATCCCTGCGTATGAGAGATGCTGAATATTCATGTGAAGTGAAGAAACTTAATAAGGACCTGTTCAGTGAACATACTGATATCACTGAGTGCCACTGAATTTAAGTGAGGTGTCCAAACAGTTAAGGACCTAAATATCTTGGTGGATTTGGGATTAGAAATAGAATTCAGTTTCTTCAAAATGTCTAGTCAAAAGGGGCGATATGGTCAGTACTCAGTTTTTACATTAGAATCTCTTACTTATTGATATGTTTTTTAATGAATCACTCCATGATTTTTTTTCAGACAGGCAGCTTCATAAGATAGAAGTTTATCAATAGGTTACATTCACCAAACCACGGTAGTGTTGTAGATTGTTGTGATATTTGGAACTGTGTTTACAGCTGAAGGTCTGCTAGTTAACTATTTCTTCACACTTCTGGTTCAGGGTAGAAAAACTGAAAATGTGAAATCTTAAACTGGGGATTAAACTAATTGGAACTTTTCATTCTCAATACTTTTTAGTAATATAGAAAATATTCTAAAATCAAAGTTTTAGATCTTAGTAGAAAGGATCTACTTCTCAGTAATATGTTGTCAGAATTTGAAATCTTTTGAGTACTGGGGCAATATGTACTGAAAATAAACAAAACTGGCTTTGGCCTTGCTAAGACAACCTGTCATTGAAATGCACTTCAAATTATTTAGGAATGTTTCATAAATGTGGAATACAACATTGTATGTACTGATATGTTGTGCAATCTCTTTGCTGAGTTCTAGCACATATATCCAGATTTCCTGCTCTGGAAGAATACCAATTGTTTGTGTGTTAAAAAGAGAAGGTGAGGGAAGGATAGGATCTGTCCAGTGAAAGTCAGGGTTAAACTCCAGAGTTAGGACTAATTGGGGAGATCAGCTGTGTAATAGTATAATAATGTTTAATATAACTTGTAATATAATAACATGTAATAATGTATAATGTTCCATCCTCCATTATGTCACAGATTAGTTCCTTCTCTATGCTAGTGTCATGTCATGTCTTTCCTAGGTTTACTGGAAATCTTTTTCCCTGATAATTTCTTATTGAAGCTAATCTAACTTTAGACTGAAGAATTATTCTGAAGCAAAAGGGTCTCATTTTAACATGCTTTCTCTGAGGCTCAAAATCTCCATTTTCTGTTATTCTGGAAATAAAAATCCACTGTCATCCGCTGGAAACAACCACCCAGTGCTATTCCATGGTAGGCACATTTTATTCCGCTGTCTTGCGCAGAGCTCTCTGGTGCTAGTGGTTCATGGTGTTACAGGTGTGGTGGTGTGCTGCAGCTTGAGAGCTATCCAGTACTGATCAGAGACAGGTGGGATGAGGGAGCATGGCCCCTGTGATGAGATGAGGCATAAGGCAGTACTTTGCTTATGGCACAATATTTTGACAGACATTTGCTTAAAAGAAAAAGCTTCTGCACATGTTAAAATTGATGCTAGGCACTGGGTAAAGGATTTCTGGATTACTCATGGCAGAAAAGGAGGGATTGCTGAAAAGTGCTGGGAGAAGGAAGTCATGCCCTGAAATTCCCTGACAGTGTGTGGGCGTCTGCTCTGCCTGTCACCACTGCTCCTACGGCCTCATCAGGCAGTGATGCCCGGTGCTTGGGAACGGCGGCAGGTCAGCAAGAGCAGCCGCTGCGGGGTGCCAGCAGCCACCCAGGGTAAATTCCAGGTCCAAAGCAAGCCAGGGCCTAATGCACTCAGTGCCATAAAATACACTGGCATGAATGATAATTTCAGTAAATCACTTCGTCGCTATTGATTTTCTTTCATTGGATCAATGCAGCCAAATTTAATGTGCGAATGAACGAGGAGAGCTACAAGTAATAACCAGCAGAATCTTCCAGCAGTTGAACTTGCTGTACAAATGCCAGATTTTGATCAAAGCGTATCTTTGTATGATTGGATATAAGGAAGTTTTTTAAGATGACTTGAACAGAAGGTCTCATTATTTTTACTTGAGTGTAAATACATGGATTATTTCCTTTAAGAAGAACAGAATGTTATGTTTGTGCTTTTTTTCTATCTCTGCTGGAAGTCAGAATGTTACTTAAATATTGGTTGAAGTACTCCCTTCAAATTCTGGGTGTTTGTCATGAAAAAGAAAACAGCTGTAAATGTGTTATTTTTATTGCTTTGCATAGTTGTGAAGAAGACCTCTCCTGAAAACACCTCCTTGCTAAGTAATTAAAAATTGACTCACTCATCCTTTTTTAAAAACATCTTTGTAGCTCATTTCTGAATTTAATGAACCTGACTTCAAACTAATTCAAGATATAACAGCTGAGAATTGTGAGCAGCAGTCCTGGATAGCCTGTTGGTTCATTCAACAGGCAGAAATGTATAAACCCTCTCACAGTCTGTGCAAAGGTCTCTGTTCTCTTCAAAGCCATGGCAATGGAGGACATAAGTTTGCAGCTGTACCATACAGCTGACTGCTGTTGCTGATCAGGCATGTTTAGAAGCTACTGTTACATTGGTTTTTGAGGTTCCAGCCTTTTGCCTGCTAGTGTATATCCAAGTTCCTGCCTGCAAATTGTTGGAGAGATTTCCATGGGATTATTGCACAGAAGACCAAAAAAAAAAATTCCGGTCGGCTTGTGCCCATCTTGACAGTGTACAGCTTCTCCTGGGCACTGATATTTATAGATATTATAGATGCTTTATAGATACATGAGTAGATACATACACTTCCTAATGCTCACTCTTCCTCTCAGGTTCCCTTAGATGAAGTGATGTGACATGATGTATAAATTTCAACCACAGGGTCTTAAACTAAAAAGAAACCAAAGAGAATTCAGCAAATGGGAAAGGTGGGATTTTTCATGCTTTAGTGAAACTGATGTTTTGTTTGTGAGAGGATTTCAGCTTTTCTGTCATATCATTGGTCCCTGTTAACATACTAAACTTTGTTATCAACCCTGAGACTGATACAAGCCTAACCTGATATGCTGATCAGCTTGTTATTTTAAGTGTCTTTGTATCTTTAGCTGAGACACAGCCTGTAAGAGGTTGTTGACCTTCACCCCAAAATTAGATTTAGTTTGGATGCTGTTTGTATTCTGTTTTAACAACACACAGTTCACATCTCTTTGGGTTCCTGCTCTAAGCTATGTATGGGAAGTTAGATGTGTGAAATGCAAAAAGCATTGAGTGTTATAGCCTGGGGATAATCTTCTGCAGCATCTTAAAACCCAAGATGCCACTTGTCAGTGTGAAGAAAACCCAGTTATCTCATGACGATTATCATCATTGCATAGGCAAGGCTGGTAGAGTATGCTGGAGAAAGTAGCACAGCCTGCTTGCCGGAATATTATTCCCGTTCCAGGTTACCCACTGCTGGCCACTGGTGGAGGCAGGAAACAGGAGTAGATGGATTTAGGATCTCATAGAGTATAGTTATTCTAATGTGCTTGTGCTTATATGATTGCAGATGTGATGGTAAACTGCAATCCCTTTTTCCTCTTCACTTCTGTATGATAAGTCATGGTTACTACTAATTCTCCCGTATAGCTCTACACTGAAATTACTTGTAAAAAATGGAGTATATAAAACAGTATATATAGACCTAAAGGGTGGTAGTATTTACGCCAGTTGTCCCATTAAAAATGTATTTATTAATAAGATTGTCATATTTCAAGATATGAAATAGGCTTGAGTGGGTTCTCTTTAGTTTTTTTTATTTTATTTTCTGCTTAATTTTATGTGTGTGGCTCAAATGGTCTAAACTCAGAGTAAATTTGGTTGATCAAAAACTAGATATGCAAGGCAGTGTGTGTGTGTCTGTGCATATGCAATGTTGCAACTGTGTTGTGGTTTTTCTGCTGCAGGTCTGGAAGCATACTCACTAGTGTCTCCTTAGTCTTTGTTTTACTTCCACTCTGATGTATGTGACTGGAGGGCGTGTCTGAGGGCCTTTCATATAAATCAGAGTGGTAGAAGCAGAATCTTTGAGGGAGTTCACCGAGTCTTTTGTCCTCCTCCTTGTTCAGAGTAAACTTGGCTTGGGATCAGATTTTAATTTTTTTTTGTTTCGGGGACTGAAAAATAGTTTAGTTCTTTTAATAAAAGAGGGTGTTTTTAAGTGTTACAGTGGTGAATGTCAAAAGCATTATAATAGCTAAATCCCAGATACTGAGACTCCATAATTTACGTAATGGTAAACTACACCCCATACACCAGAGTCCCTTCTGTAAATGCATTTTCATTTTCACTGGTACCCAGCAGAACAGCCTTTCCTCATACAGACTTAGGCAGCCCACAGTCGCCTTTGTCAAAAAATTAGTGTTGTTTCTGACTGGAAATAAATGTTTGTCGTGAATAAATTGTAAAGTGGGTAACTGCAGGATTTCTTCCAGGCAATTGGCTTCTATTATATATAGAAGAATCACAGGCTAATTTGTATTTTTTTTATATAAACGTGTAAAGTAGACTTGAAGCAGTTGGACTGTTTGTTTGCAGTATGATTCCCACTTGCATTGACTCCTGCTGCTAAACAGCCAGCTGAATGGAAAAGCTTAGGCTGTGCATTAGGACAGGAGTCTTCAGCCAGCAGAAACTGTCTTAATTTATTCAAAAATGCTGTTTGAAGAAAGATGGATTTATTGTCTTTGCTGGCATCAGTGTCAGATGTGCCTCTTGCAAAATACAACTTGCACAACATGCACAAGCAATGGCATAGGGATGAGTTCACCTCATAAAAGAAAAGGTCGTATGACTTAAAGCTAAAAGTGAGCTCACTCTATGGCTACAAATGCTCTCTTAGCTGAAGGTGTTGCCACGGGCAGGATAAACGGGCACTGTCGCAGCCCAATCGCCTGTTTTACTGGCAGCCTCCCCTGCCCCGGTGCATTTGTCACATCTTTCAGTCTACTGTAGGGTTTGTGTTTGTGCTGTATGCTGTGCTAATGAAGCTCTTGAAAATACTTTGGTTAGGTTCTGCAAGTTGTTTGGCAGTTTGTAATTGGGGCAATTTAAAGATTCAAATTTTTATCGAAGGAAAGAACCCTTCAGAGGAGGGATCTTAAGTGAAAAAGAACTTTTGGGCCATGACTTATCTACTTTGAGCCAAGATCATCTGACAAATTGAACTGAAAGTGCTGGAGATTACTTCAACTTCTTGATTATTTTTTTTTCCTTTCAGAAACAAAACTGCACTGTCTGTTCTGTGTTTTGTAAATGCACATATGCAGGGTGGTCTGGGTGGTAACAAAAAGACTGCAAACGGTATTTTCCTAGATGACCTCTTTGGTGCTTTTTGCTAGTCCAGTCTCTCGTGGGTTCATTAAAAGGAAATTTCACTCTGCCAAACTAGGAGAATTTCATGAGTCCATTTGATACTCTGTTTATACAAAGTATTCCTCCCAAAATCACATGAATTGCAGCAACAAAATTGAAATCAAGCGGGCTGTTCTTAATCAAGTTTCATGTTGAATCTATAAATTTGCAGTTATCTCATTGGCAAAATTTCCAATAGGCTTTGATAAAAAGACTGACAATTTACATAGTTCATAGAAAATCATATAAATGACCTTTTTAAACTATGTGCTAGAAAGAGCATAAGCTCTGTGTTACTGACAGAGCTGATCTCCAAGCTTTATGAAATTTGCCTCATGATGTATGAGTAATAGTTTGATTTTGGTTTTTTATAAATGGAGTATTGCCTTTTTTTCCTTATCAAGGAGACTTTAGTTTAGCTTTGTGTTCATGTACTGTGAGCTGTCACCTTTACAAATAACGGGGGATTTCTGGTTTTTGGAGCTCTCGTTCCAAGGGTTCTCTTATACTTGAGTGTCTTACTTAAGTCCTCCCAAACCTCAAATGGGAAGAAAGAGAATCTGAGCTATACTGAAATTATGAACTGTTCAAGGTCAAAAAAACCCCAACCTAGGCACCATGTCACTGCTGTGTGCTCTAACCATTATATTCTCTTTTTCCTCGATGGAGTATGGAAAAAAACTACCCTGCTTGAACAGAAGGCCAAATCACAAATCGTCTGTTCTTCCTGATTTTTTTTCTCGCTGTTCTCTTAGCAGAATTTGAAAACTTATTTCTGAACTAAAAGCAAATTGACTGACCTGAAATGTCAATGCACCTTCCATCAATGGATTTAAATAGTGAAATTATGCAGACATTTCTCAGTATTTAGGCACTCAAATTAGTAAACACTGGAAATGCCAGCAATAATGCCAGTTCATGTCCTGTTTACTTTCTGTGTTTGAAATCCTGTATAACCTTTGCTGAAACCTTTCAGAAAATTGTTTGAAGCGATCTGAGTTTAGCTTCCATTTCCTCAGTGATCGTTCAGCATATATGTTTTCCTCCACTTGTTTCAGCCTGTGGAAACTGGTTCATTTATCTTTTGGCAAAAGTCTGGAGGTACGATCGAAATCCTTTTTATTCATACAGAAGTTCCATTTCTGCTGAGCTATTCAATTGCAAGACCGTTTATGCTATATCTATTCATAAAGACAAGTATCAACCCAGAAAAGATGGCTGCTACTTCAGAGTAGTATTGCCATTTTAGCAGAGGGACTCCTCCTTTCTCTTCTTTTCCCAGTAGACATGGGCTTAATTAAGAGTCACGAATTCAGGAAATCTACTCTTTCATCATGAAGTATTTTTCATTGAAGTTTGCCACTTGTAAAATGGTGTCACATTCTGCTCAGACAAGGGAGACAGGTGACTCAGATTCGTAAATCCCTAGTGGAGTGAACAACGGTGAGACAAGTCTCAAAGTCCAGACATTTATTAACTTCCCACAATGTACTGATTGGATACACAATAATTGGTTAAGTATATAACGAGTTGTGGCAAGCAATACAGCATGCCTTGCATTTCTTAATGGTAGTGAAGGAAAAGGGGAAAAAGGAAAGGAGGGAGATGGAGAGAACAGAGGAATAGAGATCACTAGTCTGGGTTCCTGTGTCGATCCCACCAGCGAGGGTTCCAGGAGGCATCAGTCTCCTTCGCTTCACTTCACTCTCAGGGCACCCCCCGCCCCTTGCCCCGCCTCGATTTATACCCACTTTCCTGGGGTCCGTCCCCTAGGTCGACCCACATACCTACGTATCCCATGGATGGGGAGGGTAAGGTGTTTCATGGGATGATGTAATTAGCATGATCTTGTTAGTCTTCGTTAGCATATTCAGGGTGTTAACTTTAACATGCATTTCGTGGATAACGAAGCAAAGGTCATTCACCAGACAGATGGGCCTTGGAACTTGACCAGGTGCCCCAGAGCAGAACTGTCCTGTCTCCACAGGGCTCCCCCCTCCAGCTGCATCCTGTGTTATTGGGGCAGCCTTATCAGCTTCGACTTCCACACTATCCACCCCATGACTGTAGTTTCGTTACTTGCAAGTGTTTGAGATGTTCTTCAGCCTGGAGGGCCTCCACTCCCCCTGCTAACCTTTATCTCCTTCTCAGGCTGTTTTTCTCAGTCCCTGTTTCTCGCAGGCCTGTTTTTTTTCAGGACTTGGTTTTACAAGTGGTCTCTCACAAATGGGATTAGTATTTCCCTATTCCATAAGAAAAGAAGCAGACAATGGTGACCTAAATGATCATAAATGTATTTGCTTTTTATACTTTTGTTCCAAATGTTAGCTAGGCGGAGATTGTAATTTTTATAACAATATAGATAACTTTTAATATAATGGGTTTTGACATCCATTATGTAATCTGATGTTCTCATAGACTAATGGTACAGCATTTCAAATTTCTGCTGGTCTACTGTTAGAAAAATGAATTTTTGTGTCCAGCAAACAACTGCTTAGAGTCCCTATAACATTTTAATGTGACTGAAGTGTGGTAAGGAGAGAACCATGAAATAGTACCCATGCCTGGCAAGCTCTCTTTCACTGTCAATCTTCGACATCCAGTCATTGCCTTTTGCTCAGAGCACCTGCTCTTTCAACTTCTTGTGTTTGGGTATTTTTGAAATCCCTTGTATATGTGAGAAAACAACTGCTGGTTTCAGATTTCTTTCATTTTAACTTTAATGGG
Organism: Strix uralensis; assembly: GCF_047716275.1. Classification (NCBI taxonomy): domain Eukaryota; kingdom Metazoa; phylum Chordata; class Aves; order Strigiformes; family Strigidae; genus Strix; species Strix uralensis. The sequence continues at coordinate 2,800,412 of NC_133986.1, forward strand.
TTGTCTTGCTGTTCTGTAAAGAGTCATGCCTAAAAAACCACTGTACCTGCTAGGTAAACTGGAATTTAAAAGTGTATTTCCTGTTCCTTCAGCGTATCTGTAGAGAATAAAACGGTGGAGTATCTGAACTGAGTATATTTCTGTTGCAGCTATCATCTAAGGATCCAGGAACAGGGAGGACTTGTAGGGATAGGTAGTTTATTTTATTATACCATCTGGTATAGTTGAAAGATGTATTGAAGCTGTGGGGATTTCTATCTCTTCATCACATCTAAGAAAGAAAAGAACAGTCTCCAAAACAAGTAGGCTAACACCTAAAAAGTGGAAAAAGATAACTTTCACAGGAGGAGTAGGGGGCTCTAGATACTGCAGTCACATACACTCAGCCTGTTACACTATACAGTCTGTGTGCACATACGTGTGTGTGCTCATATGTAAGCAAAAGAATGCCCTCATGATAGGATTATGTTCTGAGACCCTACACCTGAAAAAAATCCCTAGCATGCCTCTAAGTATGGAGAATAATGCTGCTGAAGTTTTACTGGTCTTTAAAATAAGCGTGTGTGTGTTTATGGAAGCTATGATAATTATGCAGATATGTCTGCTGCATACTTTTATTATTCTAAGGCAAAGCAGTGACAGACCACGACTACTTTAATGTGGAAGATATAATTTTTAAGAGGGTAAGATATTTTTGCTTTCAATATATCATTTATAGTTACATCAAATTTGCCAGTTTTATTTCTCCTCTGTCCTTTTTATAACGTAGTTTCAACGGTAGTAATAAAAAGAGAACACAGGCACATATGATACAGATATAAAAGAAGAAATAGCTAATGAAATTTAGTCTATAAACTGTATAACAAAAATTTGAAAAAAGTACAAACATTATAGTTATATTTTTTTACTGTAAGGCTGTTTTATTGTCACTCTCCACAACTGCTATTTATAATAATCACATGATTATTAATGACATAACCCCTGAGCAATTGTATTGCCAAATTAATAATTCCCATTATATAAAACTGCTATAATGAATGCTTATCTTTACATTCTGAGCAGCCTTAATGTTCTATCCATCTTTTTTTTTAAATGATGATTATAATGTTATTGAAATATAAAATGATTACTTGGACAAAAAGAATATTATTAATATAATATCACCATCAGGACTAATCATCAGATTAGGGCTAGGAGACAGATCTGAGGTGAAATCATATTTTCATTGAAAAATACCTAGTGGATTTTTGAGCATGTTACTGAAAGCAGATTTTCTATTGTACAAACTGCAGGAATGCTTGCTAACAAGGTTCCACCCTTACAAACAGACACATGCGCAATGTCATTCATCAGACAGTCGAAGGGCAGTGTATAGATCACTACCCAGAAGTTAAATTTTTGTGGGGTTATAACCTTCATATTTCTGTCTCTGAGGTCCCCCATCAGTAAAGCAGGAAAATGCTTTACCTTTTATCTTCATTAGCTGGGGTGTGACATTAGTTTTGCTAATGTTCAGAGAGCAACCACAATCCTCAGAGATTGGCCACCTCATCTGAAAAAAAAAAACCCAAAACCCAAACCCAAGAACATAGCTTAAATGTAGTTATTTTCTTTGTGCAAGGCACGCATGGTTGCCACAGCCATCTCCATGTCAGTGTGTACTTTTAATGATGAGACTGATCTCACTGGAATTGATGCAACTGCTATAAGGCTTTTGCAGAATGATTGCTAGAAAATGTTTAGAATTTTGCTAAGTCTGTTAGGCTTTAAAGTATCATAAATACTTATTTAGATAACTTGTTACCTTGCTGTTCTTCATTAAATATTTTGGGTCTGTGCATTTGTTCAGGTTCAAATTTTTCTTTAATGAAAAATTACTAGAATACTTTTTAATGTTACTGAAGCTACAGAAACATTAAACATTGTTTTCTGTTAAGAGTTAAGAGGTCTATTTAAAGCTATTAACACTTGTGTGAATGTATTGCATTGCACCACTCTTCCCTCCAAATCTTTTCCTAGCTTGTTGGCCTAAATAGGAAGCTTTTGGTGGAGTATAATTTTGTTCCAGCTATGCGTTTGTGCAGTGCTTAAAGTCGAAAAATCTCCTGATCTTGCCTGGGGCTAATATTCAGTAAAAATGATGTATATGAACTGGAGAGAAGGAACAACTTTGTGCTAAGCCCACAGGCGTGTGTTTAACCTAGGGACGCGTTCAAAGAGATCTTGGTCTGCTTAGTGTGGTGGGAGGCCATTGTGTTCGTTGTTTCATTTCTTTAAGGAGTCTGATTTATGAATTGCTGCTCTCTGAAATCAGCTTCTCATTAACGCTGCATGCAGATGGAGCTGCTGTTATTTACCCACTATATTGTCTTATAAATAATAATAATAAAAATTATATAGGGATTATGTAGAGATTAGATATGTTTCCCCACAGCAATATGAATATTGACTCTGGAAAGCTCTTTCTACCAGGCCAGAAACATGCAATTTTGTTGCAGCCTCAGAGGTAAATACTAGTATTTGAGCAGTGCTCAGAAGGCATAATTAAGCGTTTTAGTGGCTCCGTGCTTCATTGGTGTAGGTTCAGCAATTACTGTTGAGTTCAGATCATGAAGAGGAAAGCTTTTCCCCTTCAGAAAATATTTAGTGTTTAAAATGTAGGAATCCTACTGCATCAAAGACTTACGTGATAGATTTCCATTTATATGGTATTCTTTCACATACAAAAGTTTGAATTACAATGAAATTTTGACTGAGCTAAATTCTGCTATCTTCAATATCTGTCTAAACATGACAGGTAACATTATGCATGGAATCTGTATTTCCTAAAGTGGAAAAAAAATAATCAAACCAGTTTCCTTCTTCCACCTAGAGGGAATGCAGAGTGGGAAGCAAAGCAGAAAGAATGAGTGAGTGAAAGGGACGCGAATGTAGGAGACGGGAGTAATATAGGAGGCAGGAGTTTTATTACTACATTAAATTAAACATATGTAACAATACATTATTGTATATGTACTTAGGTACATATGTATCTGGCACAGGAAAGTATACCAGACAACTCGGAAGACAAGAACACAAAGGTGGTCCTGATTTACAGTGTAAGATCCTGATCTCTTTGGAGTGCTTTTACCCTTCAGCTGAATCCATTTAGATACAGAAACCATAGGGAATGAAAAAGGATGGCAAATAAAGTAGAAAACAGTCAAAGGCAAAACAGGTTAAATGTAAGAAGAGCAGAAGAAATGCAGTGACAGACAAGCTGGGCAGAAGGATGCAGGCATGCAAACAGGCTCAGGCAGAAGGGCATCTCCAGTGGCTCTGTGACCTTTGGCAGATCACTACTTCTCTTTCCCAAGCAGTTCCACCTTCAGCTGGGGATTTCAGAACATGGATTAACTGGTGCAGTGCAAGTCTGTTCCTCTCTTGGTATCTCAAGACAAGGCCTGGATTTATCCCAGCTAACTTTACATACTCAATTGAGAAAAGCTAACTTGAGCAGCTTTTACAGACCGATGTGTAATGAATAGGAAGATCTGAATCATGCCCTGGAGGGTCCTGTCTGTCTTGGTTGACTGTTCATATAGCCTATGACTTCTAAGGTAAGGTTTGGAGCCTGGGGCTAGGTGGAATGAATGTGGATCTGAAAGCTGCTTTCAGTTACAATAGATAAAATATTGGTGAGTGGAAGAGCTTTGTGCGGCCCTTATTCCCTAATGTAGAATCAGGAACGCATACATTGGGCTTGAGACACCATGTGTATTGTGGGTTCATCCTTGTGTTAAAGGTGTGCTTTTACAATGTAATACCTCAGAAACAGGTTTGCTTCACAGAATATGGGAACTGGGGGAAATAAATGTCCTGTTCTCATATTTGTCAGGGTATCAGCAGCTGCAGAGCATCTGAAAAAAAAAGTCCTTTTATTTTTCAGATTGAAAGGCACAGATATGAAAGACCTTGTACTACTACTTTATTAGCCTATATCTTTTATTCTCAAACAACATCTCTGTTCTACACAGAGTAATAATTCACTCATATTGAGGTCAGAATTTGATTCTTAAACTCATTATGCAAGATGATGTGTATGAGGAAAGAGAAGAGCGATCCTAGACAGATAATAAATACAGGAGAACTATGTCAAATAATATTTCAGAAGTGTTTCAGAAAATTATATGATAATGTATTACATGTTGCAGAAACTAAAAACTTTGATTCATCTAAGTTGTAGTGGGAATGTCTTTTGGCTGGAGGTCTGGGTGCCAGGGTGCCATGCATAATGCTGACCTCCAGCCAGCATCTTAAAAATCAGCCCAGGAGCCGTGGTGAAACACTATCTTTTGAGAGCAGGTTTTTCTCTCCAGAATAAGGGTTTCAAAAAAACAAGGGTGTGTGCAAATGAATAGTACTTTTCTTTCTATTCTCATTTCCTTGAACCCAGTTATTATAATCTTTGTCTCCAGCTAACTAGCTTTTGTAAAGACTTCCTTACTCTACTGTTTCAGGGAAAAAACCCTATTTTTTTGTCAGTTGTACTCAGCTAATCAGAAAAGTACAGAAGCTTCCATTGCTAATCTCTGTTTAATATCATTTACTTGTAGCTCCTTCAAAAGCTTTCAGGGGTCATTAGTGCTTAGTTATGTAGCTACATTGCATTTCAAGTCAATGAACTTTTTGTCTATGGGTGGATGGAAAGTCAGTGTGCTGCTGAAGATGAGAATGCTCTCCTTGAAGACTGTCTGACTGTTACAGGGGTTGGTTAAATCCTACTGCTAAGAGCACTTGTTAGAATAAAATTACAACTTTTTCTGAGGGTGGTATTTACATTCTTTACTGAAACTTTGTTTGCTAGATCCTAAGTGTTGTGCATCCTCATGAGGGCATGATTTGCTGTAATAACTGATGTGAATACTGTTACTGCATTTAAATATTCAGTATGAAAACACTTGTGTGGGCATCATGAAAACTTTCTGTGTACATGAGACTGGTAGCAGAAACAAAATCATGTGTTTGATTTACAGAAAGAAAGAAAAGACCCCCAAAAAGTAAAAAAAAAAAAAATCACACAGGCCCTGAGGCAATGATATGAGAAAATTTTAACAGCCCTAGACCCCACAGGGGTTTATAACTAGGGGGCATAGTCCTTTTTTTCCTCCTCTGATCAGTAGCTGCTCTGTGTGCATCAGGTCTCCTTGTCAGATAACCTCCTTTGAGGGAAGCCGGAGCTCACTCTTCAGCCCCCATCTGCCTCCCAAAGTCATGCATGCAAAGCACCACGAGAATAAGCTGGATAAAAGGGCTGGATGTGTGATTGTGTTGCTACAAGGGGCCACAGGGTGTGAACTGTCTTTCTGGATTCTAAAAATACCTCTGTTATATCTAATCTTGTTTGTGGTATCATAAGGCCAATATGTATGTATGCTGAAGTTATTTTATGAAAAACAGACAGTTGGATTTCCAACAAATGTTTTTTCCAGAACACATTATTTCCTACTGGTTTATGAGCTGAAGGATGCAGTTTCTTCACAGTCAAGTAAAATTTTACTTCTGATGATTGCACAGTATATCATGGTTTTAAAATGTTGAAGAGTAGATAGTTATTTCTGCCTCCTATGTTTTCTGTAGAAGGCATAATATTTAACACTGTCTATCTTCAAAACCATCAGCTAGTACCTCCTGAACCTTCTTTACACAACATTGCAGCATATGTTTTCAAAGCCAATCAACCTCTGAAAATTTAGGTAATGCCAGAATTATGGATGTTCGTACCACAGCAGAGAGATTTCCACCTCCACTTTCTCAGTTTGGCAGGAGAAATATTCCCTAATTTGCTTGGTGCTATGCAAGCTGCCTCATCTCTTTTTCAGTCTTCTGAAACCAATGTCTGTTAAAGAGAAAAGCATGTTATGGGGCTTGAGATCTGGTGATGATATGGGCCTGCTGTTTCAAAACAAAATTTTCCATTTATGCAATTGTAATTATTGCTGTATTGGTCAGTATTTCTGTGGTATCTAGCATTTCACAGATGCTGTGACAAATGGCAGTGGTGAGAAAAGGCCATTTTGTTCTTCATGGGTCCAACCTCATGAGCAGCTAGTTAGATCTTGGGAGGTCTTTTAACACATGGATCATCTGGTTTATTTTGACTGAATAAATATGGATTTACTGCATCTTAGTAGTGATAAAGGCAGCTAAAATCCCTGGCTGTTTGAAATTGCACCTTATTTCTACTAGGGATGGAGATTTTAATGGAATTGTTTAACAGATGAAGCATTATAGAGATCCCTTTAGATAAAATGAATGGCTTTAGCTAATACTCTTCTACTGAGATCGAAGGGAACAAGTATATCAAAAGGCATTGTTTAATCTCATCACTTTCATGCACTAAAGGCTTTCATAAGTTAATAGGTGAAGCTATTTGAGTGGAAAATATGTACATAACAGATGAATATTTCAGTCAAGTATGTTACTTAGTTTTTGAGAGAGCACTGTTACTTATGATCTTGACCAGAATGATGGATGCACTCAAAGGGGTTAAGCTGAAGCCACTGTTATATGAACTGCCTACCAAAATCAAATTGCACTGGAAACAGGGGAAATGTGTAGAATGTGAGAGTTTCTGTGTGCTTGAAAATATGAAAATAATCTTATAAGCATGCTTTTCTGTAGCACTGAAAGAGCCGTTTCAGTGTTAGAGAGAAAATATGAACAGTTTCCTTTGAAACTGAGAAAATATGAACATGTATCCTTTGAACAGTTGGGAAAACATGACAGAGTACTTGGGTGTTTTTTGAAAGCTACAAAATCCACTTTTTGGATTTAACAAATGTGAAATTTCTGCCATTATTTTTGCACCAAATCTGGCAAGTCAGTATGTCAGTCTAGCACTGCCTGCATCTGCATTTCCCGTCGGTGATAAATATGAAATGTTGACTAGTGGCAACAGAGAATAAATGTGAGCTGTATAGGAGGGCAGTATGAACATGCCCACAGCTGAGCTCAGCATATGTAACTGTGGCAGCATACACAAACCCTGTCTGTGTGGTGATGGATGCAGCCTATTAAAGCAAGCCATTAGTAGTAGCTGCCATGTTTGATTAATTTAATAACAGACTGAACAAAACATATGGGAGTTTATGTGAAGATATGTAATTTGGCAGAGGCTGTATATAGATACAGTCTTAAATCTGTGAATGCTTTGATAGATTAAAATTTTCTGTAGAGCGGGATGAGGAATACATCAGGACCATTCTTACAGGAGAAACAACACCAGAATGTATGTAAAGAAGCTGTGATTCAATTTGTTATTTTCCAATGGTTTTGATATGTTCTTATATTGGTATGAAAATAAAAATCTTTTACAGGTCCGTATATTCCTTTTAGCATAATTCTTTCCTTCTCTTTCCCTGCCTTTGTAAAGAATTCAGATGCTGCAATAGTAGACAATTTTGCTGTGAGCAATAGAAAGCAAAGTAGATGGACCCACTCCTACCTCAATAAGCCAGGAGTCATATGTATAGAATCAGATTTTATCTAGCATTTAAGATACCAGCAGAATGTCTTATCTGCCACACCCAATTATGGCCTTTTATTGGAGAGAACTATGAGCTTTTTCTTTGGTTCTTCCCCACTATCTTTTTTAGGATTACACTGTCTCCATGCTGATATTGTTCTATGAAAACAATTCTCCTTTCTGCCAACTTTTTTTCTAGAGAAGTGTAACTTGTTGTTCTGTTTTTAAGTCATTTAAACTTTGCATTTAAACCTGTGTTGCATTTGAAGAGTACAAGATTATTCTCTCCTTGTCTAAAGCCCTTTTCCCTCTGATCACATCACTGGATGGGGTAGAAGCTTGTTTTGTATAAAAACTAATTTTATTTCACTGATGATGACGAGCACCATGTTTATGATGGTTAAATTATTGCATGATGTGGCTCTCTAGGACAGCTTAAAAAATTTTGCCTAGCCTAAGTGTAGGCTGATGTTAGACATAGCAGGTCAGACTCAAGGAGTGGGTGGCATGCTTGAAATGCTGCTTTTTTGTTGTGGTTCCATTGTCTAAAGCAGAACATCTCCACCACCACCTCCTACAGACTCTCACCTCTCTAGTGCTTACTATGATGGATGAGTTTCTTCTTTCCACCTCACATTTTCTTTGGAATGATTGACTTTGTAGTATTTTACCATTAAATTATTCATGTTTGCTCACAGTTTAGCATGGTTGCAATATATGCAGGGCCAAAATATAGACTGAACAGAGCTGGCAAAAGACAGAAATGGATGGGGTGCATCAGTTGTATAATTCTTAGCATCAGCTGACATGAAGGTAGTGACCTTTTCTGGGTTTATTCTGAGGGAAAAGAGGGAGATGAAGTTAAATGCATACAAAAGGCATTGTTGAACACATCCTGAAAGTAGACATTTCTGAGGTGGAAAGTCATCTAATCTTAGTATTTCAAGGTATTCATTATTCCTGAGGGTGCTGATATTATAATGGTAAAATACTGTATAGATGCAGTTGGATCTGTATCGTACAGAAAAAAAGCAGAGGTCCTGATTCGACTAATAAGTATAATGCTTATTGATCTGAGGGTTTTCCTGTGAACCTGTCTGCTGTAGAAACAGAGCTAGTGCTAAGCATCATAAGTCCGTTAGTTTTTCAGCTGTTACGTAAAATAATGAGCCTAGAAAAGACAAGCAACACTAATAACAACATATAAAAATAATAATGATTCTTTGGAATAGAAAGAGGAATAGACTAACCCCTCTTCTATTGGCATGGAGTGTTACTGTCATGTCCTCTAGCCACCATTGGTTGAAGGGGCTTCCAAATACATACTAACATAGGCCGCTTGAATGGGACATAATCCCCCCCTAACCCCATTTCATTTTTTGTAGCCACAGAACTACTCATGGTATAGATGCAGTTCATGGTAAATCATACCATTGCCTTTAAAACTGTTGGGTGTCTGAGATCAGCAAGGCTTGACTCTTCTTTTCCTGTTTGTCTGTAAAGTAAAACCATCGCTGTATGAAGTGTGTGCCCAACATAACAAAACGAAGGATTTCTAGAAAAATAAAATCAAGTCAGATTTGTGAATAACAGCTCAGGTTTTAAAAACTTCTGAAAATTTCCAAGTCATCCTTGGTTTTGCATGTCAGATTACTGGCACGTGGAGGATGTTAATGATTGTATTTATCGTGCATTTGATCTGTTTTCTCCATCTATTTAATTTGCTTTGTCACTTGTTTGGTCTTGTTACATTTTATCTCTTTTTATTGTTTCTGTTCTACTTTATGGCCAACTAAAAGATTAGATTATTACTGTGGAGATCTAGCACAGATGGTTAAAATTTTGGGTTCAGTACATGGCTGGAAGGCATGTAGAGAGGTCTGAGATGAAGAAGTCTTGCTCTTGGGCGACAGAGTATTTGCTAAGCCACTCTGTGGAAGCTGCATCTTCCATCTGGCCAGCCCTTTTCCGCAGTCCTGGGGAGAGCAGCATGGGAAGCTGAGCTTCCTCAGCTGTGTTTCTCCCTTCTTGGAAAGGAAGCTGCCTCTTTGCTTATGTCAGTACAACGTACAATGTCTCCCACCCTTCTACAGGGGAACTGATGAGAAGAACTTCTTAATGTCAGGAGAAGGGATGATGGGGACTGTATTTCTGTATGTTTTACTATCAAATACTTGTGAATAAAGCTTGCAGGCTCAGTCCTCTGGCAGAGGAAGGTACCTGTATGTTTATATACCACCTTTTCTAGTACATACAAGGCAAGGTCCATTCAAGGCTGCAAGGAGAACTTTACATGGGACACTTGTGTTTAATAAAAAAATATTGTTTTATGATGTGGATTTCAAAAAACCATCAACCCTCACATACCTTAATTTAAAATCATAGGAATTATACTGCTTTTTGTACTAGGAAGGTTGTTTATTTTGTGAAGCGAGCCACTGAAATAAAGTTCTGCTGAGGAGGGGAGGAAAGATGTTTGTGCTTTTGCTGCAATTTTGCCTGCTGTTCTCAGTTATTATCTACAAAGTTGTGAAATTCGGTTAAATCATTTTAGTCATCTCTTGGCTGCAGAAAATGTGTAACTAGGAGATATAAAGAATTATGAATTTGTTGAAGAGTTAAGCATCAGCCATGTGACTGCTATGTTTTTATACAATTTCTGCTGGCTTTACTGTAGCCAGAGATGCACTTAGTTTTATAGGGCTCCCAAAGAGATTGATTAATATTTCTTTAAATAGTAAAGAATGCAAGAGGGTAATTGAGGAGTTTCTAAGAGAGCAAAGAAGTTCCAAGAAATGCTGTTCAAATTTATTTCCTCTCTGACACACTGAAATCTTGTGGAAATCACTGGGCAGTTTCTATTCCATAGACTCATGCTGGAGATGTACTGAACTAGGTTCTGAGCATATTCCCAAGTTTTGCCTGAGAAAACATCAAAATTACCTTGAAAGCACCCACCCATTATTTTTCTTGGTAAGATTTTGGAGGAAATATTTTTCCATCTCAACAGTCGAGTTCTTTATTTTAAGAGGTTTTTTTTGGAGGGCGGGGTGGGTGTAGGCTCTTCTGCTCACGGCGTGGCTGAGCTAGCCTCAGTTACAAAATGCCAATAGGTGGCACCATCTTTTGCCAAACTATTTGGAAAAAATTAACAGGAAATATTCTCTGTCAGGAAAAACAAATGAAACAAAATGCAGCTGTGAATAACATTATAATAATGCCTCAGAATTGAAATACAAGATTAAAATCCTGTTCCTGTCCTTGCATTGTTCAAATGTTATTGTTATTACAGACGCTGGAGTAAATGAAGCAAACAGCTATGGGTGTTTGTTAATATGTAAGTTATATTTGGCATTTGTGTAACTCTTAGTCTGCATGGTTGGGTGCTCTCTACCACGTGTCTGTTGAAGACATGACAAAGTGTTTTGAGATAATCTCAGTTTAAGACTCTCTGTACCACCGCAGTTTGTCTCTGTCCCAGTGCAGGCGCATGCAGCCCTTCCGTTTTTCCTTTCATTTTAAGCCAGAATAGTACCTTGAGCACAGTTCAACTGCACAAATAGTTGCACTGGCACAACTGGGGGCATGGACCAGTAGTTAGTCAAAAACAAGCAGTGGAGGAAAGACTTTTCACCTTTTTTTTTTTTTTAGCCCACTAAGCCTTTTAGCTACCCAACATGTATGAACCAACAACCTGAGGAAGCTGTCTCATAATCATATTAATCATTAATGATATTCACAGTTGCATTTAATCCCAAATGAAGTCCATGCCATGTGTAAACCCCACTTGAAGGGCAGACACAGAGTTTGAGCAGCTAAGAGCCTTCTGCTGCCCTCCTGTATCTAGAGGAACTGCAGCACTGGCAGGAGCCAGAAGAGATGGCTCACATATGGCAGTAAATCAGTCAACCATGATTCAGTCAATAACCTTTTGAGAAAATAGTGAGGGACAAAAGTATATAGTTTCAGTAAATGGCATCACACAAATATCAACTATCCATACATTGCACAGGTTTACCAGCTGGTACTTGGAGGACTCCAGCCAAATTTAGTCTGACCTGTAGACGATGGATTCTGTTCCTTTGGTGGGCTGCATAATAATGCAATGGGAAAAATCTTTCATGGTAAGTATGTGTTCAGAGTTGTAAAAAGTATATATGTGGAAAGCATTAAATCAGAGCACTCTGAAAGTGTGATTGTCAAAGGGTAAGTCTGAAATGTGAACTTCCAGTAACTTTTCCCTTAAATACCGAGAACAACATTTTTCCTCTTTTGTCCTTTCTCTTTTGGTGATTTTTTTTTTTTTTAATGCTTCCATGAATTTCAGATGAAGTCTGCTTAAGTGGTGGACAGGTGTAACTTATCAGGGGACAAATGGGGAATAGCACAACCATTAATCACAAAGCAGAAGCCCTGGGCATGGAGTCAAAGAGCATTGTCTGCCAAACAGTTTTCTACAGATTACTTGATAACGATATTAAGATTGATCACACAGTACTGATCTTCTAGGTGATGTGAGCTGACCCACTTTTAAAGGGGGTTAATTTGCAATTTCACTGTAGCAAATAGAGATGTTGGCTTGTGTAATGTAATTTACTAATAGGATTCAAAACATGCACAACCTTAACCCTATTTTGGGAAGAAAGTATGATCAATTCACTTTGTCAGTCCTTTTTTCTACAGGAAAGAATTGTTTTTGCAGAGATCAGGTTTTCAGACATTATTATTACTACACTGAAGAAATACATAGTGAATGAGAAAGGTGTAAAGACCCATTACACTAAACAACATATTATAAAACAATGTCTGATCTAATTCACTCCCCAATCTAAGTAGGCAAAAAAGTTGGACAAGAAATTGTTATCAATTCTTCTTTACAAATGAAGCATGGAGGCGTAGAAAGCTGGTGCCACAAAGTGGTTTTGGCCCTGCAACCCAGCTTTTGTCTCTTGTCTGCCCTCCTAGAACAGGTGGGGAGAGCTGGCTATCAAAGGACTGCAGTTTGAAGCAAGTGGCTCTGTGGGACACACCACGTGTGCAGGCAGTAGCCGTGCAGTGGCATCGTGCTTCAATCTGGACCTGTCTGCTGTGTATCACACCAGCCCACCTGCAGCCGTGCATCTTGTCACACGTGCGCTGCTTCGTAGTCATCCTGTGCTCAGGGCATAACATTTTCTGAGTTACAGCAGAGCTGCCCAAAGTAGGGCAGAGCAGGTCCAGTGACAGTAGCAAGGGTGAGCCATGACTGCAGATGACCAGACAAGCCTGTTGCCACAGGGCAGCTCCAAGGCCAGTGTGGTGCCAGGGCAGCCACAGCAAAGCTTGGGCAATGACTGAGCTTGCGCGTGTCTCCCTGGCCAGTGAACCCTCAGCTACTTCTAGGGATGGGTACACCTGGGGGCCCCAAGGGAGGCTTATCAGGGCAATTAGAGCCGGTTGGTGTACACTGAGGTTCATTATAAAGCTGTCTAGTTTATCCATATGTGGTTCTTTGTGAAGATGGGAAGATGAGTGTCTTCCTCTCAGTAACAATAAGAGGACATCTTTCCGGCCAAACCATAAGCCTCTGCTATGACTCATGGTGGGTTGTAACAATTAACTGTGGCCAAAGCAGTACATGTTCTCTTAAACGAATTATTGAAATATCTGAACAATTTTAGCAAACATTAAATCAGAAACATGATGTGAAAAATTCTAGATTAAGACTCAAAATATATGAGTAAAAACTAGATTTTTAAGAAGGAAAGTGTTAAAGAGAAGATGTTGATGTTAATTTACAGTAGTCATAGCAACCTAGTTCTTGCTTTTGTAATGTTCTGGTCCTTAGGGATTTGAGGGGAGGGAAGAGGGAACAGATTTTGTTGTTTCACAAGCAAAGTTTGGTCTGCTGAGACTGCTTCGTTCTAGCTTTTCTGTAGTCATACCCACCCAGTGTCCAGTTACTTTAAATGTAAACACTTCATGCCAGCAGAAGTAGCTCAGGAAAGAAAGTTGATCTGAAGGAGCAGTCTGAAAAATGGGGGTTGGGCAATCAGTTCCCTGCTGTTATTTATGGGATCAATTCTGAAGGGCCTGGCTTTTCCAAAACATGCAGCAGAGGTTTCAGGTGCCTAAATTGTGGTTGCAGCTATGTTCTGTAGGTCATATACACAAAGCTTAAGTATTGTAATGCTGATTTTAACAATTAGTTCTTTTTTACATCTGTGCCAAAGTGATTTTGCTCTAAATTACTGCCTTAATTAAATGAGAAATCTTGCTCTCAGATGTTGATCTTTTTTTTTTTTTTTTTAGAGAGCACATGGACCCTGTTCTGAGTTCCACCTATGTTCAATTGGTGCATGAAGAACTGACCTGACTTCCTGGAACCCCACTGGGTTGCAGCAGCCAGTCATCTTTTACAGGCACTGTCTGGCCCACTCGTTGTTGTCTGTTGGTGCTTGGTGGCTCTGGATTTGTGCAGGTGAGCCTGATAGCATTTCGCAGCTCTCTGAAAGTCAAAAGCACTCCGCTGATTTACAGGGAGCTCTGCTTGCTCCTGTCCATCACCCTGTTCCCTCGCCCAGCTCCGTGCTGGAGCTGCTTGTGGGAGCTTGGGTGGCTTGGGAAGAGCGAAGGGTCCTGTGTCTGAAACCTGCTCCCGTGCTGCCGCCTGCAGACGCGGTGGAGGGGTCTCGGACGAGGACTCCAGCCTGGTCTCGATGCAGAGATTAGGGGTTTCCTTTCTGCCCGTTTCTTTCTTTTGGAAATAGCTTCAAGCAATTAATTGAAGAAACTCAAAGCGCTAATTGAAATTAATTTTCCTGGAATTAATGAAACACAAAAATGAAATCCCTCTGCCTCATTTAGAGGTGTGTTCTGTATGATCAGCTCTGTTCTCTTTTACTGTGATTTTTCTCTTTATAAATAGAAAACAAAAAGGTGACTGCAGCAGGACAGAAATAAGAGTTATCCCCGGTTAGAGAAGCTAGTCTGGTTTAGTCACCATAGAAATGAAAAGCTCTAAAAATGCATCTGAGACTAAACTATTTCAGGAAGGCAAATTATTAATTGTGAATGTATTTAAACATATTATAAATGCACATAAAGAAGATAGACATTCCAAGCTCCAGACGTGGGGTTTTTTTATACTACTTTAGAACAAATGCTGCACTTCAGCTTCTAGCAATACAAAAAAGGGTAAATCTATTTCCCATGTTCCCTGTAAGCCCTGTGGTCAGAGAAGACTGTGTGGAAGTACAGCTCTGCTCACAAATTGCTCCTTCAACAGCTTTTCCCTTCTTGAAATGTTGCAGGCAGGATGCTCTGTAAGCCAGTGTGTACCATAAATTTTCACTTAACAGTCTGAGTACAAACTGAAAAGAGGAACCTCTGTGAGAAATCTAGTGTTTTAAAGGAATAGTACATTGGCTGGCAGTTATATTTTATATTTGGAATTCTAAAATGAGTAAATAAGCTTTTTTATAGTTCATAAAATAAAAATGTTAGGAGTGCTCTTTGTGTATTGTGTATTCTAATCACCAATGTAAAATTTGTACCGTAACTAGTAGAGCAGCAACTACTGTAAATGAGAATTAGTTTGGTAACTGTTACTTGGAATAATATGCATACCTGTTGTTCTTATTGATAATTGAAATCTTGATTCTTTTTTCTAATTGATAAAAATAGGAGAATAATATTTAATAATTGATTTTTTTATAAAGAATTTGAAATATTCTGCTTTAAGTGTTTCACACTAAAAACATTTTCCAAATTACCTCAAAATAGACAAGGCCACTGTTTTCTTGACTTGTAAGACTGTTTTAATTTTAGAATGTACTTTAACATGAAAAAGGAGAAAAAGCTCTTTTGAAATAGCTCATGTGAAATTAAACAAAACATTTAAAATATTTAATTTCCACTGCACTGAAAATGTTCCTGAATAGGTACTTGCATATGAAGTTGTTAAAATTCTGTTTAACCCCCAAAATTTTTTTCAGATTTGTTTTCCCTTTTCTGAATCTGAGCCAAAAAACTTTGTTTATTGTACTGAGCTGGTGGCATAAGCTAATGTTTTGATTTGTTTTTCCAAGAAAGACATAAAGCATTTTGAACCTGGGACCTGCTTGTTCTTGAAACCCACCAAACCCAAAATCTTTAAGGGGTATTTCTGTCATTGATCTCCTTTAGATGATGCAGCAAATGGCTTTACATGACTGGATTTTGAACAAAAAAGGACAAACCTACAGCTGTCTCTAAGCTGGTATGTTTGTCCTGCTGTTCCTGCCCATGCGGGCCAGCCCTCTGTCCCTTTCTGGTCCCTGCTCTTCATGAGTTCAGTTGATATTTCTCCAGGTTTCTCACAGGGAGAGCAGCGTGGTACAGTAAAGGTCTAGAGGTTGGGTATGAAACAAGACAAACGTGTTAAGCTGTTCAGCTGAGGTGTACAGCAGAGAGGGATCAAGGGTTCCTAGAGCAAAGGAAAAGTTCCTGCTTACAGGAGGGCAGGGAAGTGATGCTGTCTGGAAGTAGGAAGCTGGACATGGCTCTGGACATGACTTTAAAAGTTGTATGAAATAGGTATTACTGATTTTCTTTTTTTTTTTTGCATTATTTATGTTAAATGGTAGAGAGCACTTTGCTGTTTGTTAATGGTGTATGGATCATTGCACATAACACAGTAATTCTTCTTGGATGGCTTTTCACAACGACAATGCTTTCTAAATGCTTTTCAAGAAGAGAAAAGCTTTCCAGTCCTGTAAGCTACACTTTATATGAGCACAGAAGAGATTTTATATAGGCAGGAGTACTATGTGGTGTAGCTGCCCATTTGTGCTCAAATCAACCAGGTGAAGGCTCGGGCTGCCCTTCTGTACACAGGCTGTAATAAGTCATTCAGATTTCTTAATAGTTCTAAACCATTTTCACATGAAAAGTGATTATCTTTACATTATAGTGGTGAATAAAATGATGCCACCACAGCTATAACAGGTGCTTTACTGTCTTGAGTACAGAAAATCTTACTCAAGAAGAAACTAGGCACCAAAATGACTTTTGAGTTACACCAGCCTCAAAACCCCATGTGTTGTTCTACCCCTGGCTTCAGCCAATGCGTTTTCCTCTGTGCCAGCCCCATGGGTGACTTGGGAAACCCAGCTACAGCCTCAGGCTCAGCTCAGTCAGCAGCCCCTGCACCCCAGCACGAGCACTCGGGGAGGCTGGCTTTAAACCTCATCTCCTTTGCCCTCCCTTGAAGGATTGTTTGAAGCCCTAGGCTTCCTACCTCCTAGCTGAGTGGTTGATTGCTAGGGCTGTAGGATTTCTGCAATGTAGCTGCTTCTGAAGATTTGTAAAAATGCTTTTTCTTTAGGGGCAAGTATGGATGCCTTGTTGGAAGAGCAGTCCACAGGTGTATGTGCCTTCATGGGCAGAAAATAAATGTTGGCTGGTTTCACTACATCCCTGTCATCCCCTTCTCATCCAATTTGCATCCATTAGCATTTGTGCAGCTAATTAAAGAAAGTTGGGATAAGATCCATGCCTCCCTGCGAGGTACTTGGCACATCTGCAGTGGTAAGGTTCTCGGTGTCAGCACTGGTGAGCTGGCAGATACAGAGAGAAAAATGCTGACTTATACCCTGTGCAGATCCTTGCAATCAGTGGAGCTGTGCCTATAGACGTTATTGCTTAGGGTCGGTTTTTTAGTTTGGTGTGGCTTGTTTTTTTTTTTTCCTCCCCAAGCACGCAGCTGTGTGTTGGCTTCCAGTGCCATCTAGTGGGCTGTGATTTTATTTCTCTGGTAGGTAAGGTCCCAGTACAGACATTTCAAGCCTGTATCAACATTACTTTCTGTACACTTCTGAGCCCTTCAGAAATGATCCATTTACAGATACCTATGCTCATTCCCGATATTTAAGGTAGATACAAACTAGAAGTTGAAACATGTCATAGAAAAAGAAGCAGAACTATGTGTTTGCAAATAGACAGTATGACAAATGCTCATCTCTTCCCTTAATGGAAACTTGTGGGGTAGAATGTAAATGTCTTAACCTTTCTAAATAGTATAGCTGCCTGTTTGCACTTGGAAATACTGTTCCTGTTCTTGTACATATTGTTCTCTATGTATTTTTTATGTAAGTGGTATAAAAATTAGATTCTCCCATTCATAATGCTTTATGCATTTTGAACTCATGATATAGACCACTTTCACGTTTTAAAATTATAATCTAGACCCTTTCTTTTCTAGATATTGGTTTGGTTCCCTCGGTGCTCAAGTGGGCTTAAGGACTGTGTAAGTAAAAGCCTTCTTTGTTGTTTTTAACTTCTGATTTATGTTGATGAAGTACTGTGGGAAAATGATATGTAATAACTCGAGTTTATGGGTGAAGCATGAGACCTGTTATCTAGATCTTTTCAGCTGTTGGCTCAACTCCCTTGACTCAGTGCTTATACTGATACAACAAAAGTATAAATCCTATCACTAACCTCATTAGTCCCATCTGGGGGGTTACTTAAGGAGGCTTTGTGGATGTGCCACTGGCTACGCTTATGTATTGTCCTCACTCTACTTCTCCAGGAACTGCATGATGCTTTTTGGGACCCCTTGTTCTGCTGGCCGGAGCGCTAAGCTGTTCAGATGCAGGGATGAGCCACTGGCTCTCCCCAGGTGGTGTTCACCACCTCCCCAAAGCTGAACGGTGCTGCAAGAAAGTCAGCTCTCGGACTTTTTTATTCTGCTAACCCTAGTCCAGCCTAGTTTTACAGACTGTATTGGCAGAGCAACTGTGGCTGAGGTACTGGTGCTTTCTGTATAGACTCAGGCATAGAACCTCCTCTGTGCTCGTCCCAGCCACTGCAGGCATAGAGAGGGGATGGCTATTTTTCAGCATCATCCAGCTATTTGGGTGGAAGAGAGCACACTGTTTGGAAAGATTCTGTGATTTAGTCATGTGTCCTGTTTGCTCTTATTTTCTTTATCTGCATGTGCACTCATTCTCACTTTTCAGATAAAAGGCAGTTTAGGTAAAGGTGGTTTGATATACACCATGCTGCTTTGGAGGCCTTTCTGCATTTGGGCCTTGGGTGGGTGAGTGTTTAAGGCCCTTGGTTACTTCCAGTGTGAATGGGTGAGCACCAACAGTGTGATTGTTCACCACGTCTGGACACCTGTCCCACCGGTTGTACCTAAACCCGGAACTTTTGATATGCTCTAAAAGGCAGGTACTGTACTGTGCCCTTGGCCTTTCTCCGCAGAACGCTGTCTCTTGGCATGTCCAAGCTTCACAGAGAGGCTGTTGAGTTGGCACTGCCATGACTGGTGATTGGGATGGCCTTGAGATGGAGCCCATGAAGTGCACTAGGGTGGTAGGTGGCAGAATGAAGGGGACATGCGGGGGTTTTTGGCCTTTTAATGACAGCAGGCCATACCCTCCTGACTGAGTGCCTAAGAGTCTGTCTGAGCTGCACTTAGGCCTGGGCTTGCAATGCCACCACTAGTTCAAACAGTGCAGTGAGAGGGGTGGTGAGAAATGCTTACTGTGTTTGGAAACAACCTTTGATCTTTCTTTGAAACTTATATCAAATGTGTATTTTAAAAGACCTATTTCACCGTGCCCTGCTATTAGCTCACGTAAAGGAAGTGAATTTGGAGTTGTTATGAGAGGCTTCCTTTTCTTCACCTGGGCAAAGGTGATAAGTAAGCAGAAAGGGAGGACTTCCCTGTCTCAGTGTTTCCAAGTTTTACTGATGGAATAGTAAATGGTGTTCCCTAGGGCTTTTATGAAGATGAGAAGAATGCAGAGCTCCAAGCATTAGCATTTTAGATGCATTAAGCTAGCTAGGCCACATGTGAAAAATGTCATAGCCTTCTGAGCAGTTAATGTGCCCATCAGTTATGACACAAACTGTTTTGTCTTTTGGAAAGCAGAGGAGACAGAACTCAATATCATTCAGGTGGCCTGTAATTGCTTTGTTTTGCACAACACTGCATGAAGTGACTGAGTCTCAAAGTCGAAAGCCTTGCAATAAAGATCTTAAATAGGTTTGCATGTGGAGCAAAGAACACTAAGTGCCTGAAACTTCGTAGCAAGAGATTTTTAAGCACATTTCAGTTTACTGGTAAAGGTTTTTTTCACACCAGTGGTTAGTACGCTGCTTCCTAAGTGGGGAAAAAAAATGAAAAAATTGTGTGAGTATGTATGCATTGTATATAATATATATTTATACACACACATGTGCACAAACACATTACAGTTTCCTTTGCAGTTAAGAGCATAGACATGTGACAAAATGTAGTGGCATTACTAACTATATCAGAAATGGAAATGATAGTTGTCAAATAGTCTGCAATGACAGGCTTCAGATTTTAGCTAAGAGCCGTGCATAATTTCAGGGTTTTGCTAGTTTTGTCCCAGCCCAGAAACTCAATATCTGTGGCCCTGAGAATGGCAGATAGCTCTAGAGGAGAGTTAATAGATTTACTCATATTACAAATCACAGTTGAGAACCTGCTCTACCCATCATCTTTTTGCTATCCGAGCTACGGTTTAGGTCTGATGCAAAGAGCATCCTAAGTTAGGGCAGGCATACTGTCAAGTAGGTCCCAAGCAGTCACTTGGATGTCTAGCATTTAAAGAGCCCATATGTTCACTGTGCTGACTTAGGTGCTCTGTGACCCCTTCTGAGGAAAAGCTGATCTGGTACAGGTTTATGAGCCATAAGATCGTGATTGCTGTTCCAGATGTCTCACCATTTGGTATGCTAGAACATTAAATTGCTCCATAAATTCACTTACTTAGCTTCACATTGTCAGTGGAGAAAGAGTTAGTTGGTTCACTTGGAGACTGTAAATTGTCCTTCAGATAAAAAGTCTGTTACTGCCCATTGGTTATATGTGATGTGAAGCGCCTGGCTGCCTTGCCCTGTTAAGCCAGACTGCTGTTACTCTGGCACTGCAGTGCCTACTCTGCTCAAGCTAGGCAGGCTCAGTGCTGTTGGTCTTACTTGAAGACAAAAGAATTAGCAGCTTTTTCCACTATTTGCCAACAGACTAAAGCAGGGATTACAGAAAGGTGAGTTAATCTGTTTTTGTGCTTCTAAAAATGGAATGATGCTATGGCAGGGTATCCGAAGGGAGGGACTTGGCAGTAGAGGCCCTGTCCCTTTCCGAGGTGCCCAGTGCCACTGGAGCAGCGATGCTGTGGGTAGGCAGCTCTTTGCAGGTGAGCAGCACTGCTGGGGTGTCTCACGCTGCTGTTGCACACACTGACAAACCTGCCTCAAAACAGCTGCTGGAAACACTTTGGTATGAGAGCAGGCAACTAAATGCCAAGGGAGTCTTAATGCACCAGACACTGCCTTCAGTTTTTGGTAAACAACTCCCAGCTTGTCATCTCCAGGCAACTACCTCTAGGTCCACTTCAGCTTTGTTATGCTTTAGTTTTAGAATAGAGTTTTTTCATGAACACACTGACCACTTCTAGCTGGCTGCAGGATGTTACTTAGAGTCACCCTTCTACACCAGCAGCTTTGCTGACTGGCTTGCCCTGACTGCTGTGCTTTTCTGGGTGATGATCGCTGATGTACTCACACTCGCGGCATACCTAAATAGTCTAGTAGCATGAAATATCAGTTGAAAGTTTCACAGAATCTCAGACTTTTTGAAAGCTCATTTTCAACAATTTTAAATTCTGTTCATGTATCACCAGCTTTAAAATGTGTTCTTTCAAATAGTTTCTCTTTTATTAGAAACCAAAAGCAGCAACAAAACTTGCCTGAGAGTAATACAGGGTAATTTGAATAATGATCCTAAGTTACCCTGTGATTTCTAAAGAACAACAAACTGACAAAATCCTTCATGCAAATAACTTCCAAGTGGAAAGAATTACTGGCTCTAGTAAAACCCAGCTCACGCCTGATATCCTGTTAACTTGAAGAGGAGTAAAATGTAAATAAGAGCATAACCTGACTCCTTATATTGATCAGTGTGTGGGTGTTGGTGCACGTAATGGTATTAGTTGAACAGAATCACATACAAGTGTAAAATTCATAGTAAAGATGTCTTTATTCCAAAATAATAATAATGTGTTAGCCAGACAGCTACAAAACATCTACACAAGACTTTGGTAAGAAATATTCATGGTAGCTTTTTCATAATTCCACAGCAAACAAAAACAACAAAGGAAATCTAAAAACGCAATCAAACAAAATTTTGTTTAAATTGTATGCTGCACACAGAGTCCTACTGTACATATGTAAAGCCCCTAAACTTCTCTTTTATATTATGTGTAAATCTTCTACAGTTTGTATGTTAGAAAAAAAAATGGATACACACAATGCTAAGATCTGATAGTTGAGGTCTACAAAACTGGAGTGACATCTGTGCTTTCAGTTCAGCAGTATTATTCAGGAGATAGAGATAACAGTTCTCATTTTTATTGACTGATAATCAGTGGCTATTACACTACTAGAAAGTTTACAGTAACAATGCAATACTTCTACATATTGTATATCAGAGCTTTTTTTTCTCAATAGAAAATCAACCTCATTTTTCTTCATTTATTTTTGTTTGTGTTTTTTTTACAAAATGTAACAAGCTTAAATATTTCTTTTGTATCAAGTTAGAAGAAAGACAAGCGATGTGTAAAACGTTTCAACAGAAAAACAGTGTGAAAAGCTGAACCTAAGCAAGAATGATCACACATTTTTGACCCAGTGCAGTCTGTGTTGTCACTGAATGTATTAACAAGGTGGGGGGGGAAAAAAAAATTCAACATTGATAACTTTAATGAGCCTAAGAGAAATGACTGGAAATCACACTGAACAGCCCCCTAAGAGAGAAAAAAAAAAAGTATATGGAGAATCAAATTAGTAAGAACCACAGTGAAAGGAATGCCAGATTGTTTTAATGGACAATTTTGTGGGCACGTTCAGAAAGATGTTTTATTTCCTAAATACCTAAATGTGTATTTGGACTATGTAGCCTTTGGCAAAGGGAGTAATTAAAAGACAAAAGAGCTTGATGAACTGGAACAAACATGAAAATGAAACTACAACATCGGTTTTAACTGATTATTTGCAGAAATAGGCACGGTTTTGCAAGATTAGCTTGAACAAGTGATAAGCATTGATGAGATAAAATATAGTCTACAAACTCATGGCATTTTTTTTCCTTTCAGGAGAAACTTTCTTCTGCTGCTCCCTCTGCCCCAAGCTCTCACAGATCCAAGCCTACAAAAACTACTGTCACACATCTCATAGTCAAAGATTATTTTTCTGGATGATTACCCTCAGCTGGGATAGCCTCTGTTGGGCTCAGCAAGAGCAGCTCACAAAGGTAGGTGGTGTGTGGATCTCGATTGCATATGTAGCTCTGCCCTGGCTGCGCACCTGGCATTAATCGCTGTAGCCCTTCTCTGCAGCCATCTGCTGCTTCACCTGAAATGTGCTCAGCTGGTCACTCCTCCAGTGTCTATAACATTCCACTGTTTTTTTTTTTTTTTGTTGGGTTGGATTTTTGGTCATAACAAGGTAATGTGCAAGGTAAGGTCATAAATATATTACTTAGGGACAGTCTTGCTGCTACACTGTAATGACAGTGCTATAGAGACATAAACTGCAGGATTTTTCAACAGGCACAAGAAGGCAAACTATCTGAATTAATATTATTAAATGAGCCAAGCTGTGCAAAATGTAAAATGTTTGGTTTTAGCATTAAACCTTGTATACTTTTTTCTCCTGGTTTGGTTCACTATGGGCTTGCACCCATTTCATTTAGCAGCGGTGGGAGAGGCATAACACTGTGGTTGGTTCCATTCTTTCCCTGGCCCTCCCTTCATTCCAGATCTGCAAAAAAGCAGTAAAATACCTTCAGAGGGTGGGATGTGACAGCTGTGGAAGTCCTGAGCAGCCCTTGCAGTGTTCATTGGAGAAATGATGATGAAAAGCCCTACAGTGTAATGCAACCAGCCGGTCTAGCCTGTTCCAGTACAGGGAGGGGATGAGGATTCCCAGGGTGGTGACGGTGAAGTTGATCAGCCTTGGTGGGTTGTGGTTCACAGCAAAAAACTTGGGTGTCATGTTCTCAGGACTGTGACCAAGTGTTAAGGAAGTAAGTAAACTACTTAAGGCTGGTTTAAAGAGATTACAAAATAATTTTTTCTCCATTCATTTCTCTCAAGCTTGTTTTAAGAGGTCAGTGTCAACAGTCTTTATTTTCAGTGCATTGCTATTACTGATGTAGAGACAGAGGTGTGTGCTGCCTGTCCTGGCCAAAAGATAACTCATCACCTTCATCTCTCATCTTTAATGTTCTATTGTAAAACTTACAGGACAGTGTTAGATTGCAACAGCAAGTGAAGCCCAAGGTCTCGCTGGTCCTATACCTGATGATGTGTAGGGAGGAGAGCTAAACTCTGCAGAAGACAGTGCAAAACAGCAATTAGAATGGTGAGGTGTTGGTCTCTAATATCAGACAGTTTGTTGATTGCTGAAGTGGTCAGGGAAGACGTTCATCCCAGCTAGCATATCTATAAATGAATAATTCCCATGAATTCAGTAATTTTTAGATCCTCCTATACTCTGACTAAAAAAACCATAAATGACACTGCTGTGAATATATTTTTGTGTCAATCTGTAATCAATATTTTAAGAGGCTGTCACTGTTTCATTTCAGAGGCTCCCTTCCCTTTGTTTGTTGTAAGAGATGCAACAGAACCTGTCTCACCTCTTCTCTACCATTTTTATTATATTATAAATCTCTTTCTCTCTTTGCTTGTGATGAACATCCTCATGAAACTGAATCTAATTTCCTAGTGTCTCTCATGTGGAAGTCTTTCTGTGACACAGCAGTTGCAACTCTGTTTGGACCTATTTCTGTTAGTTCTGTACCCATTTTGAGAGGCAGTGGATAGAGCCAATATAAGAATATGGCATCTAAATATACGATGACATTGACACGGTCTCTTTGTGTGCTGTTCTGATGGTGACAGTGTAATGGGCAGACATGGCTATTGAGCTGTACAAATTATTTCCTTCTGAAGTTATAAAGAAACAAAGACCATTTTGCAGGGACCATAGCATCCATGGGAAGAAAAGTGTATAGGATAATTGTTATAACTATCAGCTTAACCCAATAGTGTAAAAAGATAAACATGCACCTTAAATATTATTGAACCAGCATTATGAAATGACTCCTTGGCATAGTTGTGTTATCACATAGGCACTGCTTTGGATTTTGAAAATCAAAGCGAGAGAGAAATCCTCCCACATATGAAACATGTCATTTTAACTTAGTGATGTTAATATGCATGCATCCCATGTCTTCACAAGAAGTATTTCTAGATGGCTAGGCCACGGCCACAGAGAGGTGTGTACCTCAGTTAAATGACTCAGAACGACTTACTATTTTTATGCATTAAGGGCTGGCTGGAGTACCAAAGATTTACTCTCAGCATAAATCTGTGAGGAAATATTTATAAAATATATTTCTTGCACCAGCAAGACTAAAAAGCAAACCACACTGCAAAAATGAAAACTAATATACACTTCATGTTTTCTTTTTTTGTTTAAAAACCAAACCAAGGTTGACTTTCCATGTAGCTCAGAGTGCATCACGCGGGCCCTTGTGTTCTGTTAACAAGGGTGAACGTTACATGCTCTCAGCTCCTTCTTGTCTTTGCAGCTGGTGAACTGAGTGCTTTTGGACCTCTTCTTGACCAGCATGTAGCGCTCCTGGATTCCACCCCCACAGAGGGTCGAACACTCTGTCCAAGCAGTCCAGGGTTTCAGCCGACAAACTGAAAAAGAAATTAAGTGGCCTGAGTGTTGAGTATTTTAGTTTAACCTACACATCTCAATGTGTATACCCCTACATATGGATGCACACTGACAGGGGTTGAAGCTAAGACAGGGTAAGGTGGGATTTAGGAGAGCAGGAATTAATAAACCCCAGGTAAGTATAATCAAGGGGCATTTATCAAACACTGACAAAAATGTATAAAATAATGAATTTACTGTCTACATGAGAAAAGACAGCCAAAATAAAGAAAGTGCTAAATGTTGGGAAAACATGAACCACAACATATACAATCTATAAGTATACACTGTTAAAAAAAAAGGTAAAAAAAGTCTAAAAAGTAAGAAATGTAAAAAAATTTTAAAAATGCGAGAAATGTGAAAAATTTGAAAAATGCAAAAAATTTGAAAATTTTGAAGAAAGCGAAAAAGCGAAGAATGTGAAGAATTTGAGAAATGCGAACAATGCAAAGAACGCTAAAAATATGAAGAATGTGAAGGGTGCGAAAAATGTGAAGAATGCAGGGAATTTGAAAAATGCGAAGAATTTGGAAAATTTAAAAAAATGCGAAGAATTTGAAAAATGCGAAGAATGTGAAGAATTTTAAAAATGCCAAGCATTTGAAGAATGCGAAGAATTTGAAAAATGCGAATACTGCGAGGAATTCGAAGAATGTGGAGAATGCGAAGAATGCAAAGAATTCTAAGAATGCGAGGAATTCGAAGAATGCGAAGAATTCTAAGAATGCGTAGAACGCGAGGAATTCGAAGAATGCGAAGAATTTGAAGAATTCGAACAATGTGAAGAATGCGAATTCGAAAAATGCGAAGAATTTCAAAAATGCAAAGAATGTGAGGAATTCGAAGAATTTGAAAAAAATGCGAAGAATGCGAAGAATTTGAAGAATGCGAAGAATTCGAAAAATGCGAAGAATTTGAAAAATGTGAAGAACGCGAGGAATTCGAAGAATGCGAAGAATTTGAAGAATTCGAAGAATGCGAAGAATGCGAAGAATTCGAAAAATGCGAAGAATTTGAAGAATGCGGAGAATTTGAAAAATGTGAAGAATGCGAGGAATTCGAAGAATGCAAAGAATGTGAAGAATTCGAAGAATGCGAGGAATTCGAAGAATTCGAAAAATGCGAAGAATTTGAGGAATGCGAAGAATTCGAAAAATGCGAAGAATGCAAAGAATTTGAGAAATGCGAGGAATTCGAAGAATTCGAAAAATGCGAAGAATTTGAAGAATGCGAGGAATTCGAAGAATGCTAAGAATTCGAAGAATTTGAAGAATTCGAAAAATGCGAAGAATGCAAAGAATTCGAAGAATGAGAAGAATTTGGAGAATGCGAGGAATTTGAAGAATTCGAAGAATGCGAAGAATTCGAAAAATGCGAACAATGCGAAGAATTCGAAAAATGCGAAGAATTTGAAAAATGTGAAGAATGCGAGGAATTCGAAGAATGCGAAGAATTCGAAGAATGTGAAGAATTCGAAGAATTCGAAAAATGCGAAGAATTTGAAGAATGCGAAGAATTCGAAAAATGCGAAGAATTTGAAGAATGCGAAGAATTCGAAGAATGCGAAGAATTCGAAGAATGCGAAGAATTCGAAAAATGCGAAGAATTTGAAGAATGCGAAGAATTCGAAAAATGCGAAGAGTTTGAAGAATGCGAAGAATTCGAAAAATGCGAACAATGCGAGGAATTCGAAAAATGCGAAGAATTTGAAGAATGCGAAGAATTTGAAAAATGTGAAGAATGCGAGGAATTCGAAGAATGCGAAGAATTCGAAGAATGCGAAGAATGTGAAGAATTCCAAGAATGTGAAGAATTCGAAGAATTCGAAAAATGCGAAGAATTCGAAAAATGCGAAGAATGCGAGGAATTCGAAGAATTCGAAAAATGCGAAGAATTTGAAGAATGCGAAGAATTCGAAGAATGCGAGGAATTCGAAGAATTCGAAAAATGCGAAGTATGCAAAGAATTTGAGAAATGCGGAGAATGCGAAGAATTCGAACAATGCGAAGAATTCGAAGAATGCGAAGAATTCGAAGAATGCGAAGAATTTGAAGAATGTGAAGAATGCGAGGAATTCGAAGAATGCGAAGAATTCGAAAAATGCGAAGAATTTGAAGAATGCGAAGAATTTGAAAAATGCGAAGAATGCGAGGAATTCGAAGAATGCGAAGAATGCGAAGAATTCGAAAAATGCGAAGAATTTGAAGAATGCGAAGAATTCGAAGAATGCGAGGAATTCGAAGAATTCGAAAAATGCGAAGAATGCGAGGAATTCGAAGAATGCGAAGAATGCGAAGAATTCGAAAAATGCGAAGAATTCGAAGAATGCGAAGAATTTGAAAAATGCGAAGAATTTGAAAAATGCGAAGAATGCGAGGAATTCGAAGAATTCGAAAAATGCGAAGAATTCGAAAAATGCGAAGAATGCGAAAGATGCGAAGAATGCGAAGAATTCGAAGAATGCGAAGAATGCGAGGAATTCGAAGAATTCGAAAAATGCGAAGAATTCGAAAAATGTGAAGAATGCGAGGAATTCGAAGAATGCGGAGAATTTGGAGAATGCGAAGAATTTGAAAAATGCGAAGAATGCGAAGAATTTGAAAAATGCGAAGAATGCAAAGAATTTGAAAAATGCGAAGAATGCAAAGAATTTGAGAAATGCGGAGAATTCTAAGAATGCGAGGAATGCAAGGAATGCGAAGAATTTGGAGAATGCAAAGAATTTGAAGAATTCGAAAAATGCGAAGAATGTGAAGAATTCGAACAATGCGAAGAATTTGAAGAATTCGAAAAATGCGAAGAATTTGAAGAATTCGAAAAATGCGAAGAATTTGAAGAGTGCGAGGAATTCGAAAAATGCGAAGAATTCGAGAAATGCGGAGAATGCGAAGAATTCTAAGAATGCGTAGAATGCGAGGGATTCGAAGAATGCGAACAATGCGAAGAATTTGAAAAAATGCGAAGAATTTGAGAAATGTGAAGAGTGCAAAGAATGCGAAGAATTTGAAGAATGCGAAGAGTTCAAAGAATGCGAATTTGGAAAATGCGAATAATTTGGAAAATGCGAATAATTTGAACAATGAAAAATGCAAAGAATTCGAAAAATGCGAAGAATTTAAAAATGCGAAGAATGCGAAAAATTTGAAAAGGCGAAGAATGCAAAGAATTTGAGAAATGTGAAGAATTTGAAGAATGTGAAGTGTGAAGAATTCGAAAAATGCAAAACATTCGAAGAATGTAAAAAATTTGAAATATTTTAAAAATGTGAGAATGTGACAAAGTAAATATAAAAATGTATGGAATGTAAAATATAAAAAAATGTGAAAAATTTATATACTGTAAAATATAAAAGTGTGAAAAATGTAAAAAATTTTAAAATGAGAAATATGAAAAATGTGTAAAATGTAGGAAATGTGTAAAGTGAAAAATGACAAGAAAAATCCAAAATAAAATGAAAATAAAAAATAAAAGTAATCAAAAAATAACAAATAAAAAAAAATAAAAGTAAAATAAGTAAAATTAAAATACTAAACTACAGCTACAGTGGGTGCTGTGAGCCTGGCCGCAGTGTCCCGCCGTGGCGCCCTGCTCCTGCATTCCCTGGGCTGGCTGTGACCCCGCTCTCGCGGCAGGGTCAGGGCTGCTCCCCCCTCACATAGCGCAGGAGGGGCCCCCACCTCCCCTGGGCGCACCCCCAGCTGTTTCACACTCACCTGGGTATTGCTCGCTCTCTAGATTTTTTTTGGCTTGCTCACTTCGCCTTTTCTCCCGGGCCTCTTTCCAGCGCCTTTTTTCCATCCCTGGGCCCCTCAGGCATTTCCTCACTCGACACTTCGTGCGTTGGACCGTTTCTGGGCATGCCGTTCCCCCAAACTGGGGCTCGATTTTGATCATCCTCGTCCGGATCATGTGGCCCTTCCCGCAGGAGGTGTTGCACTCCGACCACTGCGACCACTCCGTTAGCTCGCAGTCGATGGCTGCCAAGAACCAGAAATATTACACCAAGGCCATGAGATGACGGAGGAACACGCGGATGTGCCAATTGTGAGGCTACATGTCAAAATTTTCTGAGTCCATTTCTGGCAGAACTATTATTTGACACTTTCCTTAATTTCTTTTTCAGGAGTGGTGCTGCCAGATCACTAAAATTACAGAAAACATATAAATAATTCTCCTGTGCCTTTCTCAGTTTTCCATTCTGTACACATATGTCTACTTTATAAGGAAAAGCTGTTAACAACTGAGTTATATTTACAAAGAACCTGACACCTCCGAGATCTGAGCCTTACTTTACTGTAGTGTTACGCATAAGCAAGACTCACTAATGCCATTATGTCTTAAAAGTTTTCATCTTTTCAGCACTGCTTAAAACTCACAGCCCTGGTGAATACTAATCAAAATGATACTTCGCATTATTTTTAAAAAGCTGAATTAGCAAATTACAGTGTAAAAGCCTTTTTTAGCCAATACTTACTGTGAAAAATAATGTAATTAGTTATAAAGCCTCATAAACCAGCTGGCAACAGGACCCTAAAAGCAATCATATCTTATACAGCAGTGCCTTAGGCTAGCGTGCTTCACAAAGACTGCAAACAACAAGAAACTTGCACCACCCAAGAAGTGGGGGGGTTTTAGAGGAGTAAGGTTAAAAAAAAAAAAAAATTAAAAAAAAAATCAATGCAGCTGTCTCTACATCATCGACTGGTTCATATGATATTCCAGGTTGCAAAGGGCTGTGGATCAGTGAAAAGGCTATGATACAGTTCAGAGATGTACCAAAGATGGAGCCTCTGAGCTAAAAGAATCACACAGGTGATTTTAACTCTTCCTTTCTTATTTCATTCCTTCCTCACAAGCACCCATTCTGCATTTGAGTAAAAAAAATATATATAATCCTGAGTTATTTACTATTGAGAAGTGCATAAACTGTTGCCTAAAAGTTTACAGTATTGTGTTAAATTTGGAGAAACCATATACCCAAAGCAATATTGGTCATCAGTGTAGAGTAAGGCAAGCTGAAATGAAGCCATGATCATATTCCAGCTCTCAATGGCCAAAAGTACACAACAATAACAACTTAAAATACAATCATTAGAAAAAAACCCACTGATAATAAAACTCCCCTATTACTGATTCTCCTGTAGGTAGATTTAGGGGTTAAACATGGATGGAAAGCAGAATCAGAACACGAGAGTACTGGATCACTTGTTTACAGAGTTTAAGGAGGCAAGGACTACCCTTGCCAGCTGTAAACCCCTCTCTAAAGCAGAGTCACAAGGCAGTCTGTAGCATTCCTAATTTCAAAAAGCATTTATCTGAAATTGCCAAATGACGTTCCGTAACCAAAGACAAGCAGGAAATAGCTGTCTACATAGTAACTTTTCTTCGGAAAAGGAACTGTTGTAAGCGTCTAAGAAGTCACACTAAGAACTGGTGGTAGGGTTTTGACCCACAGACTGTAACACACATCATTAGCCTCCTCTTTTCCGAGGGTTTCCCCCACTCACGGCATTCGGGCAGCATGCATTTTTCTGCTTGTTCCAGCTCCTCGTTGCAGTCTCCAAGCTCGGCCGCGGATTTCAGCATCCTCTGCCGGGTTCGCATTCCCTTCCCACATGTTACACTGCAGTCACTCCATTCAGACCAAGAAGAGAGTAGACAGGGGATGGTATCTAATATGAAAATAAGAAAGGTAATGAATTCTTGTTATACATAAATTACAAAGGTATACATTGTGCCAACTGAGGCACGGACTCTCCGTTGAAGTGCAGAAGGAAAACCCTTTATCGTTACAATGGTACATACTTATGCTCTCACTACCTTAGCTCTTACTTCATGATAAGCAAATCAGCAGCTAGACAGTCATCAACACTCTTACCCCACAAACAGTTCCATACCACACAGGCAGTCTCGGTGTTGCCATTTTCTTCACCACACTAGCACAGCCTGGTATCTCTCTTCCAAGGCCTGCTTCTCCTCCAGGCCTCGCTGCTTCTCCAGGCCTGTGCAGAGCAGAGCTGGCACTTCTCCAAGCCAGTGCAGGACAGAGCTCCTGCCTGCCTCGCCACGCAGAGTTCTCCCAGGCAGAGCTTTCCACCTTAGCAGAGCTTCCCTGAGCAGAGCTCTCCACCTTTGCCCAACTCCCCAAACAGAGCTCCCTGGCCAATGTCAATTTGGCTCTTAAGTACTGAATCTCCCCCAGCTGTACAGGGCTGACAGGCCAATGCCGACTTGCCTCTTAATCATTTACCAGTAACACATGATTTGACTCTTAACATTGAATCTCCCACAGCTGCACAGAGCTGACACTCCCACAATACATTTTGAAAATAATACAGGTGAAAATGTACTATGTTTTATCTGTCATCAACCAATTATACTTTGTTGTCAGTTTGGACAAAATGAATCACAAGCTGTTGAAGCTGCACTTCAACACAAGCTTCTGTTGCTGAAGCAGCTCAGAAAAGACTATTAAATTGAAAGGTTAGTTTGGTTTTAATACCTTTTCTTTGCTCTCCTTTTCTATAGCTTATTTGTATCTGCAGAGTCCCAGTGCTTTCGGGGAATAAATAGTTTAAGAAGGTATGTTTCAATCATAACTCCAGTAAAAAACCCCGGACTGTTGCAGTGGACAGAACTGGAAGTCAAATTGATATAGTCTACAATGTGATGCTTCCACATCTTATCTACCAAAAATCTTTTTAAACTTAATTCTGTCTCTGATGAAAATCTTAATGTTCCTTAAAAAATTAAAACCAATATTAATAGTCACAGTAAGAGTGAGACTGGCAAAAGACTTCACTCAGTTTCTGAACTGCTCATGGGCTAAAAGGAGAGGGCACTCTTATTCAGCCTAATGATTAAATATACCTCGTATTCCATAAATTAGAGTTGCTTAGGTATGGCTTGCTAATATACACATACTGTATGGGTAATACAGTAATAGGATACCACTGAGTATTTTTTACTGATGCTCTCATCTTGATGGTGAACGTGGTACTTAATGCACATTCCCTAAGGGATCTAATTTTAAGGAGAACAAGAAAAAGCAACATTGCTTCTGGTTTAGTTATATTCTTTATGTGGTGGAGCAACATGTCAGAAACGATGCCTGTCTTTGTAGCAGAGGGGATAAACTCACGGACACTTACGGCATTCAGGCATCATGCATTTCTCTGCCTCTGTAGTTTCTGCCTTGCACATGGATCCATCAGCGGGAGTCATCTTGATCATTCTGTGTCGTCTCTTCATCCCCGTGCCACAGCTAGCACTGCATTCATCCCACTCTCCCCATTCAGTGACAAGGCAGCTGCTAGGGGCTATTCAAAATGGACAGAGAAAATCGTTCATGAGTACAGCTCA
Source organism: Strix uralensis (assembly GCF_047716275.1). NCBI lineage: Eukaryota > Metazoa > Chordata > Aves > Strigiformes > Strigidae > Strix > Strix uralensis. The sequence continues at coordinate 2,833,071 of NC_133986.1, forward strand.
TATGAAAAAAATGGTTTGGGCGGTGCTTCTGCTATTGGCTAGATTTTACAAAGCTACATAAAATACTTACAACATTCCTCATTTACAATACATTTCTCTGTCTCTTCAGTGGGCACCTTGCACATAGAGCCATCTTCAGGGAATTGTTTTACATATCTCTCTCTAGATCGCGTTCCCATTCCACAGGAAACACTACAGGGGGACCATGTAATCCAGTCAGACATCATGCAAGTGGAACCATCTAAAATACAGAGAACCATTTCAATTGCTAATATTAACAGAATTGCTGATAAATCTGTAGCTGTCTATTTGTGTACAGTATCCCTTTTATGCTGCCTCTCGCTTTCTGTCCTTTTCTCTGTTGCTTACTTTACTCCTTTCCTTTCTACTTCTGTATACTCATTCACTGACTTGGATAAACTGCAGAAATGACCAGAGACAGCTTCAATTTGTATTCTTCTGCAATTATTCCTCTGTTTGTCATAACCTAAGCCATGCTGCAGCAACCAACAGCTTCAAGCACTTTAAAAGAAGAGTAAACCCTACTCTTCTCCACCCTTTCCTCTTGATTACCTTCATCGCTGCAGCCTGGACCCATGCATGGCTGAAAATCCTGGGTGTCTGGACAGGGCACACTGAGGTCCAGCTGAGCTTTAAGCATTCTCTGCCTCATCCTCTTGCCCTTTTCACAGGTAGAGGAGCTGCAGGCTGACCATGGGGACCAGTTTGAATATATGCAGGTCTCAGGGGTATCATCTAAAAAGTAAGAAAAGGCAGTGAATGTTAAAAATAGTCTTCCATTTGCTTCTCTTTACTTGGCTGGTCATTACTTTAGATGCTAATAGGATACATTCTTCCCTCCTGCATTTTATCTTCTTCATTTTAGCCCAAAAGAAAAAGACTAATTGCCAACTTTCATTTTAAAAAAAAAAATACTATCATTTTATTTGAACCCCCAAAGGCATCTCTCTTTTATCGCTTTTATTGTTATTGTCATCTTCCAGGTATACATGCAATTTCTTTGCTGTAGAAGGGAAGGCTCATAGTAGATACCAGAAAAGATAAAAACCTAAATCACTTTTTGGCACTGAGTGGGACTTTTGCTCTGAAGGCAGTTTTGTACTTTATCTAGAAATGACAGTGGAGAATGGAACAAAATATAAAGTAGAACAGCACGAACTAATTTAAACTGTACCTTCTTCCTTTTCCTCTGGTGCTAGATCTGCCACAATATCATCTATGTTATCAGGTACGATATTGCATTGCTCCCCCTGCAAAGAAATCATTGTGGAGTTTGGATACAGGAAACTTGTATGTTTACGCATCGAGAGGGGTTAAAATAGTATACTGTGAGACACTATTGCATATACAGCACTTTTTTCTCTTCTAATTCCTACGCATACATAAAAAAAAAAAATCCCCAATTAAGCAGATGCAGTAATTACCAAAGGCACGAGAAAACATACCTTAAGACAGTTTTAGTTCTTTTCTGCCATTATCTTTGTTGTGGGTAGGTTAAGGAGTGTAGATTTGGATGGAGGGGAGAAGAAGATTGGGGTGTTTTTTGTTTATGAAGTGGGATTTTTTACTTGCTTGAGAATTTTATATATATAATATACCTTGCGTGCAATTCTCTCAATGACAACTCTGGCTACCAGCTTGATAGATCCTCCTTCTGGATCATAAAATGGACTTTGAGGATGATCTAAGCTTGTAAGTGGTCTGATCTTTTCTTGAGGCACTGTAGGTTTGTTAGGAGACTGCAAGCAAAAAGAAAAAAAATGTTAATAATTAAAAACTAATAATTATTATTAATAATACAAATCATCCGCAGAAGTTAAAACTTCTCTGAAATGGTAAGTTGGGAAATTCCAATACAAGATGAACTTGGCACAATCATACTTAATGGCAAGGTGTTGTGGTGTGTTTTGTGGGTTTTTTTGTGTCAGGAAGCACTTCTCTAACACTTCAGGATTCAACCCTGAAGCTGGGTTCACAATAAACTGTATGCTTTGTTGTGTGGTTAGGTGACTATGCTAATAAAAAAAGTATTCAATATGCTTCCAGAGCTGCATTATAACTGGAGAAATGTCTGAGGTTCTAAAGACACCAGGTCTGAAAGAAAAAAACAACCATCTTCTGTCACCTGAAAAAGGAATATGCGTGCTGTTTGAGGATGTGACAAATCTTGTCTAACTTCAGATGTCTATACTGTCTGTATAGAAATGTAGTGTAGGTACGCCTGTCACCTATAGAGATCTAACCAGTTCATTAACTTGGCATAACTCATTTGGTCAGACCAGGACTTTACCTGAGGATGATGTGACTATCTTCCTAGAGAGTAATGGAGACAGAGAAAATGGATGATTTTAGAGTCTTGTAGAGATGAGAAGTCCAGGGTTTCAGTCCCTGTTCTCAGGAATAGTTAAGTTTTCTGTGTCAGAGTAGTTGGCATTGGGTTGAAACAGTAGAAAACTCAGGTTGATGTGGCTGCTGATAGCACACAGATCTGTATCAAAGGGGTTGGACACCTTAATGCTTAGTTTTGAGCAAAAATAAGTCCTCCATTTATTCAATAGGTGAATATAATAATATCCCAGGTGAATGTAATATTATCCCATTAATAATAATGCTCAGGAATTCAGACACGACATTCCGCCCTAAGGACCAACAGTAACTGTAGCTAGCATCTGCCTAAATGCCTTTTAATTCATTATAAGCAAAGTTTTTACTAGAGTAGTATAAAGGCGTATGTGGCGTTACTATGGATCAAATAGCTTTCATTCTTCACCGCTTTAAGGTAAACTTTATGTTTTGAATATATTACAAACAGTCCATATACCTCATAGGTAACACCGCTGTCTGTGCCAGCATCCCAGGGTATTAAATCCTGAACGACTTTCTGAACCCAGCCGCAGTCCTTGGTACAGAGGTCTTCGGCAGACAGACCCACGTTCCAGTCCGGGCTGGGTCCGAGCATGGTGAGGAAGGACATCAGGTGCCGGTGACGATCAACAGAAAACTCAGCAGAGGGAGCAGCTCTCCTGCAAATTTGCCATAGGAAGACTATTAACTGAATTAAGTTTGCTGCTAGAGGGCAATACAACTGGTGCTTCAAACTGGGAAATACTGAACGCTGGCACGATGCTGTGGCTGGTAGGTAGAGATGGAGAAGCAGGACAGGGAGAGGACTGCTGGGCAGCACTCTCTAGTTTCAGTCTCTGTGTTCCACCTGAGAAACAGCTTTAACGTCATTCAAGGAGATGTGCAGTTTTAATGGGTGAGAGGGATGTAGCAATAAAGAGCTGCAGCAGCATGCTTATGTCTTTGTCATATAATAAGAATAAAAAAAATCTGTCATGACACTTAGAAAAATTTGAAGTAAAATAGCAGAGAAATACCCAGAGGCTTTGATTGCTGGGATACTTTTTACCCCCCCCAAACCTAATACAAATTCCAATGACAAAAGTGCTTGGAAGCGCTACTGTGTGTGTGCACAAACAAGCGCTCTTTAATAGAGTTTTAGTGCTCATGTAGGTGAAAGATTAATGGCCATTGCCAGCCCGAGAGAGTTCAGCCAAGACTTTTGCAGGTTTCTGCCAGTGTATGTGAAAATGCCTCTATTCATCCAGCCTTTGTCAGCCGTTCCTTTAGGAGGAAATCATGCTGATTCATGCAGTGCTCTGCGATGCTGACGAGCAACTATCACATTCCTATGCAAATGAAAAATAAAATCAGGCCTGAACTGGAGGTTTCTGTTCACAGATGAAAAGCTGGACCTCTTCATGGCATCTTTCTCATGAGCAACAACAAATGCAAAGTTATTTAAAATGTGATTTTGGCAATTCTGCTCTACCAAATACCAGTCTCATGGCAACCGAAGTTTTCTTCAGTTACAGGACTTGGGTCAATATAGAGTCAAGTAGGGTGGGTTTTTTTTCAATTTTATGCTAAAACACACTGCTTCATGAGTGTTTATTTTTAACGTAAGGTTTTTTAAGTTATTCATCTTCGCTTTTTGAGTCAGGTAGCTTTATATATATATATAATGCACATTGTTCTTCTCTAGTCATAAGGCATTTATTCTTCCTATAAATGCTTGCATCACTGTAAAAATATAGCATTTAATTTGTTTATTTTTTCTGTCTCATAGCACTTTTAGCACATTATTAAAAACAGAACAGCCCAGAGTAGTTATCACGCAGTTTCAAATGTCTAAAAATTATCGTAGCTAGTTCACCTTCAAGAGGCAAGTTGCACAAGTAGGCATTTGCTAGTGGCTGAAATGTTCTGGCCACTTCTGTTCCAGAGTCTTTAGAAGTTGTTTCTTACTGTGTAAATTATCTTACATTGAATTAAAGACTCTGAGTAGGAGAGTTTCTAACTGTTTGATGACATTAATCCTGCCTTTACCACAAAGAGATGCAAATGACTTTTTTTTTTTCCATGACAGATAGAACTCTGATTTCAATGGAACAATTTGTCTAATGTAAAGTCATAAAATAATGAATGACGGTATCAGCCTCACTCTGTGAATACAGTATCCTGATATATTTGTCAAGTACATAGCAGAGATTAGTCTTAAAAAGCCTGCTAACTGACTTCAATTAACTAAAAGATTTACTGCATTATAAGGGTTTCTGAGAATTCCCTATAGGAATTTTATATTTAAAACAATACACAGCAGAAGTTGAACCAGTACACAGTAAAAATAAGACATGTATGTTTGTATACCTGATCTTTAGATTAAGAATATGTCTAATATGGACACTGCAGACTAGAGACGCAGGTTGGCTCTTGCAGGGGAAAAGCAAGGGCAGTGTGGAGCCACTCACCGCTGCGTCTCGCACCTGAGCTGATACTAAGCTGGTATGTGTTATGTGACGTTACATCTCAATCCCCTGTGCACACCCGCTCTCAGAAAAGAGAGGCAGACACAATCATACCATTTAAAGGCAGAGGGTTGGAAATCACTTGGCTACTTTAGACGCATAGTAAGGGAAAACTTTCGTCACCTGTTATTCTTGTGATGTGATAGGCACGTACAATTAAGGCTTTGAATGCTTTGTTAGGAAAGTAAATATTAATCATGTTATTAATATAAATCAAAATAGTGTATTTACATTATAGCTATATCAATATTGAAACTCTATAAAGGAACACACTTCAGTAGGAGATACTCTTTGCCTACGAGCCTTTGCATGTGTTAAATTATATCAGTAAACCTAAGCCTTCCATAATTTTCCAATTTCAGAGCACTTCACAAAAATTACCTGTCTTCCGGTCCTTCTGTAAGACAGATAGCTAGTTTTATGGCCATTTTACTGTACTTTATCCTGTAACTGTTGAACACAGAAATGTGAAGATTAATAGAGGACAAATAGAGGCATGTTTTCTTCTCTTCCTTCCTCCACTCTTGTGCAGACACGTACACAATGCACACACACTTTGTCTGCAGTGCACCACAACATACTAGGTTGGATATTTTAAAAACTTTTATATGTAGTGATTGAGAATGCAGTATTTAAAATATGTAGTATTATGTTTGTTGCACTTACTACTTTCCTAATACTAAATACTGGATACCTGTAAACAGTATGAATACAAATTTGAACCACAGTTGTATAATGCTGCCCAACATTCAGAGTCCTCCTTGAGTTGCTATAATTAAGGAGGAGAAATGGGCTCATAACTACTACCTAGGCATAGGGATAGGCACAGATTGGGCTTATACAATAGAGATCTTTGGTGGGTTTTGTTTGTTTGTAATAAAATTACAAATTTCAGATGTTTCTAGTATCCACACGAATGACAGATTTATGAAGCTGGCAGGAACCTAAATCCTTCTGCACATATCTCAAAACCACATCTGACTCAAGTGTCCCAAGATCAGCCTGTGGATCTCCCTGAAGGAAGCTAGTGTAAAAATGCATGGAAGTGCACCCTAAACCCAACCTTTTTCATTTCTGTATGGTCAACACGACTGATAAAAGAGGAATGTAGATTATCATCTTTATCTCTGCTTTCAATACGAATATATATTGCCATTTTAAGGCTTTTAAATTTTAAGAAAGTGTTCTTCTGCTATAGGTTGAGCATGTTTGGTAGTGCCCACAGGAAAAGCCTAAAGTTTGTAACTGATGTGAATTTGCTGTAAGAAACAAGTACGTCCCTTTGTCTTCCCCTACACATGTATGTGCATAAAAACAGTGGCAAATACGAGTTGCAAAGCAAATCCTAAACATTAGGTAAGTTCTAGGTGACAACCTTGAGAGCCCCACAGGGCTGGGGAATCCTGCTTTCGTTGGCTGAAGCAGACAGTACTTTTCCACTGTGACCCTGATCAGCCTGCTGACAATTCCTGTCACAGAGTGAAGCAAAGCACTAGATAGTGTCCTGCATCCCAATTTTCCATTTTCTTTATTCTATTTCCTTTTTGTTAGCATGATTTGGATCTCCAGCTATAGGGATGCCATATACTGAGCAGCATAAGAAAATACTCTCCCCCCCCCCCCCCCCCCCTTTTTTTCTTTTGTGGGTTTTTTGGGGAGGTTTCTTTGTTTGTTTTGGGGTATTTTTAAGGCTAAAAGAACACAAACATGATTTTCCTTTACAAGCTTTTCCCCTAAGTGACAATCTAGTTACTCTCACTTCTGGGGGTGAGAGCTTAAGAAAGCCTTTGACAAACCACCAGAAAACATATTTTTGAGTGTTGAATCAATACTGTTGTGTTCTACTTCTATCCCTATAAAAGGTAATAGAGCACAACTAAGGAAGGTGGTTGTGGAGAGTTACTGGATAGAAATAGTGAAAATAATATTTTGCAGAATAAAATTTTGAGGTTACTTTTGGTTTAATATTTGATTAGTAAGCAAGTAAAAGAAGTAGAAAAAGGCAGCTGGAGCAAATACTCTTTGTCTCTATGATACTAACTAGCTCAACAAATAAGACCAGTTATAGGGCTGAGCTTGTACCATTGGAATCAATGTGAATTTTACTACTGGATGCTATGTGTACTATGTTAGTATAAGAAAGCCATTTCCGTCACCCATGCATAAAGAATTTTGCAGCAACACAAAAGCCTATTATATAACGACAGATTTGAACACGGAGACCATCACTATTTCCACTGCAAAGTGCAGTGTAGGGCTGAGAATCTCTTGCTACGTGTTAAACTCACCAGGTTGGCTACTAGAAGTGATTCTAGCTGTGGTGGCACAAATGCAAATAATTTTTTCAAATAAATTAAAACAATGTATTAGATGCTTGTTATGCAGCAGTGGAGAAAAAGCCAAGAGTCTGAAACATCTTCAGGAATATTGAATTTGTGCAGTGCTTCAGAGTTATCCAAGTTCTGACTTCAGTTGTGGGTAAAAAATAATGTTGTGATTAAGTGGGCATATTAGAGAGAATAGGAGAACATAACATACTAATTCTTATGATAGCTGTTTGAAATAAAATTCTAATTCAGGCAGTCATGTATTTTATGCTGGGGAAAAAAATCTGATTGATTCCAAGGATTTAATAACTATATGGAATGTTTGGTAGTTTGAAATAGCTTATACCTCTCCAGGTTTCTTCACAGAGCTGTATTAAGGTATAATTGTTCTAAGCCTATTATTAGAGTCTGGATGCTAGATTCATTTGAGTATGCCAGGATCTGATCTCGCTTGTGCTAAGGATAAAGTAATAACCTTTTCAGATAGGAAGAAAAAAGTGTAAACGCAAGAGAAACCAGCCTAAGTCTGATGACCGTCAGAGGAGGTAGGTAGTTGGGAGCACTGTGGACCACATTGCCACTGGTTTAGTGTCAGTTCTGGGTGGTGCTGATGATGTGAAAACACTGGTTTTTCAAGCTGAGAGTTTAGTTGATTACATAGACCATGAAAACTGCATTTTTTAGGGAAATAGTAAATGAATTGCCTATTACACCTCTAGTTGGCAAAAGTGACGTCCTTCTTTTTTAGAGGCTTACACTATATCACATATACACTTTCCAGGATGAACTCTCTTATTTATTTATCTTTAGAACTTTTTGCTATTGATACAAATAACATTATGAGCATGAAAACATATTTCACACTCTTGAACTTCCAACTCTGCACCTGCTGCCTACCAGCAACACCTACACAACATCTGTTTTATTGAATAAACTTTAAAATCATAACATCCTAAAAGTTTGCTAGCTTTAAAGAGATAGAGAAATTTAAGATCTAAAATAGAATGGAAAATGCTACTTTCCTAGAAGTCTGCAACTAACAGAACAAATTAGATGGCATATTTAGATGATGTATTATTTAGGACCATTACGTGGACAACAAAGTTTTATGAGTAGATGTCAACACCTGAACATAAAACCAGAATTTCAGAGTTGAACAGAAGGAGGGGGAAAATTCTGATTAAGTTCTGCTGAAAAGCAGGGCAGGTAAGCATTTAACCTAATGAATAATTTAAACATGTGCATGTCCCAAAAGAGCCAGGGAAAAGAAAACTACATTAAAATGGACACTGAGTCAATGAAATTTGACTGACATCCATATAAAAAGTTGAAAAACACTTTAATGCCAAGCTGCTTTTGTCTCTGAGCACCAAATCAGAGGAGGTGACAGCAGGAGTTTGGCTATTTTATTTCATAATGAAAGAGTAAAGAAAGCCACAAAAAATTCTTACGCATTTAGCTTTTGGACTACAAAAAGGCCTGCATAACAACCTCTTACTCTGTACATAAGCTCTTAAAATGAGAATGGTGCCTATAATCACCTAAAAGAGATAGATATGTACTGGCATACACAACTAAGGTATTACGTCATTACCACTGATGTTAAAACCACTAATCAGAACAAATGCTGCTCTAAAATGTCATTAATCTAAGTATTTTTAAAAAGCATTACAAAAGGAAGGGACTTTGTGCAGCGCATCCTTCAGACGTTTTCATTTTGTCAGCTAAACATACCTGGATTGCAACTTTAGTTAATAATGATGTATTATTCATTAATATGCCAGCTATTTGATTTAATACCTTCAGAAGGGGTATACCTTAATGATACGATTAACAAATGTGAACAGGTTTGCCTCACTGAAAGAAAATTCTCAGATATCTCAAATTAGGATTAGGATTTCTGAAAACTGCTGATTATTGTGTGAGTCCTTTGCAGGTTGTCACAAACCAGTTAGGTGTGTTTATCCTACATGGTGCTGTCAACATTTGCTCCTGTTTAGAATAACCTCATGTCACTTTTTAGATCACTTACTGTGCATATACAATCAAACCATGCTTCAGGAATCCTCTTGCAATATATGGCATTACTGCATTTTATCCAGGCCAGGCTGACTACAAAGCCAAAGGACTCTAACTGTACGAACTCAGGAAACTTCTCTCTTTTTCACTTCCTAGGAGCTTTGGGGCTACAAATGGTTTGCCCAGAGTAATTACAGCTATATTTACAAAGGAAATCCTATGGGATGTTGTAAGAGCACTGTTGCTTTGTATCTCCTTTTCACCTGGCTAATCTACAAAGCCCTGACCATGCCCTGTTTGTCCTGAGAAACAGTGATAAGAGATCAGTTCTTTGACCCAGGGTAAGAACCATCACAGCCAGATTTCTGATCCTTTCCTCTCATTAACAATATCAGATAAACATTATAGACTTATTTATGAGTCTGTTCTAGCAATGAACTGTGGTTTGCTATCAATTTAATTTATCCTGAATATTAGATTACAGCAAATACCACCTTTTAACAAAAATAATTACTATGAGGCTATTGGAATATCTACAAAATGTGGATATTCCTTCAAATTAATTTCAAAGAATTTAAAATAGTACTGTCATGCATTTCAAAACCATTGATTTTGCAAGTGTCAAAAGCTTGGAATTGCATTTTACATTTCCTCGGTGTCAGTATAATCTCTGAAGATGTCCAGCATCTCACCACCTTTACCAATACAATACACATTCCGCTTCATGCAGCATCTATATCCATCTAACCTACATGTGCCTTTTGGTGTCTGGAGATGGAAATGTTTAATTATCATGACATTCATAGTAATGCAAAGAGATAACAATTGGAAGTTCTAAATTTTGTATATAGATTTCTGTTCACTAGAAATTTAAATGGCAAATTGTTCCAGTTAGTGAGTATTTACACATGAATGAGGATTTAGGATTAGCAAGTAGACATATAATTGCACGAAAATACTGCATACATGATTACTCACAAAATTATAAAGGGAAATTATTTTGGCTCAAGGAAAGTCAACAGATGGTTGGGAAATAATCATAAAACAGTAACTACCAATGGGAGGAACATGTAAAGAAAACAAAAGCAAGGATAGAGGGGGATGACTAAGTTTGATTTAATTGGATGGTCATTAATTTCCATGAACAATCAGTATAAAGTTCTTGCAGAGATTGTTCTTAGTTAAATCTTTTCTGTGTTTTAATACCCAACTTTTTTCCTTGCCTAGTGACATTTGAATTTTAAACAGAAAGTAAATGGTAAGTGATAGAAAATGGAATTGCCATATGTGCTTGCTCTGACAAAAAAATGATCGATAGAATTTTTTTTTTTCTTTTCCAACAAACACATATGTTCTTCCTTACTTTTTTTTTTGAGATTGAATTATGAGTTTCTTAATGTGGGTGTCAAACCATCTGTCAAACAATGAAGTTTCCCTAAGTCTCAATAATACAAGTAACACTTAAGACATTAATTCTTTTTATAAGCATGAGGTAGTTTTGTGATTAGGTTTTTTTTACTCAACACGTAATAAATGCATATAACTATAAATGCAAAGACTTGAGTAAACACGGTACTTTACAATAGCATGTGACTTCATGCTGGGAGAGGTAGAAATTGCAGCCTTGTGCTGCTAGTACATAACCCAGCATTATTTAGCCCTTTCTCTGTGAAAAATAAGAAACTATGTTCTTTTCTCATGGAATGCTGTAGAGCCATTAAAATAGACTAAGTTGTGAGGGCAGCGTATGGTATTGGGTTTACTCATTTTTGTTAAGTTCTTAAAATATTAATAAAATGGAAATTGATATGATTAAAGCTTTTATCTTATATTAATTATCCAAATATATACATGCATTTTGAGCTCAATCACATCCAATCTCAAATTTAGATGAATTATAAAATCTGGTAAAAATGCCAATTATTTTATACAGATTTTAACAATGTGTTTTGTTTGAGATTTACTTCAAGTAGTTTTTTGGCTTTTGGTGAAACAAATATTTCTGCCTTTTGGATAAAATTTAGAATTTATATTTAAAAAAAATCTAAAAACACTGTGAAGATTTTCTGGTTTCAGTGTGAAACCATACATTTACCATTTAGATCCAATTCTTAGGTGAAAGCTTTAATTTTAAAGTCAATGCCTTTTAACAAAAGTGTTTTGATTAGCTCTGCTGATGCATACACTGCTCAGTCAACATAAATTACTCCTGCATACAGCTGTCAGGAGTTTACTGACACTTCTGTGAAACTTCCAAAGTACTTCAAGTCATACAAGCGGGGATCACCTCACAGTTTAGGGAAAATGCTGGTCCTTAAGACAGCACATCAACAGTGTGGAGGAATGATACACTGCAGAAAGGAAGGATATACCACAGGAAGTTTTCTGACCTAAAATATAGTTTAACCATTAGCCCAGTGCAAAGCTGGAGCACTCAGAATTGTTTCTCAGCTCCAGAGAGATTTATGTATTTTGTCTTCATGTTATCAAAAGTCACAACTGACTTTTTCCCCTATATATTTTTTTTTGTATATCAGACTGTCCTTTATGCGTTACTATTTCTGATTAGACCGGGGGTTGGAATTCTTCTATGTTTGACAATACTAAACTTCACTGGATTAATGCCAGCTATCTATAAAATCGTAAAAGGAGAAAATAGCTGAACTAGACACACACCATTTGTTGCCATAGAAACAAGAGAGTCTGTCTGGCCTTCTCCAAACTTTGAAAATGTTTTCTAGTACTATACTGTCATTTTCTGGAAGGAAACTTCATTTACATCTGGATTGACAGATATTGGCTTTTACCCCATTTTAGAATAGACAGCACAATGTGACAGTGGGAGACAACAAGAGAGATAAGGATTTGTGGGGAAAAAAACCACTCCAGAGATTTACAGAAATAGTAAGTAAAGACACACATGCCGTAGTGGCATTATCGAAATAAAGTGTTGCCACACGGGAATAAAAATACATACTTTACAGAACACTATATTTGGGGGTGGGTGGAAGCAACAGAAATCTTTGCAGGCTATCATCATATTCTATTCCTGGGATGGATGTCATCAAACTACTCAAGTTAATATGTCTTTTACCTATAAGACGCAAATAGTCCTTCCATGCTAGTAAAATATTACACTTAAAAAGCACAGAGCTACCAGAGCATGGTGTTTTCATTTTTTATGGCTATATCTCTTTGCAGTAGTAGATACCAAAGAATGCCTAGAACGTTCTGCAAGAATTTATTGTTGCTACCACAGCTTATGACTAACTAGATTTTTTAAAAGTCTAAACCCAGAAATATTAATTATTAAAACTACATACCTGTTGCCTTGTGAGCAGTTGACCATGAAACCCCAGATTTTTAACGACAAAACATTTTCATCATCACTGCATAACACATACTCTGTGAGAAGGCATTTTTTCCATATAGGACTATGACAAGAGATCTCATCCAAAAAATTGAGCACATAAATCTGACGAAGATATTTAATTGATGGGCTTGCATTTCTTCTACAAATAATGTATTTTTCCTCTGAGAGATGGCTTCTTTTTGCTTTTGTTATACTTCCTATGAAAGCTTTTATTTTAAAGAAGTTACTTTCTAAGAAAATAAGTTGCAATTTGATCATTTTTAGGTGTTTTAGGACTTCAAGATAATTTTTTTTACTTGTAATTAATTTAAGGAAAATATCATTTACTGTGGAATCACTAAAGAATGAATGTTTCACGTTTACATCTATGTGTTATATAAACTCAGGTCCTGATTACTTCTTACAAAGAACATTACCGTTGGCCATGATATAGTGTACAACTGCCAATTCATTTGTGCTGCTTTCCTCCACTTCTTCCTGCAGTTTCACCAAAATATCTCACTTTTAACTATTAAAAATTGTTTTGCATTCCAAAAGGCTTCAATCCAAAAATATTTCCCTCATTAGTCTGAGCTCTGCATTCTGATTTTGTTCTCACTGCATTTCACTGGCTTCCACTACGGCTTTTGCAAAATTTTTGCTCATCCGTTTATGCTTTACATGGCATCTCAAATAAGGTCAGTTTCTGAAGAAATAATGAGCTACCAGATGTTAACAAGTGATCACAGGAATACTGAGATCTCTGTACCTTCATTAAACTTGGTCAGACATGGACGAGTTTTTCAACTCATTGATCATCGAGTCATTTTTCCGAAAGATGGCAATAGAAGACCATCATAGTTAAACAGCTCTTATAACATTCCAAACATAAGTAAAACATTGTATTTTCCTCTAACTTGGCATGAAAATTTCAATCTGAATATTTAACATGTGGTGAAATTAAACCAATTGAAAACAAGGTATTGTAGGTGTATTCACCTACAAGGTGAAGTATAATTGATACTTCCTGCATTTTACATCTGTTAGAAAAATGAATCCATTGGTCAAATTCACTCAGACAAGAAAATGATTGAGCATGGTATTTCTCTCTGTTCAGGCAAACCCTGAAATCACCTTCTGTGCCAGCAATGAATTGTAATGTGTAATGACACTGCGCAGCATCCGCATGAGCGCAGAGGGACAAGTATATATGGGTGTTTTAGTTGAGATTGGAGATGCATTTCTGAGGTGAATTTCCCATTGTGCTTTGGTTCATATCCCAGAGCAATCTTAGAGTGCAGACCTGATTTCTTTACGATCAATCTAGCCTGGAGCTTTTTCCCTGCACTTCTGCTGCCAGCAGGCAACCACCCTCGCTGCGACCAGCGCAGCAGCCATCCAAAGTGATCTCCCATCCCCCAAATTTGTCACTTCCTCAGCACTGTTTCACACTACAGATCTGCTCCTATTGCAGTGCATTTCTTACAGATGTAGACAGCTTGGGTAGCTATTCATTATGAAGACTCTTCATGGTTATAAATACATATGCTATAGAGAGACTCTAATGCTTTCACCATAGAATTAAAGTAGGGTTTTAAGTTTAGACAAGACATACCTCACACAAAATCCTTTAAAAATATTCCCAGAGTGCCTATTTAAGGCAAAATATGGGCCATACAACACAACATTACAACTTTTAGTCTTACAAAACTCTATCTGTACTTGGAGCGAGCCACTTCGGGATTTAAAAAATACTTTCAAGCATCTCAAAATTTAAATCGAATCATTTGTCAAGAGAAAAGCACATCATAATTCTTCAGCAAAACACTCATATAGTTTCTTTTAGGATAACATAGATCCAGTGAGATGTCAAATATAACCACATTTCACTCATCCCACTTCATTACAATGGCAAGTCACTGACAATAAATTTGTAACTCAGACAGTTCATCAGCCTATTTCTTGTTCCAATTCTTCATGCTTTAGCTACTAGCAATTTTATATCCTTTTATTTTCAGTTGTTCATGATGACTTGTTATCAATGAGACAGGCTTGTAGAAATTTAATTATTTCTTTGCTGGAAGTTTTATTTTCCTGGATGCAGCTGTTATTGATTGAAAATCATGTTATTGTGAATTCAGTGTACTTCAGGTACAGTAATGTTCATGTTATAATGGCAATGACTTGTTTGGTTTTTATGGCTGACTTTCCACCTATGTGATAGCCAAGTGATGTTCACACTAGTGTGGTCAAAGATCTGTTGATATTGTAACCTCTTAGCTGCAGTTAACAAAGTAAGCTATTTTTCTGCCCAAGAATCCCTAAAATGGTCATTAGGGTTTGCTCCAGGCAACAACTGACACTGTCTTAGCACAATAGTTATTTACATTTCTTTTTTTAATCAGTTATTCTTTTGAACTGGTTTTGCTATCCACTTTAGTGTACAGAGAGAGACTGTACTCTCACAAATCATATTTGTGTAACTACTCACATGACGAAAGTCAAATGTATGAAATTGTCCTGTATACTAAATGGATGGTTACACACCGATGAAATTATTTGCACCTTAGCTTTGGAGTAAATCAACTAACATTGACAGCATTATGATGCACACTGACAGAATTTATCTATAGTATAAATATTAATTGATTATTTTAAAGAAAATAATCTAAAATTGAAGGAATATTGAACTTTGGGAGTAAAGATCATGTCTCTGTGCAGCCTTACAGTACTGCTTTGTGTCTTCTGCAGTAGTACTGCTATTAATTTTATAATGTATTTTATATATTCTGCAAGGGCCATACTATTCACAGTCCTGCTACTGGATTAAAGGAAAGAAAATGTCTTTTAAAAATCTATTGTAACATTAAAACATTATTAGTGTCCAAAATAACATGGTTTTTTTAGAACAGGACTGTGAATTCCTCAGTGTGTGCTTTCCACACCCCAGCTCCCTAAACATAGAGTCACCAAAGTTCCACCATATCATAAATGTTCTGAAGTCACCGGGTTGCACCCACAGTATAGCAAATAGTTGCCCATGTGACCTACATTATTTTCATTTAATTTAAATACTGTCCCAGTCTTCATATGTCTACACCCTTTCCTTACCAAAAGATTTACAGCTGCTTGGCTTTATAGTACACTTTTATAACAAGAGAGTTAATTACACTCACTTTTCTCTGTTAAAAAAAACTTACAGGTAATGCAACCACACGCGCATCATAAGGCGTTCCGGGGGTTAAATGCAGCTATGGAAGGATATGTAAACTTGTTAAGTGAGACAATATCTGAAGCTTACTTTCTGAAAAGTACAGAGGAAGTGGAAGATAAATGCAGCATTCAATTAGGAGGAAATGTCTAACAAGTATGCAAGAAAAATTAGCATTATAAGGAATATAAAAAGTAGCAATAAATAATAAGCTTCCTTATTTTTATATAACCCTCTGCTGACTCTTAGTCACACTAGGTGAAATTATACATGCGTGATTTATTTTTCAAATCATTAGGTGGAACAGTGTTTATAAGCAATTTGTATAATCAAATGTTAATGATATACAGTAGATAGATGATTAAAGAACTATGATATGAGCTTTTCTTATGACTTTGGAGAAAACAACAAATAAAATTTAAACTATGCCCATTACAGCTGGTTAATTGCAGTTCAGTCTATTTTGCCATTCAGAATGCCAGTTAAACCCAAATACAAGTATGTGTGTTCAAACATGTCTGGTTTTTAATTCTCAGCTGGGTAGTCTGAGGACTTGATTAATTAGGCAACTGAATAATTTTCTTATTTCTAATGTATATTTTTATAAATTACATTCTGATACCAATATCAGCTATTTATGGCAGTGCATTGCATGGTAGAACAGGAAATCTTTTCAGCATTCTTAATGGGACAGCAAAGGAGTTACATCAACTGAAAAAGAGCAACTAACCTCAGAATGTACTCACCTAGACATCACACAAACCAAAACTTTTGTGAATACATAATATTTTAAAAGAACTAGAGGTAAAGTTTCATTTCATATCAAATATTTTAAATGGATGAATAGGAACTGGAATGACTGCAAAATTCAAACCCTTGTCTTCTCTATTAAAGTTGATTAAAGAAAATTAAAAGGTACATTTCAATGAATTTTAGTTTGTATGCTATGAGAAGTTTGGTGTGGTACTTGTGAATAATTCTATCAACGCTTAATAAGATGCTCCAGGAAGCCTAGTTGACAGAATTAACTTACAGACGTTGTCAGGTCTGTAGTCTCTAGGGCTCCGGGCATTTCATTCTTTTTTATCTAAATCCTCTCTCTTACCAAAGCTGAAAGGTGCATTGATTTGAATCTTCCCCTCTCAATGCTGAGTAATACAGGTTTAGTAGATCACAGCGTTTGGCGCTGCTGTTGGGATTCTGAGTTAGACACAGGAAACATCCGGCTCCAAAGGAAAAGAGACTGAGAGGATTTCTGCTGGGCTTTGGTGCATGGGGGTGTCCACCCTGAGCAGGGTGGTGGCAGCACATTAACGAGCCCTGCAGCAAGCAGCACAGCCTCTCGCTGGCCCAGAGCATCCCCGGGATAACAGCTGTGCAAACAGGCAGCTTAATTTCATAATGACACGACTAAATGGACCATATTTTGGTTATGTGGATTTCCTAAACAGTTAAACAAACACTATTGGCTTGCAACAAGTCATGTACTTTGTGACCCTAACAAAAGTGTAGCATTCCCTACAGAAAATGAAAGCATTTAAGGTGCAATTATGGCATATAGGCGATTGAGGTGGTTTTATTTTGGTGCATTCAAGCAGCAGCTGATGCAAGACTTGGCAACAAAGGTGCTATTGTGAGTTTGTGTTGGGGAGCCTGGACACATGTTGGGGCTAACCTTGTCTGAAGGCTGCACAACTGCAGCTTTGCTGCTCTTTTTGTTCTGGCTGGTTCACACCTGTGCTGCTGTCACACATGATTCTAGCACATACCAACCCAATCTCAAATGCCTTAAAAAATGTAGCTGGTATATACTAATTATTTTAGCTGGTATATATTAATTATTTCAATGTTAATATTTATATAATTTACTGCAGTGAACCATCCTAAAATTAAAACATGATATAAGGGAATAAGCAAGTTGTTGACGCTTGTTCTTACCAAAATCAGAGGCAACAAGTAAGATCACTGATCTAGGCCATGAAGCTACACTGCTCCTCTGTTTCTTTTTCCTCCAACAGTCTCTGCATTAAGCTCTCCAAAACAAATTACTCCAAATGTAGGTAGCACAACAAGGTAGTGGTTTTGAATATAGCCTATAAATATTTTTAATATAGGTCTTATTAAAGGAAAAGTGCCAGCATTAGTTGTGGCACATGTGCACGTACTTTTTATTCACATATGCAGCTTAGAAGTAGATAATTCACACAGATGAGTAGGTAAATTAATTTCTCAAATTCTCCAGAAAGATAGCTATAAAGATCAATTACATAAATTCTAAAAAAGATTACTTCTGAAAGATTTTCAGAAAAATCTCAAAAAGATTCCTCAAATAACATATTAATCTTATAGGACAACACAAAAGGAAATGTCTACTTGAAGTCATCATTCTAAAAAACTAGCCATTTATTATGAATGTAATGTAAATGTATGTAATTTTGTCCTATTTCCAGCACAGAGAAATTAAGCAAGTAATAAAAATCAATTTCAACTAGATCTAAATAAATTATCATTTACTTAAAAGTGCATTTTTGAGTGAACAGAAACATTGTTTCTTAAATTGAATTCAGTAATTATCAGTTAAAAAAGGAGACAAATCTGTTTTCTTTTCAAAAATTACCTAATTCATGCATTCTATTTTAAGAAATGTGAAGGTGTTTCAAAAAAAAGTGCTAAAAACCTGGAAGTAGAACAAAATATTTTTGTTGGCCAGAAACAGTCTTTCTTCCGAGGCAGCCAGGGAACTGAAAAAGCTATCATTGCATAAGTGCCACAAAAGAAAGACAGAGTGATTTCTAATTAACGAGAACATGCAGCTGATTTGTACTTGTTCCACACATATCCCTTCCCCAACTTACAAAGCTGGTTAACTCACTGTTTACCAAACATTTTAGAGAATAATCTCCTTCAGAGAACTGTTCTGCCTCTCCTCCCTTTTCTTGAGGAGGAAATCCTAGTGATTGCTTTCTTTCTCTGGCTAATAAATACTTAATTATTCCATGCAAAACAGCAAGGCTTGAGCTAGAAGAACATGATATGTGATAGTAAAGGGCTCTCACTGTGTAGGTTGCTATTTGAATTTCACATTCAGAGGTAGGTGTTACCATTCAAATCTCGTCAGGAGGAAAGGAGAATTAAACCTAGACCTTCTGAGTACCAGGAGATTCTTCTCCATATTGCTGGCCGTGTGGGTGTGTGGCTGACTTAAAAGTTGTGCGTGAAGACCAGGCCCTCACTGATAAAACAGGCAGGACAACAACTAAACTATGGCACTTAATACGGTTTAGTTGTGATCTGTTGCCTAATGGAGGTGCCCTCACCCCTGCAAAAATGTAGTGAGCTTTGGGAACATTGAAAGTTGGGTTTATTTTTATGCATTTAGTGATGTTACTGATAGCTATTTAAGCATGTAAACACTTCAAGAACTGAAAGTTTGAGAATTACGTGTTTACAGCAAATGGTTGCCTAAATGCCTTCCAGTGTCCTTTTGTAAATTACCCTCTCTGTGAAGCTCACAAAAGTTGCGACATGTGAGAAGGTCAACAGAGAGGTTCAGTAACACATCATGTTTACATGGATAATGTTTATGTTTCAGCTCTCTGCCATCTGATGGAATTGATTAGATAATACCAGTAACATTAATGGAGTCACAAATTATTATTAAAGCTGTTTTCACTGCTGAAGACTTCTTTTAAGTATTCAACTGTATACATAACCTTGGGTAGTTTTACACAAGGATATTTATCAGTGAGAAAACACAACATTAAGACTGTGTGAGTTGTAAAGAGTAGAATATCAGACACGATAAATTGAGATCTTTAACAATGAAGCATAAAATAAGGAGAGGGAGTTATTTTATTACATTTCAGAATACAGTGAAGAGTTTCATTTCTGACTTAAGTCGTTCTCCAACTAACAACATATAATAATCATTCAGTGATCTAAACATGGAGGCTACTTTAAGGAAGAGAAGTTTTGTGGGCACAAGAATAGCAGAAGATTAAAGTAAAAAAAGCAAAAAGTAAAAACTGTAAGCAAAACAGAGGTAAATCGAGAAACAAGCAAACACTGAAACACCAAATAGATGAAATTCCCTACTCATCTGTGGCTTGGCTTTCAATTCCCAAATGCTGTAATGAAGACTCATTGGTCATAGCAAATTCACTGCAGGATGAAAACATACAACAAATTTTTTTGCTCAAATTGTGGTAGAAGAATTCTGGAAGAAAGCAAAGATTGAAAGAGCTTTCACTCAAGAATAAAGGAAGATGCAAAAGAGTATGTCAGCATTTTTTTTCTCCAGCTAGTGTGCTCCATCAACTCAAACATATTTTGGATCAGAGCATTTTTGCATTTCCCATCACCTTTCTACAGAATACTCTTCGTTTGATTTCTGGAACAGTTTACTTTGTTGCCCAGTTTAGTCACATTATCTATCTCAATGCTGAAAACCACACTTAGGAATATCCTGTCGCATTTTCTGATATCCTCCTTGCAAGCCAGGAAAAACAGCCCTAATATCTTTATAGTCAGAGAAAAGATATCAAAGATATGTAAAACTTGAAATGGAAGGGGATTGATGGGATAATTTGAAGGGGATGATGAGGTAACCACACTAACTTATAAACTCTTTGGACTAAATAGTTCTATTCATCTGAAACAAAAAGGAATAGGCCTCCTTTTCTGCTAAGATTCACTTTCAAATGCTTACTGGAGTGTTTTCAGGTAATCTCCAAACAAATGGAGAAGAGTTGCTTAAATGGACAAGAAGAGTAAGCTCTGCACACATTCAAGAGCCACAGGAAAACCACAGGACCATGACTACTCACACAAATGACACAGGGGATGAAATGGAAACAGGAGAGACATAAGGAAGGAGAGGACAATTTCCCAAACTTCAAATAGTTGAGAATTATAATAAATCAAAATGCCTAGCACTTCGATGTGCATTGGTTGTAACTAAGAATGTACCGAGAAGGTAAAAAGGTTGGAAAACAGTGATGTTTTTGCATAGAAGAAAAAAATAATTGAGAGAGGAATATGAAAAGTAATGCTTGTGAATATTTCAGAAACCTTTTAATGTCAGGTACTCTCACTATGCTGTTTTTCTAGATAAAATATCTTGATTTTTTTCATTGAAATATATAGTCTATAGGTTGACCTACTAAACCTAAAATAATGAAAAAAAAAAAAATAATAATTAGAAAACACATGATGTACTTAGTAGTAATTACAATCATACTTCTGGAGAGCCCTATCCAAACATATTTTTTCTTCTAACTAGGGCTGCAGACTAAAACTCTGGCAGGAAAGGAACGGGAAACAGGCAGCTAATTTATGCAGAGAAGTGAGGTCATCTTGCCAGTTTTTTAGAATCTTAAAGACTTTAGGACAGAAAGTTAAAGCTACTTTTTCAATTAATTTTTTTTCCCCCCAAATCAATATTGCTTTTTTATGTATCAGGAAAAGCCAGAACAAGCACATTAAAATACCTGGAAAGACACACTATCTGTACTGGTATTTAACACTTTATAAGGTCTAAGTGTTTAA
Organism: Strix uralensis; assembly: GCF_047716275.1. NCBI lineage: Eukaryota > Metazoa > Chordata > Aves > Strigiformes > Strigidae > Strix > Strix uralensis. The sequence continues at coordinate 2,854,419 of NC_133986.1, forward strand.
TAATTGAATACATGACATACTGGAGAATAATTTCCATCCTATCTCTGACCCATGTTTGTATTTATCAGTGTTAGGCTATGTGTATGTGGAAGTCCACATTCCACAGTGTTGCTTTCCTGGTTTACAGGAACTACAAAAAAGTGATTAGACACAAGAGTTACCATTCAAATACTTCTCCTCTTGCTTATGTTAAGAGCGAGCTGTATGCTTACACTGGACATATTTTTGAAATGTCAGAAACTACCCACAGAGATGTCCATTAATGTGTCACTCCTGTCCAATAGGAGTTTCCATTTTCAATTCCACTCTTTTTTCCAGAGATCTAAGAACTATGTGGTGAAACAATATTCCTTGTTCTGATGCGGTATCTTGGCTTGGAGGTCCTGCCATTTTGAAAAACCAGAGATCCACCTGAAGAATTTGCTTTCTCCTACTCCCCAACCATCATGACAAACATGCTGTTATACAAAAGAAAGAGACACACATGATAATGTCTTTCCCTGATGGTGAGGAATCACAGAGGACATAATGACTGTGAAAAAACAAGCAGCTGTAAAAACAGCAAGTGCCCTGACAATACTGCCTGGCCTGGATTTCACCACGTTAATGACAATCCAGCTCATGCCACGATGTGGAACTGACAGCTTCTTCTGCACCCAGCAACTGATTCTCCCTCCACCTCCCCAAAGGGTCCCATTTTTCTTCTTGTAACTGACCTGTAACTCACAGCATAGAGTGGGACTAATTGATCAGGATTTGTGTTTATTGTGTTTATTATTATTTGTGATAATCTGGTTGATTATCCTGGGAAGCTTTTACTTAGATTAAAGTGCTTGTTGAATGAAAAGGGGGGTGTCACAATAGAGATGTCTGGATTTTAAATAAAAGCATAATTAATATAGCCAAAAAAAAAAAAAAAAAAAAGCCGTATATATTTGGGGGAAGGGAATTCAAGATTTTTCAAGGTATTAGCTCTTGTGGAACTTGATGCATACTATCTTTAAAAGTCTTGCCTTGTTTATCCCTAAATTCTTCTGTCATGGCTTGATTATTTTACAGGTGCTGGATATGCAGATTTGGATGCCAGTTGTACTGTCTGTATTTGCTGTATTTTATCCTCCAAACTGCCAAAGGCCAATGATTTGCAGATGAGTATGAAAGTAAAATTTGATTCTGCTTGAAACACAGCTGAGAGGAAGGGAGCAATGAGCTGTGCTCTTGTTTATACAAGTAAGATAAGAAAAACTACTTTCATTTGACAGCATGCTGTATACTGATACCATTATACTGGAGGAAGAATGCATTCCCTGCGAGTACTTTAAAGTCAGAATTTCAGATACACAACTTGGTAATACAAACATAAGCAACAGCAAAATGTTTTATTACTTGGTCTGGCACTCCTCCTCAGGCACGCCTTCTCATGCTACCAATATTGCGCTCTCAGTTGGGCAACCATAAAACTAGTTTACAAAGATTACCCAAAACTGTCTCCTGCATGTAACAACTCAAGAGAGTTTTTTGCATGCTGATGCCCTGGATAAGAAACTGAATGGAAGATAATGAAGATGTGACAAAGAGCGGGCACATAAAGGAACTGAAGAGAAGAATGATAAAAACCAGTGAAGTATGGCAGGATATAGTTTCCTCAGCATTATATTGTACTGGAAGATGACAATATGTTAAAGTGTATTAGCCTTACTTGTAATGAACAGAAAGCAATTCGGAAAATTACTTAGCGTCATTGTATCCTTCCCTGCTTAGGGCTGGCAACTTGTCTCAGCCCCCACTGTAATTTCTGGTATCTGAACTCACATCTGAAGCCAAAGAACTCTCCCTGGGGAGGCACTTTGTGCCCACTGGATCTGCACTGAGAAGTCTCTAATTTCTTGTCCCATAAGCAGAAGAAAAGCTCCCAGTTATACTTCCCTTCTTATCTCTGGTGTCATGAACCAAAGGCTTTCAGCATCACTGTCAGATTTAGACACAGACTTACACACTTCATGACCTCAGTCTCTACAGAGCTTGAAACATTACTTAATGAGGTATGACTGGCCTCAGGAGTCACAGCCTCATTGACCGGCATCGACAGAGTAGAAGAAAAGCCATTTCGCTCCATGCTGAATCCGGGAGAGATGCCTGGCCAAGACCTTCCTCTCACACGTTATTACAGGTGACCAGAGTGGCAATGCAAGGGCTCACCAACTGCTCAAGATGTGGGCAAAGATTAGTGGCCTGCCTTGCTACAGCCTCTGTAAGGAGAGGAGGTGCTGCTGTCTCCCTCGCTGTTCTGGAAAGATGGCAGAGGAGCTGGCAGCCCCAGGGGCAGGCACGGTGCCTGTCCCGGCTGCCTGGGGAAGACCCTGCGTGGACAGCAGGGCTGGTGCCCAGGGCTGTGCTGAGCCTCAGTCCATGCTCCCATCTGCTTTCTTTTCTCTCAGGTTTTCCCTGAAGGGGCTGGGTCTGACTGAGCTGCTGCCTGCAATGACCAAATACCAAGCCTGTAAGTCTCCCCTCCGTGACATGCCCCCACCTCTGTGAATGTCCCTGTGCGCCAGCCCCAGTAGCTGGGGGTTGTTACTCTCAGATACCGCATTCACCTGGGCTGTCAGCCTGGTGCCCGCAGTGCCTCATCCCAGAGTGTCCACAACACCATGCAAATAGATTAACAGTCTCACAAGTTTTGGAGGTAATTGTTCCCCTCCTTCCTCTGAGTTTAAGTGTAATTGCCGTAACTAACTTGGTACTGTAACTCGAATAGGGTTAGCAATAAAAATCACTCTACGGAATCGGGAGATAGACTATGAAGCAGACTGAATTTGCCAACTTTTCACACTTTAGGACTCCATAAATTGGGTCACTAGTATTCTGCATTTTATAATTGTTGTAAAACACGTTCAGGAAGGTTTTTAGGCTGTGCTTATTATGATGCATTGTAATGCCACTTTGGCACCACTATCACACCGTATTATACATCAGATATATAACTAATGATTATGCAAAAGAAGGTTATTCCTGACTTTTAGTCAATTCTTGATTAGTAAGATGGTTGTGTTATGCATAATAATAGACCAAATGTTTATCCTGAGGAGTCATTATCCAATACTTGCACAACTCTAATCTAAATTCCAAGAAGGACTATCCATAACAGCAAAGGGGAAATTAACACCAGAAGTTAATGGCTATTGAAAATTTTGTCTTCTTTTGAAGTTTAGATCATATTTTTAAAGGGAATCAGAAAGAAGGACGTCATGGCAAAATATGATAAAAAATTATTTTGAAATACAAAAATCTAACACTACCTGTAAAGTGAAGGAACATTTGTAGGGTAACCCTTGCACAGCATTTGAAAGCACAAATCCCGAGATTTGTTCTTTTTGATGTTACCAAAAGGTAAGGATTACCACACAGAAAAGGTAAGAATTGACTGGAGGAACATCTGGAGGATGTTGCAAAACCATTTGCAGGCATGTCTGTGAAAGAATATGCCTAGAAAGTATCTGAAGTTGTTCACTCTTTTTGTGAAGTTTCTCAGTGCTGTATTAAACCAGCTATTATGACAAGGGGCAACATACTTTAATTAGCTTTGATTTTTGTTATGTAATATATACAGTGTATTTGAAAGATGATGGATTGGGACTAGAGCGGGAGATTCTGTCTCCATCTTTCTGTGAACAAAGTACAAATGCACTCTCCTGTCAATGCCAAAGCCTTCCAAGCACCCAGAGCAGTCAATTCCTAGTAATATTGTTCACTTTGATGCAGAAACATCATACGTAAATGTTGCTTTAGAAAAGTAACTGAAATTGGAATGAAAAATAAATGACTTGCTTCAGAGACCTCACTGTAGTAGAACAGAGACGTAGACAAAAGGTTCCATTTTAAAGTGCTAATTTAGAGTGAATAGGAAAAAAAAGACAGCAAGGAAAAAGATGCTATGCACAGCTACTACATGGGAAACACTACCAAATCCAAATACTGAAAATTTCAGAGAACAAGACCATAAATAAAGAATGCCATTACTGTCACCTTGACTGACCACTTGCATAACACCAGCCAAAAAAAGCCTAACCCACAATTCCTGTGCAGAGCCTACAACTCTGTCTCAGGGTTAAAATATATTCAAGTGACGGAAAATCCATCTCATGTTCAGGTAAGCTGCTCTGAAGGTTAGTCACACTGTTAAAGCCTTTTCCCATACCTTTACTGAGAATTTCCTTGTCACGAATTTCCTTAGCTTCCATGCTACGAGGGATTTCATGGGGTTTTTTTTCTAGATTAAAGAGGGATCAGCTATCAGAAATCTTTTCACTATTTAAGCTGTGCTCACCTCCTAACCTTTTTTTTTTTTTTTTTCCCGGGGGGGCAGGAGATAAACTGAATAGCTTAAGTCCTAAGCTGCTTAAGAGTTTCTAAGCCTCTTACGGTAGGGGATGTTTTCTGAAAACGGAACGCTTTCGCAGCTTTTTTCTGACTAACCTCCAAATTTTCACATACTTTCTGAAATACAGACAAACCAGACACATTGTTCCATTAACTGCTTCCCTTATACTTTTTACAGAGGAAACAGGACTATGTGGTCCCTACAGTCTTGCAGTACACAAATTGCCCTGCCTGTCCAAGGACTTCATTTGACTCTCAGCTAATGGTGTGACCCTTTATACTGGGTTCTCATCTTTAGTCACTTCTTGCAAGCCTCACTTGTTTGGGCTTGGATAATTAGTATGAACTTTGGGCCAAGCACAGATAAGCTATGCAGGAACCAGCTCCCCCAAGACCCCCCACCCCCCTCAAAAGGCTACCAGTAAATTCGAGTTTTTGTCCCCTTTTCTGCTAAGTGCCAGAGAGTCCAGCATTAGGATCCTGGGAAGCTAGTTTCCTGTCTCACTTCATAAAACAACCATGGTTATACTATCGTCAGGATCAGGATGCTATCATAGAGTGTTTCACATAAGCATTTCAAAGAATTAGTCCTTTAAGAGTTTTCTGCTGGTAGACTGAGGATTTGCTGTATTGACATGGTGAATTGTCACCGTGTGTGACACAGGATGCTAAAACGTACTACATGTAGAATAGTCCAACGTACATTTGAGCAAGCATTGAATAAACGTCATTGTTCAATGAAGGTACAAACTCCACGGGACAATGCTTCTGCTGTAACAGTGAACCAAAGCATGTAAAAAAATTACGAGATGCTAAAGCAGAAGGGGAGAAACAGGGAAAAAAAAAAAAAAGATTAAAAACTCATCTATCAAAATATTTTTAGATTATTTCTTTACAAGAGTGAATGATTATATGAGATTATATGAGTTTAGAGTGGCCCATTAGCCAACCCTCAACACAAGGCTATTGAGACACACTATTCCCTACTTACTTACACATTTAGAGGTTGCCAGGCAGGCCACTGTGCTTTTGCCTTGATGACTGTTAAAACCTCATCGCTCTGTGAAAAGAGACAAAACAAGAAAGTGATTGGGACAATTTTACAATGAGAGTAATATGATTACAGCAAAAAAAGTAAGAGTAACTAGATCAAACTGCCTCCATACTCTGACTATGAGAAATATGCTTTGTCCTTTCTGTTATCTGGGCACCTCGTGTCCTCAGCTGCACAGGGTTTGAAGGTATCAAGGAGCCTCTATGAAGGCAAGAGGCAAGAGCAGCAAGCAAAAGACCTTGGCCAGTCTCTTTCTCTTCCGCAGGAACTGAAGTGAGCTTAAAACACCAGCAGCAGTTCAAAGACCATGTTATTTTTGCTTCTTGAGCTGAAGGGAAAGCTTTCAGAGTGGTGCACAGTGATGACAGGTATAAATAAGGAGAAGATATCTGCATTGGGGAAATACCTGAAAACAGTATGACCAAACTGAGTTTGTTCTGGTAACTCTATAACAGAAAGATAACTCTGCTGTATCCTGGGCTGTTATTCCACACATAGTAGTTTATTGGCAAAATGTGTACCTCGGGCTGTTGAATTTGTGATGCTCTGACAATCCTTGTGGCCAGAGGAATTTACCAGGTTAAAAAAAACAAGGACAGAAAAATTGCTTTTAATATGTTACAGATCTATGGGCCAAGAGGCAGACAAAAACTAGAGGCTGCTGCTCTAGGCAATCTAACACACCCTGTGAGTATGTATGATATATTATTTATTATTCTCATATATGTAAGGATGTAGAGTCCATGGTGGATACAAGTAGAGCCATTGATAGCACTTCCTCTTTGCTCTCCATTTACGCACATGAAAATTATAAGTTTAAATATAACAGACACCTGTGGAAGCCCATACAGCGTCAAAACATTGTACAAAGATTATTTACTACTCTGTAAGAATTCCTGCATCAGCAGTTTTAAACTTTATATTGGTACAATAAACCCAGGACAAAGGCAAGAGACTATTAACAAGGCTCTGATGCCCAAAAGACATCTATCACACTTTTTTAGAAGCATTTTCGCCATGTCCCTTTGGAATCCACCCCGGTAATTTGCCTAGAGTAACATAAAGTTCACAACTCGCTCACATGCTTTCTACTGTCTTCTAAAAATATTTCCCAATTAGACTAAGAAACCCACCTCATACATTACCAGTAATTGGCACTTCCAACAGAGCTGACCTTTCAGTTAGTGATAATAGTGCCATTTCCTGCTTGATAGCAATAGTTCTCATACCTCAGACTAGCTCTAGTCCATATACACCCCCTGTTTAAAGAAAACTATTTTTACTGCTTGTTTCTACCACTCTCAATATTTTCTGACTGACTCTTTTACCCAAGCAAGGTAATTATAGTGCTGATGGGCCCTCTCTGTAACACACAAGGTTTTCAGCCTCAGGAATACATATGTGATATAATCTCTCCCTCAACCTAAGTGGATGGATAAGCTACTTCTTAACAATCCTTTTTATAAATACAGATGCTTGGCCAAAGCCTTTACTATATCAATAGTAGACTATGTCAGCTAAGATAGCTGAAAGTCTGACTCTATAAAGGCAAGTAAGTATAAAAGGATTTATTCAAACTCCCATACTACTCATATAGTTAGAATAAAGAGAATGATGATGAAAGGGAGCAATCAAACAGCACGCAGCAGAGCTATGCCAGCGGGTGCATTCACCGGGACAGGCCCTGGGCAAGCGGCAGCAGGCTGAGCTGCCGCACAACCCTCTCCCAGCTGCCACGCTGGGCTGGGCAGAACCGAGCAGAGATACGCTCTGTGCAGGAGATCTGCATCACATCCAGGTTCACCTATGGCAACCTTCTTCCTACCTCCATGTCTTCAAATGTGGAAGGCACAGCTTTCTTCTCAAAGTGACTTAAAAGGAAATTGATTAAATGAAAAAAGTTAAAAGTCTGAAGTTAAAAGTCATTACTTGTCTTTCTCTGCCAATGGAATTTGCCTTAATTTTTAATTTTTCTTGTTTCAACATCCTAAGACTCTCCAGCCAGGCATATCTTCATTTACTTGCCTTGAGAACACATTTGCATTCAAAATTACTAACTGTGTATCGTACATCCTAAAGAAAGTTCATTATGAACGTAGATGGTTACATTTATTAAAATAATACACTGCTTATCTAATAGAAGCCAGCAATTCTGTCAGTAACATCCAAATCACTCATGTCTGAAAGCATTTTAACATGTGCTATTCAAATTAAAAATGGATACCAAGAATGGATGATCTATGATTAATAGTGAGTGCAGAGGGAAGGAAACGGTGCACTCCGAAATCCCCCGATTTTTAAGGGAGGTGAAAACTGAGATGCAAGAGCTGAATTCACGGCTACTTCCTGAACAGTAACCAAAATCAAAAGATGCGAAATCCAGCATTCTGTTGGGCCTGGAATAAAAATACCCGTTTTTGGTACCTAGAGCTCCTTGACAATTACACGGAATTAAGCTAGAACTTGAATTAAATCATTGTTATTCCAGACTGATATTCTAATTACGCAGTCATGTCTATCATGCAGATTTGTAATCTTTCTATTTAAAAAAAAAATTAAAAATGTAACACCTACACTGCTATTAATGCCAATGTATATTTACTCTACAGGCACTGATAGACAGACAGATACCCGAGTAGATATTTTTTACACTAAAGAGTTTTCCTTGGACAAGTGTTTATGTCAAGAAGATGAAATCCTGGAAAACAATAGAGTAAACTCTGCTTGCTGCCTCCTTGGGTCTGTGAGGCTATTGCTGTGTGAGGTCTGGCTGCCAGGCTTTGTGTCAGCCTGGGGCACCCAGCTCCACTCACCGCTGGTGGTGCCACCAGCCTGCATCTCTCCAGCCTCCTGCAGGGAGCAGGCTCGAGCTGTTCCTCCAGAAAAGCGGTGACCTTCCTCTGCCTCCAGCCTCTCCAGCTGACCTCCACATTTTTAAGGGAAGGTGATGAACTCAAACAGCCTTGTGAACAACCTACAGATAGAGAGCAATCTATAGAAAAGATACAGAGTTTGGATTTGCTGGCCAAACTCGAACTCATTAGCTGTAATTTATTGGCAGATGGTAGAAGCTGAGAGGATATGAAATGCCTGAAGAGAAACTCACGAATTAGTAATATACAACTAGTTGATATAACCCAACTGCCTTGAATAACCCAAATGCACAGCTTTACAGTAGAGGAGGCATAAAACACCACATCATTTTTATGAATTTTAGTTAACATTTTCATATGACTTGCTGTATTACATTTGTACCCATTTTTCTCTCCTCTTCATATTCCCAAAGTTTTGCTTTGATTTTTGAGGTAAACAAACTTTCAAATTCACGTCAAAATAGGGCAAAAAGAACTATTATATTTCACTATGGTGTGTTGCAAGTTGTCTTGTCATCATTTATGTATTTGGCTGGGAAGCAATGATTCCCAAGTAATGAAACTGTTAGGTTTTGAAAAAGAAAACAAGATCATTTGCAAAATGATGAAGTGTCAAAATGTTACAAGGTCAGCACAAGTTAAAGGGCAGGGCACCAATGCTCTTGCTTGGAGCTGCTGAAAATCCCTTAGGTAAAGTCAGATACACACTTCTTCCAAGAATAATAGGAAAAGAAAAAAAAAAGGAAGAAAAATTGTCAAACCTATGTTATGCCTCTGTGCATGTGGAAGTTGTCAAGGAGTGAATTTGGGACTATCTGTCAGTTGTTACAGAGATATGCAGGAGGAAAGTTGCTACCCTCTTTCCTTTTCACATTTAAGGGGGTTTCCTCGTTGAGTACAAATCACAGAATTGATACTTAGGAATTTGCAATTGAGTTTTTGCTCAGCTTCTTTTGGGCATATCGGTATCACGCAGCAGAGTACAAGTATGAACTTCTCCTGCAAGGGGAGTGAGGGCGTGTGGCGCCGTGCTGCACCGCGGGCCAGCCCCGGCACCCCATCGCCGTGCGCAGGCAGCCTCTCCCGGGAGCAACGCGCCCTGCTCCTCGGCAGCCTGCCTGCACCAGAGTACCTGTGCCTCCCTTTGCTGTGAGAACTTTCTACCGTTGATGCAGCATCTCTGCTACTCCTCTAAGTAGGAAGTAATGATTTAATAATCAAATTAGTATAAGCTCCCAGGAGTCTTCATGGTAAATCCCTCTGAAAAGTGTGGTTAGTCATAATCACTTACAAAACTTGGTATAAAATCATTGTAGAGCCTACTGAAGACTCTTCTTCAATTTTAGTTATTAGTTCAGTTACAAGGTTTTGGTTTCCAGCTGAAAGAGAATGACCCCTTCTCTACACGGTTAAATGTTGCTCAAAAAGCCCAGTGGAGCCAGAGTAGTTTTTAGATTGACTTCAGGATTTTTGGGACTGTGGCCTAAAATAAAACATGCAAAAGTAGCAAACAATTATCCTTTTCTCCATATCTGCTTTCTACGCTTGTGTTTCAAGCTGGGGGTAGGTGATTGACTCAAAAGTGCTTCCCTATGAAAGTCCTGTCCTCCAATAAGTCCTAATAGCATGATTTTTAAAAGTTGATAATGTCATTCTAATACAGACAGTCTTTCCGACATTCTGAAGTTGGTAAAAACTTACATCCGTTTGTTCCTGCAATGTACAAATGAAGGCGCACGCAGAATAAAGTAATTAAATGGCAACAAATAGAACCCCATAGTATGAAACCACTGCTAAATTAGATTGTTCAGCTGTCCACTTTACAGAAGATTAAAAACATTTCCTCATCTTCAAGAACAGAAAGTGGGATATAGCAGCATTGAAAGCAGAATTTGCTTTGAAGTCTTTCTCAATCAAGGGGATTTAAAACAACTTGTTTAAAGGGTAACATCCATTAAAATGTAATGAAAGCTTTCAGCAAAAGTTTTAAGTATCATCTGAATACCTTTAGAATAAGAGAGAGATTAGTAGGATCTGGAAGGCCATGTAAACTATTTCACGTGCTCCTGCTGCTTTTTGGTAATCAACATTATAAGTATCTTTTCTGTACTGGAGGTTATTTTTATGAGTAATTTTTATTACTATTTTTATTTTATGTGTGCCAAATAACATTAGAAAATGTTACTGTGCAGATCACTTAGCACTTCATAATAATGATTTGATTCACTTCAGCTAAACAAATGACAGTGTATTATCCGACCTCAAAATCACAGTCAGATTCAATGGACTGTGGGAATGAAAAACACCTGTTTTGAGCCAGAGCTTAATTTCACTCATTTCACACCACCACTGCTTGGCATTTGTTCATTTGTTTGAGAACAGAGAACACTTAATTCCGTCCACAACACTCATCCTCATAATATCTGAATGCCTTTCTATCCACAGTGGACTCATTTTCACAAGATTCTTAGAAAGTAGAAAAAGCAACATTATCCTCAATTCACAGATGATGAATAGAATGTCTTCTGGAAACAAACCTACATATCTGAGTTTTAAGATAGCATCTCCACTGCAGGATCATCCCTTTCCCTCAAAAAATGATTTGTTATTGAAAGAGAAAGAGATAAGGGGGGAATGAAAAAGTGTAATGGACAGTATATCTTCTGTGGGGAATCAAATGCTATGAAAATGTGAATGATATAGTGCTTTGGAGGGATAGTTGGGTGCTCTTAAAAGCCTATCAGTCTTCTATGATTAGTATAAATAGACCTTATTCCATCTCCACCCTATGCAGACACACAGAAATCACTTTAGGATGTGAAAAGTGTGTGTTCAGCATCCCTAAGATGTCTTCAGCTCATGAAAATAGTTTCAGGCTATCATAAGTCTTCAAAACCTCGAATTTTGGCTCTTTGTTGCTATATACCCTGTATAGTTAGATCTCGTTACAGAGCAGTGTTAGGAGGAAACATTTAAGAGATGATACAAACATCTGCTTGCACGCTCTGAGCAGCCAGGTAGTCTACCCAAGGAAGCCTGAAGACAAGAGGATGCTATAGCTATTCCTCTTGTGGGCTTAGGTACCTCACTCATTGCTAAAAGGACGTGTTTACTTCGGCCTGGCAGCGTGAAGATCGCTTCTGAAAGCGGAAACCTTTCTTCTAAACTAGGAATGGTGACAGTGTTTGCTATAATGCTCTACTAGTGTTTATACCTTTGTATAGGTACAATTTTCTATCAAGGGGTTTATGTTTACAACTGTCTTGCAACTGTCCCCACTGCTGAGTGAAAGACTGTCTAGGTAGACATTGCTATCTAGTCTACTGATGAAACTACCACAGCCTGAAAAAAAGCTTCAGTTTTGGGGCCAGAGTGCAAGACTCATGATGACTAGGCTACTTGCTGAAGAAGGAAGAGTTCTGAGCTCTGGACTATGATTTTTTATTTAATAACCACTTAATACTATAAAGATGTTACCAGGTAAGAGGGAAATGACTGTAATTTTAAGCACATGTATTTAAATTCTACAGAAGTTATGAGTGAGGAGTACCTTCTTCGATGCCGTAGGATTGTTATCATTCAATAGCATAGCCTTCAGTAGAAGCTGGATTGCTATACTCATTTATGAAGAGTTTCACTGCAGCGATAGATGTGCCAGAAGGCACATTACAAGACCAGAGGGAAAAAAAGGTACTATTTTACCCCAATACAAATGCACACTTGCTTTCCAGGGTGAGAGAAAAATAAAGACCAATCTTGTCTTTAAAGTATGAACACAAAATACCTGGCTAATTAATGCTCAACACATTATGGACTTCCAAAGGTATTAGTTGAAATATGGCATGTTTTCTCCTGGTTGATAAAATTTGTAGACATTTTGTCTACCTCAGATTTACAAATGTATTTGAATGAAAAGGGGACACTGATATAGACCCATTACTGAAATTTGCAGAAGCTTTAAAAGAAAAAGGAAGTAACTGTCTGCTCAGTGATAATAAAATATTTCTGGGATAAAAGCAGCTACATACAGCTTTATTTGCTCTGGAGTTCATCTTCATGAACTTCATGAACACATTCGCTTTATAGTAACTGTGAATGTGACCTCCTGTAATGCACTCTGAATGGGCATGTTTTATTAACTCCATAAGCAATCGTCTTGCTTTGAGTCTGCCCAGGTTTCTCAGAATTTCTTGTTTATACGGAGCATGTCAGAAGTTTCCCACAGATATTAACATGGTCATTACAAAATTTCACCTGCAAGGCTACTATCGTGAGCTGGTAATACATCATGCAACACATCTATTTTTCTTGAGATGCAGTCAAGGAGTCTGCTGAAGTTGCCCTAAGCCTCAGTGCTGACATGCAGTTCTTTTTAACATACAGAGATTTTTTTATGAAAAATGCACAGAAGCTGTTATTTCCCTGTTCATAAAAAAAAGCATTTTTGAAAAGGTTAAGCTTTTAGTCACAAATTACCTCATTTTGAAGGAAAAAAAAGGCCCATAATTAAAGACAAAGACCATTTGATGACAACTAAATTCTGTTTAATTCTATGGCTGACTTAGATTCAGGCAGATTATACCTAAAGCCAGTAGCACAAATACGCTTCAGTCAGTGGAATTATACCAGGATTGTGTGCCTGTTTGACTTCTCTATGCTTACGATAGTGATTTTGTGGCAGCTAATAAAACCACACATATTATAAGATACATAAACATGCCTGAATGGAATTCATTATCTGATCATAGTATATACAAATTCAATATTTCCCTGTAAAAATAGCCATTTCTTTAATTAAAAAGTCTTATTTCTTCAAGACTAGGTAATGACATTTCAGGGAATATAACATTTGTATTTTTCAGTTCACCAAATATGAAGTCTGTGGGAATTTCCAGGCTTTTAAAAATTATCCACTCAATTACATAAGCACAATTTTGGGGTTGAGATAGATAAAGAAATACTGTTGGGGTGCACCTAAAGAAAAATGAAAGGGAAGATGAGAATTGAAATCCAGTCCTGAATTGTTACTGTCTGAACAGGTCCCATTTCAGGAGAGCAAGTAATGCAGAGCTTCAGGAGTCCCAGCTTAACTGATCTGTTGTACAGGAAAGCTTTCCTGAATCTGATACTTCGCAACTTTGTATTCACTTTAACAAAGAAAAACCTCTCTGTTAGATAATCAGGTGGAGAATTTTCTGAAAATGTGGATATTGTCCATATTTTCCAGACAATATGGAAATATGTGTTTAAGCTACAATTTCAGGATGGTAACTGCATAGCTGACAATGCATGTTTTTAAAAAAAAAAACTTTTAAAAGGGAATTATAGGAATTATAATTCTTGATTTTGTTAAAAATTACTAGGATGGGATGCAAAAACAGGTATGTTCATTGTTAGTCTTAGTATATATCCCAAAAACACTGATTCACTTTGCATTAACAACCTTCTGCATTACCTGTCCCACAGGGTTTTCTTTCAATGAAGTGGTTGTTTCAGGAGGGGAACGTAGGCTGAAATTAATAACAGAACTGTTGCTAATGGCAACATTGAAAATCATATGCTCTATTTCATTTCCGTTAAGGTGCAGTTACATAATCTAGGGTGTCCCAATAAAGCCATAATTCATTTTTGCATAGTATAAAGCTCAGCAGTCTGTGCTAATGAGCCCTAGGTATGCTCTGAGTACCTGAGCTCTCATTTTCTGTGGCTGAGCAGATGCTGTAGGAAAAGGGTCTCCCCTGTTAATCCACTTCTTGATTGCGTGTTGATTTTCTACTGCACATTTTGCTTCATTCTACATAGAATGCTTTGCTGTCTTTAGGACTGCAGAAACATTTTTGGATCCTAAATTACTTTGCCAAAAACAAGGAAAGATCTTTTCACTACACTTAGGAATGGCTACTTTTTACAGTAGGGGATTAAACCAGGTTTTGAAGCTGATAAGCTTTGATAAGTGGTGTAACTCCCACCCTCTGCATAGTAAGTTTATCCAATACATACCCTTTTGTCCTCCTTCTGCCTTACTTTCCCAATTTCATCAATCCTTAGACTAAACTAGCCTTTAAACCAATATCTAAGTTCTATAGAGCTACTGTTATTTTAAACTCAGAAATGGTTTGGAAACAGTGAGCGCACCAGAAAAGAAAGGGGGTAGGGGGGCGGGGGGGGACAAAAACCAATCCAACACACCAAGACATTCTGCATACAATAAAGCAGATGTATGCAACTGAATGGCAACATGCAAGCAGCAAGACAAAAACTGCATTCACTGGAGATAATGATAAAAGTGTTTTAAAGCACTAGGTTCCCTCATCAGATTCATATTCAGGTAACTACGGCATTTTTTGCTCAGACTCCTTCAAATAGTTTCAAAAAAGTCCGGGATGAAAGCATTGAGTAAGGTTCTTGGGCATGCTACGAATAAGTGAGTTTCAGCTGCTTAAATCTCAGTAGAAAACCTCAGGAGAAGGCTGGGTCTGCCCTGAGAAACAGCCCAGAGAATGGGGACAGAGAAAAACTCTGTCTTCTGTCACTTGTGGCAGTGAGACTCCAGCTATCATGATTATTCATTCTGCGGCTTCTCTCAGACATTAGCCAAATGTAGTAGTTTGAACAGAGGAGGAACAATTATTTGGATAATAGCAAGTGATTTTAAATAAGACCAGCAAAGTAGCTCAGGATGTGAGCTTTCCTGACCCTTGATAGCATTTTGACAAATGAATGTAGTTTGATTTTTTTTCCATTCAGAATGTACAATATAAATATTCTAAATGTGCTTTAAGTGCTGCACAGAGGCAATCACAACAACTTCATTTCCCTTCAGTAAAGATGCTGTGTGTAAGGACCCAGTATTATTCCTTAAAAAAAACCCCAAACCAAAAAACCCCACCAAAAAAACTCAACCGAAAATGTAGCCTTTAAACAAATTAAGAAATTGAGGATCCTATCATGAATCATATTTTCTGTAATCTGGAAATGAGTGTTCTTTTAGAGGAATTTATTTCACATTTCTTCCTCCCCCTGTACACTTTCAGCCATTGCCATGACCAACAGGTTGCTGCCCTCATGGACCATTTCTCTGGCACTGCATAGTCTCATGGTTTATGCTTTGACATTAATGTGTCTCAGAATTTAATGATCAAAACACACATGTCTCAGATTTTGAATAAAGTCATCTCAATCTCTGACAGGACTTCCAAGAGCTGGGTTTTAAGAGGAACATCAGAGATTTCTCCGTGGAATGGAGATGTTGCCATTTTTCCCATTGGGGCTGCCTTAACACCTCCTTTCCTTGGCACTCCCCTTCCCTTTGAAAAACAACTCAGTCTCAGGTCAGATGAAGGTTATCTCCCTACCTGGTGCCCACACTACTTGTTGCTTAAAGAGCTTCAGGTATCTTTAGATCAGTTAATGTGGCTATACTTTACATGCAACATTGAGCAGAATTAATGTTAAAAGAGGAATTGTATAGGACTTACAGCTTTAAAAACAGTAGGAGCTGCTATTAGAGTGACATCTGCAATTGATATAATTAACATACCAGTGAAGAGCTGTTAATTCCACTGTAGAAAGTACTGTTTTGGTTTCTAGTTGCTTACTTAGAACAGCAAAAACAGAACAGAGAAATAAGAATTAAACCCTGTGGCCACAGTGCTGCATGTCATCCTATAGTAATCAGAGATAAATGGGTGATGTTTCTGTAATAAGCCAGACACGAAGAAATGTGTTTGTCTTAAGGAACGTCTCTAAAGTACGCTGGAAAATCCCTAGGACATCAAACTGCTGAGTGTAGCATTCATGTAGTTATTTTATGGTCAGAATAGTTCTAAATTAAGGAACATAAACAGAGGCTTGCACTCTAAAAGAAGGTATTCACCATATTGCACTGTACTCACATGCCGCAATATTAATTCTAAAACTAAGAAAATAGAAACAATCGCTGCTGTGAGGTCAGGATAAATGTAAGTATTTTCATTTTAGCTGTAAAATACCACTAACTGGTAGGGACACACCTTAAAGCTGTCTACCTGATTGTACTGCTAAAAATGCTTATTGTGATGTACATGCCTTGCTATTTCCCATGGCTGTTTTCAAAATATATGTACACTGACCTATTTATATGCTTATCTCTAAATCTTATATGCTGAAGTAAGATTTAAACTTTAGAGTTTAGCTGTTACTCATGTTATCATGAAATGACACAACGCATTATTATGCCGTGAAACAGGCGTTTTGAATATCCCATGACATGTTCAGAGCCAAAACCAGCACACTTCTCATTCCAGTAGTAAAGCACATACTTCTATTGGGATCATCTCGTTTGTATTCCTTTAGGCATCTAATAAACGCTTTCTTTTCTAGTAACAACCTAATCAGAATTGCACAGTATTAGAATTATGCTCAGTTCTTTTAAATCAGGGATACTGTGTACGGATATTTATTTTCCTTCATCCCTTTTTTTTCTCTCCCTCGAGTCCCCTCTTATACCAGACTCCTGCGGTGGGATTTCCAGAACAGTGAACACAAACATTGTACAAAAGTAGCAGGCCAGACTGGTCTTCACTAAAGTCCTAACTCCAGGTGTTAAAGTAACTTTATAAAAATCATTTACTGTCCCTTAAAATAAAATTAAGTTGTTTTCCTGTTACTAATCTCTAAAGAGATTAGAACTGCTCCATTATTGCAGGGCAAACTTCCAAAGTGGTTAATAATCAGAGCAGCAAAGCATGGTAAATGCTGTATCTCATTATGAAGACAGTGCTTGGACTCTCTTCACTGAAGTAACTTTAAAGATACATCATCCTTTGGCTAATCAGGATGAATGTTTTTAGGGTTCATGTTTCTAATGCAAAAGCATGCAAAATGCACAGGGTCATTCCATCTTGTCTTCTGACACTGCAATTGTACACTGAAAGAAACATGGAAATGTTTACTTACAACAGAATTCCTGAGTTGTTGCATGACAGTAACTACTGAAAGACTATTATATACAATCACTGTGGCATTCTCTAAAGTCTGATGAGCTAGTTAATAGCACTTTGTATTTTCATGGCACCTTGACTCCAGGAATTTAAAAATGCTTTTAAACAATAATTAAGTTCTAGAGCTGTCCTGTAAATCGTGTGCACCATCATACAGACACAGAAACTATGGCAAAGTCAGCAGACCAAATAAACCACTTACAGTTCAGAAAATTTTTTTCTAGGCATGTTTACTGACTTCCAGCACTATGATGATACAGCAACATGCCTTGCAAGAAATATGACTGACAATCATACCTCCACTGGTCTTATCTATAACTCTAAAGAAATGACACCTGCTAATCCACAAATAAAGGTGGGGACACCAAGCTTTCTCTACAATACTGAATGACTTGATGATCCACCTTCTGATAATCTAAAGTAATTACATACTAACATGGCACCATCTACAATCTGGACTGTCAATTTGAATTTGTGGTTAAAATCTTACTTAATTCAACAAGCATGATGAAGCTTGCTGAAATATATTAACTACATTAACTTTGTATTAACTATCAAACAGATAATCTATGGCTCAAACCACATCTTTCACAAAACCAAAACCCACGTAAAAGCACCCTAAAAGGCATGTTATAAACCAGGCCCTTAGCAGGCGTGCAGTTGGCTTTGAAGAACAAATGTGTGTCTTTCTAATACACACCTGACTATAATGGGTTTATAAATGAGAACACTTGTCTAAGGAAGACAGATGAGAATTTTAAACAATTCTTTTCCCCCAATACAATCTACAAAGCTGGAAGCTTATTATATCTCATCCTGTTCTGGAATCACTGCATTATAATCTATGCTTGGGAAAAAAAAAAGAAATCAACCCTCAAAAAAATTCTCTCAAACTACTAGTTCAGCCTCATCTGTCTCTACCCCAGTCAGAAACCAAATGACCTTTTGCCACGCCAACCAGTCGTGACAATTGTAATGTCAAAACTAAGTTTTCTGTGCACCAGCAGACTTTGTACAGTGCTACTTGCTGTGCCAAAAACCAAACAGAAGTCATAACATTTCATGGGAACTGTACAAATGAAATAAAAAAGAAAATATATTATGCCCTAGAAAGAAATCACACAGTCAAGAAAAAGGGAAATCCAATCTCCAGTAAGATACATTCTGATGGTCAGGAAAACCTACAAAATATTTTCAAAGCCTTGGAACTAAGATCCATACTCTCTGCTTACAAACAGTTCCTGTGTCTTACATGGTCGTTCTCCTCCCCAACACCCAGCTGTCTAATTAATTAAACATAGTCAAAGTTCAAACTTTAGAATTACCTTAAGTTTTGAGCATTATCTCTTCCTGTAAACTTTCCTCCTTTCAAACATTTATGAAAACACTGGGATCAAAACCCAGCACTACTGAGCCGAGGCTTAATGCTGTTAACAACCCAGCTTCAATTTCTCCAAAATGTTCTGCTCATTTTATAGATGAAAACAACCCTCTTTCTAAAACAAAGATCTGAAAAGATCTCAATTGCTCGTAGGCTTACATGTTAACAATTATTCATTCTCTGAGTCAGAGTTGCTCTATACAACAGGCAAGAACATTTGCAAGTGCAGCTATTATTCACAAATAATGTTAGTTTACTTCTCGAATAACTGAATTATACAGAGGTTACAACTCTTGAAGGAAGGCACTACTTACTGTAAGCGTGGCCAGGTGAATCTGAATTTAACACTTTATAAGATATGATCAGACTACTGAAGTAATTAGGATTTTTTTTTTCTTTCCATCTGTTTCACATATAGTTCTTTGCATCTTTCCCAGATACAGGCATTGCTGAAGTGCTCTGAATACCTCTCCCTTCCTGATCAGGGAATACAGTCCTGATTGTATCAGCCCCCTTCTCAGAGACTATTCTCTTAATCACTACTTCCTACGGCTCCACAAGAACTTACAAAAAGCCTTAAACATTCACAGTTTCTTTTTTCTGCTTTCAGGTCTACATTTCTACTGATTTGTTCTGCATATTTTTTCTACAATAAATCATCCAGCATTATTGGTCCCATGTGGCTGCATGCCTTTCATTTTTGTGAAGTAAAATCCAACCATCTTATTGACTGCAGCTGCTTTTAAATACACTTTGGTGTCAGCAGTGATTTACTTTTTAATTACATTATTTTATTTTAGATGAGTGGTCCTATTGTTTTCTTAACAGCTGCTTTAAAGGTAGTGCTCAAATAAATGAAACTTCAGCATCTGAGCAAGGAAAACAAGTTAATTCACAATTCCTTAACAAAAGAATTTCCTACAATAACATTCTCAATGAAAATATTGCCACACTTCCCAAATCTTTTACATTCTAGTGTGATGATTAAGGGAGTCATTTCCTTGAAGTATGTTCTATGTGAGCATTCTTGGGAAATTCTTGCTAAAAAGACCAGCAGGGACAGTACAAAGATAAGATTATTTCTGTCTCTCTTCCAAAAGCCTGGGAGACTGTTTTACCTGTTTTCTGTTTCAGCTGCAAAGACAATTTCTGAATCCAATGCTCACCAAAATTAAAGACTAGGGATTTGGTCTTAGTAGAAGGTCCATTTTTGTCCTGTGATATGTGTATGTAATTTCTCTTGTCTGCAGGAGCACATTTATGCTGTATCTAGGGCAAAATTGAGCATATAGGTAAGCTGGTATTTCTCCAGGGAGAGATTATAATCAGTACAAACAAAACCATCACAATCCATTGCAAAAATGTACTCTCTGCAGTGGAAATGTGAAGCAAGAAAACATTTGTGAATGTGGAAGGTACAGGTTTATCCATGTTCTGATTAGTTGATTTTAACCAGTATTTCTTGAAAAAATATCCTGGGAATGCACTGCATATTGTTTCTTTGACACATGCATGAAGTATCAGATACTAAAAATATTTATGTAATCTTATTAAATATTTTATGCACTTTCATTACACTGAAACATTGTGACCACAAATGTTAAATATGTCCACTGGTTTCAGATCAAGTAATTGCTTTCAATTTTTATACTACTGGCCACTATTAATCTGGCTGAATGAATGATGGGGAATTGTACGTTTTTGTAACACTGTTTTTGTATAGGATATGCAGAATTGAGAAGTAGCCAAAGTAATATCTGTGGCCCACAATTCCTTCTGATTCTATGTATCTGTCATAAAAACCTGTGCAGTGCAAGCGTAACTTCATAGTGAGGTGTGCCTTTTTCTATTTTTACCCCAGTTACTGTCTGAAGGTCTTTTTCTGTTCCTTGCAGCAATCATCTTCAAAAGAACAGAGAGGAGGGAAGAAAGGGAAGGAGCAGATCTTTTAGGCTACTGAGCAAATAACAACAAAGTAGTTGCCATGGGGGTCTTAACATTACTTTGAATCTGGGCCTTGTTTATTCAGTACTAGAAATGTGTTTGGTTGCTGAAAAACATGTAACAATTGCTTGAGATTATTTTTCAAGGAGCAGTTTGCAACCCTTGTCCTCCTACGCCACTGAACTCTAAAGGAGCAGGTCCAGAAAGAAGCCAAAGTGGTAAACCCTGCAAGACCACCCCAAGAAAGCATTAATAACTAGCGTCTCCATTTACCCATTAACCAGACACGACTCTGGTTGGAACTGAGTTGTGACAGTCATCTCCTTACTATTCTGGAGATGTTCAAACTGTAGGTGCCCTCCTGCTCTCCCTGTAGCCATGTTCAGAACAGCGATGATCTGGTTTTAAATGTTTTCTGTCTGTTTTCAAAGGGCACACTTACACTCTTCAGCTATGGACTGAATGTAGGAAAAAAGCCACAGATAAATGCTAAACATGCAGTCAATTCGATCTCAGGTCTAAACTCTTCCTTTTGGATATATTTATCTGCTGAAACTGAAAGCTTTACAGGCATTTCTGAGGATAGAATCTAACTTTTGTTATTAAAAACAAGAGGTTAGGCATTTTTTCCTCCTGTGATCTCTTGCTAGTATTAGAGCAGGGAACTCTTACTGTATTCATTAGCTCTGCACATTTTGTTTTTTCATCTGTTTGCTTACCTAGGCAAAGAAGCAAAAATATATTTAGGAGCTCCATAATTCTGCAGCCCACAGAAGGCTTCATGAATGCACAGCGCCAGGATTTCAGAATCTATACCATCTACATGCCACTTAATTCCATTTCCTTTACAACAACATTACCTCTGATGTGTCACAGAAATCTCTAGGGCCTAGAAATGACTTATGAATTAATTACTTGAAGCATAATCATTAAGAAAATAAATTTACACATCACGATTTCACATTCTATTTCATTAACATTCTAGGAAAAAAGAGAACATTCAGCAAGTTTTCATGTCCACATGCAAAAACTTTTATGCCAGAACACATTGAAGGTGAAAAAAGAGCTTTGTATGGATTTCAGTGAATACAGAATTTCAGTCACATGGATTTATGTTGAGCACCATAATACCTGGTTCTATGAAGTGAGACAAACTCGCCAACAAAATATCATGGATTTTTTTCTTAGTAATGACAGAAAGTCAAAGACAGGAGCCGTCTTCTATGTTTGGAAGGTACCTGGAGTATTTTGGGCTCTAAAACTAGTAAAATAAAATGGATGCATTCAGCAGCTCAGGGTGTTTGCAGCTTTCAGGTCTTTCTATGGGCAGATGTCACATGGTGGGCACTCACGCATTCCAAGTGCAAAGAGCCACCTGGCTAGACGCATGAAATTTGATTATATTCGCAATCATCATGGTTAAAAGAACAATGACAGATTCTTCAAGATCTATCTTCTTATCCCTTTTATTATACTACATCTGGATATTCTGAACAGCTTCTAAAACTATTTCACCTTGATTCACTTGGAGAGAAAAAGAAGAAAAAGAAAACGATTCAGAGGAGTATTAAGGTTATTGCTGACATCTGTCTCAGAAAATTTTAGAAGGAGGGAAATAGTGGATCCATTTATCTCAAAGTGAAACCTGAAAATACATTGCTAAGGATTTCCATGAGTCAAAATGGACCATTCTAGAAAGAAATTGGGAAAAAGGCATAATAATCTTCAGCCTCACAACTGGAGAGCCAGTTGCAGTGGGACATGCTGTCAGTTTCTACAAAGATGGAGAAATCTTAGTCTAACTTCCAGATTTCACAGAAGACAAATTTCCAGAAGAGACATCTAAAAGGAATCACTTGGAACACACTGTTATATCCATTTAGGAATTCATGTTTGTTTGAATTTTAACATAAGGCCCCTTGGATGAATTTGCACTCTCTTGAGAAGCAAGAGGTCTATCTTGCTTATAGAACACCTAGTTTTTAGTGTATTTTTCCACAAACTTGGGCTTTTATTCTAGGCTGTGAAATTGGAATGCTTTACAAGGAATTTGGCCTTGGAAAATCTAGTTTATAAAATTACCACAAGTTATTGTTATTATTAAGGTGTAATTGAAGAAAGTCCAAGACTGTTACTAGTTTGCAAAGCTGGAAGATGGGATTTTCCATTTTAGTAGAAGATGGATTTTCTTAAAATAACTTAAGTGAAAATAAGCAATTGCTTATTCATCTTTGAAGCACAATTTCTCCTGGAATACATTATAATTTAAGGACTTATTGTTAAACAAAATGCCTGAAATAATTCCCCTACCTCATTCATTATACTGATTTCCATCGAGATCAGCAGGCAGCTGATGTCTGGGTGTCTGCAGAACAATCTCTTCTCAACACTGTCAACTGATCAATTACCATAAAAGTGGTTAACACCTTTTTCAGTCTTTTCTTCTTATCTACGCATTTCTTCTTTAACATGTGCCTGAGGGGTGATCCATATTTTATCTCATGGCAGTAAAGGACTTATTCTCATTAATGTATGTAGGATTTGAAAGAACTGAAATTCAGTAAGAGCTTATATATCAAAATATTTGATATTTCTAGGCTGTTTTTTAAGTGAGGGTCCCAGCACAATAAAGAATATAATATTGCTATCTGGTAAGAATTATCCATTTATTCATTGTACACATATATCTGTAGGCAAAGTGCTTGTCATGAAGTTCTTTTTGTCCAATGAATGGAGAACTGACTCTTGAATTACAGCTAATTTTGTGCAGACTAATGTAGAATATAGTACTTCTAATACACTGCCTTAAAACGAAAATAATCATGCCAATAGCTTGAGAAATTATTTTAGAATCAGATCTCTATTTATTGAAATAATAGTGCTAGCTATTAATAGTATTTAAAATTTAGCATTAGTTATAATTCTACTTTATATATAAAACATAAAATCAGCTTTTCAATAATACATTTCAACCTGCAGTTGAAGTGCTGTAATTTCTTACATGCAATCAGCCAATATATAATGTAGCTTAAATACATAATTTTATCACACACCAATTATAGCATATGAGTGCTTTTATTATTTTGTTTGAATAAATAGGATTCTGAAACCCTCTGATTACACATAAATGGTGGTATTTTAAACAATAATGAATAGAAAATGACTGGTTTCTTCTCTATTGTAGCTCACAGAAGTGTAGCATAAACATGTTCATTCAAGTATTTGACTTTCTTATTTAACATAGTAAGTTTTTGTTACAAATTTTAATAAATGATTGCTCCTTTTGCCATGGGAACATGGAAAACAGAGATTTGAACACAGCATGCCTTAAAACCAGAAGACCTAGTCACCAAGGGGTAGGTATGATTTTTAAAGAAATAAAAAGAATATATTAATTCAATAAACATGGAATCAGTGAAAATCAAAATTATTTGCTACTATAAGCTATAAAGATGCAGCTTGTGTATATACACTTAGAATCTGCAAGTCCTAACCTAGTTTCTAACGTATCCTAAATCCACAGATAAACTGTGCATGAAATAGAAGTGCTGAAATATATTCAGACTAGACACAAGACTGATAACTGATGCTTATAACTAGACTCATCTCTCTTGATAGCATTTTTCTGGGATGACAGTCTAAGACTGGGGAATGCCTGCTTCAGTGGGAACATGCCACTAGTGATTCAACTCACTGATGGTCCTGACCCGTCTATGGTTGTGCTGTCATGATGCTCAAGCTCAGATACCTCCCCAGTGCTGCCAGTGAAGGTCAATGTTACTGACTGAAATGTGAGAATATTACAAGAAGAAAAAGGAAGACAAAGAAGAAACGTTCATATGCAATTACACTAACTGAATAAAGGAGAATCAAAGATTAAAATCAATATTCCAGTGCTCTAAGGCAGGGTAGTTTACAGGGTGCAGATTTCTCCCTATTGCTAACCAAAGACAACTGGAACATGGATTTCCAGAAGTGAATTTGACCTGGGATGCTTGTATAAGCATGAGACATGTAGCGGTTATCAAAATAATAATTGTTAGCTGAAATTAACCCTGCTACATTGCACTACCTTCACCTGTGAAGTCTTATTTCAAGCAGTCAGATCTGCAGCCCTTTCAGCCACAAAAATGTGCTGTGATGCAGAATAAAATGTGACTTCTTGCTTTTTGTTTTAGATACTTCCAGAAGCATTAAAAATGCTACGTCTGCTACCTTGTCTCAGCTAATTAATGTCACAAATCGTGATGAAAGCACACCAGTGTTGATTCACTAACAAGATGGTATTTGGTATATGCCTGTTGCAAGAACAAGCGTTTTGTTAATAAACACAGTCACATCATAAGCACTGCCTTATCCTATAATGCTGCAGTGATTAACATTAATTAATGTTCACACATGTTATGGGAGAAATAGTAATGCAACTTCATCTTCCTGTTTCAGTATTAGTTCTTGTCTACTGGTTCACGTACAGTTTTAACTATCTCGCTACTCCCCTTTTCTGTCCATATATTTTTAACATCCTGTTGTCTTTTGACTTGATAGCTGCCTAGGGCATGGATTATCTCTGTCTTACATGCCTATAAAAATATAACACATCTATGCCTATAGGCACCGGTCAGGTCTTTAAGGCACTGCTGCAGCAGCAAAAAAATCAATAACACTTGGTATAGCAGAAATGAAAGAAGGTTGTTATATGTGAAACCATTTAGGAATTAATGGCTTTGTAGGTATGGCAACAGAGTTCCTTCCTAAATTCCCTTCCCTTGTCCTTGCTGATTGTCCAAAAGGATTTACACTGAGGGACAGATGACGGTTGCTCTCTGTAGGATAAATTAGCTTGTGCAGATCTCTTTGTTGCCATAGCTAGCCTAGTTTAAAGCTAGTTTGGGTATTTCTGCCCTACACTACAATCATTGCACCGTAGGGTAGACACAGGCAGGAAAGGTTCACTTCCCAGTACTCATCTTTGGGGGGTACATAGGCCCTGTCTATCTGGTTAAATTCCTGTTGTTTTGAAGTCATCTCAGGTCATTGCACACTGACCACAGTGTGCCAAAGCCACTACACTTTCAGAGGAAACATCTCTATGTGCCTAATTCCCACACATTCCCTACAGTTACTCATTAGTGGTACGACAGTGGTTAGGACTTTCAGTCTATCTAATGCATCAAAGCAGCTATTGTGCTGTTAAATACCAGAAACTGAAACTTTGGCAGAAAGGACAAGTCATTCTCACAGTAAACACAAGATTTTGCCATCTCATCTAAAGCCACAGTCACATGCTGCTGTTGGGAAGTAACATGTTCTTATCCCAGGATGACAGACATGGAAAGAAACAGGAAAATGAGAGAGGAGGGAGAAGAAGAGATGGCATTTTGATTAAGGGAATATGTTAAAGCACAACTTAAGGCAATATTTTATATGTTATCCTTTTGTTAGGGCAACCTATTACACCTTCTCAAGTGGTATTCATTGCAGAACAGGAAGTCTGTTCTGAAATGTGCAAGATACTATGTAAATCAATATTATTACAGCTGGATGACAATTTTTCAGTGAAACAATGCTAATTTTCTGAGGTAGAAAAAGACTGCAGAAATACCTATTTGTTTTGAAGAATTCCTTCAAAGTTTGGGCAGCTTTCTGCTGGAAATACACTTGGTTTCCCATCTAGCAAGCTGCTTGGGAGCCTGGGATCTCATTTAATTTGTTAATGACTGGTACTTAAAAGTCTCACAAATCCAGGAGCACACTGCATATGTTCCTAAACGGGACTCAGCTTTTTGCTCAAGCCATGACTTTTAGAGTTTTTTGGTTCCCTGCCATGGAGTTGAAATGAGGCTGATTCTCCCTGCTGCAGCTCTGGGTTTCCAACCTGCCTGCTATGTCTGCCGCAACAGCTGCCCAGACAAGCAAGCTGGGGAATTGTAGGCTTCTTGTAATGCTGGGAGACTTGCCTGAATTTAAGGCTCTTCCATAACCCTGGCCAATTTTCTGAGAGTTGAAGACAGCCAGTACTGTCTCACTTTTGGAAAACAAATATACAAACAAAAACCCCCAACACAAACCAGCCAAACAGAACTAGAAAAAATATTCCAGTTCACTGGAAAAGCAAATATTGTGCTACTGAACAGCTATGAACAGCTTCTGTAGCTGTCTTAGGCTGCATATTTATTTTAGACCACTCTGAGTTCAGTCATTATTCCAATCGCTCACAGATGTCAAAGTGAGTTGGACTTTTTGACTGGATAAACTGAAATACTTGGGATGCTGGAAGAGCATCTTAAAATGCCTCATACTTTTTGTAAAATCATGTATGAGTACTTAGGAATGTCCCTCTTAAGAAAGCTACCATGCTTCTATATTTCCATAGCCTAATACTGTTGATTAGGAGATTAACATGCAGAAAGAGCTTTTATCAAGAAGAAAAAGTAGTTCTGTTCCATCCTTAAGCAAATTAGCATCCTAAACTGGATTTCTAAGTACATTTTAAAGACCAACAGCTGCTATTAAGTACTAGATATTTTGGCATAAAATGAACAAAAAAGTAGGTGATAGTCTCATTTAAACAGGATGCAGAAGAGATGTGGGAGGCAGGATTATTATCTACGTTATCCCTGACTGAAAAATAAACTCCAATTCTGTCGCCTTGTACATCTAAACCCCATCCTGTGGACAGACACTGTGAGAAAGACCTGCAAGAAGAACATGTGAGAGTGGTCTTGGTTTGGATCCTCTGAGGGCTTTTTGAGAAGCACGTGGGTCTGTCGTGAGAAGAGTGCATCCTGCCAACAAAACCCCCAGCAAAACTTCATATGTATGAAGTGACACCAACTTACTTGAGCCAACCAAATTTCTGACTGAGGTTTTTGAGTATCCCCTATTTGTCAAAAGAAGTTCAATTGTTCTTGTCTTCTGCTGGTGTAAAATAATACTTTCAGTACTTAAACCCACATATTTCATTTTCTTAATCTAAGTTTGCAGTAATGGGGAGTTTATGTACAGCTAAATAAAACTGTACAGTCAGCTTATACATACACATATGGAAGTCTATCTGAAAATTTGGCCCTTAGAGTATGTATTAGTTAAATAAATATATGTGTGTGCTGCACTTGGGAACACAGATTTCCTATGAGTAAAAATCTTACTGAAAGCAGTATTTCACAATTTTCATTTTGGAAAAGATTGTAATGCAGCACTCTGCTATGAAAGAATAATGCATTTTTACCCTGTTGGCCCAAACACTATAGTTTGTCATGTTTAGGCATAAAACTATCTCAAGAGTAAAAATCAGGTAGAATGCTGAATAGAAAATGAGTTATAGTCATAGTTTCTAACAAATGTGTATATGCTTACAGATGTGCTTTGTTGACAGTCTTTAAATATTTAATTCCCTCATTTGATTCAAAACCATTCTGCTCTCTGAAGAAAGAGAAAAATCTTAGCTTGCAACTCTGTCAGTCTGAGGAAGAAAAAAATTGAACGCTTCAACTTAATACTCCCTTACTTTGACCTTTTGTAAATCCACTGAAAATTCAATTCTTCACAGCTGGTCATTCACTGAGTAACATAATACAACCTCCTCTTTGTTCTGCACTGTGACTTATTAGATTGTACACTGCTCATGAAAATGAACATTGATTATTGCTGTGCACTTTGCTTATGAACATGCTTTCACTGCTAAGCTTACGGTACCTATCACCCACGTGTATACTAATTTATAATGTTGCAAATGGATTCAGTGAAGATGTGACTGTAAATGGGTAAATGTGAGTGTTGTTCATACGTGGAGATACTCACAAATGAGATGCATGTGCTTGAACCAAACTGTCAATTAAAACATCTTGGATGCTTTTCCCTGGCAAAGAGCTATACTCAGTAACATGTTTATAAACAGATTATGTAGCTTTTAATATTCTATTTTTCCCAGATGATGCAATAAACATTAAAACACATTCGTGATGAGCCATACATATAAACAAAATTAAACTTGCAATTAAACAAAAAGTAGAAAACCAAACATAATAAAAAAACAATGGAGCAGAAAAAAATAAACCATCAGCCATATGCTGACTTAGAATATATCAGATTCATTGGCAGCTTCTGTGACTTTGCACAAGTCATCTGACCGTAACTCAGTGGAGGGACATTAGGCCACCAGCCTGAGCCCTGGCAGATCTGAGACTGCAAGAGGGCACATATACCCCAAAGTTCTCTTTCTAACATTTATTCTCATTTTCATGTTGAATGCGCTTGACTGCACATTCAGAACAAGTCCTAAAACAAAACACTGAAAGAGTAAGAAGGTTTTGAGGTTGATTTGAATTTTATTTAACCTTAAATAGGTTTTATGGAGTTTTTCAGATTATTTTAGCAATTTCTTAATTTCTGGACATTCTTCTTCATAATTGGCAGTGAATTGCTAGTGCATTAGCCCCTTAGCCATCATGATGATTGTTAGTGCTTGTTATATTGTTGCATTATGTTATATTAGATTATATATTACAGTTCCTTAATGTTTGTTACAGCATTTCTAACACACCACGATGAACTAAGGTTCCTTTTCAACAGTAAAAGTACTGAAGGAAGATGCTGTGCATTAATATGTAGCTATACAGGAGTGAGATACCACTTACAAACAACACTTCATGATAAACTTATAAATGGAAGTGATGGCAAAAATTTTGGTAGCCTTTGCAGAAAAGCTGACTGATGTGAGGGGTTCTCCCGTTGTTCTGTACTGCAGGTGGCACCATGTTAAAATCTGGGAATTGCTATTCTCGTAAGCCCCCACATGGCCCTTTCCATTCTAAGGATGCCAGAGCTCTTTAAGCAACTTCAAGGAGTGAACAGGTTTGGCAGTTTTTGCCTAAAGTCATTGCTTGTCTCTCAGGTCTTTGTCAGTAACAAACACTTCCTGGAAAACACTGAATAGATGGGGTAATTGGGCTTTGGGGATTTTGATGGCCTTTTTTTGTTGTTTAATCCTACTGACCTATAGAATATATTCTAGCTACAAGATAGCACAATTTTTTCAAGGAGCAGGTGGGTCAAGGCTTGCTTTTATCTCATAATGACACAACATTAAGCACAAAGCTTCTATGTGCTGCTGTATGCAACACAGCTATTTGCAGCTGGAAGAACTTTTTAATGGACCTCTCTCAAATCACCTACTGAATATATCTATAATGTACATTCAAAGAAAACTACCCATCTTCTCTACAGCATACTTTTGAAAGTGCCCTCCCTGGTTCCTTAAGCCAGATAAGGCCATGAGTCAGTTTGAAATAACTCTCTTATAAATGTAAACTATGTTCATGTATGACCACCCTCTCTCTGGGAACTAAGGAGTATTTTCCTTTATAAACTGCAACCATGTTTGTAATAAATTTCTCTCTTCTTGGAATGAGCCATAAACCAGAATATTCTCTTTTTGATACTCTGGAGAGTGAGATGAAAGTGGAAGAATAAAAACAGATCCCTCCAAAATTCTTCTACGAGGAAATCAGTCTCTCACCTGATATGCTTTCAGTTTGATAACTGCTTTCATGTGTGTAAATACACATATTTTGCACAGCTTTTGGATTCTGAGGTACTAGCAACCTAAGACATGAAAAATAGAGCAATCAAGACCAAAACTGGCACTACTTGCCCAGAGAGGTAGCGGAGTCTTTCTCTTTGGAGATTCTTAAAAGGACTGGACACATCCCTGAGAAAGCAGGGTCAGTCAAAGCAGATTTGAGCAGTGGGTTGGGCTAGATGATCTCCAAGGTCCCTTCCAACCTCAATGCTGTGATTCTCCCGTGTCTCTCACAGAAAAGCCCTCTCTGCTTGTTAAGTGACCCGTTTCTATACACTGACACAGGAAGAAATAACGGAAAACACTTCTCAGAAGTCTAGAAAATTTCATCCAACTGTATTCAAAAGTTGAATATAAAGTTGTGCTGATAAAAACCAGAGGACACTCAAAGGCTTTAACTTCACACTTCAGCAACACAATTAATTTTCTTGTCAAAGATGGAAAAAGTGATACCAACCCAGCCGGAAAAAGGTTATAGAGTTGTTGTCTTATGCTCATAATTAAATATTTCATTTACAGTTACTATCAAATGTTAACTTGAATATATTTCTGTCAGCCTTCTCTAGGATTCCATTTAGTGCACAAAACATTTCATACAAAAAAAAAAAATCTATCGCCATTCTATTGAAGATAATATTTTGCATCATATGTGACTGAAAATAAGTCTCCTGGTACTTTTTAACTCTAATGTTTCTGAATTTATTTTTCCCACACCACATGGACACAAAGCACAAGTAGCCTGATCATTATTATTTACAGTATGGTTACAATAATGCATCTTCATACTTCCGTGACAGTACAAAGAAGTCTTTATTTGATCTCAGTAATGATGCACTGAGGAACTTGCACTCAGCAATCTATTTTAACTTGTATTAAAAGTTGATAAATTGAAGATCTGTGAATAAATTTTATCCCCCTGTTTCTTCAAAATATAACAACTGGCTGGAAAAATCAGTCTAGTGTAACTCTTAATTATTTTTGAACATAATTCAGTGTTGTTCTAACTACAGGTAAAGGTTTGCACAGAAAAATGTATGCCTTCTTAACACGGAAAACTTCAAACCCACAATGATTTTACTGGAATGAATTCCAGAAGATCCAAGAATGACTATTGTCAGCTGGCTCTTACTTGATTTTATTTACATTGAAAAAACTAACATATGAAATATTTCTAGCCAACTAAAGTAAATTATATAGCAATTTGTAATTTTGTGGCTCTATGAGACATGAATGGTAGGTACCCAAAGACAGCTGTTTCAATTCATCTAAATTTAACAACAAAAGATACAGGGTTTGTTTTATAATCAGAGTTTTTGAGGTGACATGTTATTGCATTTACTTAAGAGTTTTTATTTCAATTTAATATATATTGTAGCTTATATAGAAATTATAAGTAGAAGAGTATTAAATATGCCTAACCAATTACATCTCTAATGGGCTAGAAAACTCATCAAAAGGAAACTAGAACTGAATTGATCTGAGCCCAGGTCAATAAAATATTTTGTGTTTTTCATTTTACTTCAATAAATTCTCTGTTATTACTCCACATAAAACTCTGCTTGAAATGTAAAGTTTGATGTGAATGAATATCCAGTATCTATCTATCTATCTCAGAAAAGCCTTATCTTAGATTTCAAAATCAAAGAGCTATAAAGTACAATTCTGCACTGATGCAGAGTAACATCAAAAATGTACTTCCAAACTAGAGAACAGCTGCAGTACCAGAAAGAAATGTATACAAACATGAAATTCATATTCAGTCTTCATGGAGCCAGATGTGTTTAAAGGCCACTGTCAGAATGTCTTGTATATTTAAATGTCTGTTAATAAAGTGCAGACAGTCAAGGGAACACGTGCTTAAAGTCTACCTCAGATTGTGAATCTCCAGATAACGGAACATTATTTGAATCTCACTTGGGCCCATCCAAAAAAATTCTAGTACCACATCCATCCTTCGCAGAATGCCCTATGTGGATGAAAATCTACTGACAGTAGCAAGGCATGAGTGGATGCATGGTGTAGGTGTCCCTCAGTGACGGGAAATCCTAAAATAGAATCTAGACAGTTGTTTTGAGTATATCGCCCAAAATAGCACACGTAGCAGATTTCTTCTGAGAAATATCTTGTTAAAAATTGTATTAGCTTGTTTTAATGTACTTTCATCACTGCTACTAGAAAGTAGATAATTTTTAAAAATATAGCAAATAGGAAGCCACTTCCAGCCATTTCACCAGAGTGATACTAATAAACTTCGTAAGTATGAACATATTGTTTGTATTCATTATTCTTTGTGCCAGGTGGCAGTTTTTAGGTTATTGCACAACCAATAGATAATACATATTTTTACTCTAAAACTTACCCCCCTCTGCAATACGCACTCATTTTCTCTACAGGCTTTGCAATGTTTCCTTAGATAGGGTATCTAGGTATTCTCCATTCTTTCATTACAGAAGACCTGAGAACTCCACAGAAGGTATTTGGTTGTCAATGGAAAATGACAAGTTTTTATAACTGACCACTCATGCTATGATTAGCTGTTGTGGATTCTACTCACAGTTTAAAAACTTCCTCTAGAAAATATTCATATTGACAACTATACCTCTGACATAAGTAAAAATCATTCTGTTGACTTAAAAGAAACTATGAAAAAATCTGAAATTAGTGTAATCTGTGGGTTTTTTTCCTGTTGGTTCCTTTTTTTTGTTCTACTATTCTATGCTCAATCTTTACCTACTCCTTAACAATGAAGTACTGATGCATGTGGACAAAAAAAAAAAAATATCTGTGCTATTAATTTACCTGTGGACAAAATATATTTCTCACAAATGTTCTGCCAGTAGGCGACTCTCAGACAACAATAAGGAGATAAAAAAATCTTTCTTCTGTTAAACTTTTGTTTTGGTAGTGAACTCCATCTCCAGTAGACAGATGGTGATGGACACTGAGTTTTTCTAAGCCATCAACAAGCCAGAGAACATGACAAGGTGGCATCATTTTTCTAATACCCAGTACATCAACAGCCTTGACCTGGCAGCACCATTCAGAGTGAAGGAATAATTCGTTCCCCAGTGCCACAGTAGTCTTTGCAGTCCCAGAAAGCAGATCAGAAAAGACAATGAGATTTTGTGTTGTGCATACATGACTATTTAAAAATGAGCTGACATCAACAGCTCATTTTAGCCCAACTTGTGAATAGTTACAATTCCTGATAGTTGCCTGTTTGACTTATGCTGAGTTGAGACCCATGAGCTTAAGTACTCTGAGGACGTGACTCACTTCAGTAACCTTATTTCCTCTCAGTAACTAACAATTATAAATATTTATAGACAGTAATGATCTTAAAGTTGAAAAGAAGAAGATATGATGAACTAGTGAGAACCTTGATCTTGGTCCTTGACTTTCTGCTTATTTTCTTGATAAAGTATGTTCCTTTCAACAAATATAAGTTCACATAGCTTTGCCTGTTTTATATCGCCACTGTGACAGGAATTGGTAAAACAGTAAATCTGTACTGTTCATCCCACAGCATCTCCAGCTGTTCACTGGGAGCTCACATGTAGTCCAAAGAGACTGATATACTAAGAAATACTGCATTCATGGGACAGGTCAAAGGGTCGCGGTCAGGGTGGAGGCTGTTAATGGACAGGCTGACTCTACACTTAATGTTTAGAAGTACTAAGCAGTTGCAGCTCCCATTCAAGTCAAACATTTTTATGAAAAAATTAATGAGGCAAAAGATCAATTAATGTTGCAATTCTCTCTTTCCTGTTTTCTCAGAATGTGTGTATGTGTCTTAATGATTTAACAGCAGAGACAGCACAGGTGGCCGCGGGCAGGGGAAAGGGGTGACTGTGGCCATTACTCCAGAGAAATCAGAGTTGTGAGAGAAAGAAATGTGTGCTTAGAAAAAAAAGAAGAGAGAATCTGTAAGGCCAGTGAGGCAAAAGGGATATCAAGCCTCTTTCCAACTGAATTGGCAGAAAGTCAAGGCCTGTCAAAGCAATAACTGCAGTAAAACTGAAATTGCCAGGCAGTGTTAGTCACTGTGTTCATATGCTAGGGCTACTGGAAGCATTTAAAGGAGGTGCCAACTACTGCTATTTAAAAATACAACCCCTGCTCTACACACCCCAGGCCCACTCCAACCACAAGATGACTTTAAAAAAAAAAATCATGCTACTCTATTTGCACTTTTGTCCTGTGGCTGTAAAGCAGGGTTAGGCAGGAGACTGCTCAGGTTCTCTTTTGTACAAGAGATGCAGAACAATGTTCCTCTGGCATGATTAGATACATGTTGGAGATGGGGATACTGAAGAAAAGCATTATTTAAAGGCTACACAAGAATATATCCACTATTTTGTAGGCGGATATTTAAAACATTTTTTAGATCATTCTTATTTTCTAGCCTTTCTGGTACTGGATGATGTATTTCTAAGATACAGTATTCTTTCTAAACGCTGCATGACCTCATTGATGAAGACACTTCTGCAATATGCATAGGAAAATACAAGAAATTTTGAGATGCCACCCATGCCTGGAGCTACCACTTATTGAGGATCACATCCTACAAACTCTGCTTCAGTGGCAGTACAAAACATGTGCTATGTGCCATCACTGAAATATTCAGCAAACTAATAAAGTAGGGATAATGGTACTTTCCTAATAATAATGAATATGTCAATTCATTAAAAAATTGATATGAAAGATACTTGAATTCTATAATGATAAGCACTTTAGAAGATTATAAATAATAATACATAGTGTCTTTGATGACATTATTATTAAAATTAATAAATAAAAATTATGTATTTTCAAACTCAATACTACCAAAAAAATGTATATTTGCCCACTCAGCATGCTCTGTTCTGCAGATTTTTTCCTTCTCACAGAAATTTCAAAACATAACAGGAAATCATCAACCACAGAGCCATATTTAGAGGGTACCACAAGAATCTGTTCTCAGCACACAGCTATGTATAACCCTATCAGTAATTTGGAAAAAAATATATGGAATCCTTGCTAAAAAAATTCATATGATGCAAAATCTGGCAACATGTTTCAGAAAGTTAAGAACAGATCAACTGTATGGCAGGGGTCACTTGGTAAGTTGGATTCATTCACTGCACAGGTTTATAAATACATTTAAATATAATACCTGAAGTTTAGGAACAAAGCATATAGAATATATAATAAAAGGAACAAGATCCTACAGCAATAATCCTGGAAATGGCTTAGGAAACTGTGGCTAATCAAGACGAACCATGAAGAAGACAAAATCAGATTTTTATGTATAATCAGGTAACTAACAAGTAGGAGAAGGGAAATTACAGTATTTTTCACCACATTATGTGGACAAATACTATTACTGGCTTCCACACACAGAAAAACAAACCAAAACAAACCAAAAAAAAAAAAAAATGAAGGAGAGAGAGAAAAGGCTTTTAAAAATGCAAAAATATCTGGATATGGAAAAACAGACTTTAAATGAGACACTTAGAACATTTGATTTATTAAACTTATTTACAGAAATGTTAAGGAATGACTTGATTCCTGTCTTTTACACCTTAACTGTGAATATGCTTCAGATAGTAGCTAGTTCTCAAATCTGGTGTGCAATGAAAATCAAGATCCAAATGCTCAAGTTAGAAAATCCAAGTAATACCCTTGCCATTCTGAAACACCCTCTCCACCTCTACCCTTTGTAAATAAATTAGAACTGTAACTTTCTCATTTGCACTCCTTTAGATTAGGAGTAGGCTTATGAATCAACCAAGGAACTTCTCAGTTAACTTACAACAAAAAGTAAGAGGATAATTCAGGGAATGCCTGAACATTGATGAATTTAAGTCATCAATTTTTTAATTAGGCACTGAGACATGATGGTTCAGGAATTATTATGACATACATCTCATTTGGCACTAGCTAGCTACAAATAAAAAAGCATAATAGAATGCTTTTTGATAACAGTAAAGTATGAAAGATAAATAATAGTTCACGGTTTGCTTACAGGATGAAATTTAAAACAGCTGCAAAGAACAAGATGGCCTCTGCTGTGTATCGCTCAGCAGAGTAAATTAAAAAAAATATGTGAGGAAAAGTATGAAAGAGGTCATGGAAATGTTTAGAAGTATGGAGGTGATAGCTCCATTAAGACAGTAACTTTTTCAAAGAAATGGCCACCAAAGCTGACACTGGTTAAGCTTGTGTTACTGCCTTTTGGCAAAAAAGTAGGCTTATTTGATCAACAGGATTTATAACATACTCAAAGGTAAAGCAAAATTTTCACACATGTACAGGAACTGAATGCTAAAAAGTAGAAAGGGCATAGAAAAATGGTAGGGATCTGTAGGGAGCTACTTAGGTCTAAGTGGGCAGTCTGCAGGTTTCTGACCTGATCTTTCGGTCTGTAAAGTCAATAAACCATTTGACTGGATATTTCTTCCCCCCTGCAAAAAAAATGACCAGATGTCCTTGTGAGTCAGAGATGCCAGTATCCTTTTCACAAAACCATTTTTCAGAGTTCAATGCTATTTGTTATTTTAAGCACTTCAGGCATTTGACTACGCTTCTTTTCCAAATCACTCCATTTTTATATCCCACTGTGTCTACTTACATGACTAATGTGAGTAAAGCTTAAAGCATAGAACTGTTAAGAACTGATGTGACATAAATTTAGGCATGTTTGTTAGCAGAGGAAAAAAACCTAATACTCTTTAAAAAGAGGCAAGTGAACTGGGAGAAACCCACTTGCGGGAAACATGGACATAAAGTTTCGTGGGAACAGATTAGTGCAGCAATCATGCACTAAGCCCTTTAACTGCAGTCTGTGGATGGAAATCATCTTCTCTAAGAATTAAGGGGCATGAAACAAAGCTCATGGTCTTCACTGACAAAAGGAAGTGATGTGTCACCTGAAGGACATTAAATGTATGGCTAGTGTCACAGGACATCACAGGACCGGCTAAACCCTTCAAGGGGAGAGAGGACAAGCCTGTGGAGATGGAATTAATGGGGGATAACTAACTAAGGAGAAGTCATATGTAGCTTGGGAAGTCGTTGAGCTAAAAATACTTGGAGGCTGTGAAAGCATCAGAAGGAAGAATCACAGCCATGCCCAGTCCTCCTGCGGCACTGGGGGCTATTTGTGACTGTTCCTTGCCATGCAGGCCAGGCCTATTGCAGGAGAGGGGACAGAGGGGACACTGCCACAGGTGGACCTTTGGTGTCACCCAGTGTAGCTGTCTTGATGTGCTCTGACCCCACCAGCTGTGGTCCATGACTGTCACCACTCTCAACTCGACTTTTCCACTATTTTGTAACCCAATGAGTTTTCTGGATACTGAGACTCCAAGAATGGTCCTTCACCAAGCATTGCTAAACTCGATCTTTTCAGTGGAAATAATGTGATGAAACATGCATATTTTGCAAGTAAATAGTGGGGGGTTTTCAGGGGCAGCTTTAGCACACACATTAGGGCACGGGCAATGCATGGGCAAAAATATGAACACAGAAAGTTCCCAAACACCTTGTGCATCATTAAAACAGCAGCAAACTCTACTCAGTATGTAGAAAGCAAGGCAGAAAGCTTTTGAATGAGGTATCTTGCACATAATTCTCCATGCTTCATCCTAAAATCATCTCTTGGAAAGGCTGAACTAATCTTTTCTTTCACCCTAGGTTTTGCATACACATGAATGAGAGAAGAAATTGTATCTCTTTTTTTGGTTTTAGTTATATATCTCCCCAGTGTCCAACATTTACGCCTAATTCTTACACATATCAGTTATACAGTAATGTTGTAACAAAGCATGTTTTAGAAGAAGTATGCATTTTGAATTAAAAAGCAAAGGAATAACAGCAGCTGCTGTTGATGGATGGTGTATCTTATCTAACAGCATCTTTGAAAGTTAAGACCACCCAATTGCTCTGCTATCTCCCTGCACAATTTACACTTGTTTCCCTATGGGTAAAATGCAACAATTGCCCTCTCCAATAAAAGAGATATATTCTCTGAATCCTTTTAAAAGACAATACCTATTTGAAAAAATCCTTTAACCATGAAGAATACAGTGAAATGAAAGCAGCTGGCTATGCTACTATACTTTTTTTTTACTTGGACAACTGTTAACTAAATTAATTCCATCACTGCTGAGTTAATTAGGTAATATTAGTACATAAATGCCCCAATTAATTATCCTAAGCTAATAAAAAGACAACTGCTGTCAAACGTGTTTGACGCAACCGTATATGTTGAATGTAAATTTTCCCATTTGCTTCCCAATCCAATTTTAATTAAAACATTATAAATATAAGTCATTCTCATAAATGAGTTTTATAGCATCACAAGCTAATCACTCCAGAAAAATAAATGAAGAGACAATAATCCCTTGCATAATTATATTGCCAGTTAGAAAGAGTGACTTTAATAAATAGCTCATCAATTTCAGAATTTTCAAGTAAAACATTCCCAACCAAATGAATGTACCTGCAGGCTAATTGCCTGAAAATGAGCCCAAGATATGAAGAAAATCTATTTTTTAATCGGCCTCATAATTTCCAGTTTTGGCAACTTCTTTGCTGTTTTCCCAGGAACCATTTTTTTAGCATTACATGGTAATGAAGACAAATGTTATTAATGAAGACAAATCTTGATTGCTGTCACCTCTGTCTGGGCTCCTCAATACTGTCTAGTATTTTGTTTTATTGTTTTAAAAGTGAAGAATGTTTTATTAGTATCAAGTTCTGTCATTTAATAACAGTGTGATTTATAAGAGGAAAATCAACAGGTTTAGGCCAATACTGGTCAGTATTCAGGAATAAATACACCATCTAAAAGCTTATAAAATGGGTAAGAATAATAACAAAAGCTTGATAAAAGCTCATAAAGTGTTTTTTAATGCTTTAGAGAGATTTTCTGACTAATAAGTTTATAGCCAAGGGCATTAAAAACCTTTCTTTTAGGAAAATATTTTGAAAGTTTGCAAAAAGAGCAAGATCATTTTTCTTTTAAAATCTCATGTGGATGGCTATACTACTTTCCTCAGCATATCTATGCACCAACCATCTAAAAATTACACAAAAGAAAAAAACCATGGAAGATTAACAAGAAATACTACATGAGCTGGGGAAAATAGGCCTATTGGACACCAAGAAAATATTAATCATGTTCAGCAAACATGTTTATAAGATTTTCACTAGTTTTCCATTAATTTCATTATCTAAATGGACAAACTATTATTTGCATTTTTTGAAAATTAAAACAATTACTTAATTTTAGCCTTTTGAAGGAATAAAATATAATCCTTCTTGACCTTGAGTTCCTTATTTCTGCCCATGTCTCATCCAACATTATTTCTGTGATTCAAGAAGCTTAAGTCTATTTAAAAGGCCAGACAAATTCTCTGGTTGCCACTGATATCAACAAAAATCGGATTTAATTTTTTGCCAGTATTGCTGTACTTTTCAACTTGTGACCTTGTCCTGCTTTTTTCATGCAACCAAATCTTTACAGAAATAATTATGGGCTATGCAAATCTGAGTCACCAGAACACAAATTTCCTAAATTTCTGACTCCTCTTTGGATCTAATTTTGGCCTGAAAGTTTTATTCAGCTTTTAATGTGTGGCTCTGTTAACAGGTTGCAATACATCCCTTCTTCTCAGATCCCCAATTCTTAGTTTGAAACCTTATCACAAGCTCATCTTCATGTGCATTTTAAGCAAGTATATTATTTTCACATTAAGAATCTGAGGATAAGCAAATATGCCTTTATGACACACTATCTTCTGTAGCAGTGGGTCAGGCAGACTACTGACGATGGCAATACCTTTAACCAAGACAGCAAGATTCAACTGTAAAACATCACGCTCACATTAGTACACAAAAAACAATAAACAAGGGAGATTACATATCTCGGAGTCTATTCAGGTTGGAGATAAGGAGGTGACCCACTTACTACTTGAGTACTAAACAAATTAAGAACTATGTCACCTCTTTATTAAGCCAAAAATATCCCAGATTTTGGTTATGTTGTAAAAAATTATCCATGAAGCTGACACTTGACACAATTTTATTTGAAAAGTGCACAAATAATAAAACTTTTCCAGAAGTATGCCTTCTTATGACTAACTTCATTAATTTGCTGAAGATAACTTCTAAACAAGTAACTTTTGAAAGTAAAGTAACTTCTCTAAGCAAACAGATGACAAGCAGACCAAAATCAGTATGTCCCAGTCTTCGCAGTGACTATCTTTCAAATCCCAAAAATATTGTCTGACATGAAGGCCTGTGTTTGAGTTTTACAGAGAGATGCTCAGCCAGTGACATGGTAAGATTCTGGAACATGAGTTCTTTTCTTTTTCCTGTTATTAAACGGCTAAGAACGAAGAATTATCTGCTCCAAATTTTCCTTACAAATGCTGTTTTATCACTGTAACTATTTTTAACTCTCTAAAGGGGTTTTTGCTTGTTCTCTCTCTTCAAAAGAGGGAGAGAACAAAAGAGATAAAAGGAGGGAATGGAAGGAGAGGAGGAAAGAAAAGCTCTTGCCCTTGCAAATGAGCATCTCCAAGAGAGATGGGTGTTCTTCATTTCTAGGTCTCCAGAGAAGAGTCAGAAATAAGATTAAGACTCAAGTGAGCACCCACTCTCACGTGACTTGATTAAGGATCATTTTTCCTTGTTGAACAGAAGGAAGGAAAGGAGAACAAAAATCCCAAACCTTCCTACATAGGTGGACAGAAAATGTCAGCTGCTGCTTTCTCAGAGATCCGTAACCACGTGGTATGACCTAAGTACAGGGCTGCAGGCAGGCACGTGTGGTAGGACTTACCTGTCTCCTCTGCCTCTCAGACATGTCTCTGGGGAGCAGGGAGGGTGCTCTTCTAGAGGAAATCACCTCTTCAAAGTAATGTAACACTTAAGTCATTGGTGGCCTTCATACAGAAGGGGACAAGTGCATTTCTCCCTGTTCAGACTTCACTGCAGAAAAGTTAGGCATGACCTTCCTCTAAGTTACATGGGTAAACTTGTGCAACAAAGTCAAAATGGTTATGAATCCCACTACGTTTTCTACGGAAGTATTTCTTTCTAATAACAGTTTTCTTATTTTCAAGCATTTTTTTTTTTTTTTTTTTTTTACCATAAGCTTACTCCTTTGCTGTTTTTCTACATTCAATTTGGTTTATGTAAACCTGTTTAGACTCACAGTATAAAGCTGGACATGTGAGTACCCTGAATAATGAACCTCATAGCAGAGCTGGGAAAGTAGAGGGAATAAAAAGTAAATGTTTATTTATCAGTACTTAAGCACAACCAAACAGACCGTATCACATCATTATTCTGATAATAGGATTTGCCATGGACCACTGCCATATTTCTTTATGAAACACAGTAGTAACTGAGAAATATAGGCTGTTTTCAAACTGTTGCAGACAGTGCGCCCCTGATTCTATTCTGAGTTTATAGCTTTAAAAAAATGTAGCAGGAGATAAAGATCCTCAGTGTGTGGCAGTACCAGGCTTAATGGCATGTCACCACTACTCACTTTCACTGTGATTATCTCAAACAGGCAGAGATAGGGAGCCAAACTGGGAATCCGTTTTCACTGAGCAGATATTAGTACAACATCTGCCCCATCATGTATTTATGAAAATCTCCCTGCTGTTCCAGGAATCATTTGAGCATGAAATCGCCGAGTTCCAATAAGTTAGAATTTCTGGCATAACTGATGCTACAGTAAAACATGTCTGCAGAAACTTGGTAAAGATTGTTCTAGTGTAGAGGAAGTGAGCAAAATGAGTATCTTTCTTTTTGTGCTATTTCTAACGTATCTTGAATGTGCCCAGCAGTATATCTGAGAAATCTAAAAACTGTTTCTTAAATGATTTTCTGTTTTCTAGATACACACAAGTCCTGTATATCTTTTTCTAAAAATCCTGCATTTTCACCTAGGTAATTCAAAGTTTAAATCAAGATTATTGCCCTATTTAATCACTGGCAAGAAAGAAGCGAAGTGCCTATAATACTTTTCTTCGCTAGATTGCCTTAAATTGATATCACTTTGAAACTTGATTCTGATAGTTTATATATCACCCCTATTTACCAGGCAGCAAGAATGTACTGGGCACTTCTAACTGAAGAGATTTAACTAGTAGGGACTACAAAGTATACTTTTTGTATAAAACCAAGCATTAAGACAACTAATACAAACAACAATATTAGTCAGATTTCTATACTACATGCTACTTTGTAGTACCAAGTAGAAAATTTTATTTTCTCATTAGCATTCTTCTTTCTAAATACACGAGGTCTACAGGGATTAAAATTGAGCTTTTTCTTTGAGAAAGATAACTTTTCACAGAAAACTCCTTTATGTTTTGAACTAAAAATCATCTTCTGAACTTGATGACACTGGATATAACAGTTTGATTGTCCTAATTCTCTAAGACAGTGGTTCTCAACTTGTGGTCCACAGACCCCTGGGGTCTGCAATGTCGTTACAGGGGGTCCGTGAAGGCTTAAAACAGGGGTGTGGAACGTCCAGCCCGGAAACAGTTGGTCTGGCCTGTGGCAAGCACTGCGCCTCCTTTTCCCACAGTCACCTCCCTCATACTCCCTCTTCAGGGCCTCAACAGGGCTGAAATCTGTTCCTCCAGGTGGTGGCCCTGTACTCATAAACAAAACTATATGGTGACTGAATACAGACAAATAAGGGGGGAGGTGAGAAGAATTGTAAAAACTTTTCATCAAATTTTAATGTAAAAATTGGCATCAAATT
Organism: Strix uralensis; assembly: GCF_047716275.1. Taxonomy (NCBI): domain Eukaryota; kingdom Metazoa; phylum Chordata; class Aves; order Strigiformes; family Strigidae; genus Strix; species Strix uralensis. The sequence continues at coordinate 2,897,390 of NC_133986.1, forward strand.
CAGAATTATCATGTTAAAATACCATAAAATGGGCCATTTGAGCAAGAAGAGTGTTGATGCTATTATTTAAAATTCATATAGAATCACTGCAATAAAGCTATTATAATAGGAGTACATTAACAGATTAACTTATTTCCCCTTCTCTCCAAATTTGAAGACCCTTCATGAGAAAATTGGAATAAATATTTGACACAGTCTAGTGCTTTAAATCTTGAATTAAGTCTTGGTGGTCCGTGGCCACAAAAGGTATTTAAAGAGTGTGCATGGTTAAGGAAAGGTTGAGAACCCCTGCTCTAAGAAATTCAGATCAGCTACAAGCATGCTAAATAGTTTTGACCAGCAAATGTAAAGGAGGAGCAGAGGGTCACACTGTCAGCTGTTTCTGGGAGCCAAGTGTCCAACATGCCTGCAGCCAGCTGCAGCCCCAGTGACACCCTGGCTCCTCCCTTGACGCTCCTGGAGCATCTTGGGAATGGTTGAGATCCAGCAGCAGCAAAGACCTGCTTTCCTCTCTGGCAGTGTTCTCTGCCAAGCCCTGAACAAGTTGCTGCCCTCCAGAAACAGACTCATTCACCTGCATGATGTCAGCCTTGATACCCCTAGCGCCACCAAGACACATTACCTCTTTGTCAAGCAAGATCGTTGAAAAATGATATCTGAGAAGGAACTGGAAACTAAAAAGCCATTACCACCAACAGAGACAGGATTGGCAGGAGTCGTCTTCTTTATGCAAGAAGTGTGCTTGGGCACATTTGGGTCTGTGCCAAGAAACAAATCCCATCTTTCTGGCAGAGGTGATTCCCGTCTCTATGAAAGCACTGGTATGCCTGTTTGCAGCAGATGCCTAACCACCCTCACCCTCTTGCCCATTTGATGAAAGGAGCTGCACTGCAGCAGGAGATTGATGGAAATCCCCTCCAATAGTTTATACATGCTGACAAATGGAACAGTTTCCCCAGAAGAGGACACAATTGGTTCAACGTTTCTGAATTGCACAGATAGAGGGTTTGCGGACATGCAAAAAAGTCCAAAAATGTTGCTTATCCAATCTGGCAAAGAAAGATTTAAGAATATCCAATGTCTAAAGGCTGTCGTGGGAGAAATCCAACTCTGAAATAAGATGCAAATTTCTACCAAGAAGACTATTAAACATGATATATCTCTTATCTGGCAGTTTTATTAGGACTTTAAGTATTTAGGGTATGATTATATATAGTTCAAAATGTATATGTAAAATTGAGGGTCCGGTAAAATTCTATGGGCTGTGCTGACAGATATAAAACTGGAAAATAGATCTGCTCCTTTCTGGTCAGAGCCTCTGAATGAATATCAAATGTTACATTATTTAGTCAAGTTATTTGATATGGTAGAAATGCGCCGTGAAGGGCTTCTTCTGGTGAGAGAAGAACAACAAATGTGGAACTAGAGCCTCCTACTCCACTGTTCGATTATTTCAGCTGTATTTATTCCATGTATTTAGAACTCCCTTGCATCAAACCTTCTGTTGTCATCCATGTGCCAAAAAGCTCTAAGCCTTTTGCTCTACTGAGCTTTGGAAAAAACAGAGGAAGAATTTTGCCTTCAGAAATTGTGCACTCTACAGATCCAATTAACTGACATTTTTATACCTAAATATAAAATTCATTCAACAGCATTATATTTATATTTATATTATATTATATTATGGTTTTGCAAGTGAAAAATGGGGACCTTCCAGTCCTAAAATTTGATTCTCACTGTTCCTCTGCCACCAAATTCATTCTCAGAGAATGGCCAGCTGAGCTGAGGATTTTATGTTTCTCTTACGCAATCCAGCTTTTCCATCTTAACTTTCTACAAAGGAGACAATAGTGTATCACCAGCATCTTTACAAACATTGTCATATTCTCTGAGATGCTACCACAGGCATTAGTTGCAAAGCTGGGAAGATGACTTGGGAATTTGAGGATACAAAACTTGTTTCTCAGATAGCCATCACCTTCCATTTCATGATGCACCATTTCCCAGCACTGCTGCCTTGGCTGAATTCCAGCTGGAACTATGCCTATCAGTGGCACTTTCTGTTTTATTCCAGTCTCCTGAGATATCCATCACCCCAATAACAGATTTGTCATTTAATTAGAGGTCACATGTTGTAATATGTTGTGTAACTTCTGTACACTTTACACACATTATTTACACGTATTATATATTCTAGATGGAAATAAAATTTAATGGAAAACCAGATAATTATAATAATCTGATACAGACAAATCTAAAAATTTTATAGCGAGTAAATCTCCCTACGTGACAGCTTGCAAATATTCGCATTGCCATCTCACCACAAATAGGCAGCAAATACTTGGAATGCAGGCAGCAAATTACCTCATTTCCATACATTATTCTGCAGTGGCAATGGCGTTTCTCTACTTCACAAATAAGAACACAAACATGTAGAACATCTGGATGTTTAATGGGATGAAAGAGACAGTGGTTTCAAATTGTTCACTAAGTGAATATTATGCCATATGCCAAAAATAATATGACAGGTCCCCTTGAAACATAATTTCAATTATATATGCCTCTGTTCTCAAAAAGTACACTGTAAACATTAGACAGCTTCACTCAGTGGGTCCAGTTCCCTGTGGTGCATATAGTCCAATTTTCTGAGTGAAGAATTAAGAATGCGTTTTGCTCATCATTTCTGTTATTTCAGTTAAAGCGGTCTGAGGAGACTTACGTATATCTGTTTCTTATTAACAAGAATGTTTACAAATTTCTTGTTAGATACTGAGTGCAGCCAAACCAACAACAGGTTTAGATCATTGAAATCAGGGCCATAACTTAGAAAAAATCAGATTGCTCAGGTCTTACGGATAATCTTATTTGGTATAGGAGAATATAGGTGTTAAAGACATGTGAGACTGCATGCAAATTGCAGGTAGAGCAAATGGAAGAAATGTTTGCAGTTAACACATACTGAATACAGAAATCACTGAATGAGTCCAGAACTTCACTAGCCCATATTTCAGAACATGACTGCATGTTAAAGGACATTTCTTTTATAAAACCTTGCATAGCAGATGGGTAGCAAACTCAAAAGACTGAAAACTACCAATATATCTGTGAAAACTACTTGCTATAGCCATTATGTGAACTATGAATTTCTGATGCTTCTCTATACCTTAACTATCTTTTAAGACAAGTTTTCTTCTCTAGATATATTTCCTACATTTACAGCTCTCATAGAAGCTTTGTTTCCTGAGTATGGCATGCTATTTCTAAACTCCCTTTCCTTACACTTTAGACTGTTTCTGAAGTCCATTGACATTTTCCACTGAAATCCGTTGAAATTTTCCCACAACATACACTGCAAATGCAGTATTTAGGCCTTTACAAAGGATGCTTTTGAAAGACATGCAGAATGAATTCACTACCAAGAGATAGAATTAAGACTTACACAGGGAAAAGAAGAAAATTTCAGCAGTGAACTTTTCTCCAAAGGCTGAAACAGCTCCTTTAAGGAATAGGTCAGCAGAAGTACTCTTCAGGTGAGGAACTCCACTAGCTATGTATACTATCTGTATACTATACTATACTGAATACTGGCTATGTATACTATCATTATAGTACAATTGTCTAAAAATGAACATAAATAATACTAGATACAATCCTTCCCTGAGGCAGTTTTGGCTGTGCACTGAAATTGGCCCAGCATCAGGTCATTTATATCACATAGTTTAGGACCTAAAAATCAGTGGGGAGGAAGAAGTTAAGCCAATTCAGCAGACATTTCTTCCTAATCAGTAGCTTTTGTTCCTATCTTCAAGAAGAGGTTATATGAGTCCTAGACTGTTTACTCAGCAGTGAGGCAGGTTGCTCAGTGGTACTCACTACAAAATTAAATTCAACGCTGTACATTTCTGGAATTGGGACCTCACTTCCTCTTCAGTCCACCCTGAGCTACCTTAAAAATATACAGTAAATTTCAGATTGCCATTGCCCCAAACAGGATTGGATGACTCCTGAGAGGTGGTTCCCAGAACTGGCCGAAGAGACTTGTGCTGCACTGGTGGCTTTTTGCCCAGCTTGGGGAACAGGGACACAACGGCGGTCGCTGTCCTCGGCTCCCCATGGGTGAGTGTGCTGCTTTTCCCCATTCCTCCCTCAAGTGCCTGAGTAGAGCTCCTTCAAATGGCTCTCAGCTCTTCTCTGACTTCTCTCATATATGCGGTGAATTAACTTTAGTTAGGGGGAGAATTAGTTTCTCTAGAGCAGAAGACACTTGAGTGCCTGGATACCTCAGTATTTGAACTGGAAGCAAAGTAAAGCTCAAAACTAGACTCCAGCTCAGGTTTATGCATCATATAAATATATCTAGTTGTGATGTTACAAGCTTAAAAGAACAACTCGACATCTTTACTCAGTTTGCAAATGACTCTTTAGTCCACCAAATCTTTCAGAAGTTTGCTTAATTAGGATGGGATGGGTGAGGGAACAGAGGCAGAAAGAGTCCTAGGTCAATGCCCTTCCTCCTAACTATTTTCCTCAGTAGCTTTATTGAAAACATAAATTTCTTGTCAGCTGTGAACATTTGGTAGCACTGCAGGATGGACAGCTCATGAAATGCCTGGAGACAAAGCTGCTTTTAGATTACATGGCTCTAGCTTATTTCTACATGCAATAGGTGACAAAAAAAGCAAAGAAAAAGTGTCTTGTATCGGCAGCTTCAAGCATCACGTATGCAAAATTGTAGACTCTAGAAATGCCGACAAATGTCAGTATGGAGCATGTGCTTATGTGGAGCTGACAATGTGACATGGGAGCTGTGGTGATACAGACTATCCAAAGAAAAGCTTGTTTACACAGCCACTGTGATCAGACCATGCACTCAGTTCAGTGACAGGGAACAACCCATGCAGTTATAGTAGTTCTTATATGCGTTTGTCAAGAAATAACAAGTCCCAGATTAATAGGCCATAAATATGGTTATGGACAGTTCTGTCAGGAAGCCCTAATGGAACGTTTGCATATGAACAGTAAATTCTGTGAATTAGTAATGGGACCATAATTCAGTCTTCTGCTCAGGGATGTTATTTTGGTGTATGTTTTATCTTGCTACTTTGCTACCTGTATTTGATCAAAGTGCAATTACGTGCATTTTTAGTCTACATACAAAATATTGCTATGCTCTGCAATGTCCCTAAGTACAACAGCATATTTTTAATATCTGTGAATCATTTCCTGGTCCCCTCCTTCCACTGCACACAAGTGCTCTACCAGTGTTTCTTGTTTTGGAGTTTCCCTCACCCCTGTTTTACTTCCTTTTGGACCACTCCTTAGCAAAGGCATCTGTTCTGTTGCTACTAAAATCTTGGAGAAGAGAACTGTCAAGGTTTCATATTTCCTCCTCCTTGGTACTATTTTTACCCTTCCTGTATGTGCAAGCTGCTGGAAGGAAACTGGGCTCTTCCCTCTGACTCTCCTTACTAGCTTCATTACATTGTCCTCTGCCACAAAAGACAACTTACATTTGTTTGTCATCTGTTAAGCTGCCTTACAAAGCAGAAGTGGGAAGCACCGAGGCTGTACTGCACACATCGTGCATTTTTCCGGCAGAGAATGGTCTTTATCCTCCCTCTATCATAGTCTCAAAGTTGAAGTGTTATCCCCCACCTTCCACCTCCATAATCAGTACGCTGTTTATGGACAGGTGTAGCCTCTTATAGGAAGTAAAAAAGCAGAAAAAAAAAATCCCAAATTTTTGCACTAACCATTTTTGAGAGCTGCCTATATTTACACCCACGCTTTTTTTTTTTTTCCATAGAAACAATACTGTAGCTGCTAAAAGGAGTTATGCAGTCATAAATATAGGGGAAATGACGTGTGGGCTCAGAGACAAGTCAAAAGGGCATTATAAATTCAGGCAGAAGGGCAGAGATAAGTCATAAAACAGCCTTTTTTTGTGGGCCCCCCCTCTCCTTAAGATGAAGTCCATGAAATGAATAAGACTGCTTATGGATTGTCTGCTAATGGATTGCTACAGATCTAGAGAAGTTAATAAGGAAGACCTTCCCATGCAAAATGAAGAATCTATGTATGTAGACCGACCCTTTGGGTGAGCTAATTACCAATGTAATTTTGTTAATTGGTACCAATGTACCAATTCTTTTATAGCACTGTCATAAAAACAAAATGCTATTTTTACATGTAGAGAATCTGCCAACTGTCATTCTTCTACCTGATAAAAGACTATACATAGAGCTTACTGAAAATCACTTGAAGGAATTTAAAAGAAGAATAATAACAAAACTGCTAGAAGGAAAAGCAGGAGAAAGTCTGCTGTAAACATGAGAATATAATGGAAAGAGAACATAAGAAATCACGTAAAACTACTTTCAGCTGGTTCTTTGAAAATTCATGTATGGCGTAAAGCTAGTAATGGTAGCAACAAGAATAAAAAAATGAATCCTTTACAATCTTTCATTAAGACAGAGAAAAAAACATTTGTTTTTCCTGCTATTACAGAAGGCTTATCTATTCATATGCAAAGCATGATTTCAAACTGCTGTACTTCGACAACCAACCAACCAACCAAAATCTATTCACAGGGTCAGTTTGTTGCCATTATGTCTCAGCACTGTAGGAATGCTCTTGGGGTTGTAACTTAGAGGCAAGTAGGTCTGTTTTAAATACCCATCTGAGTGAAGCAAGAAAATTAGATAGCTGGGAATCACAAGACTATTTTTGAGGAATTAATTGGAAATGCCAAAATAAACATTTTGTGATAATCACTGGTTACCGAATACCGATACTTGGAAGTTAAACAACCAGGTTGTTGAGTACATCTACTTCACTTCACAACACAAAAGGTAAATGCCCAGATTCTCCATACGCTTTGCCAGTTTGGCTCTGATGGTCTCCCAGGATCCATTCTCAGGCAAATAAGATTTCTAACTCCAATTTTTTTCTCACTATTTTCTCTTTCAAAGACCAGCATAAGTAGTTAGAACAACTCAGGACTATCTTCCTTAGAAATGTTGCAGAAAATGGGGAAAAGAGAATGGATGAACTGCTGAACTGATACTTTCCCTCCTGCACATTTTGATGTTTGTGGGAGAGAAAGGCTAAAGAAGTTTGACAGGGCTGGTTATAGTTCCTTCTTTCTGTTGCTATTGGAAGCAAACTTCACTCTCATTCCCTGTCCCTCTGCCAGAAACAAGCTCATACTTCCAGGAATGCCACATGAAAACTGTCAGCCAGGTACTTGCTGGGGGCTCAGATGCAGGTATGACTGAGGTGAGGCTCTGGCCTATCACCAAGAAAGGGTCTGGTTCCCCAGACCCATGTGAAATTATTTGGAACAAACAAGCAGAATGGAGCAGATACATTAGGGAGAAATCAGGGAATCATACTAAACCCAGAAGTTATATATTTCCACAATTTCTGTAACTTGCTGAATTCCCTACCTAAATTTTATGTAGCAATTTGGCTGCTAACTTTTGTCTAATTAGAACCAAATGTAGACTGTACTTTAACTCTAATTCCCTTAATGTCATTATCTCAATTTTGCAGAGGTATCCAGTAACGTCTACCCTGGTGCCCTTTACATAAGGTTCATTTCTTTTCCAAGTAATAACACAGGCTGAGGATTCAAGGGGTGATTTAGTCAGAGCTAAATAAGAATGACTCGAATTGAAAGAGAGGGAAGAGGCTTCTTAATTTGCACTGCATTTTTTTTTCTTCCTTTTGTGTTATCATTGCTTTTCCATCTCTCCTTTAATAAGATGACTCTCCCTCTTCCCTGGTATCTGTCTACTTGCAAGGACCTTTGCATCTATCTTTTTCTTGTCCTTCTATTTTTAGTGCACATCTGTTCCTGTTTTGACCTCAATTCTCTCTTGTCTGGGGCTTCATTTTTCTATGTCTCCCTACTGCCAGATCTTCTCACAGCTGTCAGATCCCTTCTCTCTAGCAGATCCATAATCTTTCTGTTGGTGGTCAATGCCTGGACTCCCTACCTTGATGTGCTGCCTGCTAGAAGGCAGCTCTCCAGGAAACCCCTACTTAGCTGTGCCACCTCCTTCACCCCACTCCTTACTTCCAAACACTGCCAGTGTGGGTGAGTTACAAAGGTTGTAACTTTCTATTTTCTACCTATGCTTCTTTTCTATTTTTCTAATACCTTAAAATTTTCCCAACAACTGCAAATTAAACTTGTTGGCCTTTATGAGCATGACAATAAATTTCACTTTTGTTCATTCATAGGCTGTATTTCAATTTTCTTTAGATCAGTAATTATGAAATTTGGGGTTTTCCACCTAATTTCCTACTTCTTGTGTCATGTCTTCATTCACTGGTACAGTTGTTATTTGCATTACTTCATTCTCTCTTTCACTAGGTTTTCCTTTTCTCCCTTTCAGGTTTTTTTTTTTTTTAATGTGTGTGTGTGCACAGCTAACATTTTTGCTATCCTTTAACTTTCTGCCACCATCTTCTCTGGAGACCTCAGTCTGCGAGTCCCCATGTCAGATTAAATGGGGAGTATTAAACAGCTGTTGCTTACATGGTGGGCTCTGGATCTGAGAAGCAGCTGTCTGCTCTGGCTGACTGCTTAGCTGGCCCTGAGGCATCAGGGACAGAGATGCTCCAGGCAGTGCCTGGGCCAAACTCCACATCCAGACCCCTCCGGGCAGCAGAATTAGGAGCATGAACAAGGAGGTGGAGTATAATAGGAACATGTTTGTAGATAATGGGTAATTGTAGATAATTGCTATTTGTGGATAACTGATAATTCCTTGGCCATGGGAATGTGTTTGTAGAGGAGAATGTTTGTCCTCATCTCCTCAGGTGCATCTACTAGTGCACCTAGTGCTGCTCTAAATCAGAGGAGTGCCAACATAAGCGTTGGCAGATGCTGACAGGCAATGATGTCTCCTGGAACTTGGCCCTACCAGCATGCTCCAGTGACTGTGAGTAAAGCGGGCAAAGCCCTTTGCCTCCTCTCCTTGTCATTACTGAGACTTCTAATGCTGTTGCCCCATTTGTAAAAAAAATTTTTAAAAAAAGTGTCATGGTTGTGCAAACAAGGATCAGCTAACATAAATATTTTCCCTGTTTAGCTGATGTGTGCTATACTTTTTTCCCAGTCAAGTATCTGTGCAGTTTCAGTGTTATGAAACAGTGTTGTAACAGAATATATTAGCATTTAAATAAGACACTTGGGATAATACTTTTAAAAATTTAATTTAAAAAAATTATTTTGTACTATATGCATATTATGCAAAGGTCACGTATACCTTTAGCAAATTCAGATTAGATAGTGAACATGTCAATGCTAGAAATGTCTACTTCTAATTGCATGTGATATTGTAGGAAAGAGATATGTGCACTGCAAACAGTACTCAACTGAAATGTTAAAAATTATCCCTTCTGCTTTTTCTCCCTCTTAGAGCACAAAGAGAATCTAATTAATATGCTTAGTGTCTCTCCGAAATTCAATTCAAACACAAAGTACGCTATCAAAGGCTTGAACATGAGACAGAAAAGTAATTTGGGATGACTGAGCTATCTCTACATTAATTTAACTCTAATGGGTCCGTATGAAAAATGATACTCAACGCAGTTAAAAGGACTTTACCTGCTTTTAAGAGAGAATAATAAAGTTATTAGGAATTTTCTTTTAACCTTAAAGCTGCTTTGCAATTGTTGAGTATGATTGTGTAACTTGATAAATGCAACAAATCACACAGTATCTTGTGAGTAGACTTGTGTGTGACATTTTTCTCTTCAGTGATCTTTTCTCAATGAAGAAGGTTTTCTCCCTGTCTTGCAGAGACCGAACCTTTCAGGATCTGCTGTTTTTCAGATTCTCTCAAATTTCACACAAGAGTGTCACTTGCAGGCTTTGCATTCTTTTATCCTTTTTCTTTTTTTTTTTTTAAGAAGTTTCTATACAATAGATTTCAAGCTACCCTGACAGCATTTCCTACCCAAGTAATTTCTTTGATGCAGTATTCTGCATTTCTATGTTGCAGACGATAAACCAGGTTCCAGCATTGTTTATCATGTGCCCAGGGCTGCTGTGTCATTTCAGTAAATGCAGGATGGTAATCAGCTAAATCATAAAGAAGAAGAAAAGGAACATAAATAGCTGTTTCTTTCAAAATCCCTTTACGGATTGGAATAAAACAGACCCTCCCACATTCAGCACAGTAAATGAATAGCTCGCTATCACCCATCAACTTTTCTGTTTTTATATAGATGCACTATTCTGAGCACATTAAAGCAACGTTGATAAGAGCAAAATGGTTTATTTTTTTAGTCTAGATTTCAAAGAAATGTTCTTAAGAAGGAAGGTATGTCTAAGGAGCAGTGCCTTATCACAGCACTCTTATTAGCATTTCTTCAAAGATGCCTTCTACTTCATCCCAGCTACAAAGACAAAATCTGCATTTGAATACAGATATTCAAAATGAAGTTGAAAATTGTCAGTTTTATGGAAGAGATGGACATAAGCCAGAAAACTGAATTGTAACAAAAGGAAAAAGATAGTAAGTGTGCACAGATAAGCAGCTCTTGCATGTTAGATATGGCATCAAAAAAAGAAAAAAACTGCCTCTGTTTCAGAAGCTTCATGCTGATCACAAAAAAAAAAAATGCAAATTTCAATCTTTTGACTTGTCACTATTTACCACTAGTGCTAATGCCAAAATGGTCTCTTACTTTATGAAACTATGAAGTCTTTCAGTGTCTCTAAGTAATTACTGTCAAGATCACTGTAATACAGGTTTCAGTATATAAGGACCTGTGGGCTGAGATTGTGTTCCTTCACAAAAAATATATAACAAACACAGGAAGGATAATTATGCAGTCTCTATGAGACAATTTTTCTTCATAAAGCCAGGCAATTAGGGTTCAAATCTCATTATGCTTAATTTATTCTATACAGTTTAGTTGTGCCAAATGGGTATATAAAATAAATATTAACCACCGCTTTTGAAATAAATGTTTAGCATAGGACTTAGAAGGGGTCATAACAATGAATTCCATAGCCAAAACTACACTGAATAAACATTACTTCTTATCCGTTTTGTATTTTAAGCCTTTTAATTTAATCTATTATTCATATATTCTGAGAAAAAAATAAGTAGGAACTCTTGAATAACATTTATATACTATATTTTATACTCCCCACAGAAAAAACATTTAAGAGGCAGTTAAGGCTGAGAGACCCTAACAGTAGCTGAAGGATAAAAAAGGACTGTAAGAAACTAACTGCTGCCAAAATAAATTGTAATAAAAATTAGGCCCTTCAGTGCTCAGTACTACAGTTAAATTTAAAATAAATTGAAGTTTTGCCAGAGTTCTGGTTTTCCTTTTAGCCACATTAATGTGTAGTATAGTAAAGCTGATTTATTTTTTTTACTTTATTCGGACCAAAACACCAAGATGTTTTACTTGTTGCCTATAGCTTGTACAGAAAGCAAACTCACTCATTCACTCCTGAAACACTTGTAAAAATTGTACTTTACTATTTTTTCTACACTATGGGTAACTGCTTTAGATTTTTTTTTGAACAGACACACAAATTAACAAAGTGAATTTTGTTTTATATGACATTCTGAAATTGTATTATTATCCACCAACAAAATAGTAGAATGTATCTTAATATCTTAGCTCTCTCTTTTGACTATCTGTAATTTCATGAAGCTGTATACAAGTCAAATGTTTTCTTATGCGTTTCCTACCATAAATGTTCATCGGTAGTTCAAATTTCTTCTCGTACTGTTACCTCTCAGATTTTTTACAGTATATATCGTGAAACTTTGCCTCAAACAGAACACCTCTGACCATGCTCTGCCTGTCTGTATCTCTCATAACGCTGATGCTTCCATGTTCTAATCATCTGAGCTGACTTTTCACTACAAAAACACAATGTTTGCATAAGCTCCATGACTTATTTTTAACATTACTTAGGGGCTTTCTTAGATATTACTCATTAACAGATTAACTACTTAAATTAACAAGTGTTACATTATGTATAAACATGACCATTTCAGTGTTTATCTTCCGAAAAGATAACTGATTTCAATGACGGCTCATACCATTTTGTTAACATCCTTGTGACTTCATTTGTAACCTTCCTCAGTTACAAATGACTATACTCAGGCATGATGACTTATTGTACTTTAGACCTCTCAATCAGTCTAATCTCTCCAGGACATAATACTTAATATATTAAGGTTTCACTTAAGATACTTGTAAAGAATACGTCAGATACCTGTTCATCTTGCCTGTAGTGAATACCAATGAAGAAATTTGGTTCCCTCACTGTTTAACTGTCTAGTAATATTCAAAGGTTTCTTTTACAGAAAGGTATATTTACCTTTTTTTTTTTTTTTCCCCCCCAATGTGTTCTACTAGTTTGTAAAATTCCCTTTTTGGTCCCCTTAATTTGTTGCACATTTCATTTGCCTCAGTTAATGTTTCCGTGGGCAGACATTATTCTTTCTTCTTCTTTTTTAAATATTTCATTTTGGTTCATTTAAACTGTTTAAGAACTGCATGTCATTATTTAACCAAACTTGTCCTCCTGGCCTTTCTTCCTTTCTGCCAGGGGTAAACTTATTCTTGTTGAAAGAAAACATTACAGTGCAAACATATGTTTTCAAAATTACTTTGGAAGAAAACCTTTCAGATAGAGTATGAAAAAATTGGGTGTTACAACCAAATTTTTCAAATTTAATCTCAATTTAATCTCTTGGAACATGAGCAGGAATTTAGTGGAGAATTCTAAATAGTTTTAAATAAAATCTGACACTGTAAGTTAAAGTATCATTTATGCCTGATCTTGAAATACTAACTTGAGCGTGTTCATGACCTATCAGGTCCGATTTACTAATACTGTCAAGTATTGCAGTCTCTTTAGGTGTAGTTCTTTCAGGAGACTTGGAGAAACCTGCTCACATTTTTAAAAGTCTATCAGTGATTAATCACTAAATTAACCTACCATGAAACACAGTGGTTTCCCCATGCCTTATCTCTAAATTAAGCCTGGACTTCTTTCCAGAAGATCAAACTTAGTCAAAGAGAGACTATGTTTTAGTGAAGCAGAAGTTACTGATCTCAGTGTAAAAGTGGGTGAATGTAGTGACTTACAGAGTGGAAGGATCTACAACACTCAACTCTACCATGAATCTGTTAATGGAATATGGACAGGCTTTTTCCCCTTTTTATCAGTCATTTCTTTATAGGTGGACCCCTTCTCGTTCTATGCTTATCACTCAAAATTGCCACGTAACTAGAAGTTTGCTCATGTAAGATTTGCATAATATTGTCCTTGTTAGTACACAGCTGCTACAGAAGAGGTACGTTTCCTGAATCTTCCTATAAACGATCAAATCTTTAAAGATACCTCCCCTTGGAGTAAGCCAATAAGGAATAAAGCATACCCTACCCTTTTTTAAAAAAAAGTATATACTTACTTAACAGATGCTAGCTGCTCACTACATAAATACCTGATTAGTTTCTAATTACAATGCTGATGGAAGTCTCCTAGCTTTAGATTGGAAAATTTAGACTGATAGACTTTTAACATTTTTAATTTTGAAAGGAGCAACATAACCCAAGAACAAATTAAAAATATCCTCACTGGAGAAACAGAGAGCAGAACATTTGAGCAAATTTCCAAATAGCAGAAAGCAAATTTTGTTAAACCTTATTCAGAATCAGGCAGATAAACCAGACATTGTTTATATCCTGATTTCTTAACTGTAATGTTTATGCACAAATTCACACATCATTACACATTAGTCAATGTAAAAAAAAAAAAAAAAGCTTATCATAAAATTCAGCCCAATATCCATATCAAATTCAAGCTTTAGTCAGCACAGTTAAATATGAATAAATCGGATTTACTTGGAATAGCACAGAATTGCACATCTGTCAAGAAAAAAAACCAAGCCCAAACCAAAAATGATAACTTCATCTATCTGGAGACCAGAAATTCAATGACTGAAAAATGCTGTATTATGACTCAGGATCATTTTGAAAGACATGCTGTTGTAATAAACATAGCAGAAATTATCTTTGTCATATACCACCAGCTTAGACTTTCTTCTTTTAAGCAGGTTGGGTTTGTTTGAAGTGATCTTAGTTCAAAATATATAACTCTGAATGTGCTCAGGAGGTAACGGACTTCCTGACAAATAAAGGAAACAAATGGAGTGAGGTTTTATTAAGGGGGAAGGCATGCAGGGAGCATAATCTTAAAACAGGCCCAGTAAGGGAAGCAGCATCACTAACACCGTTCTCAGCCTCTACATAGCGTTGCGTGGCCTGAACCTTTAGTCTGCTTATTGCAAGTCATGAACACTATCTTAATATTTGTATTATTGCTTATTACGAGCTGCAGGGACAAATGATAAAACTGCCCTAATATAAAAGATTTGTCACAACAAACTGTAACTCCCATCGCTCCTTCATGCTTATATGCCAAGAATTGCTCACTCCGACAAACTTTGTACAATGTCTGCTCTACATGGTTACAGAAAAACACGAATAAAGAACAGAGGGAAAAGCCACAATTTATCTCATGACTTTTCCTTTTGTGGCTTAATATAATGGTTATCATGCTACCTTGTCAAGTTGGAGATAAATGGAACAGTTGGAATCTACAGCCTAAAACAGTTTCAAGCCTGACTGTGCTTACACATTAAGAAATGACTGGAAGCAGCCACAGCTCAAGGAGAACCGAGCGCTTTGAGAAAGGCCATTATTCCAGAAAAACAGTACCCTCTCCACTATTCTTTCTTTCCTTTTTTTTTTTTTCTCCTGTTGTTGTTGAAAGTTTAGCATCAGTTGGCACCCTTCCTGCTCCCCATCCACCAACATTTCAGTAAAACATTGACCATTCCGATGAGAAAGGTAAAAAAACCCCATCAGGTTCAAACAGAAAGTTGTATAAAAGTTTGTGCATGATTCACTCTCCTGCAGGGCTTTTTAGTTGATAGCATAAGTCTCAACAGCTAAAATGTAATAGAGAGGAAAACTAGTACAGGAAAATTAGTCCTAAAACCTTAAAGACCACATTTTACCCTTGTTATTCACACAGAGCAGTACCTAACCCGCTGCCTTTAATATGAATAAAACCCAGTTACTTTCAAAATAACCAACAGGGAAAACTTAAGCACTGTATGAATACAAGTATTTTCAAAATGTATGGTGCCTGGCCATATTATATTTTTTGCACCAAAGTTTTTAATTTCCTATATGCTACAATTCTAAATGTAGAAGAATCAAATATACTTGGGTTTGTAAGAGAATGGCCCTTCAACATTATAGGTGTCACCCAGCTTGACCCTCAAACTTACAATTTTGACTGCAATGCTGCCAGTCAAAGCCATGCATCACTCAGACTTCATCTGGGCATTTCTGCAGTGGATCAAGGAATCCTTCCACAAACAGGTCAGGAAAGACTCTTCAGTTCAATGCAGAATGGGCTCCAACCTGTAGCACCTTGTCCCAAATCCAAGACCCTAATGGTCTCTGTGCCACTCCCAGCCTTTATCTGCCCCTCTCTTGCTGAGCAGAATGACACAGCCCCACATGCAGCATTGCTGTCACAGCCCAAGAGGTACAAAACAGGTTGTTGGATGACACTAAAGGGCTGAAGAACACTTGTTCCTGATCAGAAACTGTCAGATTCCAATCTAGTAAAAGGATGAGTGCTCCATCTAAATGGAAAATAAAATTTACAATCTCAATTCCTCTTTGTATGCAAACTTAAGACAAAAATACCCAAACAAAAAACCCAACAAATTTTAAATTGGAAGAAAACTAAAACCAGAATATTTTAGAAACTGAAGGCATCATAATCAGAAATGGCATAAAATAGTCTGATTTTCAGTGGCAACGTGGCTGAAATATTGTCTGTACTCGGCAAATACCCTGCAGCTCTCCCACTCAACTTCCTGTGTCTACAATGCAATATATTTACATTTTTTAATAGTTTTTAATGATTTCCAAAAGAACTGGGGCAGTATGTGTTAACATTGATCCAAAAGTTTAAATTATAAACAGGTGACAGAAGAAAGGAATGAAGAGAACTGATGCTCTTTTGTGTGGAAATTAACAGCTGGTAGGTAACTTGGAGCTTGCTAGTAAGATAATTTCTTTTTAAAAAAGTTTGCAGAACAGTAGCAGATTCTAGATTTTTCTTTTATTTTCAGGCAATAAAAGCTTTTACTGTGCCATCTTTGGCTATTGAAAATTGCAGAATTGCTTTAAAACCAAGTAAAAGCTAATTGGTGAGCTTTTTTGGCATCTGTCCTGTCAAGCAATAAAATTCATTCAAACTGCAGTATTAAATGATTATATAGGTGTTTGCACATGTGTTGTGTGGCTATATACCTACACTGTGCAGAAAAATAAAAAAATAATGTTAAAAGCTCTAAGAAACAAGTTACATTTTTCTTCTCAGGTGACACAAGATAATTTAATACTTTAAGAGCTTTCCTCACAGAGAAGCCATAGCCCACCATTTTTCATGATCTATCTTGTATTTTCTTATAAAGAAAAAAAAAAATTTCTAACTGTAAATTTCCTCAATCTGTCCTTTCCCCTTTAAAATATGAATTAATCCTGTAGAGATGCCTGTTATCTAATGGTATTGTACAGAGCATCAGAAACATCTCTCCACACTTAGATGTCTTAGTGATGTGCTTAAAAATAGGCAGAAAGAATATGGACCCAATTAGGAAAAATTTATCTCTGTTCTTCAGTAATGCAGAAAACATTATCTAGCTTTGATTATGTCCTTCAGAAGTCTGAGACCCTTAAAAAAAACCTCTCTCACCCTTAACATTTCCTCTCTACAGTCTGAAGAAATGCATTAGACATGAAGCCACTCTTCTGAGCTGCACTAAGAGTATTCAAAGCTTATTTTTCAAGCTACATCATCTTTTTTGCAGGCTACAATACATGCTGTTTTTACAAACCAGCACAAATGTTCTGAAAACCAGAGGTTAATGCTAAGCTAGCATAGTACAGTTGGTTGCTATGCAAGATAGCTCCATACCACTGCTGTAGCTGTTTGTAGTATAGAGGCTGCCAGTATGGTCAAAAGGCAGCTGTTTTGAAAACTCCTCAAGGATAAGATCACTTCTGGTTTGACCAAGATTTTGGGCTAGTGGCTTTGGAGGGAAAAGCTCAATGAAATACTTCACCGACCACAATTGGAGCTATTCTCATGTAAGGATACTTGGTTCTCCAGTTTTGACTGTGGTAAAGCAAGGCATATGTCTGCAGAGGACCTTTAGGCCTCTTTTGAACTCCTGTATACTGTCAACATTTAAGTCAGTTTATTAAAACACTTTAAAAAAGGGAAAAAATATTTTAAATTATTCCCACATAAGCATACTTACATCTGCAACACCTGCTGCTTGCCTGGATGTATACAATTTCAGAAAAAAGGGAAGATACACAAAGCTACTTGCAGCTGGATGTATAATAAGGGAAAACCAAAAAGAAAAATACTATTTTAAAGCCTCTATGAATGACTGCCTCCACTGGGTAGCAGTTTAGTTATGAAGAATTACTTTAAGCTGTTAGTATTTGATCAACAGCTTATCTACTTAGAACAGCCACACACATTTTTGAGTGAGTACCAAGGGCTGGAGCATTGCCAGAGATGCTCACTCTGCTTTCAGATGTGTCAACCGACTTCCACCCCAGGTATGTGGAAAGAGTACACACA
Organism: Strix uralensis; assembly: GCF_047716275.1. Lineage (NCBI taxonomy): Eukaryota > Metazoa > Chordata > Aves > Strigiformes > Strigidae > Strix > Strix uralensis. Next base: position 2,915,127 of record NC_133986.1, read on the forward strand.
GTTAGCGTGAAGGCACCCAGGAGAGAAAACTTCCACCCAAGCAAAGCTGCTGGACATTAACTCATGTGGACAAGCTCCTTAGTTCTGCAAAAGAGCGCTTTTGTAGTCCTGCCTCATTGACAGGTACTGCAGGCGCTCACACATTTCATGCAACACTAATTAAAGCACTGCTTGCTCTGGTTCACCAGTATTTTACTTCTGTGCTGCTGAGCATCCCCATGTTGAGAGTTTATTTCTCTGACTAATTTTAAGCATGTGGGCAACTTTTCCTGTAATTAGGCAAGAAACATATGGCTGTTAGACTGTACCTGTCACAAGTTGCCATGTTGATTTTGAAAAGATATCAGATGAATTCTGCAGGGAGCATTCAGTGGATCTCCTGCAGCGCTCATGCTTATTGTGTGATTGCCACACTACAGAGGACACGTGCACAGCGTGCCAGATCACATTAACAGATTGCTGTCCATCCGCCTCCCAGCAGACCCATGCCTGACTCCAGCTGGTGAGACCCAGCCGCTGCTCACTGCAGTACTTTGAGATACAGCAGTTTGCGCTCTCCCAGGCCCTGGCAGCTGGCCCTCCTGCCCGAGCGGCACAGATGTTGTTCCCTATCTGAACCAAAAGCCGGGCTTGGAACCAGCCACCTCCCATTTGAGCCAGACCTGACCCTAGTTTCACCCAGTTTCAGAATGGAAAAGTTGAAACCAGATAGATGCAAGAAGGTCTAAAATACCTCATTCCCCCACTCCCCCTTTCCTCACAATTCATTGGTCCCAAGCCAGAAAGGATGGTGAATTCAGAAAGACATATCTAGCATAAAAGAATCTAGAGGATAACGTTAATATTTCTGTAGTCTCTGCTATTTACCTGAGATTTGCTCGATAGCTCTAATAGGATGATTTTTACTCTTAATGCGTATCTGTTTCTAGACAGATAATGTGATTACCCAACGTTGGATTTCCACTATAAAATTAAACTTGCTTTTCCATATGGCAGTAATTGCAGTACAGGATCTCAGTAGGCGTATAAAACAGAGAGTACAAGAAAGATATATAGCAGAAGCAAATTATGCCAATTCTGAAAACATTTTTATGCAAATTGAAAGCTAAACCCAGCACTTTTAAGTAAACAGCATAGTGTATTTTCAGGTTTGGGAATCAAAATAGATTTAGGTATTTAGTTTAGGTGTATAGACCAATTATCTCACTGCTTATTATTTTAAGAAAATGACGTGTAGCACAGATTCAAAATAATGGAAGTTTATGCAAATCTTAATAAATGTTAAAGGAAACATCCCTAACGTTGTGAAGACATGGGATATTGCAATATTTTTTTCTTCATTCTTTAATTTCAATCTTTGTCACCAACATTGAATCAATAGGGTAGGGCTCAAACAATGCTGGAAAGATTTAAACAAGCAGGGGAGTAAAAAAAGATTACTACAGCTGATTTTCCTCTTTTGAAGCCTTTATGTCAAGAAATGGAAGAGCAGTTGAGACAATACTGATTGAATCTAGAATGATCAAAAAGGTAGGGTTTTACTAGGAAACATGAAGGGCTACATGAGCCAATATAACTTTTTTATGTGTAGTTATGATGAGAATGTTTTATATATATAAAAAAGGTACATTTTTCATTTGCAGTTCTACTGGATGTGTTCAAAGAGACATTCGTGCAATAAACCACTTTTTATTGCTTCTCCTTGCTGTTAACACGGCAAAGCTACTTTAGAAAATGAGACAGATTTTAGTTTATCTCACATATCAATAGAATTCTTAGTAAAGTCCACTGTTGGTGCCATTTTGCACATGATGGCATAAGTGATGATACTCACAGTCTGAATAAGCCTCAATTGATTTTTTGGGCTTGGTTTGAGTTTTCGATGTCAGAAGTTTAGGAAAGTGTGTGTGCATGTGTTTCTAGGTGCATGCATATGTATTTGCTAATAAAAGAAGTGCAACTGCTGCACAACCTGCTTAGTTTTTTATCCAGTTTCCTTACTGGGTATTTAATTTTTCAATGGTAAAGACAAAATTTCAGAATTCTATTTTGATAATATTTTTCCATAATGTCTTTATATATTGTATTCCATAAATCTCTGAAAAATAATTTTGCATCCAAAATGACAGTCATAAGCATAAACATTGGAAAAAAAGACACCATATTTTTTTTTTCTCTAAATCTTGTTGTAAAGGACTTAAAGATTTAGTACTCCTTTAACTCGGTCTCTTGTCTACCACAGGAAGTTCTTGTTTTATTCCAAAATACTTTCAAAACCTTACTAAATCACTGTTGGTTTGCTCACTAGGGACTGATGTTTCCTCTATCAACTGCCACATGTTGCACTGAAAATGTGAATCAGAAAGCCTGCCAGACACATGAGATACTGCTCAGAAATCCTTAAATCAGTAAAACTGAACCACAAGTAGATTCCTACTTTCAGTTCATGAACACAGTTTCTTAGTAAATACTGTATTACTTTCTTTTTCTGTTTAAAGGTGGCTGGAATAGAGACTTGTCACCTAAATAACATTATTTAAGTTTAAAAAATGCTTGGTTTTATAACATCAAAACCTATTTTCTCTAACCCTAAAAATATAGCTGTAGGAAAAGCTTAATTTAAAGGAGGATAACTTCTGAATTAAAAAGGAATAAAAGATTATGACAATTTTTTTTCCTGCTTGTTTAAATCTTTCCAATATTGGAAAAAATGATCAGTAAAGCACTGTTTTTAATTCTTTACAGTATAAACTAGTTCAGCTGTTCCATCAAACTTGTTGCTAAGAGCTAGGAATTCTCCATCCAAACATATAAATCCAACTTAGTGTGCTATGAAGTAAGAAAGTAGTAAATTACAGTGTCCCTGCATCTGTAATTAGGAAGCCATAAATTCCAAACAAATGAGAGGTTATTTGCTTCTCATATATAAGTATGTATATGTGTGTGTTCATATAGACACAGATACATTTCTACTGTGCTGTAAGAAAATCCTGCAGCACATGGAAATCTGCCTCCATGGGGGAGCTACAATGGTCTGCTTGTTGTAACCGACCTTGTTTATTTAGGGACCACAGAAATTCTTCTCTGGCTCTGAGGGTACGGTCTGGTTACAGTAAGCTCATTTTATATTGGCATTGTTAAATTCATGTATTGAGATAGCTCCAGGCTCTACATGCAGAACCTCCCCCTGATCCCCCCTTCCCCCCAAGGTAAAAACAAAACCTAAATAACTACAAGTGCACAGCAAGAATGAGATGTACTTGAAAATAAGAGCTAGTTAGATGAGCAACTATCTAAAATATTAGCAAATCAGCATGTGGCCCTGACAAGAGAAGACATCTAAATTCTCTCCCCTTCCCTTCCTCATTTTTTATTGTTCTTTCAGAGGAATGAAGCAAACTGAGTCAATCACAGCATTTGTTTAGGATTAGGAAAGGCCTTAGTTTAACTGAGAGCTCAGGGAAATCTCAAGCACAGAACAGATCACTCATGAATTTGGTGGGACATAAGAAAAAGCTGTATTTATCAGTCTGGCACCTTCTGCAGAATTTTTTTTTTTTTTTTAAGCAATAAATGTAAACAACCTTGCAAAATTAATTCTGAGATCTCAAGGAATCCCATTATGATGATACATTCCTATAAAAGATACTGTATTTCCATCTTCCTAATAAGTTTATGTACAACACTTTAGGCAATGCACACACCACACAAATTGTTTGTACTGTTATGCAAATCATTTAGGGAGTTATATAATAGTAAAGGAGTAATATACATCAAATTAGCTCATAAAAGGCAAAGCACATATAGGACAAATGGAACAGCAGTGCAGAAAAATAAGCCTATTAGTACTGTGCTCAGTAGTAATATCCCATTTAGAAGTACTTTAATTAATGCCAGTCCTTGAACGCTTGTGGTAACTGAAACAAAGGAACAAATTATTAAGAGGTGCCAATGTTTTTCACCCTAAGCAAATCCTCACATGATTATTTATGATGCTTTAATTGTTTGTGAGGAGAAATCACTGCTTTTGATTTTACTACACCCTTAATTTGTTCATGCCTTTCCAAATATTGTTTCAACAGCAATGCTGGTAATGGTCCAGACTTGAGAAAAACATAACTACTAAGGCTAGCTTACCAGAACTGAGTGCTGTACCACCCAGAGTAGGTGATGAACAGCAGTCGGATATGAAATAAAGCCAGGCTGCACAAAACATCCTGAGGGCAAAAGATCAGACAGAAAAATTCTCCCTGGCTTCTTCCTTCAAAAATAATGCTTTTTTGTTCTCTGTGCTGAAGTGATTAAGAAACATTTTTTCCTAATAGCTTTTTCCATCTCTTTGTGACCGGTACTTGGCGTAGTAAACTCTTAACAACACAAATTCCATCAAATCTCTCATGGTCCTATTTCCTAAACATGGCTCTACAACCAAGTTAGCAACAAGCTTTCTTAGCAGTAAGCAGAAAATCTATTTTGATAAACTGAGTGTTGTGCATCAGTTTAATTTTTACACTGCATGAGTAAATATTCATTTCTAACACGTGCCCTGCACGTTACATCCTGCTTCCTCCATAGTAAATTTTACATAGATGTCTACACATTTGCATCTTTCATAAGCCAAGCTCTAGCACTAAGTAGCAATTTAACCAGAAAATGCATAATTCAACAGCTCCCCAAACTTCCTTGTTCACAGCCACATTACATATGTTTCTGCTTCAATTCAACACCACAAGGATCTTTGATAGACAAGTGTGTTACTCCTGCAAACTTACACATACAGCTCTTTTAGACATTTTCAGCACTCACTTTTCTTAGGATGTTGGTATTTAGGTGATCTGTTCTTACCACTTGCAGTTTTGAACTCCCAGCTACCCTTACACTGAATCAATATTGAAACAATCTCGCACCAAGCTGGTCTTTCCCCAGTACTGGAAGCTGTGTTATGTGAAAGGAAAATCTGATTGAACAACTTGGTTCTCCTAAAAATGTACCCTCATCTCGATCCCTGGAGGGAAAGCTCAAAATTCAGTCTTGCCACTACCGATGATGCATCTGGGAGAAACTGGTTAGTGCAGAGAAGTAGCAGAGGAGAGGCAGGCAGCACAGACAGCAAGCTCCTTTGAGTCCATGACTGCTAGGACTCATTTTGCCCTTCGTGTTCCCCCCAAAATAATGCATGTAGGGGGGGGAACCAGAAAGGAAAATATCCTATGACTTCTGAAAGGCATCAGTGTCAATTCCAGCTCTCAACACCATCTCTGCTTCTAGTTTCTACACTCCTGGTCTGTTCCCAAATTGGTGTTCCCACTCAGCACCCTGGTGTCTCTCTGTTGCTGATGCAGCCACCAGCTCTCCCAGAAGCCCACTCTCCCTGAGACACACTGCAGGGCTGCTTCTTTTCCTCTCCAAGAGCTGCTTGGAGAGAGGATTTCTGGGCAACATCCCAGCGTTCATCGGGCAGCACGTATATTACACTTTGTCATGTTGACTGGAGGTTTTTAGTTGGTGGATGGAGTTAAAGAAACAGTAGATAACAGTTGAAAACAGAAAATAGGAAACAAGGTGAACTCTTGAGTCTCAGTGAAAAACTGGGACGTGAGGGAAGTTATTTTGATTCTTTCAGATGCCCTGCTTATCAACATGTCAGGGGTAGTGTGGCAATGAAACTCAAATTCCTGAAACAAGATCAGCAATTGGAATAAACAGCAGTTCTAAGAAATGGGTCCAATGCTCTGAGGAGTTCCTCTATGTTTACCAGAACAGTCATAACTACTCTTCTACATGGGGCATTTCTGCTTATTAAATACCAAGTGGAACAGTATTCAGTGCATCCAATTCTGCCAAGCCACCCAGAAAAAACTCAGACTATTTCTATGAGATCACAGGTCAAGTCTATAATATTTTCCTTTCATTCTTTTCAGGAGACAGAGATTATATAAAATCCATCTATTCTGTTAGCACTGTCAGACCTCTGCAAGACACAGGTGCTTGATGTATGGTATTAGCTTTCCAGATGTTTTGATACCCTGTCATTCCAATAAGCTGTTGAGATTGAAAAGCGAATTGAGAAGAGAGGAGGAAAACGCCTTGACTCCTCTGACAACCAAGAAGAATTTCACAAATGCTCTATTCCCCCCAAGGTATCACCAGATAAGCATGAGCTCTATTCCCATTCAGCTGGCACTTGCTCTGTAATACCCAGTGCTGGCTGTCACAGGAATGAAGATGTGCTACCTTCTTGAGAACAGCACAAGAAAATGCAACAAATCAGAAAGGGTCATCAAGAAAATCTGCATTAACCTCTGTGACTGTAAAACACTGCTTCTGCAGCTGGAGGTAAAACCCACAAAGTAGCACAAAACAGTGGATTCGGACAAAACTTACAGCAGCGTGTAGCACTTTCAGAGAGTTTCAGGTCTGGGTATTTGTGCTCAGTGATTATACCTAGTGGACTAGGTGTCACTGGGAAACTGTTTCCTTGTGAACCTGTGCTGTTTTGTTTGAAAGTTTTGCATGGTTTGCTCATATAAAGTTGTACATGACTGTTCCACAGAGATTGCCCTGTTTAAAAAGAATGAGCAAATAGATACTTTCAAAGCTCATTTGAAGATGGAAGCATCAACTGGTCATCTCTAACGGCAGCTATCAAGCAAGAGTTTTAGAGTTTTGGGTGGGCAGATCCACAGACAAAACCACACACAGAAGAAAGCCCAGTAGGCCTCTGAGAAGAGAGAGCTTTGCAGTATAGCTCGTTGAGGACTCTTCGGTACTGTCTGCAACCTGGCATAGGCTACCTCAAATTAGCACTGCCTTCTGAAATGAGCAGGCCTCAAAGAACCTGTCTTTTTTTTTTTTTTTTTTTTTTTTGATGAATGAGGAATAGCGGAAGACAGGCAGCAATAGGCAATGTTCCCTGGATCCACTCTGCACAGTATGTCAAGGTGGTACATTTCACTATATATCTACCCATTCTCCTCCATGATTTTCAACTCCTCTAGGTACGGATGAAACTCTACCTACTCGCTGTGAGAGACTGAAATGTCAAATGACGGTCTCAAAGCTTGCTTGTGTCTGTGCAAACCTCAAGGACAAGCTGCTGCGGCCTTTAGATTAGTCTAAGGAACTAAGTCCAAGGAAGCAAGAGTGTATTGAAGGATGCACCCCCCACTCCCTTGCAGTTGTATTGCCAGACTCCTTAGATAAGCCTCAAAGGGGGAGACATGGACTGAGCGAAACCAAAAGTTTATCACTGGCTCCATCCTGTAGCCATTTGTGGCTCTATTGTGTACACCAGACACCATGCATGCATTGCTAATGAACTGATAAGAGGCGAGCATTTCTGTCCCAGAAGCCCGATGCAGCAAAAACCTGTGGGACCAGAGGAAAAAAAAAACAACTAAAAGGTGGACAGATATGCTAATCAGCTGATACGATGAACTTAAAAGGCAACAGAAAACTTTGCTGCGTGTGCACCAACCATCGAAGAACTGAAGACTGAGGACCAACGAGACACTGCTGTATCCATGGTGGTGACTATCCTCACGACTCTATTCCACATACTTGCTTGATGTCTGTCTTTTCCTTTCATTCTGTCCTATCGCTACCACTCTTCACTTTTAATAATAAAAACTGTTTTGGGTGTACGGCATTTGACCTTGTTTGTGTCTTAACCTCGCTCTTGGGATCATATCGAAACCTCCCCTGACATTAGATCAGGACACTTGCTCATCCACATTCCCCTGCAGTCCTTGTGAGGGCTGCTGCATGTCACATGCAGAGCTCTCCTAAAATCTCCTAAAATAAATCACAGCGGGGTTTTTTTTTTTATTTTGGGGAGGGAGAGGGAAATTTGGGTGCTCCTTATCAGAGCTGATTTTAGAGACCAACCTCCAGGAAAAATTACTTGTAGAGGAAAAGGTGAAGAAGAGTGGACTGTAACTTTAGGTTACATAAAGCTGCAGGGCAGGTCAAAGCACACATGGACAGGATGACCCAGCACTCATTCTTCTGCTCAGAGTCTTTGTGCAACCTTCTCCTTTTGGAAATAGTGAATTAGCTTTTCTATTCAACTCTACAGATTTTCCCCTACTCCTGGTAGGTGCACACTGGGGGCCAGGGAATTGCATCTACCCAAGCAATTGCTATTTCATACCATTTTGGTCCCATTTGTCCTCTTTCCTATCCTCCCTCTAAGGTAATCCTCATCAGGCAGTCATGTCGGATCTGCGTCCCTCCTAACCCTGAGTGGTGAGTTAGCAATCTCCTTGCTGAGCTGCTGTAGGAAGAGAGGTGGTGTGCTCTGGAGCAGATAGAAGGATTACCAAGAATGAAAATTAATTGCTAAGATTCTGGAATGCAGAATTGACTGAAATGAGAACAGATTAGGGAAGAGGCATGGGAATCTCACTGAAGGAGCTATCAGGCTCTAGGCAGTGCAGAAGCCCCCAAAATGCCAAATAGAGATATTGTGTTTTCATTATTGTGCAGGGTTTAAAATGTCTTTGTTCTGTCAAAATGTGTTAGGCACATTTGAGCTGTTCTATGCCACTGCTGCCATTTTTCTTCATGAAAATTCAGAGAAGCTTCCTTGGTGCCAATACAGAACAATCGGATACAGTAGAAAAATAACCGTTCGGTTAAGATACCTCTGATGAGATAAAGCTCTTCAACTAAGCTTCCTGCACTCAGGCTAAAGAAAAATCTTTATCTCAAGGATTAGAGCTATCATTCACTGAAAGGAAGATGTTGAAGAATCAGACATTGTTGAACAAGTCATAAAACTCTCCCTGTTATGATCTGGAAATGTACTTTTCAGCTACTTATGAACAGACCTATTGGTCGCTGGGCTTTTTTTTTTTTTTTTTAATAATAGGAAACTGCACCTTTATGAAAATTCACAAGCTCGTAATTCCTTGAATAAAACAGTAAAATTAAAAGGTTTTGTCCCCCTTATGAGCATGTCTCATACATTATAGTAAATGTGTAAATTTGCTTTGTTGTGTTTTTAATAATTTAAAAATTGCAGTTGCATGGCAAGATAAAATGGACTAGAATGTCAGATCTACCACTGCAAGATTCTCCGCTCTCTTTTCAGATTTGCATTTTCCCTTTTTATTAAACTCTTCTTGATATTTAAAAATATTACATTCAATTTGAAGAATAATGAAAATGTGTTGCTCAGTTATTTTTGCTTCAGCCCTAAAATAATTTGTCACCAATCCTAATATAATAAAACACCAGCTTTACAACATATTGCATTTACAGAACCAAGGAGCTTTGCTATTAGAAATTCAGTTGCTCATTATATTAGACATAGTGTTTGTCTTATGCTTGTAAAATTTTATCAGGATTTCTTTCTTTCTAATATATAAAGAAATCAATTTCTACGTTGCTTAGTATATTCCCTGACAGATGTCATAAAATCTCATTGATTCCGTGTTTATTATTTGGTAATAACAGCACAGTTGTCACTGCATTGTAAAAATGTAATTAATTCTATTTAATCCAATAGTTTTAAATTCTTATGAATTACCACACTAAACATTTGACCTAAATACATTAATTCTTTTATCACAAAGCCTATCAGTAGCATCCAACTATATTATTTTCCTAATATTTGGTTAAGGATATTTTACACACAGCAATTTTACTGATCAATGGATTTTTCAGCCCATAATAAGTATCCCAAAACCAGAATCATTAGCAACTTTTTTCTCCAGCTTATTGTAATTGAAGCTTTATATTTTATTCAGCTGGTGAGTTCTATGGACTGTTTTTAGAAATATAATTTGGTTAAGCCTTAATAGAGTTTTGATTTTTTTTCCCCACAATTAATTAATTGACTAGATTGATTCATGATAAACAAAGATGTTTGGATTCGATCTTAAAGGTCTTTTCCAACCTAATTGATTGTATGATTCTACATGCAGCAAGAAAACAGGAAGAAATGACAATTCTTCATGCTACATTTGCAAAAGAAGGAAGAAATCCTACAAGGATTTCTACTATGCCTAATTTATGACATTGCGACTTATGCATTGGTTTAACTTTTTCTTGCCATGAAAATAAGAACTCAGATATCTGCAATAATACCATATATGACTGTATTAAGATCTTCAGTGAATTAATCTCTGATTTCTATGGTCACCACCTTACAGAAGGGAATCAAAATCAGGGAACTAAATTATTTGGCCACAATATAAAGTAGAGAAAGTAAACTTGGGTTTCTAACTTAGCACTGCTCCCCCATGTACTCTCTTCCACCACTCCAGTGTGCGAGATTCTCCTTGTCTTTTTAATCTACTGTTCAGACCTGTTTGAAAGAAACTGAGAAAGAAAAGCAGGCCTTAAATATTTATTTCTATAAGTGGTTTTGCAGAAAACCTGAATAAAACTGTGCAGTATGCTCAACGCACTGAACATCAGTCCTGTAGTCCACAGCACTCAACAGAAAGACAAGTAATTTTTGGCACTTAGACTAATCCTATTAGGGTCATTCAAATAAAAATAATAATAATAAAAAAGACTAGAATACAAAAAGTACTGATACTAAATAAGTATTTTGGAAAGGTATAATACACATACCAGCTGCAAGGCAAAGAAGCATTTAAAGGTAGTTGGTAATCTTATTACATGAAGACTGCTCTCTCTTCTAGAGAAACATGATGACTCCCACCTTTAGTAAAGCATTCACAGAAAACCCACCTTTATTCTGTTAGATAAAGCAACATGCATTTATAGTCTTAGATAAAATTAAGGATGGTATTATTGCCATATGCATATATCATGGGCTGTATGCTAAAAGAATTATGAAGAGTATTACACAATAGAGATTTTGTCAATTATTTCACAAATAATTAAAGATTCGGTGTGATATAGAACAAAATGGAACAATTCATATAAAGCACAATAGACAAAACCAGGAACAAGATAGTTTATATTCCTATTAACATTGGGGTAGGTAAAAGAATAAAGAAGAAAACAGTATTTGTTAAAGGGAGAATGTGAAAAAAAATAGGATTGATACAGAGTTTATGGATATTAAATGCTGCACTGGGAAATTTGGTGTTTGAATGCATCACGGACTCTCTAGGGCACAGCTAGGCTATGAAATGACTATTTTAAAACAAAGTTTTAAAGCCTGTACAAGGTGATGATGGTAAGAAAATATACATATTCTCAAGGAATCCCTGATTTGAATGGCAATAATGATAGCAGGACAACATTTTTGTTTCTTTGTTTGATCATAAATTAAGAGAAAAAGACCCAATACCAAGAGTGAAATAACTTTAGGTATACTTACTATACAGAAGAGAAGACAGTAGTGAACCTGAGGATCTACATTAATTTTTATGACTAATAAAGAAAAATTAAGAAAGCTGAGAAAATGAGATTATAATGCATACAGAAATTAACAGGCCTAATTTTAGTTACCATCAACATTTTATATTTAAGCACTGAAGCAAATTCTGGGCTGGTTTAAATCAGCATTACTTCAGTAATACACAGTAGTATACACTCTGCAGGGAATATAAATTCAATAAATATAAGGAAGGGGCCACAATGCAATGAAGATACATATAATATTGGAGCCAGCAGAAGGCAAGATGCTTTCTAGTCATATTTTACCCTAAAATACTTTGTGATGAATATAAGGATTAGTCTTGGGTTTAGAGACTAGCTTAGAGAGTAAAGAAGGGTGTAAAATATGGAGAGATGGAAGGTTATATGCAGTTGAAAATCTTGCAGTTTTTTCAAAACTATTACAACATTCAAGGTTTTACCTGAAACTTCAAGAAGTCTGTAAAAAACACTTGTAAAATAATTTTTTTTTTTATGAGATACACTCCAGTGTTGAACATTCATGTGTCACCTCATAGTCAATGTTAATGGCAATGTTATGACTTCCTGAAACATAGGGTCACTGATAGAAAAACAGAGAATAACATTAATTCTAGCTGTAATGGCAGAAGAAAAATGATAATGTAAAAATCCTGAGAACTCCTTCTGAAATACAAGATGCAGTTCTTGAGAAAAATAGAAGGCAACAGGCATTTCCCTGAACAGTGCTGATAATACTCCCATTCAAGCTATAATATGTGAATTTCAAGTACTATTTCAAACAAATTCTTATAGTTACCTTTTTTTTTAAAAAAAAACGATCTTAATGGATTTAAATGGGTTTTGATAAATCAGGAAGAATGCTTATAACTGAGAGGTTTATTATACTGTGTTAGGTTTTTCTTGTAATTGTCACTTTTTTCACATTTTTATAAAATTAATAGATATTAAGGTTTACCTAAGACACTATTTCAGTCTTGCTACGATTATTATAATCTGTTACTACAGCGAGAAGTGTGACATGACAAGAATATCATTGCCTGATAGTTATTCACTCTCAATCAATTTTACAATTGTCTCTGGCAAATTACTGCATTTACTGCACTTCCCACCATTCAAAGATGAAATCAGTGCAAAAGCTGATATACACCAGTAGGTCCCATTTGGAAAACCAGCATGGCCCTTTCACGTGCAAATGCCTTAAGTTCTCACACATTTCAAATTCATCCATACATGATTCTGACACACCCAAAGCTCTATAAGACCTATTACACTGTCTTATTTAGCTACTTCAGCCATGAAACAAAAGTTATGTTGGATATTAACAATGCAAAGCACTGCATTTCAGCATAAGCAATGTACCTCCATTGCTGCATCAAGGAACGCTTTATTTTGAGATAATGCAGGAGTTGTCTCAGAAGAAATGGGTGATTAAACTTCAGCCTAATTGATCATTATTTTTACATTCAAAATAATAATTGTTTCAAAAAGAAGATGGCTAAAGCAAAATCTAAAGAAAAGACTGGAGCTATAGACTGTATAAATACCTTAACTTCACAGTTATGGTATTTTTAATGGTTTGGACTTTTTATGGTTTAGACTGTTTCCTGGGAAACACATTTGGAAAAATACTCAACATCAATTAGGTCCACAGATTTATGTATGTTTAGAAATTCCTTGTCAAGGAGGAAGATAAGGTATTTGGAGTACAGACAGGTTCTAGCAGGCAGACAGAATGGGGATGGGTAAAGGCACGAAAATTTGTTGAAGCCTTTTAAAATTAAGTAATACCTCACACAGTAGTATTAAAGTCATACTGCTATTAGACTGCATTTTCCACAAACACCTTAATGACTCAGAAGGTCACAGACAAGCTACTTTAACTCTAAAGGTGCCATTAAGCCTATTAAATTTATTTCCACTTTATTGACACAATTTTGCATTTGAAAGCAGGTGCCAATGGCATTACACCACTCAAATGTTATTAACATTAAAACAAAAGTCTAATTTCACAGGAAGCCAAAGGTTCTGAGGATCAAAATCAGTGCTAGTATGGAGGCGTATATGCACTAATAACTCTTCCAAGGAAAAATAAAACACTCTTCTGGCTGTAATGTGAGATGACACAGGTCTGAAAACAGGCTGCCATGTTGTGCTTACAGCTCCATATGCTGAGATCCCTGTAGCGATCAGAGCTGTACATGCTGTGAGGCTGCAGTCAACCACGGGTATATCTGCATAACTACTATACACCTTTTCCTCTGATGCTGGGAAAAGCAGAGCTCAGCACTGACCTCAACTATTTGGTTGAGAATGGGCAGCAAGAGTGGTACAACTACAAGGTCAACACAAAAGCTAAAAAACCCGATGATGGGGGAGAAAACGTGTGCAGAATATTTCACTGTGCAACCATTGCAGCTAAGAACAGTAACATTCTTTCAACCTAAGAAATTAAAAAAAGAAAAACCAACTATATAAATGATGGAAGAAATTTTTTAAAATTTTATTGGCTCAAATTAGCAGGGATCATCAGGTCTGAAACACTCTCACAGGAGGGTCAAACAAAAACCTATTGACATTTTCAAAGAACTTAATCTAAAGCTGTGTCCAGCACTGTAGTTGTTTCTTTTCTGAAACAAAAGAAAAGCATTTGACTAACAAAGTTTCTCTTGTGTTTATGAGACTCTTTTCACTCTGTTTTCTCCTGGGTTTCAAACTGTGATTTGGAAAGAATGTATGCATTGGAAAAAGAAGGGAAGAAAACTTCCAAGGTAAGAGAGGAATGATCTTCTATTAGCTTTGATTTGGGAGCATCAATACTGTTGGCAGAGGCTGATCTTCTGTGAATCAGGATATTTGCTTGGGGGAATCCTGCCTATCAAGACTCAAAATTAGATCCCTCTGCAAAGATGGGAAATACGTTGTTTGCCTTTATAATTTTGTTTCTCGTTAATGTGACATGATTCTAGTAGTATGCTTCTTCAGCAGAAATAGACTTGTCCTTAATTGCCTTCCCTCATCTGTCAGAAGGAGTTCGTCTTTCTCAGTATAGATTTTGTTCTAGTAGCTAAATTGTTTTGGTTCCTTTTTTATCTCACATTAACTGTTCGGATTCCCAGTGTTGGTCATATAGGATGGGCATGACATTTTTCATTCATATTCTTTCTGTTGGTCATTTCAATGTACAAAACAGACTTTCGAGTCCAATCACAATAAAAATGTCTGTTTAGCCAAAAATTAATTTAGGAGGAAAATAAGAACCTTTTTGAATCATATTTCAATTTTTTAGAATACAATATTTATGTTCATAATTTGAAGTGGGGGGCTTTCGTTGTCTGAAATCACTAATTGTATATATTACTTCATCGCATAGTACTGATGCTACATTTTCAGATGCTCCTTTGATAACCACATAATGTAGAATGTAATAGCAAAATCATTAAAAACCCACAAAAAAAGCAACAACTTGTTTTACCAAAATTAAACCTTCTGAATAACCTAGGATGAACTAGTTTAAGAATTTTTCTGCACATAAAATGGCACAATTAAGATTTTTCTCAAATTCATTAAAAAACACTTTTTTTTTTTTTTTTTTTTTAATAAAACTGCTCACTTTGCACTGCAAATCTTCACAGAAAGTACTGGAGAAGAAAATGGACTCTTTTGAAGGGAGTCAAGAAGGAGAAAGAGAAGAGACAAATAAGACGGAGATGGAGTTACAACTGCACAGGGTAAGGCCTAAGTCCTCCAGCTAAGGAGTCTAGGCTTTTACGCTGCACATTCAAATTCTCAGAGGTAGCCTTAGATGGCAAGCAAGGGAGTAATGTTCTGTTCCACCAAAGACTTCCCACACACCCTTTCGACAAACCACTTTATCTTTGCCCAATTCTTCATATATACACTGGGGATAAGAGCATGTCCTAGTCTTCAAGATGTGCCATAAGATAAAAGAGATTGTGAGTTGAGTCTTCAGTTAACAGCAGCAGTCTTCAAATAAATCCTGCAGGTAATATATGGATATTAAAAGAAACTAAGCAGTTAAGGACATAGGCTTGAATTCCTCTCTTCTTCACCCAAGTCCTAAGTAATTACAATGAGAGCAAGAGCAGAACCATATCAAAGAGCTATGGTGTGCTGCGATGCAAATAAAACAATTAGGAATCAAGGAATTAATAGAGACTTCATTTGTGTCAGATCTGAAATATCTAACCAATATAACTGGCCTTAATTTGACATTTCTTTCTA
Source organism: Strix uralensis (assembly GCF_047716275.1). Taxonomy (NCBI): domain Eukaryota; kingdom Metazoa; phylum Chordata; class Aves; order Strigiformes; family Strigidae; genus Strix; species Strix uralensis. The sequence goes on from NC_133986.1 coordinate 2,930,712, forward strand.
GGGCATATGACAGAAATTTAATTAAATCAATACATTTCTCCTCAATGTTAACTATTTTTTTTTTTTCATGTCTATACTTGCTTCTTGACCATTATTAAACTCAGTAACTCAAGTCAAGTAAATGCGAAAACTTAAAGGAAATGCCTATGATAAGTAGCCAATTATGTAAGGGATTTTTTCCTTTTTTTAAATAGTATTTTTATTTCAGAGGCAAAAACTTTAACAGCTCCAACTTCTAGAGCTATACATTAAGAAGAAGAATACTAGGGAATAAATAATTATGGAAATAATCTACAAATGGGTGAGTAATTAATTGAAAGTTTTCTGAGAAATACTCTCTCATTTGCAAAGTTTGCAGGTACATTTTGTGAAAATGTGTATAAGACGACCTGAACTGGTACCAGGTGAATGTTTTGATGGACGTATTAGAAACTTTCTCTGAATTTTGCACAAGCATTTACAATCCTACATGACTGTGAAAGTGTTTTCTTTATAGGAAAACGTCTTTTAAAACAACCATTTTTTGATAAATATACCTGAAGAGAGAAACTCTTTAGTGCTGAGAGGACTAGTGTACACTTTTTGGTTCTGTGGACTCAATGAAAGCGTTCTTATGAGTCAACATCCAGATACCCACATCCACAAAACTGGCAGCAAGGCACCCTGATTCTCATTCTAAGATCTTGCTCTGTATACGCCGAGTACCCAGAAAAGGGGAAAGAAAGGGAACAACAGCTCTATTCTTTACTCAGAAGAGAATGAAGCAAGATGGCCTCCTTGCTGCTACACTAGGGGAAAGTATAAAATCTCATTAGGAAGGAAAACAAAAGCTGTAGTATTAAACATGCACCCTCACAAGTACAAAACTGAATGTATGGATGCAAAAGCAGGAGGTTCCCTCCTACCAGCAACCAAAACAGCTGTAGAAAAATTCATGATCAGTGCCTTTAGCAGATGGACTGTTGAATTAAGTCCTTGTAAGACCACTGTACACTTGAGTTTGGTGATATTGCCTGTTTCTAAACATTTTATCTCTAAATTCATATTAATTCATTAATTTATATACCAGCTTCTAATAAGAATATCCCACAGGTATTTGTCTATGCTTTAACATGAAAAGGCTCAGCCTACTATTCCTTAGCAACCAGTTTACTCTGTGTATAAAGCAGCACTATTTCTAGCACCAAAACCAATTGCAGTGATCTGTGTTGTTCCTGATGAGAACTTACGATTTTTTCTGTAATTTGCAAAATAACTTTTTGCCAGCTTTGCATTTCCCAAGTGCAGCTTAAAGAACAAGTTTTTTTCTGTATATTTCCACCCAGCTCAATCAGCCTTTTTGCTTAAAAATAGATTATCTTTTTTTTTTTTTTGCATTTGCGATTGAATCCTAAATCAAGCTAAAACAAGTATTAAAGGCATTCTTGAAAACATGGTCTTCTGCATTCTTCACCATTTAAATAGATGAGTTGAACCAAGCCACCTCACTAAGAACAGGATAAAGAGAATAGCCAGGCTGAATTATGCTTTTAACTTTAAAAGTGATCACTGTGTTTACCTCCAGAGAGCATTCTGAGATAAATGGCTGCTATTAAAGCGATGATCTCATCAACACATGGCAGCCTTTCTCTTCGCGTACACTGTGAAGAAAATAGAATTATCCCACTGCTTGGAACCCATCTTATTTTCTCATGCCTCACAAACTGAGAGAAATGAAGGCAGTATCATCAAGTCTTAGCTATCGTATAAAGAACAGGTCCAAATTCCTTTCATCCACACTTGCAGAAGGGTAACACTGTTAAAAGAATTCTAAATAATTTGTACAGAATCTCCAATTTCTCCTCAAATGATGATCAAATGATTTGCCTTTTTACCTTAGAAACATTCAAATGATCCAGTCCTTCCCATCTCTCCTTCACTGTCAGCCTCCTCCTGCATGGGGTTGTGTTATTAAGAGTAACAGCACAAATGTTCCCTTCCTTGAAAATCTAAACCACTTTACAATATTTTACAAGTGCATTGAAAAAGCACATACAGTATTAACTGTCACAGCATATACACGTTCTGCTTAACATTACAGACAATTCACAGACTGTCTGTCAGAGGTATCAAAAGACAGACTGAAGTGCCCAGTACCCCAGGATGCAATAGCACCACTAGAGCCAGGAAATCCCAATTGCTAGTTTTCTGCCTTAGACCGTCGTCAAACCACTTTTCTGTGACCTAATAAAAAAAAAGGTAACAAAATATATTCTACATTATCCATCCTATCTTATTATGTAATCTCACTAACTCTTAAGCAACAAGTTTCTGTGCAAATTAAGCTTTGAATATAGCTCTTTCAGCACCATCTCGTAATTAAAGAGCTTAGTTTGAAGCAACCCTGAAAGTCATGTACAGTCAAAATCACTACTCAAAGGCACTGACCAAAGAAAAGACCCTTTGACGTAGCTTTTGTTTTAAACTGGAACACAATCTTCCTCTTTCATAATTCAGTCTAGAGATAACACACAACTGAGGCACATCAACATAAAAACACTTATTGATGGAATTTCTACATAGCAACCAGCAAAAGCTTTACAAATATATTCATCCTTAAATTGGTCCAAAAGTTAAATCCCAGTTTAGTCACTGATTTATAACATATGCAAGGCATTTAACACTGATAAAAACTCCATCCAACTTGTCTGAGTATTAGGAAGTTTCTTTCATTAAATACTTTTAAAGTGCTCTGGAACTGTTAGATGAACGTGCTGTGAGCAGAAAATATTACTGGACATCACTGTGGGAAAAGAATTCTTGTCTTAACGATGACATTGAGAAACTATGTCATCAGTTAAGTGAAATGTATAAAAAAATTATAAGCCAGTCCCTCCGCCTGCATTTTTACATGCTTCACCAACATGTACTAAATGAATACATTTTAATTTATTCTCCTAACATTCATAATGAGAAAAGAGACTACTAATAAACTCTTTTTTCCAAAAGGTATCTAAGATTCAGGGGACATAAGTGACTATCCCAAGGAAAAAGCAACGTCATTCTCACTGGTGACTCAGGCCCAAACTGGCCATCATTCTTTTCCCTTTATTTTTCTATATTTTGAGCTCTTTATTCTAAATCCTTTAAAACAACTTGGGTCTCCACTAGGTCTAATGAAAAAGTAGCAAGCTCATCTAAGATGAGAACAACAGGCAGTAATCAGGCCTACTGTCTAGCTCATATAACCATGAGAATTTACGTTATTACATGCCAGCAACGGAAGGCTAGAAAACCAAAAAGATCTTGGGCTAGAAACATTCAGATGAGAAGGCTATTGCTCCTCTCAAACATCCTTATTCCAGAGATTCCTCTCTTAGGTTGAAATCTGACTGGGTGCTCCAAGCACAAAGGCAGCACTGTATTAGGTGGACAAGGCCCAAACTCTTCTGCTACTAAAAAATAAAATTTTACAGGATCACAAAGCTCTAATGTTTTCTGTAAAGAGCAAGATATTTTTCCCGCTTTATCAAAAAGATAATAGACCTATGGCATATAGCTATGAAAAGCAACTCATTTACCTGTTATTTGCTGGGGGGTTTTGTATTGCTGTTTTTAAAGAGAAACAAAGTCACCAGCTCATGGGAAAGGTTAGGGGTTTTAGTTAACATCTGGACAGTCAAAACATATAAAGAGTACATAGGAATTTGTATAATTTACTTGTAAATTTGGCAATGCTTCACAGTTTTTTCAGCATATGCTGGCCAAAACAATACTGGTATTGAAACAAAGCCTGGTCTTCCTGAAACAGATGTTAAAAAGACATGAAGTCAGAAACAAAAAATGACAAGGGACTTACAAGCTAGTTTATTATACCTTCCACAGAAAAAACAAAGGGGGGTGAAAGATTTTCTCATTTAACATTATGGATGAATAAATGGTCTGTAACTGAATTCCTTCACTTAATTTGAACAGCTACTTAAGAATATATACTCTATAAACTCTGGAAAGTCCTAAAATTAAGTACAGAAGAACTGACTGAATAGTGACATAAAATCTGGGAGTGGTTGAAACATAGGTGCTCTTTAAGAGAAGCCTGGAAAGCAATTTCAGAAAAAGTTGATATACATTTACTAAAATGCCTTTCAGTGCAGTTACAGGAAGATTAGAAGGAAAGATGAGATGAAAAGTAAAGCAAGACTGAACATGCAAGGAACTAATTTCCTCTACTTTGCACAACAAATGCATAAGAAATGGCACTGCTATTGCATATAAGCTGGCAGAAAACATTTACAGATGAGTGTCAAAGGATCAAATTATATTGATTATTTATTGCTAATTTAATTCCAGCCCTTGTCTCCAGTGCAACTCCACTGAGGCAATCAAGGGCACTTACTGCAGCTCTATTAGAGCCTGAGGCAGGGGCACAACAACAGGCTTAGGTCAGGCAGATGTAATTGTCCAATGCCACAATCAGAAGAGCCAGTCACTGATAGTGGGACCCACTCAAGTCCAGCAGAGAGCGAGAAGAAGGGCTTCCAGGATACTGAAGGTGACACTGGAGGAGCATCTTCTGAGTAAACTGCCCGCTTCTGAAAATTATTCTACAACATTGCCAAGAGTGACATATATCCAATCATGCTGCTAAGTGGCGCACAAGTAATCAGTTAATTACCTGCTTTACATAATGAGTGAGGGACGTGTCAGTAAGAATGTTTTCGCTCAAGGAAAACTGATAAAAAGGAGAAATAACATTTCCTACAAGCATCAGAGGGGCTGTGTTCCCAATCAAATGACAAGGCACACCACACTTCAGAGAGATGTGTCACAACATGGAGTCAATAGAAAAGAGCACCTTCCTTCCCGGACTGGGAGCAGGCAGCAGTGCTCAGATCAGACCAGCACTGGAGCTGAACTCCTAGGATGGGTAGCTGAGCCAGCCCTGGAGACGTGGGGCACTCAGGAGGCTATCTGCAGCTAAAAAAACTAAAGCACTACTGAAAGAAAATGGTGGCTTTGATGCCAAAGCTTTGTTGCCTTAAAGGCTGTTTCTGACTTAAAAAAATGAAAGCCTTAATCTAACTAACCAAACACATACTTGGTATTAAAATAAGGTATCTTACATATGCTGACTATAATTTTAGTTTATAAAACTGAAACGACCATTTACTTTAATCTTTCTGTGAACTCTTCACTAAAAGCTACTTCTTTTAAAATGGTTGAAATATCATGTAATTTTGCTAATTCCTGTAAATAAAATCATAGAATGCCATTATAGCACAGCAGACTTCTTTGGAAAGTAACTTTTCCCTTGGAAGACCTTAATGTTAAAGAAATTAGCAACATCATTAAAAAAGCTAATAAAAAACCCTAAACAAGAATATCCCAAAGCTTATCATTACAATTCTGAATGACAGCCAAATCTTAAATGATTTCAGTAATATCAGGGCAGTCAGAAAAGTGCCCCAGAACCAGGTCCTGATGGAGGGATCTCACTGTCAGTAACAATCAAAACTACTGGATATTTATACTTCTCTGGTTGTCTGTGAATGTTGTGACTTTGGAGCCGTAACAGCATTAATAATGAACTAATCAATAAACTATATCTGACCACAATTGCTCCTGATAAAATTAATCAGTCATTAATACCATATTTCTTTTGCAAAGTTTATCTAGTTTGATGGATAGTAAACATGACCATTACTGACAAGAATAGCTTTGCTGTTATGCTGCTGCATATATTTTACGTATTTTAGTACTTAATCATAAAATAGAAGTGTCCTCTGCGTTCCCCAATGCCCTCTGAAAATTACTTTCACCATTTGAAACATTCTCTTTTTCTCCCTTAGAAGAAAAGTGCAGTGGAGACAAGTAATAGTGGATAAGGAAAACACACAGCATACGGCAAGCCTAAATTTCGAAGAATGAAATTTTGATTTTGTTTCATGATTGAACACCTTTTTTGCAAATGCGATTGATGCTTGCACACTGAAAATTGGATTATTTCATATCTTTACACACTCATTCTCCACTGCTATTTGAACATGAAATATATACAGAATACGATCTTTGACATTTTAATTAAAACCTTTTAAAATGTCTATAGCAAGTAATAAAGTACAAATCGCCTCCCTAATTTTAACCTGTGTTGCAACTGTGTCATGAATTCAGATAACCATGGATAAAAATCTTTCACAGCTAAGAGCATGAGCTGAGCAAAAAAATCTGGGGCTGACAACTAATTAAGATATATTTCCCCCGATGAAGAAAGTTCTTAATCTATTACTGCATGTTACAGCAGTTCAGGGCTATATTTAAAAGGCCATTAAAAATGTACCTGAAGGCAAAGTTAATCTTTATATTTGACAGATAATAACAGCTTTTTTGCAGTAAGTAGCGAAGTGAATATTTTATTTTTTTATGATCTAATGACCATTCTGTTTAATCTTAATGGAGTAAAGACGAACAAGAAAATATGCTTAGGGGATATACTAATACATCACTTACAGAGAGTGGGAAAGTACTTTAAAAAAGTAGCAGTAATCTATTGTAAATGAAGATCTCAATAAGCACTCCTAGCCACAGGGAGAGCTAAAAAAGATGCACTAAAAATCTATTCAGATTCTGCTCATTATACGTATGTTCTTCTCAGCTCTTAAGTAATGCAGGAATCACATAATTAACTTTTGAAAAGGAAAGCATTTAAAATAACTATGTACCTATGGAACACAGTAGGCTTTCTCCTTGTTTTGTTCAGTGAAAATGAATTATTCCATCTGCTCCTTAACATTGTTGCAGAAATGCTGAGGCTGAGTGGCACTTCTGAAGGTATTACGAAAGTATAAACATGATTCTACAAAATAGACACTAATTTTTGATCAAAGTCACAAGATAAGTAAGAAAGACATATAAATAAACTCTGCTCCTGCTTAACTACAAACATGCTATCTATCCCATATAAAAACAGGCACTTGTTTCTCCTCGAATTTCACTCTGTAATGCAGATCTGAATTTTATGTAGGAAGGTTTTTACTTTTTAAGGTTTTTGGCTTTGCTGTTTTTTTTTGTTTGGTTGGGTTTTTTTTGTTTTGTTTTTTTTTTTTTTGATTTAGACGTCTATCCTGTATGGTTGCATGAGATGACACATCCCAAAAGATCTGTATGCCTCAAATCCATTCAACACTAACTTCAAAAATTTTACAGAATTTTCCTAGTGAAATCACTGCAACTACCACCAAATAAGGACTCTGGCTGTGAGGATGTAATGAGGAGCCTTTCAATTGAATCTAATGAGCATTGATACTATATGCAGTGATTTCAAGGAAAGATACCTCTACTCAGTAAGGAGTAGAGTACTCTACTCCAGACAGGATACTCTGGATTCTTATCTTCTCATAGATATGCTACAAAAACCTCAATGAGCTACCACAGAACAGATGACATATGAGGACTGTTATTTTGTACAGTTGTCTTCTTTTGTTTAGATGTCTTTCAGTGTGTTGGAACATTACTAAGCTAAAAAGAAAGCCACCTCTCCAGAACAGTTTCCACCTAGGGAGTTAATGCAGCGTAAGTATTGCCTGTTAAACCATTCCTTACATCCAAAAGTTGCCCCAAGCCGATGAGTCCCAAGTGTGCAAAGATGCACTGACTTTCACACAGGCAGGCTTCTGACGGAATTAAAAAACATGAATATCATATTATATGAATAGTCAAGGAGCAACCCGTCTTTCACGTTCTTAACACTGATGAACTGATGTAAAATTCAGAATGAACTGAGTGTATTCACCTACAGACACTCATGTGCACACATACAAAATATAAGCAGTAATCTGTAAAAATGCCTACTTCAAAAGGACGTCAGTCTTGCATTGCTTGTGTCTGATCAAAACCATTCTGAACATCGTACACAGCTCTGGGGCAACACCATTGCTACTGGCAGCAAAAGCTGGTTGTGACAGAGCTATTGAAAACCTGGGTGGGAATACAGGGCTGAACATGACAACAGACTGGCAAACGCACACTAGATATTGGTGCAGTGAAACACAGAGTCTTCTACATTGCAAGTTATGTAAATTAAATCAATTAACGATTCTTAGATAAATACTGCTAGATGATATTCTAGCATTTAACACTTCTGCAGTAAAAGCGATGAAGGTTGTTTGTACATTCCTCAGTCTCTCTTTTATCTCTAAGCGTTTATGAAAAGGACAGAGCAAAAGACAGGGGAGGAGAAAAAGCACAGCAGACCTGCACATGTGTAATTCTACCCCATCTTTTGTGTAAAAAAAAAAAAAAAAAAAAAAAGAAAAAGCAGGAAATATCCAAAGTGGCAGCTGACTGGTAATTTACCCACAGCTTTTCTCTCTTAGATATCTACTGTGTGTAGATGCCTATATAACTGAAATGAAACATTTCTATTTGACTAATGACATAGCAAATTTCTAAACCTTAATTTTAGGGGTGATTATTAAAGTGAATTTATCTGGGATGTAGAAAGATTGTATTTCCATTTGCAAATTGAAAAGAAAAAAATTTACTGCATTTCTAAGAAGGTCTCTGTGTGGGATTCAAACTCCTATACTTAAAAAGAAATCATGCATTTTCAACTTCCCATCAGCACAAGGTGCTTTGTGAGTATTACAGCACATATTCTTGTTGTATAGTTTAAATAACCAAGAGATTTCTTTTATTTGCAGTATTGTGTCATTTTTAAGCCAAGGACAAGTGAAGAGATAGCAACAGATGTTGGTTGCAAATTATTTTTAAGAACTTCTGGATCCCTTTCTTAATCTAAAGATTGGGGGGATGCACGCATCTTGTGTTTTGAGAAAACAGAATGTTATTATTCACGGCTGTATATTAGTCAATGACAACTTAGCCCCTTGATAAAGCGTGTCAAGAGGAAAAGCTAGTGATGCTCAAGCAGATTTTAGATAGGGGATATATGTCTTATTACATATGTATGCCTAGCTATAGACTTTTGATGTAGTTTACATGGTTAAGAAAACTATTATCAAAAGCCTTCTCATATGTCTAAATGTTAAACTACATATATTATATGACCATACATGTCTTTGTATATTATACTCATTTTTATACACATACATATTCCCCTCTGTATATATTACTTTAAAACTAATGATGACAAAGATCTATTTATTCCTTTGTTTTTTATTTTAAAAGCACAAAAGTCAGATAGTGAAGTTGTCAGCAGAATGCACTACATGCAGTTATGGAAAACTGCATTTAGAAGCGCATTCTCAGCTGTAAGAGAAACGCAAGCAAAAAATCATATATCTAACAAATGTAGTTCTGAAAATTGTTGTGAGAAACGGAAGCTGTGAGGATGAAATAACAGTGGTGATTCAGCTGAGCATTTGAACTGACCTAATTGTTTTGGAAGAGCACTAAAAGCAAATGCTGTATTTTGATGTTTTGGAGCATGAATGTAGGGAACAAGAAAAAGCCCCCTGAAAAGTGTCTGTATATATTAATCAGTATTTTATTAGGTTCATACGTGACTAGATAGATTTACAAAATTTTAGCTAGAATGCAACATTGCTCATGTCAGTGTCTTCAACCTCCTGTACAGCCCCAAAGCACAGCTTCTTTCTCCTAGCAACATAAATAATGAACCACCATTTTGTAGACCCCAAAGTCCATGACTACAAAGCCAAATTACATTCACTACAAATAAAAAATTAACAAAGTTATAATTTATGCCTCAGGGGGCAAAACCACTGACTGTTCATTTCCCCTCTCTTTGTTCCCCTAACCCTCATATTAAGAATCCTCTCTCAAACTGAAAAAAAAAAGTAGGTAAATAGATTAATAAGGATATTTGAAATGAAAAGTTGCAATTTTGATTTACGTATGCTGAAATTGATAGTCTTCAAGAAATCATCCATCCTCTTCCACTATCACTCCACTCTTGACTAATATAGGAATTTATATCCAAATAGGATCAATAAATCCCATCTCATATCATGTCATTCAAAATGTCATAAGGCACAAATGCACTCACACTTACTTAATCCTTGCTTGGTTCATAGGCACGTCTGTCAGATATTCAATAACCAATCCCAAACCTGCAACTAATATCAATAATTTATCTGGTTTGTGTATCAAAATAACTTTATGAACTATGTAGTCCAAGTATCTTTTCAGTCTGTAATAAAAAAATATTAATAAACTCTTTCTACTTTCATATTTCAATAGAATTTAAATCTAGAGGCTATTTTAAAGAGTTCTGTTTTCTATGTTGATATTTATTATTAAATAAGACATTTTTAAAATATTTAATGTATTAAAAGTATTGAAAGTATTCAAAAAGTCAGTTATAAAAGAAGGGAAGAGGGGAAAAAAAAAAAAAAAATCACTGCATCCTTAACAGCTAAATTAGTATTACCAACTTATACAGAATATAGCACAGATAATAATTTTAAGATGCATTCCATTTCTGGAAATAAAATCATTTATGCAGCCACTTAGCTCATTTTATTTTTTTCCTTTCCCAAGACTGACTAGTATTGTATAAAACAAAATTTGATAAGAGGAATAAACTGACTTCTCCAAATTAGATGAGTTACAATATAGGTAAGGTATGAGGTATTTAAGCATCTCATAGATCACTCCAGGTACAGTGCTGGCCTTTTTTCACTCATAAAGAAGTAAATAAGCATGTGAGGTACTCAGTGTTTATCCTGGCAAATCATCACCTTACATGTTGTGATACAGGTTACTATCTCACATAAATTTCCAAATTATCATGTGAAAATACATTTTCTATAGAATGTTTTTAATTATCAACATACTTACTTTTGAGCCAAATATTTTATATAATTTACTACAATACTGTCATCAAATATTGATGAATGTCAATGCAGGTAACAAATACTCCACTCTACTCTTGATTGTCCCATTTCCAGTAACTTCTGTATAGCTTTTCTCCACAGAATGTTCTTGGAATAGCAGAATATGGCCCACAATGTAAGTAATGTTATTTATTTGAAGATATCACTGACTGAAGCAAGAATGTAATGAATGAGTTTAGCTATGTTTAAAGGACAGCGCTGATTGGCAGAAAATGCAAAAACATCTTTTTAAAAGGAATACAGAGAGTTTGTCATCAGAAATAACAACAGTAACATATTTTCATCTGAGCCCTGTGTTAACTCTTGAATCTGTTTCAGGTTGCAGCATGTATTACAGTTCCTAAACTCATTAGTATGTTATTTTATGTCAATGTTTGGTGAACTTCAAAGAAACGTACAATCTACAAGCATGTCATTCTTTCATGAGCTAAAGACTAATCAACAGCATTAACTTCCCCCCATGAAAAAATAAGTAGTCCTGCTTCTGGTTTTGGCTGAAGTAAACTACAACACGTTAGAGTCTTTTCAGATTCAGACTGGAAAAGCAATCTAAAAAACAAAGTTGAAAGTTGAAATAAAGACTGATGAATAACCTCCCTTTTCAGTGTCTTTGGCCAGTTGATTCATTACATATTAAACCATATGTAATATAATACCTGAATATACCTATTCATTGCACATTAAATACAATATATAGATTTTTAAATCAGTTTCTGTGATCCAGGTATTTAACTGAGAGGACCTGTCTTAGAAAAGGACACAGGCCAAGTACCATTCATATATTTGCATCCATATTTGTTTTTGAAATATGCATGATGTTTGTACCTGGTATTTTTCTGAGTTTTCTGCTGGAACTAGTGGCAATAAGCATTTGATATAATCACAGCAACAGAGTTCTGAACTGAGGTGCCTAAACAAACCAACCCCTAAAAAAGCTAATGCCAGAATGACAAACTTGACATTGTGGGGTTTTTTCCTTAGTTTTTGTTTAAGCTGAAAAATTATCTGAATAATTAAGCATTTGCAAGTCAAATAAGCTAGTAGGACTCTTCAGCTTCAGCTGTTATACCATGCTGTTCCTTTGAACAATATTTACAATGCACCCAGAGAGAAAACAGGGGAAGATCCTGTGGTTCCTGACAAATGCTGCTAATGAGAGTTCAGGCATTTCTTTAGTGTTTGCAACACCTCCTTAATAGGCAGCTGAATGTCACTGGCTATGCAGCCACTGCATTTTAATCACAGGTTAAGCCACTGCAGATTAAAGTATTCAGAGAGAAGTAAACTCTTCCCTAATTTAATTTTTAGTGGTACTCTGACCCTTGAAAAACAGACTTTGCTAAAGTCAGCAGGAGTTTAGGCAATGTCTCCCAGGGGAGGAAGAGCCTAAGCATCTGCTGTACATGCCCATCAAACAGTTAGACATTATTGGTGTTAGCTCTTCTACTGTTCATCTTAACATTCTGCTTGTGCTGCTCTAAGATGGTTCCTGAGTGCCTTAGAGTCGCTCCTCAAGTGCATCTGTTGTGCCTTGTTAGGATCTAGAGCTGCCATTCCAAAGCAGAGTAGTTGCAAGTAATAAACCCAGATCAGATTGATTTCTCTGACCAAAGTCTGGTGATAGGAGTGCTGAACTTCTGCTATCAGATGGACTTTGTCCCTCAGTATTAGCAGCACAAGAACCACCAAAGCACCTGAAATGTCCATGTTTTAAGAAATACTACAGTGGTAGACTGGAAGAAAACAATTTGAAAGACATTTCATCGCATATTTCCACTGGATGAATCTGCTACAGGATAGTAATAATTTTGTGACAGCCGAACAGTATGATAAAATCTAACTGCAGGAAATGAAAAGGCAAGACATTTTAAAAGACTTTAAAATTAGCAAATAATGTCTAGCAATACGATCATATTGTCTTGAACAGACGACATTTCCTAGTGACTTTTATGTCTGTGTACCGGAGAGCTGAAATTACTGCATACTGTCCAAATGAATGGATCTATCAGAAACAACTGTTTCCCTCCTCTAGCACTGCTTTACTGCAACCCAGGCAGTTAAAGATGCAGAGAAAACCTTTATAAGCTTTGTTGGGCCTCTCAACTATTATAGACATTTAAAAAGGGTAGGAATTTTTGTTGGTCTTATTTCTGCAAGGTTTATCATCAGAATTCACTAAGGAAAGACTAGTCTTTGAGTTAAAACTTTTCTTTTTTTTCTTGAAGGTCTATCTTCTGCAGAAAGAATTCTACCTTAAGGATTTTTTTTTTTTTTTTAAGAGAACATGGTTATTGGATTTTACTGAAGAGTTGTGTTTCTTCCTATTTTATATTAGAAACAGAGGGTCTGTGATAAGTGGGAAAAAATAAGCAGCAAGGCAATTTAAGGTAAATGAAAGTTGAACTAACTGAAAAAACCTTAAATCATTGTTTGGTTATAGAAATTGTTTCATACCAATAACTGAGTAATTATTCAGAGGGAAAAACATCAAAGACCCATACAAGTTAGAGATGTGAAACCTCTGCAATTCATTATGCAAGATGAGAGCTTGCAACATGGAGTTTTAAAAATCAAGCTTCCTTATTTATTATCAAATATGTAAAAATGTTTAAAAAAAATCATAAGGATTCTTTTTTCCCCATATCATCTCTACTTGTTTATTACCAGAACAATCAGCAGTTCTCAGCTGAAAAGGCATGAGGGAGGATAGGAGGTTGTCAGTAACGTCTGAGACAAGGGGTTAAGAAAGAAGCCCTTAGCCAACAACCCCTGTAGCTTCTCCCAGCGCAGGTGGAGAGAAGCCCTGCTCACCTCCTCACAGCCCTTGACTCCTGGGAGCACTGGGAAGGGGGCCAGTGTCCCCGGTATTGACACAGTATCACTCCTTGAAATTATTTGTCTTTTACAATGGAAGTGTTGGACTGGAGGCCACTTTAACAGGGGGGAAATTCCAGACTTTTGAGCAGACTAGAGATCAGTTCATGGATAGAGCACAGGCCAGGTGTTCAACATAGGGAGAGGGAAGTGGTTTTGATGCTACATTTGCATAGCATAGCTACATGCAGTGTGCACAAGTCAACACGAGGTTATTTTGTGTGAAAACAATGTCCTAACAGAAGTCTGTCCAGTGCTGACAATTTCCAAAAGCATTTTCTAAGTAGATGAAGAAGTTTTCTGCAACGCATCGTACACTCCAGTATACAGAGACAGAATTTTTGAAACAACAATAGCACACGTCTGTCATCTTCTCTGTGGCATGACTGCACCAGTCACGTTAAATTGCAAAGGCTGTTTCTTGCAAGGGAAACACCCATCCATCACAGAGCAAAACTACACTGGTTTAACAGTTTCTTAATCACAAGTGCAAAAATTCTCTGTCCAATTTTCACAGATCTTTAACAGCAGAAAGGACCTTCATTTTTCTGTGACAACAAGGGGCCTGGCCTAGCAATGCACATAACTAATACAAGTGGATTAAGTGTGTACCACAAATCCAAATGAACAATGGTAACGAGAATGCTTCACTAAGATTTACAACTCTACTGACAGAGTGAGTTTCCAGTAATCTTACAGCATTTTCCTGTTCTTGTTACTAAACCTGGCAAAAAGCAACTTGACAAAACTTGAAAGAGCAGATTTAACCAAGCCACTATTTTGCTAAAGTTTTGACCCAAGGATAAACACAATTTCAAAATTATATTTTGTCTGGTGTTCTAAACAAGGGACATCACCACAGTCATAAAAAGGACATTTTGCACAAAACGTATTCAATATCTGCCAGCTCTCAAAATCCTCAAATAGAAGAACCACACATGGAGTAACTGTGGCATAAGGACTGTGCTCTAATGATTAGGAGCTTATCCACAGAACAATGATATTTTCAGAGTACTCAAATAAGCACAGATTTTCCTATTCAGTTTTATTGGCTGACTGCAAGAACTATTAAAAGGATGTTGAATCTTTCGTGTTTTGGCCCAGGAAATAATACAACACTTAATAATATTTATTCATCAGAGCTTGATTTTGTAAAAGAGTGATTAACTTTAATGGCTATTAGACTAACTGAAGGTGCTTTGTACTATTCAGAATTAGTACAAATGATACGTATTTTCCACTGTTTACAGGGACTATTTTCACCAACAAAACAATAGTTTTTCTGACTGAAATAGAAGTGAAGCTTTTACTAAAAATACATGGGTTTTGTTTTTTTTTTACCTTCATAGTTGAATGTTTCTTTTCTTTTTGGTATCTCTATCCCAAAGTGAACATTCCACATGTTTAGTATTTTTAAAGCCAAAATCTGATTGTTTAACAGTTGCACAAGCAATCAAAACTTTTGCAATGTAATTCCAATTACAGACTACAGAAACTACTGAAACCAAATACTAGCTTACTGATGGGAACATACAAGCTTACTGCTGGGAACACAGTCACTCTGTTGTTTACATAAGCCTACAGAAATAAAACTCACTGAAGAAATTTAAACTTGGAGTTTTCCACACTTTCTTCAGAAGAATAAGGATTTGTAGAAACACAATTTATTTACTGTTATGTCAGAACAAAGTTGATCTTCTCTTTCTGGCTTTCCTTTTAAAGTGAAGTGATCTCTAAGTATCTGTTCTATAAGTCACTAGTAAAATATAAAAGAAAAATAAATATTATTTTTAATATTTTAAAGGGTTTTTCTATTTCAGTAGTTGTCAGAAAAAGGCACCTTTTAAATGTCTTTTCAAAACGAATGCTGTATTTTGACCTACATTAGTATCATGCTCACAGTAATTAATCATATGAGCAGAAAGAACAAATGGCACAGCATTCATCATCAGCTTTATTTCTTATTAGAGAAGCATATGTTTATTGTTATCAAGTACTAAAAAAAAAATGCAATTGTGAAGAACAGGTTTTGCTTGTTTTGTAAAGAAAGCAACACAAACTGTGAATCATCCTAATTACAGTTTCCAACAGAAGTTTTAAAGATGGAAGCCACCCTAGAAGAGGTGTTCTGAACCCTGTTGCATGAGTTATTTACTGGTAGATAAAGCTTCCCTTTATGACCTAAACAGACAACTTTTCAGCAGAAATTTAGCATAGTAAAAAGGCATTTCAAAACTTTTAATTACCAACATGCCAGAGATTTTAAATTATTATATAAGGTACCTTCCAAAAGGAAAGGATGGAAAATGTACCACTTAACATTTTTAAAAGGCATAAAAAGTACCACAATTCACAATAGAGGCATATGCCCAGAGTAATAGAGGAGTCTAACCAAGCAAACAGAAGTCCCATACAAATTTACAACCAAGCAGCTTGATCTGTCCAGAATTAGATTAAATACAGCATTAAAAACAAGCAGTCAGGCTGTAACTGAAGTAGAAAGCATGCCGGGACAGTGTATATTATTTCACTATTATACCAAGTCCAAAATCTACCGAAATTTTTTGTGGGCTTTGCACAGAAACCTAAAGGGCTTTTAGACTATTTGTAGGAACAGTGATTGTACTTTTTCTATTAGACTTTATGGCCATACTAATATTTCCTAAGTGTTCCTGTCTTTTCAACAGAGAAAGGCTGGTGCCTCTGCAAACTGGATGGGAACTCAAATCCCTCCCGGGGACTGAGGAGGAGGGGGCCCCGTGGGTATGTTGATGCCATTCACTGAAGGTTTGTTTAAGCAAAAGTAGACCTCCCCGTTGGCCAATTTCTTCTAGTTATCATGAGTAACAACAGTAGCAGAAATATCAACAGTAATATGTGGCAAAATAATCTAAGATCCTGTATATGTTTTAATCTCCACCTGCAACAAAAGCCAAGCTGTCATGTTCTCACTAATTTTTTAGCTACATTAAACAAGCACAGACTAAACTACTTCTGCAGCAATCACAGCTTTCAAGCATAAAGTAGCCTTATTCTCAAACAATGTTCCGTGTATCATGGTCTCTGAAGCTTAAGCGTTCAGGGAGAATTGTTACCTGTTCTGTCAAGCACAAGTGCAACTCAGCTGAACCTCCCTGGTTGGTTAGCTAATTTTAACTTCTGTAAGTCCACAATAACAGATAATTCACAAAGCAAAATTCGGAGCCTGCTTGAGTAACCATGATGATAATTTGCCTAGTACTATAAGAAAAAGTAATCAATATACTGCAGATTCCTCTTTGTAATTCAGGTGATTTACAAGCTTCAGTAAGAAAATTCTAATGACTCCATTTTTCCATGGAAGAACATAGTACTGTGTTACAAAACAGGTAATGAAATGGTAACTACTCAGCTGAAATACTGAAATTATATTTCTCAAAAAAAAAAAAAAAAAAAATCAGGATCAATCCAACAATGGAATTGCTTTAATTTTTACTCCCCTTTTTTTTTAATATTATATGGATATATTAAAAAAATCCAAACCAGACTATTTTTTAAAAATAAACATTTGGATAGTCATAACAATTACATATTTTATTCTGTAGAAAAAGTTTCAGATATTTCAGGTTTCATCTTCAATTACTAGATTGTCTTCACATAAATTATCACATGTCAAAAAATTTACAAGCATCTTACTGGAAAGCAGAAATTGCTCTTCTCAAAGGTATAGGCAGCTCTAATCTGAAGCCACTGAAGACAATGCAAAAAGTCATCCTACTTACTGACATTTCAGAGTATTAAATCAAACCCATCTATGTGTCATCTATGTGTCCATAGGGAATAAACAGAGAGCGAAAACTGCATTTCCTGGAGATAGCGGCAAGGTACAGAGTATTACTTATCCTGGTTTCCAAAAAATTGATGGCAAAATGACTTAGTATTTATCCTAAAAAAATTAGGCAAAACCAAATGAGTTCTCCTAAGGTGCGAGACATTTAAATCAAAAAGGAATGACTATGTCTCTATTTTAACCTTGTTTCATGTGCTTAGGATGTGACATTTAGAACTTTATTCTTTTTGTTTCATGTTTTAACCATCCTGTTTGTTTGTTTAGATAGAGCAATCACAATATGGATGCAGAATTCCCCTTTCAAATTCTGTATATTTTTCTGTCGAGGCAGTTTATCAAATAATAGGTTCTGAACAAATCAGACTTTCTGAAAACAAAGTGAAAGAGTGAATATATTTCAGAGATACATGAGGTCAGTGAAAATTCTTTTGCTCACATAATTCCTTTTCCATCCTTTGTTCATTTATAACCCCTGAAGTATAATGCATGAATTATCCCATTGTACACATCAATCACTTGACAGATTGTTTTAGTAACATTCATGTGCTGTGGCTTTCCTTCCAGGCTGCCAGGAAAAGTTTAACAAAAAGGCTGATTAGGTTCCTTTAAGTTCTCCCAGATAAACAAACTACAAAGCAAGTTTACAGTACCCAAGACCATCCATGCAAAAATATCACACAGGCTCTTTACAGTAACAACACAAATCAGAGCATTCGAAGGTGCTCAGTCAAGAAGAAAAGCTGATGATGATTCAGCAGTCTGTCAAATGGGGAGCAGAAATGTTCACGCTCGAGAATCTTTAGTTAACAACACGTACTTGTCGGGACACTTCTTAACAAAGCTCTGTTTAAAGAAAGCCTTTTTTCTTTGCTTCATACACAGACAGTAAATTTTTAGTTATAATTCATTAAAAACATTGGATAGGGGTTTTTTTGTAATAAAACCTTAGGTAATGTCAATGACACAGATGCCAGTTACATAAATATGTGTCTATGCATTCACCTAAGAAACTGCACACAAGATACAGTAGACACACAGCAGATTTCCAAATCCAAGTCTGGCCTTGGAAGAAGTGCATTACCTGCTGTGGGCATGATGCAAGCAAGTGCTGTGGCTCCAGCCCTGCACTCCTGCACAGAGGTCTGGGTCCAGGCACCAAAATCAAACACAAAAATTTTTTTTCTTGTGTTTCCAAAAAAACCTCAAAAGCAGTTTGGGAGGGTGATTTGAATGATTTGCATCCTCCCGCACCCCACAACAGAAGGCTGGGAGGAAGACAGATACGGGAAATAAAGGTAAAATAAGAAATGGAAAAGGGGAAAATAGATCCTGAGGTTGACTGGGAAGTATGGGGAAGGAAACAGTGCTACCAAATTTCAAAGCAGGCAGGGATATTGGAAGAGAGAAAGTGCAATAAAAAAAAAAAAATCCTGAATGAAACGTCAGCAAATTAGCTCCTGGCTTACTAGCTCTTCTGCCTTGGTTGTAGAACTTTACCTCAGTATCTCTCAGAAGTATTAGCACAGCTTAAACACACGATAAAAAGAAACAAAAAGTCAAATAAACTCAATAAAAATATTGTGGCATTTGTTGATATGCTGCATTGTTCTAGGCAATATCCAGTTATAACACCAATTCATTGCTTGGATTAGACTGAATCGGGACAATCAGGGCAATTATTGCAGGTTTGACACAATCAGACAAGCCTGATGTTAAAATGAACTGTGACATTCATTAATTCCATGTGCGATTTTGGCAGCCCCTGAAATTGTATCCAGTTAGCTATTTTATGTACTCTGAAAGTCACAATCACCTCTGATTTGAATCCAATGTATAAATATATCTCCTTTTCTCAAATACATGGCACATAATGACAAAGAACCCAGAATTTGGAAAGCAGAAAGTCACGATTTTCATTCTTTTCCATATTCCCTTCAACTTCACTGCCTCTTCCGCCAGTGTTTGGTATGACCTTTCACAACTGCACCTCTATTTGCGCTTCATCCCATACTCTCCCCATGTCCTTGCTGCTTCTAGACCAGACCTAATTGTGCAGTTACAATTCAGATGCGCCAAAACCTTATTTCTAAAGTATTTCTGAACAATGTGTGAAGAAATCCTCTCTTTTTTAGTATAAAGATACTAATTAAGCTGATTTTCTTTATTTCATGTGGACCTAACTACGATGAAATCTTGATTTCCCAAGTAAGCAACAAAAAAGATAAATTACACGCGGTATATAGAATAATCTGCTATAATTTTAATCCATCTGGGTTTATATAGTGAATATATATATAAATATAAAATAAATATATAAAATCCAGCTGTTTCTCAGCAAATATGCAAAGGCAAGTTACCTAGGATCAAGGCCTTCTTTCTATTCCCAGGTACGCCAAAGGTTTGTTATAGGATAAAGAGAATAATGTACCATCATAGCATCTCCCCCCCATATTCAACATGTTTCTCCCTTTCATATTCCTTACGTATCCCTTTAATATATTAAATTATAATCTGGTTTTATTTCATTTGTCTTGGTTTGGGGAGTTTCTTGTCAAACACACTAGATGTTCTTGTACTGTGATTATACACACTTAAGCATCACAAAACAGAAAATTAAATATAGAATGTAAAGCTTTTTGCTATACAAGTTTTCTTGTGGGTAAAAGAGACTTTGAGGTTGTTCTACACTCTCTGTATAAATATAATTGAATATTTTTTTCTCTCTCTATACAACTCTGTGTATAATCTAAGCATCATATAGGAGGGCACAATTTCTGCCTTCTGTCCCCTGTGGAGCAATCATAATTGTACATTATATATGCACTTACCCACAAACATGCATCTACATAAATTGTATGTATAGCTCTATTTTATGTAATATTTACATTTTTTCTGTCTTATAACTGAACTCTGTTTCCAGTGAATCCTTAAATGTCGTGCAGGTAGATGTCCTAATTATAATCATCACCATGTCCTGGTATATTTTATTTGGTTGCTTGTTACTTGATGTAACAAAAAGAAAATCACCTATAAACTATTTGAAAGATTGATTTCTGTTCAGTTGAATCAATCCCCTGTAAAATTATATACTATAAAGCCTCCTTTGCCCTTAAACCATAATCCAAATTCATCAAATTTTTTTAGTGCCGATGTGCAAAGCCTTCCTGCTCAGCAACAAAAACCAGGTCACTCTCCTGTAAGAGCACTTCTAAGCTGAATGAATCTGCAGAAAATTCTAAATAAGGTGCTTACCAGAAAAAAAAAAAAAACAACCCTACAATATACTATAAACTAAAAATCACCACTTCAGTAAGGAATAAGGTATACTGCCTGCCATCTTCATGGTATTCCTTTAATAAAATCTAAGTGTCTTCATCATTAAGCGGAAAGATGAAGTTTACTTTTCTACCTCTGATTCATGTCTTGCGTGACACATAGATTTTTCAAGTTCAGAATAATGCAACCTATTTGTCCTTTCACAGACAAAAACTTTTGCCAGAGTAAGAATGAGTCTAGAAAGACAGACAGAACTCCTAATCTGTTTAAGTGAAAATTATCCAGCAAAATTAAATTCACAGACATTGTCAGTGAGAAATCATTCACGGGCCAAGGTAGGATGCATGTTTTAAAGTATGCACTAAATTACACCTACTTGCTGTCGAATTTCTTCTTCCATCTTTACTGGGGACCCCAACTCTGCGACTTGTTTGACACCTTCACTAGCATATCCTCCATACTCCCAAAGGATGTAGTTCTTTGAGTGAGAACTACCAATGATCGCAGACCAGTGGTTGGTGCGTCCTTTCAGGAGGGAGAAAAAAAAAAAAAAAAAAAAGATCAACCATCAAGACAGCCTCAAAGCATAATTCCTAATTTCTATTAAAGTGAAAGTTTTGAATTGCTCAGTCTTCACCAGTACCAAGCTTTTGCACGTGTTGCATGCTGTCAGTTCTCACTATATCAATACACCATATCTTTAGAGTAATAAGAACAAGTATATTGTGAACTACAAAAATATAGCATGAAGTGATAGTAATTACTGAATATAATAACACAGACAGAAATGGTGAGAAAGATTGTATTCCGGCTAATGAAGCAGGCCCCCCCCAACAGATAGGCTTAGTGTATTTTTTTCTTCACCAAAGACTTCACTTCTTCAGGAAGTGTAAGAATCCTTTAATTTTAGGTTTCTATGCAAAATATTTTTGAGGATGAAACCTGCAAGGGGAAGACTTCAGTGGTCACTCGAAGATTTAACAGCAAGTTGCTTCATTACTGAGAGATACTGGTTTCTAACAGTCCACTAGATTTGTGTTTGAGTGGTGACAGCAGATTACCAGCAAAAGGTAGATATAAGCATGGTTACACTATCATTAAACTTTACAGATTTTCATTTATAGTTTTGTGCCCAAACATTATCAGGCACAGAGTTATAAAGGGCTTACCTTAGCCCTTTAGCTATAGGCTAGGCACCTCCATGGCCAGAAACCTCCCTCAGTAGCTTCCTGCTGAAACAGAGGTGAAACATTTGCTTTCTATGGGCAAATAGTGTCCAGCACTTCTTCCAGGCAACTTCCGAAATACTGGTAAAGAGCTGCTCTTATTGGCACTGACATAGTTGGTTTTTCTGCTTCTGCATACTTAAATTATATATGTACGTATACGTCTCCTTCCCCCACCCTCACCATTAGTAGGGGTTCTCTAATTTAACAAGGAAGCAAAGAAGTGAATTTTGGTGCTTCTATATTCACTGAGTTTGCTTGCTCAGTGTAAGAGTTGTATAGCTAGACAATAGGATTTCTGGTCTTGTTTCTTGTCTTGTTGAACAAAAAAAAGGAAAAAATTTAAAAGTTTAAAGAAGAAAATGTTAGAGAAGTCTGATGGAATTGGAAAGAGAATTGAGGAGAAATAAGGAGTCACAGAAGTCCCACAGTACTGGAAATAAAAATGAATTTACTTAAGTGTCAAATAACACTCTGCAAAGATATAGGCCTAAAGGAAAAGGATGAGAAAATGAACTGTTCACATAAGCAGACAGTCTGGTAACAGTGCAAAGACTGTAGGAGATGAGGGAGACAGAATGATGGAATGAGACAATAATTAACATTTTTCTTTGCAATGCAAAAGGTAGAAAGTAGCAGTAAAAACAGCTGAAAACTAGAATAAACGAATGAAAAATGAATAATGAAGTAAACAAAAGGAATGCAAATTTAAGATGTGAAAGGTGGGACAATGAAATTGAAAAAGACAGTGTAGAGAATTGAATAGATAAAGTCAGATGCAGGAACCTAATCACAGGAGAATAGAAAATAGATTAGAAATAAAAAATGGGCTCCAGTGATGGGGGAAAAAAGCTAGAAAAGTGCAGCAAGCAGAATAGATAGGTGAGGGAGATGAGCTAGCAACACAGCAAACAAAGCCTCCATAGCTTGCCTAGTGCTAAACTTGGACCAAAATACACCTACTGAGCTCTGAATTACATTAGGCTTGAGGTTTTCAGAGTCCATTAAAGCTAGTCAGTAATTGAGCCCCAAATGGAGAAAAATACAAAACTAAACCTCCTCCCCACCCAGGTAATAGCTGAGAGACTACAGTGTCAGAAGATGGTTTCTTGATTAAAGATCTAGTAACTGTTCCTTAAATACACACTGGCACCTTGTCAAACCACAGAGATACTGTCATTCAGCTCCAGTACGAGACCACCAGTTTTGCCCATTCTTTCTTCCTAGCACACAAGTCTAACTCACAAGTCACAGACAGCAGCTCTCCCTGAAACACAGTAAGTGGCACTTACTGAAATTTATAGGAAGAGAAGATTCCATGATTTCCCCACAAAAGAAAAATGTTTCACCACAGAGAGGAACCCGTGTGCTTTTAAGTCTGTAGTAAAATGGATACTGATTTGTTCCATGTGCTCCAAAGCTTCTCATGCTCCCTATCCTCAACAGATCAAGAACATCTGATTAACTTTGCAACCAGAGCCCCACCTCTTCCACTCCTAAACACCTCCCCCTAAAGATATTGGCTCTGCAGAGAAAGAAGCTGGCCCACCTACTTGCCTAAATAACCTTTTACAGAATTTGTACATTTGCAAATGTTTCACTCCTCACCTAGAACCTCCCATTTTTGATGAGAGCAAAGAGACAACTCAATATAGTTTCTTAAAGCTTTTATTCTAAACAAAGCAACTTCTCTACACGTAATAATCTGAGTAGAACAGGCCAGAACTATTTTGCATTACCAGTCCAGGGTCACTATCCAGTTCCTAAGACAGCAAACGTAATACTGACAGCTTTCTAATGGTGTTATTTCAGTTCCTTTCTGTATGAGTAGTTTCTCAATTTACACACTTATATGTGTATTTTTGCATAAAGATCAAGGTATCATCACAACATGAGAATGTATCCTCTGACGTATTTCATAGATGTGCCATATCAAATCATGATGGAGAGCATATAGATTCCTGTTACCATATATTGGTGATGCCCAGACAGAATAAATGCTTTTAGGCCACAGGGCATATGTAAGTACAAATCTTTCTGATGGGCAAAATGTGATAGGAAATCTAATAGTTCCCCTTGAGCCAGATTTAATAACAAATGAAATACTTCGCTTCCAGTAGTCCTATTATCAGGACTTCTGATAACTTGCAAAAATTACCTGAAAAGCATGCTCACTTTTAAGCCTCAGTTTGCAAACCAGTTTAATTTTCTTTTTTCAGTCAGTCTGAGAACCATTAAAGCAAAATTGTTTTAAGAATCAGGTTTTTTAACCCTCTCTACAGCTGTGGTACACCTCTCTCCATTCACTCTATGGTTGGCACACTCAGAACAAGATTGTGTTGCAGTGGTTTCATTCTAAGAAATGTTTTATAAAGTAGGCGTATCTGATAACTGAAACAGACAATACACTTTTAAATTTAATGGAACAGAGGTATTTTAATTGCACTGGCATAGTAAATGTAAATTATTCCTAATCCATGGAATCTGTGAAAATGTAAAAATAGTTCCCCAGACTTAAAAGTTGTGTACTGTACCTTCCAGAAACATTTTTGTGTGATAGCAAAAGAAAATATCTTATTTGGCGAAAGAAATTCTTTGGAGAAAAGCAAAGCACCAGAGTACATATTATTTAGGGATTTTTAAAGCAAGTCAGAAGCTAAGTTAAAGACACAAAATAAAAGTTTTATGATCTGCTTCCTATTTCAGCCATACTGATAGTATAGGAATAGAGCAGAATTTTTTATGGGATGGCTTAGCAAATAGTAGTGATTTACCACAGTCCATCATGAACTGCATTTTATTTTAATGTAATTACTGCACAAGTTCAGCATTTAAAGAATAACTTTGATGATTAGTTTTTATTTTTAACATCACTACATCTGGATGAGATTGTGTCTCAACTTTCAGAATTTTCAATGTAAAATCTTATCAGCTGTTTTTACTGGGCTTAATCCTTCTAGCATTATATGGTTATTTTTTCATTTTTCCAGATTTTTAAGTAAATCATTAATATAATTCATCACTTTGTAACTAGGGAGAGACAGCAGTCTTCAGTCCACTATTGTGGCAAACTATTGCAGCTTGCTTACTTTCAGTTGTGCACCCATATTCTTAATGTGTTTGCTGACTTGGATTTAAAAGAAAATGCAATTTATCCGCAATATTACATCATTAAGTCACACTAATTTCATAGTTTTCAGCCATTTTCTCATGCCCTATTTCTAACCACCAGCTCAATTCATACAAGTAATACATATAAAGTGTGAAACTCAGCAGGTATATAAATCATCCAATAGTCTAAAAGAGCCTTCTTGCAGTTACTGGGTTTTGCTTATTTTCTCTCTCATGTATTATGCTGACAAATAACATCACAACAATGCTACATTCAACTTAAAATGTATGAGACACTCAGCATAAGCAATATTGCTTAGACTGTGAAAACGGTGGGCTGATTGACACAAAAACCATATTTGAGTTATATGATGATAATCTGACACAGTGACAATAAATTAAAAAAAATAAATCAACATATCAAGTATATATAATAAACATCAGCCACAGACAATATAACAAAGTTTAACAACCAGTAAATGTGATTCATGTTCTTAAATAATTTCCTAGCCTTTATCGCCACAGTGGACTCAGTAATGAAAGAACAAATACATCATACACATGGTTTTGTAACTTTAGTTTTTTACAGTTACTTGCGTTATTGCAACAAGGATACTGATTCTGTAGTTCAGAAACTTTAAAAACCCAGACAGGTAAAGCTCAGAACGGGTATTTTATCTGTCTATTGAACCAACAAAGACAAAGAAGACAGAACATTCTAAGGTCTATATAACTCATGTCCTTGGGCAGCAAGATTCGGGGCTCACAAAAATTAACTGGAATCTTTTAAAAGACTTTGAAGGAAAACATACTGGCTAGATTGGCATGGTTGTAAACTCAAAATTTTAGTGTGTTGCCCATCCTTTGTGGCCATTTTCTTAAAATTTCATTTTCTAGCTGTACATTATAAGTCAGTCTAACCTTATTAAAAAAAAAAAAAAGGAAAAAGTAACCTTTCTCACACAAAGGAATCTTGAAAATGTGATCTCATACACATGTCAGTTCAAAATGTCAGGCAAATCAATAGAATTCATTTGTTATGTATAGCATTCACAGAAAGATCCATGGATTTTCAATACTGAACATTAACAGCATTGCACACACATCATAATTTACACTGCTGAGCTGTAAATATGTAACGTGTCATACAACAAGCTCCAATTCTCTTCACAGTCCCTATAGAGTACAATAATGAAAGAATGATACTCACGTGGAAAATCTTTGGGATGTGTTTTTTCTGACCAGTTTCCATAAAAAGTTAGCCTGTATTTGGCGGTTCCACAAGCACAACAATCTAAAATTGGTTTGTCAGTCACACCTTCTGAGGCTGAATCTGAAAAGGCAGCAAAGTACCCATTGACAATGGTTACAACTCAAAATCAGCTGATGACAGCAAAGTTGCCATAATAAATACTCCAGTAAATAAATCTGAATTAAACCCTTTTTTTAAATTTTATTTTTAAGTTGGACTACACTAGACTAAACCAGAACCCTGAAATAGCTGAATCATATTTATAAGTGGATATAAGGATTTACGTCTACATTTTTATATAAGAAGGCACCACTATTTCAGTCATCTTCAGATTCGAAATGGGTTTCTTTCTGGTTCTTATCTGACATGGACAAAACCTCAATTGATCTCAAAACACAATAGGCTTGAAACTTCTGGACAACGAAAGCATATAAATTCTCCAGTGGGATGCAACAACCTACTGCAATTCTTCGGTTTAGGAAAGGATAAAAAAGCCTAGAATTCAATAAATGAAGCACCCTGGAGACAAACGAGTTTCACACGAAGACCAGGTAAAAAGGTGCAAGTATCACATCTAGGGCAAGGCAAGGAAGATTGTATGAGGACCAGTACGTGTGATAAGCAAAACATAATAGAATAGGAGATCCCAAATTTGAAATTGGATGAAGCTGTTCAAGGCCTTAGAATTTTAGTTTGATATAATGAGTTAAGAAAAATAAGTAGAACATGACAAGGAGAGGTCAGAAGGTGTTTTACTTTACCTTACCTTGTTCACAAATTTTTTTGGTGAGAGAACCCTCATCTTGAAAATAAATTATGCGCTTCTGCACAATACTGGCTCTATAAAGAAAAAAAAAAAAAAGAGTTTAAAATATATTTATTCCTTAAAGGAAGAAGAAAATGCATGATAAAGTAGCAAAAGGACAGAAGTGGACTGCTAAGACCTAGGCATATTTCCTTCTGACAATACATATACACAATACAGGACTACAGAGAAGATTTTTATTTCACCTTGTATTTGAATTTCATTACATTTTACAGAAACTTTGAAGGTTATTACCTTTAGAGAAGTGATCATAGTTATATGGTGAGGATCTGTGCTCTTCAAATGCATAACGGCCAACTGAATATTCAATATTTCAATCAAATCTTAAAATACTGAAATTATATTCAATTTCAAAAAAATAGCACAGCTAAAGCAAGCAGCTCTTTGTAGAAAATTACATGGCATTCTGAAGACATAAATACTTCTGATATATGACTGCAATTCAGTGGAAATATCATGTAAAACAAAAGTTAGAGAAAGAGCTAGCATAAGCTGCAGTCTTTAAAAGCAATTCAAAGGTTCCAAAAGACAAACCACTTTAAAATTAATTAACTCTAGAACATTTTATTAAGACCTATATTTCAAACAAAATGTAAGTTTATAAGCCTCAGTTTAGCGGGGAACAGGGAGGTTGAATCTTAAAACTACAGGGAAAACCAGAGTTATGGTGCTATTTTGTTTTTTAAAGCTGGAACTGTACAGCTGAAATTCCGCTGATTTTTAGCCTCCCATCTGAGAGACCATAAATTGAATTTCATGTCAAAGATTTTCAAGTCAGCAAAGCACCAAGCCCAAGTTCTTCTTGCACATTTGTATCATAACCACCATATGATAAATGTCAAAACCAATAATCAACTGGAAAATATATTCAAATGGCTCAGGTGACCCCCCCCCAAGTCCTAAATAAACTTAACTAGCTTCTTTGATCCTTTTTTAACTGTAAAATTTTGATTCACGTGTAAATGTTACCTTCTTTCTATAAGAAAACAGAATTTGGTTAAATTCAAAGTCATTCTTTGGACAGAGAGTTTTCTGAGGAGAACGTGCTTTGGGAGCCGGCACTCTTCTTTGTTTACCAGTAAGGGAGCACATTCTAGCAACATTTTGTACCATCACTCGTATTTAAAATGCTAAATAGCAAGGGCCAGATTATTGTTTTACCTCAACTTTAGAGTCAAATAATTATCTTGATCTCACAAGAGTTATTCCTCACTCATACCAGTTGAAATGAGAAGAAAAATAAGAATATATATGCTTAGAAGTGTTGTTGTAGTGATGTAAACCTTTCTTTGACAATGTCCCACCGCATAAAATTATCAAAAATAAGATGCAATTTTACTGTGCTTTCTTTGCCAATATACAAGATCAGATTAGGATAGGAAGGAATCCTTTGTTTCACATTAGGAAGCAACCAGGAGAATTAACTGCATTTTGTAAACCTCTTAAAGCTAGATCAAACTGGAGAGGGTGCAGAAACTACAGCTTGCTCTCACCCTTAATACAGCTTAAAACATCTTCTAAAGGAAGATGTGGTAAAGGACAATACAGGCAACAAACCAAGGCTGTGAAAAAACAGCATGAAACAGAAGAGCAAGACTGACTTTTACAAAAAGCAAGGGCGTGATCTGCCAGTATTTGGTGAAGGGGAACTCCTAGGCCTCATCTTTAGAAAGGAGTGTTTACATTAGGGAAATATGAGACTGTAACAAATAATAGAAAGTGAACAAAACCTAGAGTTAGTTAAATCTGTTTTTTATCAATATGAGAACTGTCACAGGACAGTTCAAATGGTGCCAGAAGAGACTGACCAAGCATATGAAAAGCAGAATGAAAGCTTTCTGAGAAATCTTTTTCAGGGTTTCTAACAAGAAATGAGGGGGAAAAAATAAAACAAACAAAATCACCAAAACAACTACTAGCAAGAATATGAGCTCAATGGCCAGCCTGTGACAGTGGCATGCTCCCTTAGTTTCTCCAACCTTCACATTCAAAAACAAAGACAACTTTAAAGACTTTTTAGATGTTACCCTGCAATTGAGAACCAATATTTTTACACAGACTCGATGAAACACATACAATTTTTGATACACAATCAGTCGTTGTTCTTCATACACTGTACCATAAAACTGGAACAGTCACGTAAGATGATTAATAAAATGTAAAGTAACAGCAACCTGAGCTGAAATGTACATGCATTATCACAACTCACATATTGTCAAGATGCTTTAATTTCTTAACTGGCCAGTTACCAGCAGCCATCTTCCAGGATTGAGACTGGTCCAATAGCATCTTCACTGATATCCTGGATGAGGATGTGGAATGCAACTTCAACAAGTTTGCAGATGACACTGAATTGGGGAAGCAGTTGACATGCTGAAGAGTAAGACTACTATTTAGACAAGCAGATCCTGACAAGCATGAGAAACGGGTTGGTATAAACCCTGTGAAAAGTCAAAGGCAAAGTCTTGTACATAGGATGGAATAATGTGGTTACACAGTACAGGACAGGGCATCTGCTAGCCAGAGCGCAGCTTTGCAGAAAAGGCCTTGTGGGTCCTGGTGGACAAGCTGACCATGAGCCAGCAGCATGCCATTAGAGCCAAGACAGCCACCAGCTTCCTGAGTGGCTTCAGTAAAAGTATAGCAATCTGGTCAAGCAACATCATTTCCTCCCCTCCATTCAGCACTTGTGAGACCACATCTGGAGTATTAGAGACAGTTTGGGGTTGCCCAGTTAGAGAAAGAAATTGCATTATGAGAGAAAGCCCAGTGATGGGCCATCAAGATGATTAGAGGAATAGAGCCCATGATGTCTGAAGAGAGGTTGAGAGAACTGGCTTCACTTAATCTAAAGAAAAAAATGCAAAGGAAGGATCTCACGGCTTGCTGTATTCAAATACCTATCAGAAAGATACAGAAGAGTTAGAGCCAGATGCTTCTCAGAAGTGCATAGTGGTAGGATGCAAGGCAACAGGCAAATGGAAACACAAGAAATGCCACGTGGATACAAGGAATACCTTTCTCACCACAAGGATGGTCTAAGTGATCAAACACTGGAACAGGCTGCCTAGACAGCCTGTGCAATCTCTACCCCTAGAGATATTCAAAACTTGATCATACACATCCTTGAGCAACCTACTCAACCTACCTGATGTAACAACACCTACTTCAGGCAAGCAGGTGGATTAAACGCATGCCAGAGTTCACTTCCAAACTAAATTATTCTATGATCCTATTCTTTAAATACCATTTTAAAGAGGTTTTCCAAAGCTTACTCAAAAAAAAAAAACAAACTTCATCAATCCAAACAAACAAGAAATCAGATGCTTGATAAAGGAGCTCCCAAATCTGCAAACAAGTATATTACAAGTATTTCATTTCAGAAGCAGTTATTTTAGAAATAAACTGTAGAAAGATTGTTTGAAGCCTGAGGTGTACTTCTATTATTCTTTTTGCTACAGTTAGCTTGTCACTGTGAAATGTCAAGGGAACAGTTCCTTTTCCACCAATAAAAGCTTCACAGCTTTCTGAGTCATTGTCTCTTTAGCTGTGTTTGAAATTATATAGGGAGCCAATAATCTAAATGGGAGTTTTGTTACTGATGCCAAGTGCAACAGGATTGGTGCATTAGATGGCTGCATATTACCAAAAGGCAGGCACACAAGTTTACAAATATTCAGACAGAAACAATATTAAATTGATTTTTAAATAGTCATTGTTTAAATAATCAGCCTTTAGACTGAAGACAGATCAAAGTATCTCATCAGTGTTTTTGCCTAGTTTTTATCACTATGATTTTTTTTTAATGTGTTTTATTCCTCCATACAAGTTCTGATTTGGACTAAAGATTCTTTCCTTTGGCTTTGCGGATTACAAAAACAACTTTAAACTGGAATGGCTAACTTTCACAGAGAAGTAAGAAAGCTTTTAAGAATTTACACAAGGTACACATCTGCTTAGGCTGCATAAATCCTTCCTGCCACTTCCAACATCCAGTGCTGTCTGAACTTTACGGGAAAGGGAGATCTGACTGCTTTCCCATAAATATTAACATATTTAAGTGAATCATTAATTGACTTATTTCTCCCCTTAACTGTCAGCATACCATGGAATAATAAAGACAAAGGAAACAAATATGCGTCCAAAATCTGTTTGTTTTCTGTTATCTTCAAAGTGATGCTTCTGGATTTGTGTTAAAGCTTTTCCATGGCCAAACTAAGGAGCAAAACCTTATGTTACAGGCATATATACATCTAGCAGCAGCTCTTTTTATTAGGAAAAAAAACCCCAAACCTCCTAAAAATGTTATTATTTGCTTTGTAGTTCTCTCAGCAAAATCAAGGAATATCTGGTAGCTTCTGTGATACTTGTTTTGGCAATACTACTTCAGAATGTTGTAGATTGGATACAAGCAGGTCAGAGTCTCTGTCCTACCCAGCTTTGGTCAGACCACATCTGAGCATAAGGGGAGCAAGATCTGCCCTGGAAGACTTCCCTAGAATAATAAGGTTCCTTCTCCAGCAAAGTTCCACAATGATTGTACCGTCCTGCTATGTAAAGATCTATCAAAGTCACATAAATTGCATTTGGGATAATAACAAAACAGGCAATGTCATAAACCATAAACATTCAGAACAGCTTTAGGAATGCTCCAAGTCATACCAGAAAGAGTTGGATTCTTTCTTCCATTAAGAAAGCTTTATATCATCTTCCTTGCCCGTTTTGTCAAATCCTAACATCAACAGAAATATTCTTACTTTAAATTGCCTCTGTGGGTGTAATGATGTGACAAAAGAAGTAATAAAGAAGATCTATAAGAATTGTTCCTATGACATTTTTTAAGCTTACATCAAAACCATTAAGTACAATATTAGAGGTACATTTTAACAAAACAGGTTTTGCCAGAGCTAGTGAGGACACCCTAAATTTCACTTGGATATTGGGCAAACATGGCTTCACTAAAGGCAAATTGTGCCTGACAAATTTGGTGGCCTTCTATGATGGGGTTATAGAATTGGTGGATAAGGGAAGAACAACTTACGTCATCTACCTGGACTTTCTGCTGAAGTAGCGAACTAACTAAGCAACAAATCCATTTCTTCAGGAAAGCAGTGCAAAAAACATTTGGACTGCTGCTGTTCAGATAGCAAAAATATTTAATGCATGTCTAATGAAGTAAAAAAGATAGAAAAAGTGGGTACCAAATTACCGCAAGAAAAAGAAAAGATGGCCCACCCAATTATTGGATGAATTTAATATTTCAATCCTTTCACAAATCCCTTCAAAAAACTGTCAAACCAGATAAGTAGAAAGACAACAAGAATCAATTGATCAGCTTGCATAAAGAACGATTTCTTTTCTAGGTGTTTTTTTTCCTTTCATAATTTCTGAAGAACTAAAATAATACCTGCTCCTTTAAGGAAACAAAACAGAATTGATTTTGTGGTGCTTCATATGAAAAAGAGAATCAAGATAAATACCATGTTCAGCATCTGAGACCCTTATTAATCTAATACGTCACTCTTAAGAGAGTCTCCAGTTAATATGTTTAAATCCACATAAGAATTTAAATACTATTCAGAGTAAGTAAGAATGGCAGAATCTGACACTTTGTTAATTCAGCCATTTGCCTTTCATACAAAAATATAGCTGTGCTTGAAATTTTAACTGTAAAATGTGCTATGCAGAGCTGTTCTAGATTTTTGTGGGCATGCAGTCAGTTCAGCAAATATTGAACTCAGCATGCTAGAAAAATTTTGCTAACATAGAAAATTTCATACAAAACAGCACACCCAATACAGCTTCTTAAATTTAACTGCAGGTTTACTCATATATCCTCATAGAAACACAAAGTCTTGAAATACCTGAAGAGATTGTATTACAAAGGAGCAAAAGTCCAGTAAGATGTGCTATCTTTATGATTAATTTAAATTAAACTTTGCAACATCTAAGAATTACCAAGTGCTGTAGGATTGAGACCATACACTGTTAATTTCAACTCTCTTGTCTGGGTCATTAGACATTTTGAATAATGGCAGATCTTGCCAAGATAGTCTAACAGCACATTTTATTAAAGCTTCCTAGTCACCGAGCACACACTGGATAAAATCATTGTTTACTAAAATTAAAAGTGAACCACATTACTTAGCTTTTTCATTATCTCATTTCATCCTTACTAGACCCAATTTGCCCTTCACTTTTGTTGATGTGAATTGAGAATGCTATATACTACAATAGACAACATTATCTTCGTATGACAGTGGGTCTACTGGTGCTCTGGTTTTAATATAGAGGCAAAAATCTCTTTATCTGTAAACTGTAGAAATAGTATGACATTTTGATTCATAAATACATATTTTAAAAACGTAGCATACTATATTAAAACAATGCCTTCAGTTTCTGACATAAGACAAATCACTTCCTTAACATGAGTTACCATGCACTGACAAAGCTTAATTTCAGTTCATGTGGTTATAAAAAAAACTCATTTAAAACATTCAGTAATAAAAAATGAAAACACTTTTGATGTCATCAATAGTGACTCTGCTTTATGTTTTGAAAGGAAATTGAATTATGACTATCACGATTTTTTCTGTTCTTTTTCTCTCTTTGTTTCCCCTCAAAAATTGACAATGGCTTTGAAGTCAAATTAAACATCTGTTTGTAAAATAAACGGGATTGCTACTGACAGCTGCTGCCGAATGGCAAATGTTCTACAGCTGTCAGGCTCCTAAATTAACAATGATGTTCATTTACAAACAGCAAACAAGAAAATTATGGAGTATTTTCTTTTTTCATCCCACTACTTGAAATTTTTGAAAATACAGACTCTAATAGAGACTTAGCCAGAAAGAAATCAGACTTTACTGTTTTATTTCCCCACTTATTGGAAGCAAAATTCAGACAAAATCAGATTTCAGTGCAAGATACTACAGAAAACTTCCCTCCTTACATGTCTTAAATCCTTTTGTATTTCCTCTCCAGGATATTTAAATAGATGTAATAATTCTCTGAGGATTTATTCTTCTCCACCACAAATTCTGCCAATGAAAAATACTATTGTATAAAAACATTTTATTGAGTTTTTATACATCTTTTTAGATTTGAAAATACACAGACATATCAAACTAGCAGAATTTTTTCAAAATTTTATTTTAAATGTTTACATATTAATTACATCAGAATTAGATGGCAGAATTTTTTAGACAGCAATGTTCATATGTTTAAAACATGAATTTGCTTTTCATGTTTATAACTCAGCTGGAACTCACTGAAGAGTTTCAAGTTCAGTGTGGTTATGTATACATCAGTATTTTCATTAATAACTTGAATGATGGAATAGAGAACAAGTTACTGACTGCAGACAGTATCAAGCTGTAATTAAATAGCGTTAAACACAAAGCCCTAGTTTTAGATAAGAGTAATTACTTGCACAAAGACAGAAGGGAAAAAGCCAGTGAAAGAAGTATTGGATAGTAGGATGAAGGAAGTCTAATGGATCAGAAGTTGAACACAAGTAAATGTTATTCTCAAAAAAAAACCAAAACAGCAAACACCACAGTGCAAGCATTTTCTCTAAGACCATGTGGAATCATGCAAGGCATCTGTAGGATTACAATGCCCAGTTTTGGGTACCACAATTCAAGCATATGGATCATATGGAGAAAGTTCAGACAAGACTAGTGAGAGCAATCCAATATCTAGAAGGGGAAAAGACTGACGGAGCTGAGGTTGAGAGCCTAGAGAAAAGAACAACTAAAGGAAGGCATGGGTTGGAAAGAGGGTTACAGCAGCTGAGATTAAGGGGCATCGCAGGAATAATTTTAGCAAAACAGTAGCAATGACAGGAAAGTATTGGCACCATTTCCTTATGGGGACTGCCAAGGGTCCACCTTTAAGAGCACAGGTGGACAGGGGCAACTCAATCATAGTTCATCCTATTGTCATACTGTTGTCAGACAATAAAAGACTTGGGTATTTCACCAAAGTCCCTTCTAACATCATTTGCTATGGCTTCCATGTTTACCTTCATGTTTTGAATCAGAAAGTAAAATTGCTAGAAGGCACTATACCTGACTTACTACATCGTATGATTTTTCCAAGTGCATAATTTAAACACATAGTAAGCATCCTCAGAACAACATCGAGAGTCTAAAAGGACCAAGAAATTCAGCATGTATAATTGTTAAGAAATAAAAATAAAAGTTTAAAATATCCCATATATCTTCGCTAAGTATCAAACAAGTATACAGTTGACTCCTGATCAGCTCTGTGTTTGTGTCAATTGTTAACCTTAATGAATAATCTTAATTGCAGTGTTTTCCCAGAAAGTCTAGAGAAAATGTAATGATGATCAAAAAGTGTCTTAGCATAAAGTATGTTGTGTATTTCTAGTGTCTGCATTCCTACCCCACTGCACGTCAAAGGACACTTCTAAAATTTTTTGTAAAACAGCTTGTTTTACAAAAATACAAGTATCTGTGCAAAGTAAGAAACATATGGACCAATGAGAGTAATTGCACATTACTTCCATTTACCACAAAACGTGCCATAACACTGATATATTTTTTAGTATTAAATTATCATAGGCATTTTAATAAAGCCGTAACTATATTCCCCCTACCACTAGAGGAAAGACCATAATCCCTCTCCCTCCTCTTTTGTTTTTTCCCCCCACATTGTTTTTCTATTGTTTTGCACTCCTCAACGAATAAACCCATCTTTCAACTTTTAAGTGCTTTGCAACACTACGCTTTTGCAAACAAAACAGAATATGAATGAATCTAGCTAGATTTTATAGGATTACTAAATTAATTGTACTCCAAAAAAAATTCCTTAGAAGAACACAAAATTACAAGAAAATCAATTTACAACACTTTCTAAATCCATGTGCTCCCACTGTGAACTTAAACAACATTAAATCTGTGAGCAAATGAAAGTGAAACAGATTTTTGTTTCAAATGTAGATGTGTTTAGTCAGTAGATCCAGAGGGTTGCTACTGTATATATTAAAATGCAAATATGCATTTTTACAATCTAATATTAGAGCTGCTATAAATATAGAAGCTGTATAGAAATGCAGAAGGTTATTCTTCCTTCCTAATACAAGCAAACTCTTTGTGGGTGTTTAGCTTAAAAAATTAAATATAGGGCTGTAAGTTAGCTACATTACAAAGTTTACATTTTTGGCCTATTTGTTTTGTGAAACAAAAAAAAAAAGCTGGATGAACAAAACATTTAAGTTATTTTTAAGAATTAGAATAGTGCAATACTAACATACAATCTTTTCTACCTTGCAGTGTTTTATAAGAGAGTCACTAGCCTCTAGCTGCTTTTCAGAAAACAGAGGCATTGAAAAATGAGTTGAGCTGTATATGATAACCCCTGTGTGAAAGGAATGGACCCACATCTGCTCACTCCCGGTCTATGTCCCCAGCCATATAAAGCAGTATGCATTTCTGTTACATCACTTTCTAAAAGTGAAGAATGGGGAAAAACAAAAGCAGGTCAAAAGAATTGCATAATGGAAGATTAGTACATTTTCTAGATATCAAAAGTTGTATTTGTTCTAAGGACTATTAGGATGTATAGAGATCCCTTAGATTGCTACCTTAATTGTGTAGAAATACATAAAGTGTCTATATAAAATATTTTAAGCTACACACAAATAAATATTAAGCTATAGGGCCATTATCTCTATCAAAAATTAAGTTCAGAAGCTACTGCTGTTGTCATGTGGTAGTTAACTGGAAGATACAGATTTGGGTGTTTTTAAACTATCACTACAGAGAAATATTTCTCTGCATGCAGAAGACTCTAATTCTACTGGGAAGATCAATATAGCTATTTATAATACGAGAACTTATCTTCTATTGTTCCATAAACAGCATATAATTGTTACTAAGAGCTCTTGGTAGGCAAGGAATGCAGGTTGTTCTCTGTTTTTCCTTGGCCATTATATTTAGTCATAATGGAAAGCTTTCAGTAAACGCTTTATAACTCTGCTCAGTTGCTACAGTATTAGTATTCTAATGAACAGGTAAAATTGCTGGCATGTATCTGGACAATCACACAGGAAAACTGAAAGGATAAATGAAAAAGACTGAATAACAAGCTTAATATCTAATTCAAACAAGCAGGGTTTTTTTGTCTATTTTTACACTTTGAATATTTAGAGGCATAATTTTATAGTGAACTCCTCATAGCTCTTCAACTATGTACTAGTAGCTCATCTGCTTCAAAATAAACTGTGATTTTTCAGTACATACAAATCCACAAATCTTTTTCAAGAAATACAAGCCACAAATATTCAGGAATCCTAAAAGACAAAGTAAAATCATCATATTTCACGTTTTGTAACAAATTGTATGCATTTAAAGAATACGTTTAAAGAAACGACCAATTAAGACTGTGGAAAAAGACTTGAGCTATGTATTACTCTGTTAAGAATCCTTAAAAAAATCAAGGAAAATTGCACTTACTGGGGTAAGTACAGTCTAACAAAGAAAAGAAAATGTTTTAGTGGTGAGAGCATCAGAGAGGAGCAAAGAATCTACTTCTACTGCTTAATCACCTTAGTCTAATAACCTGAATAACTTAAAATCTTGCCCCACTTCATAGATACTAATGGGGAATTTGGGATAAGCCTGAAAAGTAACACAAAAATTTGTCATCTATAACTGTACATCATTCTTTTTTCTTTATTTCTTTTTAGGTTCAATTCTGTGATCATCTATCAGATGCTCCTTTTATATGACTGGCAATAGTTTCAGAAGCAGCATTGTAGCTTCCACCCCTTTAAAAGGAGTCAGACTGATGCAGACCCACTCTGTAGCTCACTGACGACTGAAACTTCTTTCTGGTAGGAGTAAATTTGTGCAACTTGCTTTTGTGATAGAGAATCGTAATATCAACACTTAATAAGAGAGATTAATTCTGAAATGCATTTCATTCTGACCATTTCAATTTGGCATTTCTGATATACACTTTTCTTAGTGTTATTGAGTTGGTCATCTGCTAATTTACATACCACAGAGCTGCTCTTGTGTTTTGTGGGTTTTGTTATCCAGATGCCTTGTGCTCTGTTGCTGGCCCAAGGATTCCCTGGATGGACCTCATCATGGGTTTTGGGTGTAGTGAAGAGATTTGGCTGTATATCAAGACAGTTTCAGTATCTATGTGGAGTTATGAACTCATGGGGTTTGTGACTTTTGGTTCCTTTGCATTTGGTTCTTCTTTTAGCCTTTCCAACATCACATTTCAGTGTAGTGTTTACTCAGAGATGTCAAGTGACCTGAATGAATATCATACTTGAAGTTACAAGAAATCAAAAAGTACATATTCTAAAAGCTCTAGCAGGAGTTATTTGCCCCCAGAGCTTTGAAGGCTCGAGAGCAAGAGGACTGCCAGAATCCACACAGAGGTTGGAAACTGAGAATTATATCCAAGGCATAGACCCATGGGCTAGAATTGAAATTGTCCTCATAAGTATGACAGCTTTGGTACAATAGCACAGCTACCTGAAAGATTTTGCCAATACATACGTGATATACTAAATATATCATAGTTTTTATTTGGAAGACCACAATTACTTAAAATTCCTCTACTCTCTAACTACATACAAACAAAACCCAATATGATTAAAATCATGAAGATAATTACATATACAGAAAAACAGTAACTTTCACACTTTTCCTCAAAAATTATAAAACATTCCCCTGGATGTGGCTCAGAAAACATTTCCAGAAACAAACAGCAGAGACATTATGATGAATACAGTGGATTTCTGCAAGTAGTAACAGTAATAAACACTATTTACAGATACTGTATTTTAATTTGTTGGTTGTTTAAGCATGATATGTATAGCAGAAATAAATAACTTGTCAGCAAGAATTTTGTTACAATTACCATACAAGTCACATCCATTGCCTGAGAACTCAATTATTCCATAAAGCCAGAGAACTGGGGTTTCTTTTCTAAATGGTAAACTGAATATAATTTATCTGCATGTGGCCATCATTTACTATATTAAAAATTAATCTCAGACTCAGCAAAAATCACTAAATGCTAGGAGGAAAAGATAATTACCATCTAGCAATACTTGACTCTTCATGAGATCTAGTCCAGCTGACAGATTTAATCAGTTTGGATTATTAACAAGATTCTCCCTACCATGAAATTTGACTATGTGACAAGCCAAGACAATTTACAAAATTTTTTCACTCTTGTTTTATATTACAGAATTATAAAAATATTTGCAGAAAGCTATTTTCTTCTGTATTTTCTAACAATTACACAGGTCAGACCTTTACCTACCTGTTCAATACCACACTGAACTGAGACACTTTATCTTGAGGAATACAACTAACCAGTCGAATCTAGAAATCTGGGGCTAAAAGTGACCTTAAAGAGGTGATTCTCCATCACTACCAAGAAACTTTTAATAAACATTCATTGTCTTTTATTGATCAATGGTGTAAATCACTAATTGAAATCCATATTTAAGACTTTCCTTGTTAAACTAGATAAATCTCCATTAGTTGGGGGTTTTTTTTACAGAATTAAGCACAGTCTCTGAATATTAGTTGTCAGATATAAAAAAAATGCATATGTGCTGTTCTACTTTTGCTGAAAAGTAGAACGTGTTAAACTAAGCATAACA
The DNA here is from genome assembly GCF_047716275.1 of Strix uralensis. Lineage (NCBI taxonomy): Eukaryota > Metazoa > Chordata > Aves > Strigiformes > Strigidae > Strix > Strix uralensis. The sequence continues at coordinate 2,970,623 of NC_133986.1, forward strand.
GTCTACATGCAGAAAAAAGTTTTTTTAAAAAGATAAAACAGTTTTTAGACTCAATTAAACAAAATATTAAAACAGATTGACCAAGTCAGGGCTCAAACACCTGAAAATTTCTCCACTTCCATGTGATGACATAAGTACCACCAGGCTCTGCCACTGCTCAAGTTTCTATGTAATTAGTTTTCATATAAACTGCACATAGCAAAAATAATTTGAAATATCTCTTTAGAAAGTTTTAACGGTAGGTTTTTAAAGATGCTAGAAAGCAAGAGTATTCTGAAGAACTCAGAAATCTAGTAAATAAGCTTTAGAACAAAAACTTTTGTCAGAAGATGAAGGAAATGACCTGGTCCTCCCATATTGTCACATGCCACCTTCATGTGCGATCAACCACAAGAAACAAGGGAAAGCAAATAGGGATAGAAAGATTAAATGTTGTATTGTGAACGTGAAAACAAGTAGACTGTGCACAGCATCACAGCTCAGAATGCTCCAAATAGATATCTTTAACAATAGAAGCAAGAAAGATACTGTTTTAAGCACTTTCCTGCTTATGTTGATATCAGGGTAGCTTCTGACGCTAGCACAGATGCTAAGGCAGCCAAGTGAATCCTTATTGCTAAGTAAGATCCAAGTGCATTCTGTTGATTTATCTTTCTATAATAACTTCGTTCCACATAGAAAAACTTTCTATTCAAGGACCTAGCGCTGTGATGAGGCTCACTACACTATCTGACAGCTGAAAATGCATTCCATTTCCATTAGGTCATCCTAAAAATCAAGGTGCTTAAAACCGTCTTGCGGTGCCTGGGGCCATCCCCAAAGTGATATGTTGTTTCTCCATTTCATCCATCTGCAGAAATAATTTTAAGAGCTCGTATGCTGGAGTTTATGTACCTTCCTATAACTGGATTTAGCTGCACAATATTCCTACCATATATGAGGCAAGTAGAAAGAGGGCTTAAAGCTTGAGGGTCTCCCAAGCAGGGTGTAATATCTAAGCAAAGTCTTCTGTCTCGTGTCTTCAGTGAGACTCAAGCATAGGCTTAAACATTTGGACAAGTAAAACCTCAGCTATTGTTTGCATCCCAGAAGTACACTGAGTACGCTGCCAGTTTCAACAAAGAGTCTGGAAGGATTTGAACTTTTAAGGCTATTTCACTGTCATCACTTACTGGGAATGAAGAGAATGGGTGAATAGTTCTGACTAAGCAACTACAGTGCAACATCATATGTTAATCTATTTCCCTCTTTTTTCTTTTTTCTAAGTTTTCACGCAGAAAAATATTTTAGAAAGCAAAGTAGTGATGATAAGTCAAATTCAAATACGTTTTTATTCTCCTAAACATTGTATTTTGCAGTCATCCAGAAAGCTAGCATTACACGCCTATGTACTCATGCCAAAAGATTTAGCATCCCTTACTGAACCCTAGAACTACAGATTACCATTTCTCTGTGTCTTTTTATGCTTGTCACAACCAAACTGGTCACGTGCACTATACCTAGAAAGCATTGAGAAGACTAGTAGCCAAATGTAGGCAATCCACTGTTTCTATCAAAGGTATCAGACTTCACAAACCACACACACAAAGAAAAAAGTTTCCAAACCTCAGTACTCATCCAGGAAAAGCTTCCTGGAAGCCTCTATACTTAATTATACTATGATAAATCTAAAAAACCCCAATATCTGGCAGTAAAACCGTAGTAAGTTTTTATGTTTAACTTGTGATTACACTTAACTTTTCTATATATTGAAGTCAGTAGACCAGGACATAGTGAAAAGGACAAAGTATATCCTTATGATTCAGAACAGATTCCAAAATGCTGCCATTCTATTTGGGAAATTCTAAAAGAAGATGATCATATAGTCTCCAAGGATTGAAACAGATATGTATTGATAATAAAAAAGTATTTGCACTCCATCACACACAGAAAAAAAGAAAAATACAGAGAGCTTTTGTTTCCTCTAACATTCAAGGCTTCAGAATTTTTCCATCATGAGTTTGGATTTAACTACTGAAAATAACTGCTTTTAGACTTTTGGTTTTATCATATCATTAAAACTCTCACAAATGACTGAATAAGGTAGAAAATTGCATCCAGCATTTCTATGCTATTCTATGGGAGCTGACCATAAAGAAGGTTTATAAAGAATGCTGACTGTAAATTCTATTTCAGATGTGGTCAAAGCTTTACATACAAAAGAAAAGATGTAAATGCTGTTAATACCAAAACCACATCAGTGATTGCTGCGTATGGTACCACTGAGGACTGCACTGCAGTGCAAACAAATGCCACATTATGTTGTTAGTTCCTGGCATCAGCAACTTGCAATAATGGTGGCTGTTTCATTCTTTCTTTGAACTAGCCTCGAGAATGGAGCAGTTACTCATCTTCTAAGGTCAATAAAGCAACCATTGGGAGCAAGCTTGTATTTTTCACATAATTTTTACTAGAGAGTACCTAACAACTTCCTTTCATCAGCATGTACACACCTAAGATAACCACAATACACTGTAAATAGGTGGTCAAAACCCCAAAAATGTTTCCTTTCCCCATGAACTTCGATTTCTAAGATGTTCTTTTAGTTGCCTAAACAGATTATGGGAACTGGTACCAGTCAGCTAATCTAACTATGGTGGCACTTCATTGTTTTGTTGGCACTACTGATGTACATCCAGCAGTCTGAGAAGGTTGTATGCCACTGATTTACTCTGTACTTTCTCTAAAGCAGTGACAGTTTCATACTTTTGTGTGTTTAACATCAGAACTGCAGTTCTGACTGTGTTAATTTTTGGAGCCTCTCTTGACTTTCCTGCAATAATGCAAATACTTCACAGTGTAAAAAATCAGAGTGTGTTGAACATCCAGTATGACTTAAACAGCAGAGAAGAGAAAGAAGAAACATTTATCAAGTTCCTGCAGTTGGTGGTACTTTACTACATTCCTTTGCTGACAAGACCCAGGCAGGCCCCTGAACCAACTTCAGCCACAGATGTCTGTTTCAGTGAGAAAAGTATAGGTCTTCGTTTGTTTGGGTTTTTTTTATAATGGCAATTCTACTTAGGACAGTAATGAAAACAAAAAAATCCATCAACTTCGGTGGTTGCATATCATTATTGGATTAAAGTTCAAATCTTGTCTCTTTAAAAGGATGTACAAAACGTCGTGACCTTATTATTACGCTACTGAAGTAGTAAGTGCCTCAAGTAATATTTGTTACACGGCTAAGAGGGAGGCAGTCCTGATGGGAAAGGCAAATAGCTTTACTGACAGACAGCTCAGCAACACCGAAAGAATCTTGGCGATTGCTGAAGGAACTCTCGAAAAATTCCATATATAAACTTTAACACGCAACCTGTCTCACCATCCAGCAAGCAGCAGGTTTCACAGTTTTACTGCAGTCCAATGTACACTTGTCTGACCTGAGCTTAAGAAAAGACTGTAAGTGTATTCTTGAACTGCTTCAGTGCACATTAAGAGACATTATCTTAAACAAAATTATTTTACTGATACTGAGAGACAGCAGGTAGGAAGAAGCAGACTGCCAAAGATTTGAGACTGTTTCACAGCTACTGTCAGGATTGGGTGTAGATCACCCTTCCAGATATGGAAGGGAAGGAAATGAAGCACGGGGTGAGAGGAGAGCAGCTATGGACCTGGTTTGCTGGTGGCAATTTTGCAGCCTGTTCAGAAATCAATTGCAATCTCAATAACACATTTTCCTGAATTGGCCTTAACTATCTTCAGCACAACCTTTATGCTAGCATGTCCTTAAAAGCCTAGAGGTGTTTTGTGTCTCTAAAGGCATCCCCAGTACTGATAAGACTCTGAAATTCTCTGGTCTACTGCAGGGCACATTTTAGCAATTGCAAAGGTTTATCCCAGACAGGGGTTCAAAGCAAGCAATGAAATGCCAATTGTCCATGCATATTTGACCAATCTGTCCTCTTAAATATGATGAGCAAAATCTTAAGAGACAGAACAATGTTTCTCTGGCAGTTTCCTTTGATACCCTTCATAGTAAGAAATGACTTAAAGTTTCTACAGACAAATGAGTGACCTAAAGCAAAGTGCATCTACATAGTCACTTTTGTCTATAGTTTAAAAAGCATGACTACACATGCTTTAGAAATACATTAGGAATAGGAATACACTAGGAATTAGAATACATTTTAGGGAAACATCAGTAAATGATCACAAGCTCTAAAATGAAAGCATTCACCTCTAAACAAATCGATCTGTTTTTGCTGGTGAAGGTCCATTTAGAAAATCTTGAATCTACAGAATATTCCTTTCATTTATCTCAAATAAGATCATGTTTTTTACCTGAATCTCAGCCAGATCGATGTATTAAATCTTAAAAGTTCAGAATTTTAAGATTTTTAGGTGAAATAAATGGCTGAGAGCTTACCAAGTTCAATTACAGTTACCAATTCAATGGTTACTGAAGGCTTGGAGTAACTTTTGAATACCTGGGCTTGAAGTTGCTAACATTTAACTGTGCAAGTAGAACTATCCTTGGTCAAATGTGTCAAAGGAGAAAAAATTACCTAAGAACTCCAGCAGTTCTTAATCTAATAAATGTTAGATTTATTGTTAACTGAATTTTACTTTAATGGTTCATTTAATATGCCTTAAAACACTTACTTCAGAATTACACAGCCTGTACCGGTAGGAGGAGCCGTCCAAAACACTTGAATCCGTGTTCTCCTTCTGGGTGTGCTCTCAGTAACAGCAACAGGACAATTACTCATGAACTGTGTTTCTTCTTCATCTATGATCTAAGGAAATACAAAGAGAAGAATGTGAAAAGATAAGGACATATATAGCCAATGTCTCTCGAATATGTTTTGTCAGTTCATGTTGTCCTTCAGTGGGATCATTTGTAATATGCTTTGCTCAGCTCAGCACTATGCTAAATTTATTTGTAACATGCAGATCACTCACTGAAATGAAAACAAAAAGCCCACAAAATAAAGACAGAAGAATAAATCAGTTCTAAGTGAACAGAAGTTAGTCCTTTCTGAGTGTGGCAGCAAATAACCTTTTTTGTAGATTCTGATTACTGGAGTTTCCTGGAAATGGTAATGAACTGAAAATCATAAAAGATGCATCATTTCAATTTTTTTTAAATATTATGGCAACTGGTTAGGACAGATGGAACATGCTAGAGAATAAGGGGTTTCAGTTTGTTTATTTTTTGTTTGCTTTTTAAACTAACCTTTGTTTAAACAGTATTATTCTTAAGGTTTCAAAAGAATCTTCAGATAAAAAGAAGTAATATGTGAATCATAACAATTTGTAATTCAGAAATCATTATTGAGTCCAACCTGCACACATTTTTGCTTTTTTGATTGATTGATGTTTAACAGAAAGGTTTAAGTGGTATAAGTCAACACAAAATCAGGGAGGTTGATTTAGAACTGGCGTTCTAAGGATTGTACTCAAAGGTGTCTGTGACAAAATAGTTTTCTCACTACATATGTACTTCATGGATTGTACTTTAAGCCTTCTGTTCATCAGATCTCAAAGAAAATTCATCAGAAGCTGCCAAGCTTTATTTGGAAACAGGCAATGCTGGGATATTGCAAAATTTCTCTTCAAAATTACTCAGTGGTCCACTTCCATTTGATGAAGCCACAATTCACGTTACATTGGGTCAAGATTTAGGCAATGAATTAGAAACCTTACCATTTTGAGAAACAAACTGTATTTATCAATTTATAATAAAACTCAACTCTGAAGGAGTTTTTTCAGAACTATGGTTCTAATAACACACACGCTTTTACCAGATTATAATTTTAAAAAAGGCTTCTGACAGTAAACATAACTTTAAACAAGTATTTTGACAAAAAATGCTATTTTACATTCTGAAAAACTGGCAGTATCTAGTTTGGCCAGATCTGCTTTAGTGATCAGGCATCAACGTTCTCTCACTCAATGATACTGCCAGCATTCCCAAACATTTTTAGCTGAGCCAACAAACATTTCTGGTTTTCCATGGCAGAATGAAGGGGCACTGGCGCAAAGGAGTGCTGAGAAACTCTATTTAGCTGGTCAATAGGGTAATGGTTAATGAGTTTTAAATCTAAAGCCATTAATATTCTTCAACTTTTTTGACACTTTGTAGAATCTGTGTAACTAAACACAACGTGTACAGCTACTACTTTGTCAGGTTTTAATAGACATAAAGTATTGAGAAGCATGGGATCTAGCGTAGGCTTAAGGTGGCACTGCACTGTTTCTACTTCCACTTGATACTTTTTAATGCACTTAAGCATCAAGAAATCCCTTATTTACAATTCTGTCTTGGCCATCACCTGTATTTATTCTGTCTTATTCCTGAAACAGTTAAATAAAGAATTAAAACTGTTTACTTCTCTCTCAGAAAGCTTGTCTCAGTTATCCAGGACCATATCAATTGACCTTTTATGCATATCTCACAGTAACTCATTCTCAATCAAAACTCAATTTTGGTGGAAGCTTTGAGTGAAGAATGGATGATTTTATACTATCACATACAAAATAACATATTATCGTACATTATATAAAAGCAGGATAATTCCTATTGAAAGGGCTCTTAAGAGGTCATCTGAAAGTTCTTAAAAGGATAGTTTTCCTAGAAAAAGAGAACTATTGCAAATTACTGTAAAAGTTACCCTGGCTCCATATTCTCTTTTCAGATGCAAACTGCTGCTGTGGTATCATAACTCACATTATTTGATAAAAGCTTTAAAAATATATTCAATTCAGGTCAAGAAACATTAGTAATTACAGGTAAGCCTAAATACTTTACAACTGACCAGATAAAAACTATTCAATGATCAATGAACCTTTCACATATGTTGATTTTTCCAAACCTAGTTTAGTTCTTGTCTGACACACACTTCATCAATGAATGTTTCTTAAGAAGCCCAACTGAAATGGACTCGTGTTCTCAAAGTACAGAGTTGTTATTTTCAGTTAACAAGAACTTAACTGCTTTCATATCCCTAAATATCATTCCTCCAGCAGTCATCATTGTAGACCCATCTGTGATGCATTTGCACATTAAATAAATTCTGGTCTCCAGGTGATTCAATCCTGCTTTTCCCCCCAACAATGAATGGAATCGCCAGGAACAACAAAACCAAATCTACCAACTAATACTTAAGAAAGAAGTTGTGAGCAACTCTGAGTAGCTATTACAAGTCAAATTTCTGGCTACCGCAAAACAAGAACCTGAAATATTTGTTTGAAGTCTAGACAGTCATTATGGAGCATATCCATGCCCTTTTCCAGCAGCAACAAATGAACACAGAAATGCAGACATATTTTGCACTTCTATAGCCTACCCAGTTCCTGCAACCTAGCAAGTTATGAATTTTCTCAAGAAACACAAATGCCCATAATGAAATAACTTTAAAGTTCTGGTTGCATTTTAGAACATAATCCTGGAAGAACAGGAAGTGGTTGAACCTCAAGGCTATATCACAATTTCCTGCATCCCTAACCATCAAAGCAAGAAGACTTATGCAAGAAGTGTCTCTTGGAAAAACTGACCATAAAAGAATAAGGTCCTCCAAAAAGAGTTCCTTTGAAGAAAAATTAGACAGAAGCTTTCTTAATAAACATTCCTAATGTTTACACAATATGAGTTAAGAACTCATAAACTAGTTGGAAATGCTCAAATGACAGTTCATCTGAAAGGATTAAAGAAAAAGTTATATTAAGATATTCTATAAAACTCAAAAGAATTATCCAGATTCTAGGACTTCCGATAAATATAAACACATCTCAAAAACATTTGCTAAAAAGATGGGGTTTTTTATAAAGATTCAAACCTCCATGGATATGGAAAAGTTCTTAGGGGCAATACAGAAAAGGTTCACTACTTAAACAACAGGATTCCAAATGACATGATATTTTAGGGTGGTGGATGATGTTATTGCAATCACACATAACACAGGAGAAAGTAATAGTATCCTGGCCAACTTTGGGGAGAAGAAAAAAACACAAACTCTGAAAATAATACAACCCTGATTTTTCTTCTGGAATCAAGTCAGACCACATAGGCATGAAGGAAAACTGGCAGGAAAAAGGCATGCAGATTAAAATGTCGCATTTGCAAAATTACAGCTTCTAAACCCCAGGTTATCTGTAATGGTAATCCTTTCATTTTCAGGAATGGGTCAGTAAATTAACTACATGTTGGACAAAAATCCTAAAAACTAAAATAAACACTTGGCCATCGAATCTGAGGTATCAGAGCGAGGGATCTCTATGTGACTAATTCTTTTGAATCCACAAATGCAATGACATTATGTCTTGATGTTCTACTTAGTTTACGGTGTAGGGTTTGTTGGTTTGGGGTTGGGGTTTTTTTGGTTTGGTTGTTTTGTTTTCTTTCATTATGATTATAGTGTTATTGGACCAATTTATTCCTTCGGGGAAACTAGTGTAAATCCTGAACAAGACTCTTGGAGTTAACCTGGATCTGAACGAGTGTCACAGAAAGCAGAATTTGACTGATCTTGGGTAAATCTACAAACACAGAAGTAAGGATATTAAAAGGGAGAATTTACCAGATCCAGACTTAGTCCTACGTTCTTTCCATATTCCAAACACTGATGAAGTTGAGGATGAGTTTTGGGTGTTCCTGAAAAGCAGGACTGGATAACTGCTTAGTTGTTAAACAGACGACTGAGTGGTTTTCTTTTCTCAGAACTGGAACATTTCATGCTGAGTGACAGAGCTTGCTGTCTGTTTCTGATTTCTATAAACTGTTAGTCAAATAAACAAAACCAGGCAGTTGTCCTCTCTATAGTTAAATTTATATCAGTATTTTTTAAAAAAAGTCAAAATGCTAATATACCACAAAGAAAGGAATTAGCATCAAGTACAAAAAGAGATGAAGTTACATAAATCCTCTACTGGCTTGTGTCCACTTCCTTAGTTTAAACCACTGGCTAGGATCTTCAGCACCATTTCTTGTTCTGTGGACACATCATCACTTTCCACCCACTGAAACAGCTGTGTTTTACTGAACAACTGTATTAAAAAAACAAAAAAAAAAAACCCAAACCGCCAAACAGACAAAGTTCACAAGATAAGCATTTTTGTGGTCAGTTTTCTTCTTTGGAAAAGCTAAAATGGAATCTGACTTCCGTAATGTTTCAAAACTATCTTCTCCTTGAGGAAACTTTCCCATTATAAAAAGAACATTGAGTCTACATAATGGTAATAATATTTGGCCTTTAGGGATTAATCTAGAACAGAACTTATTATGTGGAATGGAAAACTAATGATGTACAAAGTCAGTTTTAAAAATCTACCTCAAATATATGCTTCACATAACCAATTTCTTTGACTAAAGGACAGAGTATTTCCTTCAGAGTCTGTGCTTAGAATCAGAAGAATCAGAACTGGGACTTTTTATGAAATGTCAGTAATCAATCTTGATGCAGACTGTGATTCAAAGCTGTGTAGCACTACCAAGCACTGCTGGACTCCCAGAAGACTGGAATTTTCTGATAACTAGCCACACCTTGGAGGACTGGAGAAAGGTATGCAAATCTACTGAAGAAAGGCACTGATAAAATACACTTGTAGATTATTACTATGTTCCAGTAATTTCTAGAACAAATTTTACATAGATATCCTACAATATTGTAACTGGGAATCAAATGTTGTTCTGTAATCATCACCTGAGCACAGATTTTATCAAATAAAGAAGAAATGTATTAGATGACATGATGGTAAGTTCTGTGAAAGCAGTATCAGCACAAGTTACATGCCCCTCTACCTACCTGTCTTCGTGTGTCCATCCACCTGCTCATTTCTCATCCCAAAGACCATGTAGTTGGAATCGGGGGTGGGGTGGGGTGGGAGGGGTGGGGATGATGGGCAAAGGACCCTTCCAGTTCTACAAAGAAGTATGATGCCAGACAGTGAGATCAAGTCTGGGATTTATAAATCACAATCCAAGACATTTAAAAAAACTAACCAAACAAATAAAAAGAACCCCCAAACAAACCCGTTTGATGCGTGAGATGTTCTAAGGAAAAGTATTTGAATTCTGTCCGACTGTCTTTCTCTTCTTTAAAACAAGCCATTTGACTAGTGTGTTTGTTGCAAAAAAAAGAGGCTGTATTGGAGGATCAAAAGGAAAAAGAAGCTGCTGGGAGAATCCTGAATCCTGTATGAGACTCATGCATAAAAGTGTCCCAAAAATTTTTGCTATAAGAATCATATAGTCATACTGTACTACATGTTGCTCTTCAGGCTAATCAAACCTAACAGCTATATTACACCTATCACAGGGCACGAGCTAGGTCTATTCTAAGGCACAATTCAAACAAAAGGAGAAGGAAAATCTTCAATGTGACAAGAACCTGAAATGCATTAAGGATAAAGCACTACACTGTCAACTTTTACATTAAACAGCCTTTCCTGCCTGAGAGACTGTCTATGGAAAGTTTAACAACACAGCAATTTCTTTACTTAATTCAATATATATGAAAAGACAAGATGTATATTGACAGGCACAGATAACAATAACTTGACAGCATTTACTGAATGTAAAATGTTATACTGTATATTTTTTCTTGAGTTTGAACCACTCTCAATCAATGTTGTAACATGTTCAATTATAAGGATTATGCTGAAGGCTTATGTTTGTAAATTTAAAATGGCCAATTAAATAAAAGCTCTTCATGAAACTCAACAGATGAATGAACATAGATTGTTGTAAATTGAGACAATTTTCATTTAAGTAGTCACTAAGCGTGGACTTCAGGTTCAAAGTTTAATCCCTGTTTCCTATGAATTTTTCTCCTTGACTGTAACATCAACATTTATATGAAAATAGTTGGGTAAAATGATTTAAGCTATTTTATCAGACTATATTACTACTATTTTTGACAGATAATTCAGCTTTTCCCAGATAACATATTAGTTTTATAATCTCTAACAGAGAAACTATATTAGGCACAGAGAGCTGTTGTTATTCTCATAGCTATAAATCTGATTGGGTTCCATCCATAACTTTCTTTAAAAAGTAGCTATTTTGATTAAGAAAAAGCCTCTGATTTCATGCTAATAAATACTAAATTCCAGCAAAGAAAGGGCAAATTCTTTTTAAATAGTATCACCTTATAAAATCCCTTGAAAGACTAGTTTCTTAACACATCCAATACTATCCAACAATCCTCATCAGAAACGAGAAATTATTTTGAAGACTGAACTTGCTTTTCACACCTTGGCACAAAGACTTAAAGTGCACCAGTTGACTCTTGCCAAAGAGAGTGTCCTGGCATAAGCATCAGAGCATACAAATTAGTCGCAGCATTAGGGACATCAGCAGGAGTAAATTGTGTGAAGGAACGTCTTGTGAACTTCTGCACAAAAGCAATGAGTCACTCTGTGCCTTGCATGACAAATGCCTTAACATTATTCTTCATGCTTTGTGTTCAGTCTACACAGCTCCTTTCACAACATTTGAAATGATGCATGAGGATTCTGGGCAAGATTGAAAATTTAAGTTTCAAGGAAACAGGACTTTTGGCTCACCTTGATGTATAATTTAATCAAGTTAGACCTAAATCTAGAGTAAATTTACTGAGGTCAGACTCTATGCTGAACAATTCACACACATTAACTTGTGGGCTGTTTTTTTTTTTTTTTTTCCATTCAGGCAGTAGCTAGAAGACTGAACTTGCTTTTCAATGAAATCAGGGTTCTTTTATGGTCTAAATATAGTTTACATTTGGAAGCATGAAACAAGCAGATGAAGAAAGGGTAAATTTTATGAACACTTAGTCAAATGAAAATTAAGAAATGTTACTTTCAACAGTTTGTTGCAAGGATTAAGAAACAGAACTGTCCTATTGCAGTCCTAAACCAAAATAATAACCTGTGAGGATGATGGGGACACCAAGCAAGGCTATGCTCTGTCAATTTTTTACTGACCCCCCGGGAACGGAGTCAGCTTTAATCAGAGGAGTCCTCTAGCTGCAGTTCCCTTCACCTGAGCCAAGGCCAACCCTAAATAGCAGCTGTAGAAAATAATTCCAAAATTTAAAAAAAAATTTAAAAAAAAAAGCACACAACCACTTGGGTTTCTCAGTGGCTCTCAGAGATTTCTACTTTCTCTCCTCCTTGTAACTGGAAGATCAAAGTGCAAACGATTCATCCAAGATTACAAAACTAACATACTCATTTCAGATAAGACTATAACCACAATAAACTTCAAAGATACATGCAGGATTCATTGTGTAATACTCTTGCAGAGGGATTATTTATACTCTAATGTTATGTTGTCAAACTATTTCAGCATGAACATCATTTTTTTGGCAAAAAAACCCCACCATTTCAATCTGATAACAAATTTTCACAGGGAAAAAATAACTTTTGATAGGTGATGTCTCAAGAGCCTTCAGCCTGGGAGAAATGTTGCTCAACAATCACTTGAAAGCAGTAAAATCTTAAGGGTTTTGTATATTTCTTGCGTAGTCACTACAGTTAGGGCCTCTCATTTAAGCCTAGAATACACACATTTGTTTGGAAAGAAAAAACACTGTTGCCATCTCTCCTAAATGTATTTCCTGCCCTTTTATTTAATTACATATAATGCAATTATCTACCTCATATTTAAGAGTCCATTTTAATCTGATTTTCTAGATGGATGAAGACATTGGAAGGTTGTGTAAAGAAGTGTTTTCACAGCTTCATAAAAGAAAGCTATATAAAATAAGGCAATGTAGATACAACACTTGACTAGAAGTGAAATTACTTTTATTGCTGAGCAACTTTCTCAAATCACTTTAGTGTAGTCTGTTTCTCAGTTGTGAAGTGGGGATATAGACATTGAGCTCCTTTTTCAAAACAATATATTAGATGCTGTATAAAAACATTATTATCTTTAACAGCTTGTTATACCTCAAATTGCTCTCAGACTTCATAAACAAGAGTTCTTTGGGAGGAGATTAAATATGAGATGCCAGATCTTCAGCCTGCTCTGTGATGTGCCAATAGTTCAAATTAGATGGAAAAGTGGCTTAGAGAATCAACTAGGAATTCAAGTCAGGGAAATCCATGGAAGCCATAAAGTTGGGGTGGCCCCCTGTGTACCAAACCCTTCATCTCAATTTTGTAAAAAGAACTGCCAAATTCTGTCAAAGATCTCCCAGCTTGGTGCATTGATGCCCACAGAACCCAGTAAGCAGAACAAAAACAAGCCTGGCAGAGCTCCAGTTTGACAACTGCATCTTTTACATGAGAGTGCTTTTTCAGCATATCAAGGGATTGTAGCACAACTAATTTAAAATGGAAATTTAAATATTTCTAAAAAATAAGAACCTTGTTTGGCAAAAAATATTTATATTTTCATTTGGATGCACACCAGGATTAGAAGACAAACTTATTTATCTTGCAAAAGCTCAGAGACAGTCTAGTAAAGCATGCCCTGCGACTAGCATCGAAGACTCTACTTCCTGATACGAAAGATGCAGATTCATACATCCATTCTGAATCAGACAATTCACTGTCCATCTGAGTTTTTACAAAATGAGTAACCTTCAACCAGTCTCTTTTCCGATCCATTCTACCTCACATATATACTCTCTGGGCCAAAGGGAAAAACTGGCTTGAAGTCAGGTAATGAAAGCACTGATCTGTCTTCAAATCTCTGCTCTGTTTATTTTGATGACCTTCCCTCCAAGTTGCAAAGCCAGACTCTTCCCTGCTGGCCTAGTGAAGTGTTTTACAAAGCAGAGGGATCCAAGAGGAAGAGACTGGGAAAAATCAGTCCTGAAATAGAACGTCGCTGCGTGGAGGAACACTCTTTAGGACTGCAAAACTCCATGGTGCAATCCCTGTTCTAATGACTCAGACACTCGAACCTTCTCTCCAACCAGACTGAAAACCTTTTTTCGCTTGTGATGGACCTTTTCTTCTGACTGGAAGTTACATCTAGATGAAAGTTCCCCCAACAAAAAAAGAAAAAAGTGAAACTTGATATATTCCATTAAAAGGATCAATATACTGGTGTTTCTTTCTGGAGAGACAAGAAACCAAAGCATTTCCTCAAAATATTGAGAATCCCATGTGGCATTGGTTTGCTAGTCCAGGACTGAGATCACATCAGTTCTAAGAGTGCTAACTTAGAACTTTTTTTAAATATTCAATTAAAAACAAATAACAAAACTCCTTCTGCATTTATTTCTGATCCTTACAGACAAATGCCCTTGTTTGAAAAGGGATTAAACAGACCTCCGAGCTTCCTCCCCAGACTTGGCCTTGTGTGTAGTATTGAACTGGGGCTCATGATTGTATAGCACATCTCTATCAAGAGTTTATGTTTAAGTAGCATGAGCTCACTGGCCATGTTACTGCATCTGGCAGCACCAAAAATTCACAGACAACTTCTAGTGAATCAAAGATTAATCCTTGGTTGACACAGAGGGCCACTCATGCACGTAGAGCCACATACACATGAACCAACCTCTAACAATACATTAAAAAAAAATTTTTTCCCCACATTTTACAAATCCGTATAGTAAAGAATTCATTCAGATCCTATCTCAGCACAAAACAAAGATTTATGAATATGCACCTAAACCAACTTTTAGGTCTTATGCTAAGCATGCAATTTAAGGTCACTAAAGGCAGAAGCTCAGTACCTTGCAGGACTAAATCCAGGATAAATTAAAATTATGTTTATGGACATGCTTGTAGGAGGCTGAAGGACTATCTGATTGCTGTGAGGTCATATTTTAGCTAAAAAGCAGCATTTATATTTTTGCTATATGCCAATCAAAATATTTTCAGCACATTTTTAATAATTTGTCAGAACTATATGAAACTTTTCATACTAGTACCAGGATTTTCCTCACTTTCTGCAGTAACTGTCTTTACCTGCCTAAGCCCATGTGCCTTTGTTTCTGTCAATGCACATAATCCTTTGCACAAAAATACCATTTTATAAATGCTTGAAAGGATATGCCTTCACTGCGACTAATAGAGATTTCATTAGTAAGGACCTCTAGTCACCATTCAAGTCCAGTCAATAACATTTTAAATTCAGTGGTCCAGAACTACTGTTCACCATAAGAATAAGCTTTAAGCACTCAAACAGTTGAGAAACGTAAATAACCAAAAAACTAACATTCCCATGTTCATGATAAAAAAAATACAAAGCATGATCTAGTCCTAAATTCACAATTCTCATCATCAGTTCTAGAAAACTTAACTAAAAGCAGTCAAGAAAATATGACTTCCATATCAGAACAAACCACATGGACTGGGTTGGGAGTCATAATTACTGCATTTCAACAGTTGGTGTTAAACGACACTGCTGAGTCATAGCTCTTCCCTTTGAAATTAATTACATGCTTAGCTTTTGATAAGATTATCATTCTTCATATACTGTTGCCACAATTGTATATTGCCAATACATTTCGCATCATAACAAGCAATGCACATGTAACGTGAGTGCAAGAGAAATATTTGCTGTGGGCTCACACAGAAGACATGGACCTTATCTTCTGCTCACACTGGCACTTCTCATTTACATTTCTGTGGCAAGGAACTCCAGGTTCATTGTCAAATCAATTTAAAACTCAGGAATTGCCATTTTTATTTCAGGAACAATATCTCAGATAAGAACAGCGTTGAAGGACCAGTCAATCAAAGGAAAATGAATGTGAAATTTGAGGAGACACATAAAATATCAGATAAGGAAGAAACTTTACAGTGCCTGGTCAAATGACACATAAAGCTCTTCTACTGAAGCCACGTTCCTACATCGCAGGTTCTCCTTGCAGAATGATGGTAACAGCCTCCTCAGCCTTTCTCTCTCTTGCATTTTTTCAGAGTATTGTCAGCCAAAGGAACCTTTTCTAACTATGACTCTGTGGAGTACAAAGTGCAACATGGGCGTAAACCTAGATGGGGCTTCCTTACTAATATAATCAATAATAATATTATTATAGAGGTGACACTTTTCTACAATACAAAATAACATTTGATAGTAATGTACAAAGAAAATGCCTCTTCTGTTATTAGGTACACCAGAACTGCTGAAAGTAATTTGAAATACACAGTAAAATGTGAGTCTGCACATTTTACTGGATCAGCATTTCTCAGTTGCTTAGTCTGAAGGATAAATGAAAAGCCTGAACATTTTAGAAAATACCACACTACTCAGCATTATGAATATACTGCCAAGAATAACTACCTCACTTGGAGCTCCTCATTTAAGTTAAGAAGGGATTTAAGGATTACAGAAAATACATATTTTTAATAGCATTATTGTCCTGTTGGTGTTGGAGTTCTGAAGCATCAGCAGCTCTGGCACATGTGTTATTCACATTCCTCATGAATGTCTCAATGCCAAAATATAAATCACAACCTAGTTCAAGCAGATTCTACACAAATTCCCATAGCCTTCAGATGACTCTGTACAGAACATAATCTATTTCAGAGAGACTTAATCCACTGCTAAAACCACATTTAGAGCAAAAATACTGGTGATCGGCAACTACAGGAATTATGCAGATAAATTTAAGAAGGCATTTACCTCCTTAAAAGAGCTCTCAAATCTTTTGCTTCACAATTTACATCAACTGTCAGACCAGGAACACGGTTTGCACAGAAGAGCTGCGGAAAGGCAGGAAGGGTTTGTGGCAGCACTGACAGTAGTTGTGAGCAATTACAAAGCCACCATGTTCTCTGTGGGTGTATGAGTGTGTGCCTGCACGTTAGGCAGAATCAAGAGATAATAATCCAGGCTATAGCTCCTCATACTTTTGATATGCTGATGAAGTACTAATGCATAGATTCTCAAATTCTTTTAGAGGGCATCACAGATTATACAGTCTATTCATGAACAATTCCCCTGCCTGCCTCTGTGTCCAATGTTTTCTATAAAGCCTAACTTCACGTTACCTAGAGTAGCCTTCTGGTAAATTAAACCTGCTTGCCGAGAGTTTCAAGGGAATCAAAAAGTTATGCTTTCTCCCTTCCCGTGTGAGAGGATTCTGCTTCAGAAAGACACACTGCTGTCAGTCAACAGTGAAGCCACAGACTGGCAAAAAGGAGAGTCTTGTGGGCAGACTTCAGATTTCTTTTCCAGAGTTTGGTAGGCTCTCTTCAAACACTGACTGAAGTCCAAGTGGATTAAGTGCTTGTGATGAAACAAAAACCTCACACCACCAAATATTAAAACTGCATCTGTATTAAAACACAGTTTGGGCACTTTTTCTGAACTGTCTTGCACAAATTTTCATTATGGGAACAAAACAATGACATGAGTACCTGGAAAGAAAAGTAATTTAAAACTTCAGGGGTTGTGTGTGTTGTTTGTTTTTTGTTTTGTTTTTTGGTTGGGTTTTTTTTTTTCCCCAAAAAAGTTCTATATTCTCTTGAATATAGCAGTATATTTCGTCTTGGTATAAAATGTCTGCTGGAGAGTTGTACAACCTTAAAGAAAATAAACATGCAGAAATGGATTCTGAAAAAATAGAACAACAAAGAATTTTGGTAAAAGCTTATAATAAAATTCTTCATAGCTCTGTGAATTGAAGCACTCTAAAAAATGAGCCGTAAACTGAAATGGAACTGTATCAAATGGTACTTGTACATAGATTAACACTATAAGGACTAACAACTTTTGCCAGGTTTAAAAAGAAAAATAAGTAATATATATATATATAGTGGTATCTTGCTTTCATATTAATTCCAAGCAGGTGCAGTGGTAAAGATGTGGCTTGTTCAATGCAGCTCTCAGTCACTAAACATGGCACGACAATCAGAAGCATGCCTCAATGAAGAGGCTTCCTCCTATGCAGGTGGCTGAAGTTTTACACTATTATGGTTTGAGAAATAAAGCTAAGAAAATAAGTGGCATCTTCTTATGCAGACATCACTGTCTGTTTAATTTCAAAAAGCTACAAAACATTTGTAAAACATAAAGAGCTCCAACTCTGCTGTTGCATTAGTACATAAAATAGTACTCCCACCTCACATTAGTAGAGTAGCTCTTCTTAATTCTCAGTGGATACACTGATGCCATTTTGCTTCAAGTGATGTATTGAATAAAATGTTCACTTAGTTGTACTTCCGTATTAATGCATGGACTATGAATTTTGTCAAGTACTTGACGCACCAATTTTTTAAACCAAATTATTAAAGGCAGTGATTTTGATAAAACCACTTCCAAAATTATTTGTACATTCTAAGTGCATTTCCAAGAAAAATTGCAAAATTTCTAATAGAACAGAAACACAGTAAGACAGATGTGAGGAGGACATAAGTGAAACCAGATCCTGCCAGGAGGGTGGCAGACAGGAGCCCAGACACTTGCATACTGCCCCAGCCACTGCAGCTGCTGCCACTGCCCAAGGCTGGCAGCTCTGTCCTGGTCCAATGCAGAAGGAGCAATCAGGAGTCTGAGGAAGAAAGTGGGACACAACCTGCC
This sequence comes from Strix uralensis, assembly GCF_047716275.1. Lineage (NCBI taxonomy): Eukaryota > Metazoa > Chordata > Aves > Strigiformes > Strigidae > Strix > Strix uralensis. The sequence continues at coordinate 2,989,080 of NC_133986.1, forward strand.
TACATCTCTTGCCTTGACACTGCCAAGCTGCATGCAAAATAAAAAACTAAGGTTTACTGCACTGTCACAGAAGAGCTAAAGGTGCAAGCAGATTTCAGAGCAACCCTATATATTTGCATTAGGCAAAGTTTTCATCTCCTGATAGTTTGACATGTTTTGTTTTGAAATATAAGCCTTCTTTATGTGTGTCAACTTTATGGCTGTAAACAGACTTTCTAATTAAAAATTTCTACTCCCATCTTACCATACATGCATATGACAATACAATTACCTTTAGAAAAAACACAAATTCATCTCAGTTTCAAAGGGATTTAATTCTGATGAGTATGTACTTCAAGACTATAAAGCTGTATCGTTTGAAATTTCATTAGGGCAAGTAGAAATTCAATATATACAGTCATAGATCAAGAGGGAGACAAGTACATCTTCTTTGGGGAAAAACACCCAGATTTTTGCAAGAAACTAGAAAATCCATTTCCAAAGCAATTTGACACATAAACAAAGAAAATTTAAAATTTCAGATCTCTAGCATCAACCACCTTTTTAATAATATTCCATCACTACAAAACAGGCAAATGTGTATGGAATCGAGAACGTGAAGAACAGAATAAATGATAATGTGAATTAAACGAGGAAAAACTGTATTTATGCTGGCTCTATTACCAATGCTTTCCTTCATGATCTTAGCAAACCAATTTCAAGTAGAATAGATTTAAAAAACAAACAAACAAACAACAAAAAAACCAGAACACAACCCAGACATACCATTATTTCAAAGGTATCTTTTAAAATAAATTATGTTTCTAATTGGCTTGGTAGCATTTCTTGCTAGACTTAAATTTAGGCTTTGGAACTCCTACCACTACTAACTACAAGTAGTAGGAAAAACATTATTTTACACAATTTCCAGTTTCAAAACATAATTTTGTCAAAATAATTTTTTTCCTGGAAATGTGCGATTTTATTGAAATATCATTTTAAAGCATCTGGAAAAATTTAAATGTGTTCAAAACAATCCATTCTGAAAATAAATGTTTTTATTTTTCATCATCTCAAGTATTGTTGCTTCAATAGTTTATTATTTATATACTGTAAATAATGTAATAAAAAGAATAGTATACTTCAGTTTTATCTGCATATAAAGTGCTGATGACCTTTCTATTGGAAATTTCCAAAGAGTTTAATTGTGTAACTAGTTTGCACTGTAGCATATTGGACAGGGAAAATTTCTCATTTCAACCAGTTTTGTTTTTTTATGTTGTTCAAAGAACCTTCTGTGTAGCCCTTTTTACTGCTAGCCCTAATTAGGGGATTAAATGTCCTTCTGTATTGCTCAGGTGTGCCTTCCCTAAAGTAGCAACAGAAGAAAACAGTAACATTAATTACAAAGCAGGCAAAGTTGCCTACACCTTCTGCTGCTGATCAAAACTGTCTTCAACACACTCGCAGTTCTGTTGGTCATGTGCTACTGATAGTCAGGTAGTCAAAACATATACACCTTCTATTTATCTGTAGATTTATATTACACACGATTCTGAGAAATCTTGAAACCTTATTCTTTGCATTCAGCTCCCCCATTACCTGGTCATTCAAATATGAAGAGATGGCCAATAATTATGAGGCAAAAGGCAGCAACAAAGGTGTTATGCACAAAGCATAAAGTGCTCACTTTCCTTTTTGGAAATGATCGGTTTTCCATCAAAATAAAAGGGATGACACCCTTCTACTGCACTTCTGAAGAGATTGACAGAACTGAAGTCCCAAGCAGCTAAACTTCACCTACGTGTGCTCTCATTCACGCTTTTCAAAGAGCTAAAGATTCAGATACTTCCATGGGAATGGATACAGAAGAACAGTAATTCTACAGAGTTTAAGTGGCAGCACACAGGAATTAGAAACAGATAGGCACAGACACATGAGAACCACAGTGCTTTTGTGCTCATCTTGTGCACTTCAGCACAACATATGCTATTTATGACCATACTGAAGGGCTTAATTCACACGGCTGATTCTAGTCCTAAGTGAAGTTGGAACATCGCACATGGGCTTACAACCACTTTATTTACTTTACAAGTCTAGCTATATTTTAACAGATGTCAACGATGAGAGCTATTGGGAGACATCAGGCTCAGGTCCTTTAACGCTTCTCTGGAGACTTTTATCAAGAAAAAGATGACAAGCAATTAAGTAACTTTTACTGGGTTTTGCATTAAAAGTTCTAAAATTGCAAAATAATGTTCCAACAAGGTTTTTTTTTGTATCTATAAACTTTTTCTTAGTGGCAAACAGTCTCATCATATGAGATATACACAGTGACAAATACCAATGCTGAGCCCTGCATTGTTCAGTATCTTCATAAATTATGTGGATGATGGGACTGAAAGCATCCCCACCACGTTGCTGATGACACTAACTGGGTTGTGAGGTGGACACATCAGAGGGGAGATGTGGAAGATCAGGCTGGAAGAGTGGGCAAGCAAGAACTGTATGAAGTTTAACGAAGACAAGCACATCCTGCACCTGGGATGACGTTACCAAAGAGTGCAGTACAGGCTAGAATCTGTGTGGCTGGGGAGCAGGCTTGCTGAAAGGGACCTGGGGTTCCTGGTGGACAACAAGCTGACCATGAGTCAGCCACTGCAGCAGCAGAGGCAAATTGAATCTTGGGCTGCATCCACAGGGGCATTAATAGCAGAGACAGAGATATGATCATACCACTCCACTCCATGCTTGTCCAGCCATGCCTGGAATAATGTGTCCAGTTCTGGTCCCCACAATTCAAGAAAGAAGCAGACAGACCAGAGAGGTTCCAAAAAAAGGCCACAAAGACAATCAAAGGGCTAGAGAACCTGCCCTATGAGGAAAGGCTGAACAAGTTAGATCTCCCCCCACTTCTCCCCCTGGAGAAGGCACAGGGGAAATCTCATCACAGTATTCCATTACTTCAAGGGCAGCTACAAATAGGACAGAAACTCTGTCTTCACAAGGAGCTTCATGGAGAAGACCAGAGGCAATGGCTATAAGTTGCACTGGGAGAGGTTTCATCTTGTTATAAGAAAAAAAAAAATTTACAGTGAGAACAATCATTGGAACAGTCTCCCAGGGATGTGGTAGAGTCCCCATTGCTTTCAAGATGCAGTTGGACAAGGTGCTGGATCATCTCATCCAGGCTCCCCTTCCCAGAAAATGTTGGACCATATGATCTTTCAATATCCCTTCCAACCTAGGCTGTTCTATATTTTTTGAAGTACGCGGTCAAATAAAACCAATTTGTTTCTCATTTTTTCTATGTATTACAAAATGTTTCTTTGCACTTCGTCTTTGTTTACTACGCTTAATCTGCTACTCTAGAGGTAGTTTTTCCAATCTTTCACAAAGTTTCTTTCAGTCACATGACTTTATACATATTTGGGAGAGGGTCCCATAAGAAATAAATATAATGAAAAAATTAAGTGCAGCACCAAATACGAGTTCAGACAATATCATCTTCTCAAACTGATGAAGTGTTAGTATGTAGGAATATAAACAGCTGTCCCTTTCTTCTGGATTCCCATGTGAGAATCTGAAGTATATAACTGTGAAAGTTTTTGTCCGAGAACATACCCAAAATCACGTGATTTCAACTTAAGTGACACAAATAGTCTAGACTGTCTATGAAAACATTTGCAGAACGTGAGCATGGAAGCACTAGAAATAACACAGATTTTCACTGCAGAAACCAAATACTGTCCAGCAGGTCACGTTTAACTTATGAGAAGTCTCACACCATCTTTCACTTCTAAAGCTGAATTTTGGTCATACAGGAAATCTACCTCAGTGATTACGGACAACCAGTCATATCAGTGTTTATTCAGACACTTATATTTGGTCATTTCAATGTTATTCTGAAATATTCTCATTAAATTTCAATTAAAAGCTGTGTAAAGTCAGCACTCTGGATCAGTTATTTTTCTGTGCTTTTACATTTTTTGCAGACTAATCTTACAAATTTTGCACAGGTACTCAAGAAAACAATCCTATGAAGAATGCAACTAACACAACTTTAACAGAGAAGCATTAAAAAAACTGGCTCAAAAATGGGAAAAACAACTTCTGATAGTCAGAAGTTTAGCCACATATAAAGGAAAATTAAATTTGCAGGAGATACCAACACTTGATAAATGACAGCTTATCTCCAGAATATGACCCATGGATTTCAAGAAGTATTAAAATTAAAGGCCAGGAATCATATTTAATAGATCTGATGCTTATTACTTCAGCAAGTATTTTAACTTTTTTTTTTTTTTATAAATACACAATACTTCCATATTATACAGAGCTCAATAGGTATTACACCATCCAGTTTACTAATCCCAAATACATGTTAATGCTGCTGTTTCTGATTCTGTGCCAGCAACAGGAAGGACTAAAACATAGTAGGGATCCAAAGCCATTTACTGGTTTAAGTGACTAAGCCTGGAGTGTTAAAAGAGCAGTTGGAGCGGTTTTGTCATTTTAATCCTGTAGTAAGGAGGACTTGCTTATCTTTCTGACACATACCAGCACAACAGCTACTGTTACTGGAATTGTTTTTAGGGACCCCACCGTATAGACAGAATTAGACTGTGTTCCCATATTTTACACTCGCAGTTGGAATATTATACATTTTACAAACATTTATTGGTTTATGCACGGGTAGTATTTGCATGCAAGAAGACAAATGACTGTTTAAACATTCCTGACTTGGAAGGCAAACATTGTATGCAAAGAGCAGAACTCCTGAAGTTTAATTGTGGCTCAAGGGTGATCTTGAGTAAGTTGTTTCAACATTTATTCTTCTATAAAGTGGATATGATAAATCCACATTCCTCAAAAATGTTCCTGGAATTTAATTTATGCAAAAACTTTTAAATCTTCAACAGAAAGGCAATATAAAAGCGCATGTAAAAGCTGTATTATATCCAGAAATGTAAACGCAAATCTGGTAGCACTGACAACAGAAAATCATTAGGACAAGATTCAGTAAAGTTAATTGGAAAAAAATTTAGTCATGATTTCTCTAAATCCATACAAGAGGTATGTACCAAGAGTCAAGTATCTTAACAGCATTTTATTCTGTCTTTATATTTACCATATTTTTAATCTTGCAATGTTCCTTCCCATATTTATGTCATTCTGGCTTATTTGGCTCAGGAATAACCTAACTTTTTTAGTACACGATGCATATAGACGTAAAAATACGAACAACAATGGGCTTACTTCAAGAACAGCTTTCACATAGGTTGTATCAAGTTTGTTATTCCCAAAAAGAAACATCAAATCTCTTTCATAGTCAGCAGTTAGAGGCAAATGGGTACAGAAACCTAAGAACACATTGTGACGTACACTACGTTCTTTCTGTGGAAGCTGGCAGTTGCATAACATCTGCGCCACATACGAAGCTCTTTATTATGTGGTTTTAATACATTTTGCAACTAATGTAATCAGATAAACTGATGACCATCAGATTAACTAAAAGATTAATATACAGAGAGTTTTGAGTCAGTAGCATACAGGTCTTTTTCATCCTTTATAGAAATCTTAACCTCTAAGAAAGAGTTCCAAATTATTGTTTGGAACACACTGTATTTGAAGCTATTATATAATCCCACTGTCTAAATATATCATAACCCAATTCTAATTCATATAAGTACTTTGTATAACATTTATGGATAATAAAACTAGGTTACTGAAAGATTCTCAAAGGAGGCAAAGAAACTGCATAGCCAAAAACCACCACTGGTCCTATGCATGCAGCCAATACAGAAAACCTTCATGATTATCTTAATAATACTGGGATTTATCACAATGTGTAGGCAGATTTTCTCAACAGGTAGGATTAGCATGGGGGGTAATTTACTAACTGCAGATTCTTGCTTTATTCCTACATCTGGGATTCCCACACTATCATGTACAGAGAGGCCAGGGCAAAAGGACCACCAATAAGAGGCAAACTGCTGCCTTAGCAACCATTTAAAATACCTCCCTGAAGCTTCCAGAAAGCATTCTTCTATTAATGGTATAAAATAGGTAGCTAGTTTTCCTATGAAAGTGACCTATTGCTCAAGAGAAGCTGCAGTATAAAGTATTTCTCCATTTTCAGCATTTGTTTGCTACTTTATGTCCCCTCTCTCCCCTTCTCTGTTTTCCTCCTTTTAAAAAGCAGTAGATTAGCTAAAACAAGTTTGTGACAAACAGGCTAAACCAAGCAACATCAGGTACAATTAAGCCTCCCATACAAGCAGAATCAGCTTTACTCATACAATTGGAATAAAAAAATTAAATTAGTTCCAAGAGAACAAAACCCTGATGTGTGCCTGACAAATCATGAATAAACACTGGCAACGCCTTAAGGAACCTCTACTACACTGCTGACTGTATTGAGATATATAATCATTAAAGTTATAGAACAGTAAGTACTAAAACTACTTCTTACATATTCATTCTTTTAAATGTTTCTTTTGAAAAGAAATGCAGGTCCAAATGAGCTATGCCCACCCACAAGGAAAAAAAAGAGGCAAGAGCAACAACAGTGCCTCAATTCACATAGATGAGAATAATTGGAGCCCAGTTCAATCTGTGAAGTAAACAGAAGCAGGATGAAGGCTTTTCAATTTACACCTACAGCCTACAAATTAGTAAGCAGTCTGGTAGGATGAGCTTGCCAGAGATTGCATAATAACCCTACCCACAGTGACAATGCAGGGAATGGGGAACAAAATGGTAGCTCTATACCAGCAGGGAATTTCCCTTTCTAATTACCAAGTACTATGAAAAGCATTCTCAAGAGCCAAACATTAGCTTTTGTGCAACTGGATCAGGAATTTCTTTGTTATTCTGTATTTATTTTCCTGTAAAAATTAATTTTAATATGCTGCTGTTTTAATCAAAAGTAACTATGTATAAAAAATAAAAAAATATTGTCCAGCTTGGAAATTTATTTGGTAAAATAAAAATTATTTGTACAGAAAGTTCAACAGGTTACCAGTAATAATAGCTTCTTAAAACATCTTGCCTGTATAGGCAATTGAAATCAAAGCACCTAAGCCAAAAAATTCTGCTTTCGCAGTACGTGTAGGGTACATTCATATCCTGCCTCTTATACAGCCATGAGAAAAGTGAAGTAGAACACATGATTTTCAGTTTTTCCTCACAGCAACTTAGAAGGGAGACAAAACAGAGCAGAAGGGGGGGATGATTGGAGATAAATAGTTTTAAAAATGCAACCCGCCTCTGAGGAACGTAGTTACTCACAAGGAACTTCTCTGTCCCCTTTCAATGATTGTTGAGGTATCGATTTCCACCATGGGCAGTTCCCAGCAATAGATCCTTCCACAAGCACAATTACTTGGAGTAGGAGTCAAGAATCATTCCAGAAAACAAAACTGCATAACTATACTGGCAACTGGTGCATTATTTCTAGATTTATCCTTGAATTTGTAGTGCTTGATTAGCAAGTCAAGCTCCTGTAAGTCAGTCCTATAAGTAAGTAGGTGTCCTGATGCTATCTAGGATGGAAACATCCATACCGTGGCTTGAGAAATAACCTGACTCAGAAGTGGTCCGTGGCGAGATCATATCTACTTATGACTGTTCTCTGGTGTCTTCCTGTGAGACGTTGCATCATTCTGATGTAGAATAAATACACTGATCAGATGACTAATGATCCTGGGTTGTTAGGTCATGAGAAAGAGCTATCACAGCAAAGAGAATAATCAGTTACAGCTGTTCAGGACAGCAATGCAAGTTGAAACAGTATCCCTTTGCAAACACTGAGAGGTCCCTACCATCATTAGAAAGGGAACAGCTGTAAAGGAGGACCACCATCAGGGTGGACCACATCTAGGTCTGAGAAGAGTACACATGCAGTCTAGAATAGCGAAAGCTAAATATATAGTCACTTTGGTAATGCAAAATTGCCTTCTGAATTCAGAAATTAGTTCTCAAGACAACTGGCATAGTAGCAGTACATTTAGTCTGGTAGCAATTAATTCAGCAGTGAGTTGTGATGAGAACTGACTTGCCTTACTTGACTATGAAACCTGGGGGAAGGATTTTCCCTACAACAGCCATTCATGAACGAGTCAAGTAGGTAAATTCCTGAATTTAAAAGAGCCATTACATTTCTAAGTCATCAAAACTCTTCTGAAGACACTGGAGGGGAAAAAAAAAAAGAATGAAAGAAAGATCATTTAAATTTAATTGGGAGACTTTCTACCAGCATACATGTACCTTCCTCAGAAGTCTAGAGGACTGACAGCAGAATTTTCGTAAAGTAGTAGAAAAGTCCATATAGCCTAGAGACAGTGTCAAGTTCAGCCTCAGCCTTTATCGACACCTTCACCCACCCTCTCCCCACCACCGCCCCTGAAATTACTTAAAGGGAAGAGAAAGAACATTCTGAGAAAAGACTTTCAAGTACAGACATAATTCTGTACTTCCATAGTGTAGTCATTGTAGTCTGGTAGCTGGCAGTGCTCATTTGGAGACAATTGTCAGAATAAGCACATTTCCCCAGCATAACCTTCCTTTTTAAAGCCCCGTGTCATTACGGGGGTAGCATGGTTGTCCAGATCCGCAGCTATCATAGTTAGGATTACAGGCAGTGACAGCTGAAGAAGTCCAGATCAGTAGGGAATACCTGATAAAAGCTTTGTAACCTGATGTAAAGTGGAAGTGCAAAGAACAGACACTTGTTCTAAGGTCCCGCTGATTGGAACTGACACAGTGAAGGTTTTCTGATGCTGCAGAACAGCAAATAACTACATCAGAGGTAATTCGTGGAGCATTAAAGAAGGATAATAGGAACTAATGAGATAAGAGTGCTGATCTTTCTCAGTAGAGACACAAAGTATCTAGAGTAATTGATGACTGCCTTAGATGAAGCTGGTAAATAATGAGGAGACCAAAAGGGAAATCTAGGAAGTAAAGCCTGATGGCAACATTATGAATGAAGAGAAAGATGCTGAATAGACGTTTCAATGAACCTGGAGCCTATATACATCTAGAGCTATAACCCATGGCAGTTACCCTATGGCAACTGTAAAGCATCTGGCTGTTGCCAGATGGTTAAATGTCTTTCCTAAAATTTCACATGTCCCAGGTGAGTCACCATCTGAAGGCAGGCTATCTGACACTGGAATAACAATGAGTTAGGTAGATTACGTGGGCTGGATAAAAGGGATATTTGAAATATCTATCTTAGTGACTCTAAAGGAATGTATGCCCTCTGAAATACTGCCCAGGGGAAGAACATACAGGTTCTACTGATTGACAAAAGAGACTAGTGGGATCTGCACTCCCAGAACCACACTTGGCTCTGAATTAAATAATTGCAATACAAAACCAGCCTCGAGTCTGGAAGCAAGACCTGAACAGAAAACCCTCATAAGGCATCAAATGGTCCCAAGCCCCAAAAGGCACAGAAGGGAGCTCCCAACATTGACATGTCTGAATTGCAGACTGAAGTCTCCAAGGCAGAAAGGGACAGTGCTTCCAGTGTCATTTCCTCACTTTACTGCTTCCCACAGAGTGGAGCTGACTCGTTAAGTGTCAGCGCCAAATTCTAGGAAACAATTCTCTAATAAGCCTCTTCAGGAGCCTCTTAAAAACAGAAAGTCTTGCAGTTTAGTGCTAATCCAAGGAACAGAATAAACTAGTAGATTTTATTTTTTTTTTTAACAGGAGATATAATTAGGCAATTCTGATATCTTACAATGACAGTCTGGCACTGCATAGGTAGGCTGCATGCATTGGCAGACTGCAAGGCAGGGAAGAAGTTAGACTTGAGGTAACCTGACTGATAAGCCTTGGATCTGAAAAGGAGTCTGGAGTTTTGAGGCATGCTTCTTGTATTTGGTTTTGGGGTTTCTAGGGGGATTTTTTGGTTTGGGTTTTGGGTTTGGCTTTTCTTTTTTTTGAAAGCAGAACTTGAAACATCAACAAATTAAATATTTGTTTAGGCATAACCCTTTCCAAAAAACATAAGCTCTTACTTGACACAATCATCATTTGAAGTCATTCTCAAGAAAGAGCATTTCCCCAGCACACACAAAAGAAAAGATATAAAGAAAAAAGAATAAATAAAAGTAGAATAAACAAAGAAAGAAGACTAAAAACTACACGGCCAGAAGCTAGATGATCTTTTCCATAGCTAAGCAGAGACAGGAAAAGGGTGAAGAAATATAAAAAAAAAAAAAGGCAGAAAATAATCTAAAGCGAAATAAATAAAACAAAATAGAATTTAAAGTTCTAAAAGTGATGCTATGACATAGCAAGAAAACCCTTAACAAAAGGCACTCCAGCATATTTAAGATTAGGCTGGCTGAGAGGAAGTCAGCGCCACACAATAAATCTTCCCTCAGTGTGAGTATGCCCTATCAAAGCAGGGCTGGGGAGAAGAGGTCTCTGCTTTGAGTGCTCAGGGTATGAATATTTAACAGAAAGGTACATATAGGCAAGTTTTTCAATATGAAATCAATGTTGTGAACTTGTTGAGATTGATTCAAATGCCTGTAAAAGAATGTTTGTACACATCTCACACTACAGACTGAGTATAACTGTACTGGACCATGTCTGTACTAGAGACTGGGTAGCACAGTATATGCTGGCACCTGTTCTTAACTCCAATGATCAAAATACACTGCTAGAAATAGAAATACTTTTATCCAAGCAAGTCTTCAAAACCTTCAAGACTGGAGACTGCAGTCTTTTGTGGGCAATCTCTGCCACTGCCTCACTGTCCTCATAGAGAAAAAGTTCTTCCTTATATCTGGTCTTACCCTGCCTTGTTTCTACTTGTACCTGTTGACTCTTATTCTCCTGGCAACCATGGTGAAAGAGTCTGGGCCACATAAATCTCAGAGGGCTTTCACAGAAAGCCTCTTAGCTCTTTCCCTAATACACGATAAACCAGGAAGCTACATGGAACCTCGCAGAGTTAAGCTAGTTGTCAATGGAAGTGACAGCCTATGCTAAGAAACTAAACCCATTTTTGTGCAGTAGTGAGCGAAGTTACACTGCAAGCAAGTACAGGTTAATAATTATTTCCTCTTCATAAATGTGTGTTAGCTAGTACTTCAAAGATCTACTGTACTAAAATACATAACAAAACAGTATTCAGAAATTTCTTATATTTTCTGATTTTGGCTGTGCAATTTTATAGTTTCAATAATTAATTCTAAAAGACATGGCAACTACGTATACAATGAGTTGAGGGAGTTCCCAAGGTATAACAAGCCAACATTTAGCATAGCAAAAAGGAAATGTTACAATGTAAAAATTTCTACCTCATTCATGACACAAGCCTAAAAGAGAAGAATAAAAAAATAAATGTAAAGGAAGGATGCAAAAACTTCTGCATGGTTGGAATCTAGCTTGCTTTTTCTACAGCCTCATCAATAGCAAACAATCACTATCACAGAGGTGTTTCTCTTCTGCAAGTTCCTGTTGCTCATCACTCTTAAATTATTATCTTTTACTGTCTGAAGCAAGGCATAACTATCTCCTGAGACAATTTTTAACCAAAATATTGCCAATAAGTGGTTAAGGTTTCTCTAGTGTACCAGAGATTTTTGTATTTAAACTCAAAGTGTTCACATTTTCCAATCAATGCTGTAACTGGCTGTGGCAGATACCTTTTTTCTTTTTTAGGCTCATATTTAATTCCCATGTATAATGATACGGAAGTCAGAGAGTTCTAGAAAAATATGTGGAAGTTTTCATCAAGGACAATCAATTCCACCCTACAGGAAATGTGAACTAGAGCTTGTTTTACCTTTTTAAAATTATTTATTTTTTCTGTCTAGACTAATGTATGCAATAATGATTCTTACAGAAAGAAAATTCATTAATACTCTTGCAAATACAAAAGACCAGGAGACTTAAATTTTGCAGACTCAGAATTCATCTCTACCTTCTCAGTCTCCAAATCGTAAACCTGGCTTATTCTGATTCTTTCATATTTAACATACTCCTGTAATTATAGCTTTGGATCATTAATTTAATGACTGCATACAACTATTTCACATTGATTTATCTTCTGCTGATAGTAGAACTGCTGATCAATACTTCATAAAGAGAATTTCATTTAGGGGTTTGGATGCAACTGCATTCCTCCCCTTTTTGGGGATACAGCATCTATCTCTCTGAAACCAACGTAGACAGCTTTGTGTTCTTTTCCGCTTGATAAATGGAAAGTAGATATATAATGTCATGGCCACATAATCACCATGTTTAAACACACAAGTAAATAGTGTCCTTTTTTTTTTTTTTTAACTCCTCACATAGGATTATATCTCCTAATTGTAACGTCTCAGCCCTCCTTCTTGAAAACCCTGACAAATTTTTAAAATTTGAAAATTTAATTATATAGAAATATTATTTTCATTCCCTAGTCTGAGGAAGCTTTACTAAAAAACCTAAACTATGTGGTTTCTCTAGGAAATGGAAATTCATCCCCCCGATTTGCAAACCATTGGTGATTGAATGTTTCACATCAAATCAGAGTAAAAATGCATTACTTCCGTATGATTACAAGCAGTAAGATGACAGACCCAGTTTCAGTAATAAGATGGTGGGGAAGGGAACGTAGAGAATGAAAACATGAGCAAAATACTTGAGAGTTCTGAACTCGTCAAACAAAACTACATTACTTCATACATCTCAGAATTAGCCATTTACTAAGTAGTCTGATGTGCTTATATTGGGATAAAAAGTTAAAAAAATATACAAGTTGAGTACAACACCAAGATTACATAAGCATAGATTAATCTTTAATATAAAAAACCCTCAATAAATAATTGCAGTCATTAATTATTTAAAAAACTATAAACAAACTTTGCTTATAAATACAAGAACTAATAAATCATGAGGCATGGCTAAAAGGCTGTTTAAGGCTGTTTCTTTCAAAATGCAGTATATCAACTGCTTAAGAAGATATAAGATTCTTATAAAATGCTGGAAGACAGCAATTGAGGAACTGCTTTTCTAAGAGCTTGTAAAAATACCTTTTAATCTAAAAGCTTTGGTAAGCACATCAGTCAGCTGAACAGCATCAAAAGAACTGGTCAGCATGTCTTCAAAAACAAAGGCAATGTTTGGGGCTATTGTTTCAGGGTAAACCTAGAGAAGAAGGACTTAGAATAAAGGGCCACTTGCCTTACTTACCTGACAACTGCTCCAATTTTCCTTAAATGTTTTCTTCTTCAGCACACATCCCTAGCTTTTATAAATGCCATACTTTTAATGAAACCTTCACTCTTGCTACTGCTGTGCCTGCTTATGTTCTTACATTGGTTTTGCACTGGTGGGTCACTAAATTCAGTGAACTAAACTAAGAATTTCTTGATTCAATCTAGAGCAAAGAAAGTCAAAAGGACACCTCCAGGAACACTACTATGATGAATGTGTTTAACTAGTGCATTTAACTATCACAAAAATAGTGGACATAAGAATCTAACAACTGATTATGCCAAAACAATACAGAGAAGTGACATTTTGAGTCTTTAGACTTGGTTTATCACTGTGCATGAGAAAAGCAGGTCATGTTTGCACACTATTTTATAGTGACTGTTTAATTGTCAAACGTATTTATAAAGTCCATAAACAGCACCAATTTTTGGAGGAATCATGAGCACTTTGAAGGATAGGATCATAGTTCAGAACTTTCTTGATATATTGAACAAAGCTCTACACTTAGAAGGAATAAAATGCACAGAGAGAAAATGAGGAATCACATTGTAGGCGGCAAAACGTTCAGGAAAGGATTTCAGACTTTATCGTTGACCTCCGGTAAAATACTGAGATGCTCCTGTGATAAATGCAAGTTGCATCCACTTAGAGGATTCTGCATGAAGACTAGGATAGCAATTATGATACTCCAAAGGGTTATTGTATGTAAATTCTGTATGATTTTACACTTAGGGTCCAGATAGAATATTGTGTAGAATTCTGGGGAATATAAGTAAGGCTGAACCCCCAACTTGACTGCAGAAGCGGCAAATTGAAAAAAGATGCCCTATAATGAAAATATGAAAAATTTAATAAGAAACAGGTAGAGAGCATGTGGAATGGAAAAGAAAATAACAAAAAAACTTCAGAATAACTGTCTCATAAAATATCAAGAAAATTCTTAATCAAGGAAGATAATCTGATGAGACAGCAATTTAATCACTATTAGTAAAGACTCAGTTTAGACATTAGGAAAAGCTCTAGAGTGTTTTCCTTAGATTCTCTATAAAATATAATATACTGAAGTATTTGAACAGGCCAGAGATGAATTTTTGTTGTTGTTGAACATATCTTCAGAACAGATTCAGAAAACTTCCACCAAGAATATTCTTGGAATATTTATTCTTCCTCAGAGAATGAGATAGATGAGATGAGGCTCAGCACTAAATTTATATTATTCTACATTATTTACCAGACTAAATCTATTACATTGCATACATGTTGATTAAAATGGCCTGTATAGATACTGTTCTATAGTCAATCAGTGCTTGATTGTTGCCCTCGAGTCTAATTTGCCTTCAAACAATTTGCAGACTGTTGCTAAACATTACAAAAGAGAAAGATCAGCAGTCTGCATGACAACAGTTGGGAATGGCCTGTGTAAAGAGGCCAATGGGACATGATATCCAAAGCTTTCAGAGAGCTGCAACGTGCCCCTGAGTTGCACAATTACTACTGGCATAAGTAAGAGCTGCATTATTATATCCCCAAACTTCTACGACTGAATTTGGCATCTTTAATTCCCCAACCATATTTAATTTAGCTATTTAACATATGTTTGCATGTTTGTGGGAGACAATGTGATTTGTTTATTTTAAAGCCAAATTGTGCCCTGGGTGTGATACAAGGACAAAGAAAAAGAAGTTTGGCTGCATTAAACAAACAAACAACAGTAAAATCAGCTTTAAAAGTCTCCGTTTTCTCAGAGGAAAACAGATTCAGAATGGTGGAGTACAAACTACACTTCTCTAGAGGTCTCTACTCCATGGCAAGGTAACCAAAAAAAGTACAGAAAAAAATACCTGTCTAACCACGAATTTTAAGTCGTGCTATTTATAGGATCAGGACCCTGCAGCTTAATGATTAATGAAGATTGACCATACCTGCTGACTTGCAGAGTCAGACAAGAGTAAATGAGCCATGAAGAGGTTGTAAAAGGCAGAGCAAAGCAAACTCATGGCAGCCGCTTACTGCACGTTCATCCTTTGCCACGGGCTGCAGCAGCACTCAACCTGCCGCAGCAGGAATGTGACCACGGAAAACCGTGTTTTCCCAGCCTGAGTGTGCCATATCCATGAGTCCCTGAGATGTTTATCCTTATTTAACACCTTGCTGCTCTAGCACATGCCCTCTGCAGTACTTTGAGGCATTACACCTGTTGAGCAGTTTAACACTCAATAGCTGTGCAAAACAAAAGCCACAGCCCCGATGGGATCTTAACCTGAATACAAAGTATGGATTCAGGTCATTGCAACCCATACTTCACAATTTGAAAGTGGCACTCACAGGCTCAAAAATACAGTGTTTTACAGTCTCCGAGGCATGGGGGAAAAGCATATGTCTTATTTGGTCAACTTTCATTCTTTCTATCCTGGCTGTACTGCAAAGTCTTGCTGATATGAATGAAGCACTTTGCTTCATGCAATGCATTCACGTGCTTTTGGACTTTTATTTGAACAGTATACATGTCTCCTCAAGGAGGCAGAGGCTTATGCCAGTAACCCAGAAGTAGCATTTCGTATCTTGCCACTATTAAGGAATTTTCACTGAGTTCTGTCCACTAGATAATTCACTGAATAAGATATTCTCCATCTGAGCACATGAAATACGTAGCTGTGAGTGGCATGTAAGTCATTGTACACACAGTTTTTTCTTACTCTGCACAGGTGTTTAGACACCATTAGGATCTTCACATTATAATAAAAACACAGTGCAAACCCTTGAACTAAACAGCTTCTTTCCTCCTCTAGTTACTAGCACCTAGCCATGACACAAGAGACATTGTTATTTATCACTGAAAGCATTCATTGGATACCTAAATAAGAATCTGAAATCTGTATCAACACAGGCAGAACTGGCAGGCACTATATGAATGAACTTCAGTTAATTGTGCTAATGTGGGATGAGCACAGTGAGTACTGTTTGTGCCACAGAAATACAAATTTAGTTATGCATAAATTTTGAAACTCATCTGCCAATTAGAATACTGATTTCAGATTGCAATCCATACAATAAAATTAATTAAACAATCCTCTCCACTGAGATCCATTGGGATTTTTTTGATCTATGTAGAATTTCCATTCGTATCTCACTCTGCTGACTTCAAAATTCCTCTGTACTTCAGCAAACTTAGTGAGTTTCTCACTACATTGTGAGTTACACTTACACCTGGCCATAAAGGCAACACTCAGGCCAAGTCTTTCCCATTAGTCACAGCTATAGAAAGATTAACAACTGAAATACAAAATTAAATGGTGATAAGTTTCTTTTAAAAGAGATGAAGCACCACCATTTCTACTTCTTAGCAGTAGCTGATGCTTCAAAGCTAGATTATTCTTAAAAAAGCCCTAATTGTCCATATTAAACAGATTTCTCCCAATTAATCTTAGTAAATGGTATAATTTTAAGGAAGATGGAATTATTCCCCCATCAAATAAATTCTCACTTATACTAGATTTTCTAGATGTATGAAAACCAGAAAGAGGCTTCTAAGCAAACTCAATAGGAAAACAGGGCTAATACATATTGAGTTTGCACATCATATTTGTTATATACAAAAACCAGAAGATGCTTCAGGAAGAGATGCTAGGATTAAGTT
This sequence comes from Strix uralensis, assembly GCF_047716275.1. Classification (NCBI taxonomy): domain Eukaryota; kingdom Metazoa; phylum Chordata; class Aves; order Strigiformes; family Strigidae; genus Strix; species Strix uralensis. Next base: position 3,005,926 of record NC_133986.1, read on the forward strand.
GATTATTAAAATTAGTATCAATATTATTACCCATCCTGTAATTTATAATCAACATCATTCAACAATATTTCTAAGTTTGAAAAGTAAAATAGGAAACTATCTCATCTGAGAATCAACCAACCTACATAATTTCTACCTACTTTCATAAATATGATGTGTATTCTCAATTTCCAGAATTCCTTTCATGCAATATGATCTTGAAATAGCTGGAAATACTGTTTTGTGAATCATCGCTCTGGATTCTGATCCTTTTAATAATGATAAACAACATTTCATCCCACTGAATGTGTTCGTTAAGTGAAGTACTACTGAGCATCAATAACACAGCAGAATCTAATTTATGACTGATAAAACAGTCATTACAGCTGTGGCAAACAATTCTTAGTCAAAGTCTACATCCAAATGGACAAAAATATCTAGGCAAAGAAATACATAGAACAAAATGTGAACAAAACAATTTTCATATTCACTTTGGATAACAAATTCAGGTGTGTCCTAGGCTCCAGGTTCAAATAATTGATGCCCATGTTTAACTGTAAGAACGTAGGAAGGCAAGCTGAAGTCAAGGTACAAAAGCCTTAACCTCTTGAAGAGGTTGCATGGAATATAAAATAGTCTATGTTGTTCTCATGTCAACATCCACAAATATTTATTCTTACTGAAGCATAGTCTGCATCCTGCTGTGCGTAGAAATTCTCCCTTTGAGCCAAGCATACAGTAAGGAAGACTCCTAGAGGTACAGGTCAGAGAAAGTTCTCTCACCTGAAAAGTTCCTGCATGGTCTTCTTCTTTGTCACCTTCTTTCCCTTCCTTGAGAGCGATCAACGTGAATCCTCGGAAGTAAGCAGGAGTGGCAGCAGAAAGCGTCACTGAGATATAATGAACAAAGAAATAATGAACACATAGTATTAATTGTGAGATCAGTCACTTGCATATCATTTCACAGTTCAACTTGAAAGGTGTGTGTTTTAAATTGGTATTAACAAAAGCTAGAGCACTAACAACATGGAGCAGAGCCAGCGAGAATACAAAAACATTCAGTCCAAGTTTCCACATAAACTGAAAAACACTGGCATGATGTGAAATACCTCAGCTATTGTTTTTTCCACACACAAACTTTTTTTTTTTTAAAGCAGATTGCAAATCTGCTCAGATCTGCAAGAGGGCTATTTGTTGTTGTTGTGAGGGTGGGGACATGTGTGTGGTTTTATTTTCTTTGGGGTTTTTTTTTGTGGGGGGTTTGGGGTTTTTTTCTTTGGGTTTGGTTTTTCTTGTTGGTGTTTTTGTTTGTTTGTTTGTTTTTTAACATAAGGAACGTTTCCTGAACATTTGGCTTCAGCTTTTGTCCTGTTCTGAGCATAGACATGTATCTAGGCATTTTAGCACACAGAAAGTCTCTTTAACTGTAAAGCAAGATGACAATATTGCCAGCTCCAGCTCAGCTACTCTCAACACAGTACTCCAGCTGGTGGAGATGGTTGCTCTAAAACTATCTTTCCTCTCCTTTAACTTCAGGTCAGAAGAGGACACAAAGTTAAACTCATGGCTAAAGCTGGCCTCTAAAGGTTGTGCTGCCAGCTCTGATTGCCAAAGCATCCCACACATCAGCAAGACACCCTTCACACACCAGTCCTGACCAGGAGGGTGTCATTGGATCCACCAGCAGAGAACAAATAACATAATGCTGACTAATCTGATTTTACCATGCTTAGAATCAGGATTACACCCCTCATTTTCTGCTAGTGCAAGATACCTCTGTATGATTTTTTTTTTTCTATTTGTTATCATCAGTACCTAAGCACCACCCAGCACCACAGTCAGGTGGTTCTTTTGAACACTATCAGAAAGCTGGAATGAGGCAAAGTTTTGAGACAGAACTTTTAGGGGAGTTTTAAAATTACTGAACCCTTTTCAACACCTTATAGGAATCCTTTACTGAAGTAGACTTAGATTTTAGGGAAAAAGTCTTTTTTAATTAAAGGAAGAGAGAAAGAAAACTAGATTACTAATACTTTTAAGTCGCTTTTACTTCAAGCATAATGCAGACAGCAATGCTCATAGTACACTATTGTCACACTCTCAAACCCCGACTGGCACAACAAAAACTGAAGACCACCCAGAGTTTTCATGAGCAAATTGCAACTACCAATGCTGCTTCGTAGAAAAGTATTCACAAGAAACTCCCTCTTACACAAATAGGCTGTGAGCGGTTGAATCACATTACTAAAAATGATAGATTGCCCTTAAAAGATATGAACTTCAAAATATGTCCAGAATTCATTTGGAACATATGGAGAGCTCTTTGATCTAGAAATTCAGTAGTGAAAAAATATAAAATAAGATTTTTTAAGATTTCTAGAATTATGCAGCAGTACTGGGGTCTAAAAACCATGGTGTTTGTAGAAATACATAACTGACTATATGTGAAAAAAGAAGGATTGGAGAGATACACAAAAGGTTAAAAATTGAAAGTGCCATGTTTAGACCTGTACACCTGCAAACACCTGTACAGATCTAGAGTAGTGATCAGCATAATAGCAAATCCCCCAACTCTCAAGATTTTCAGCACACTTTTCATTGCATGGAATCTTATTATGAGGTTAAACCTCGTCATTTTTGAGGAGAAAAAAACTGTCACATTTTATATACAGGAACTGAGTAGTAGCATAAAAATGTAATCGGAAACTTTAATGCTATTAAGTATTGCTCCAATTCATTAATTCATTATCTGCCCAGTAATTAGTATTATTAGCCCTATTTTGCAAACTTTTGCAGCATTATCCAGATGAAAATCCACAGCCAGCCTCTCAGTTGCCATAATTGAGAACAGCACACTGCTGAACACAACGGATGAACGCATTACACTTGCTTGAACAGATTCTTAGAAACTAATTGCCATAAAGGTCTTTTACGTGCAACAAATTTTTCCATATATTATATGTAATTCAAAACTCTGAATCACCGTGAGTAAAAGGTTACACCAGAAATACTTCAATACTTAGGCAAGCAAATAGAGAATCCAGCTGTGAATTGACTCAACAGTTTTCATCATTTTCCTCACAAATTTACAGATCAAACCAAACAGTTCAAAATTCTAAACAAATACCTACCTATAAAATAGAGGACATCTGAAATGCTACAAAAGCCATCAGGAAAAAAAAAAAAAAAAAGTGGAAGGTAATTCCAAAGCCTGACTCATAGTTTTTGAATGCCTGGGGTTAGCAATACTCATGCTGTGGTTGCACAGTCATTTAAACCCAGAATAAATCCATGCTTCCTCCAACATGAGTGCTCCTGCCCTCCCCCACCCCGCACTGCTCCTACAGCAGCGGCATCCAGGCAGCTGTGCTGTCAGCCAAAGCAGGGAACACATCCAGTTGAAAAGTAAAACAAAACAAAAAACCCCAACCAGAGAGTTCAGCTGGGTCCAGTCCCCGAGCGGCTGCTCTGTGCAGCCCCAGGAGCACTTCTGCCAGTGGCAGGGACAGCCAGATACAAGCGAGGGGCCGCAGGGTGATGACCCGCAGGAGCAGAGCAAATCTGTGGGATTTTAGGAGCCCTGCAACCTCAGCTCAAGGATACCAGAATGATTATGTGCTTTGGTCACCCCAAGCTAGGCCAGAACCTGAGCTCTGTCAGTTCTCTGAACTACCCGGTGTGCTAAGTAACATTGCAGTGCAAGGCTTTACTTGAAGCACTCCTAAATCCAGAGCCTTGTTATGGGGATGGTTCTGTAGCCGCTGGCTCTGGACTGATTGTTTCAGCACAGGAGGCAGCTTGCATTGCACAGGCAGCAGTGGGAAGCTGTCAGACTACATCTGGTTTTCACAAGAGATAGCAGCTCCTCATTGTATAAGAGTTGAGTTCTCCTTCTTGGGCTAAACTCTGCCATTTTAAAGAACAGCTGAGTATTGCTCACACTGCGTTCACACTAATTAAAATTCATTGAACAATATGAACTTCCTGTAAAGATCAGTTAAATCTCAGTGCAAGTCTCAAAGTTAAGGATTTTATTTTAAAGAGAAGATTATATATCAACAGTTACTTTTGTCTGTTTCCATCCCCTCTGGCAAATCTCTAGTTACCTTACAAGTTGCACTTTGGCACACACCTTCAAGGCTCCTCTTTCCACAGAGTCCCCAGCTAAAGGTGGGGTGATCAAAGCAATTGCTCCTTTGGTTTCAGGCAGGAAATCTGATTTTCCGCGTCCCACACTACAGCACATCTTGTGTTGTACATTGCACAAGTACCAACAAATGCACTTCTAATATCTACTTTTATCTATAGTTTGTGAAACACCAGAATCTCTAAAATATTTACAGAATGAGGGTTTGTTTGTAAAGTATATAAAAGTGTTTGCATGTTGGGGGGAAGAAAGAAATAGAAAGGAAAAGATTCAACATTCCTTAGAAGAGAAGTCCCCAAACCAATACAACAGAGCATCTAACATTGAATGAGGTTTTCCTTGAAAACTGAGAGGGTGAACAGACCTACAAGTGGAAATTCTGTTAAAAATGGAAACAGAATCCACACAGAAGGTATATCTAAGGACTATACTAGTCAAATCTTCACTTTCTTTGTTTGAATAACAATCTGATGATATTATGGAGGAAACTACATCTATTGCATGTTAGCATGTGAAAAGAACGTACTACTGCCTTTTTGCAGAAGCAATTTGATTTATATTTTTAATAGGATGAAACTTACATCATTCTTCATGGAAATCTCATGTAATCATTAATCTAACTCTACAGATCAATAAAGCTAGGACTGAGTATTTTCAAGGATCATTACCCTGTAACACCATCTAAACTTAAGGCTCAGTTGTGACCTTTGAATGCAATGGGAACTTTGACCTTCGGTGGAAGCAAAAGCAGCTACATCAAGGTCTAAGTTAACCAGCAGGTAGGAGAGGACATCAACCTCAGGACTGTGTGCCCACAGACCCCATACTCTGGGAGGACCTGCCCACCACACACATTTGGCTACCTGCTCCACAAGGGAAAAAGCAACAGTATTGCAGCCTGAAAGACCAGGCAGATGAAGAACACTTGCAGGCTACAGCATCAGGAGACCCAAAGAAAATGTTAGAAATCAGTCACATCACCTTCTCTGTGGGACACCACGAAGCCCGTAGCCATTGTTGCTTTCTTAGGTGTGTGGGAGGAAAGGAAGGTGGCTCCTCAGCCCTGCTGCTACCTCATTTTCAATTGTTTGAGACAGGAGAATGTGTTTTTATTTACTGATGCCAGTGTTTGCAGACCAGAGGAGGTGCATACACATTGAAATAGATCATTCAGTGCTCAGGGCCATTTTCCTCTATCACAGCTTCAGAGAGGTGGAAAACAAAGGCTTCCATACACACAGATCCACCCAGGATTTCCCTTTAGGGCAAATAGATCCTGGTTGATTCCCACTCTGCAAGACTGCTGCAATGCTTCCTCCAGTCAACACAGCTCAAGGGTCTTACATGTGTGCCACATGAACCAACGATTGAGTCATGAACATAAATGGATGCCTCTATACCATCAATTTAGCGGAGTACAGCATTTGTATGTACAGTTAATTCCTGTTATCCACCTTGCATAAATACTAGTTCATTGCAGGAGCCCGCTAGGGAATGTGCCAAGGATCCAGATTGCATTAAATCAAGCACGGGCCATGGAAACAAGCACATTTGGCTCCAACTCAATGGAGGTTGTACAACACTGCAGAAAATCTGCACATCTAGTAATCTACAGATAAAAAACCCCCACAGATGTGCTATAATCCTCTATTTTTTAATTATTGGTTGGATTTTCTACCCTTTGTATAACACAGAAATAAATTTCCAGTTGTACTGTAGAAATTCCTTGAAAATGAGCTCTTGAAACTTTCTGTAATGTTGTTAGTTTTAACCATTGCCATAGATAAAGTATACGTTACAGTAACATTTACTTATGTTCTTCCAACCATTTAGAAAGTGTCCTGAAAGGACTATCTAGATAAGATTGAAGTATTCAGGTAGCACATAACTTTAAGCACTTTCCCCCTACATTTCCACGCAATAGAAATGTCTTTGATGGATGACTGAAAATATCCAATAATACTTCTACAGAAGTAAATTCTAAAACTTTTTAAGAACAGTCACATTTGTCACTGTCAAAGAACTTGACACTTATCTCTACCCTGCTTAGTAAACGTATCAAACTGATGTGCAACATGAAATCTTTCAGAGTCAGGGTACTAATCCTGATGTCTGGAACTGTTAACCAATTTGAGAAAATGTAGATTTCCTCACACCATTAGAATAAATCAATTCTTGAGGAAAAAAATTATCAACAATCATGCAAAGTTACCAGCTGATGCTCAAAACAGGTCAATCACTGCTGCAAATGTATTTTTCAAGCTTTAAGGGAACATGATGATTATGCTACATGCACACTTTTTTCTTCCTATCTGTACTAAGATTCCCATGTTCATGCGATGGGAAAACATTGCTCTTTACACTGAATCTAAGGAAGGTCAGGAGAAACACTTCGAAGAAACTCTCAAAATTTGTTTTCCAAAGTGATGCCTATAAAGTATATTAGTTATGGTACCTAAAGTGACCAAATTCTTTTAAGTGTTTTTAAAATACAAAGTTAACACTAAACTCCACAAAGGTTTGTTTCCAAAGGCATTATATGGTGAGGCAGGAAAAGTGACCAAAACCTGCCTTTGCCTATTAATTAGAGAAATACACTGAAATGTGCTTTGGAAGTTAATTTCAACGATTGTATGTGAAGTGCTCAGAAAAGAAGAACCAATGCCTCCATCTCTTATTTACAGTGGTCATTAGCACCATCTCTGCCTCTTTCCTGTTTGAACCATCTGTTCATTTCCCCAGAAAAAAGAGGGGGGTGGGATAAACATAAGTGGAAAATGTGGGAAGTTGGCAGCGTGCTGCATCACTGTTTGCCCATATGCTAACTCATTATATTAACATTCATATTTCAGGGCAAGAACAATTAGCTCTGAGTTTCCTCTCCTTCCTGCTGAACATAAAGCTTCTTCTATTCCCTGTTATTTTTAAAGGGATAGGAAGAAATCCTACAGAAGTAGGTAAATGGGGGAAGAGTGTGTTTTGTATTGCACCAACTTGTGATCTTGTGCTAGCACTGAGCCGGTGGAGAGGATTCATAAAAGAAAGGAAATTCCTCTTAATACTGAGTTAACGTTTGGGAATAAAGTGATACTGTGAAATCCAACTCCCTCTCACTTGTCATGAAAGCATCCCCAATAAAGTAATGCGTGGGAGTATATTACCCTGTCTTAACCCACACAGTCACACACACACACGCCAAAAGGGATACAGAGATGACAGGCAGAGACACGTTATAGTTTCAGAGACACTTGTCCTGACCATTACCGTTAGTATGGGATGCAGAGGATGGCCAACTTACCCCGGTAACTGTTTCCAGGCTTGTAAAATTCTGGATCGCCCTCCACCCTCAGGCTAAATTCATTGTACCCTTCCCTCCTGGTGCCTTGGGCTCGCAGGATCCGACTGCAATATCCCTCGGATTTCGCGGCTTTCTCCAAGGTTTCATCAGGAAAACCCTTCGCCACCAAGGGGAAAGTCAACGCCAGAAGCCGCAGGGCTAGCGGCTGCAGATGCGCTCCCATCCTCGGGCTCCGCACAACTTTTTATCGTCGGGGCGGCGGCGGTGCCTGGGAGCCCGGCGGCGAGGGGTGCCGGGCCCGGGGGGGGCGGGCAGGGCAGGCAGGGCAGTGCGGGCAGGGCAGGCAGGGCAGTGCGGGCTCGGTCAGCCCCGGCCGGCAGCGGCCCCCAGCATGAGGCTGCCAGGTCGGAGGGACCGGCTCGGCAGCTGCCGGGGAGAGGGAGGGGAAAAGCAGGGAGGGGGCAGAGAGGGAAGGGAGGGGAGGGGAGAGAGAGAGGGAGGGAGGGAGAGAGGGAGGGAGGGAAGTCTGATCTTGCCCAGATCCCGAAGTGAAGTGCTGTTTTGTTTCAGCGCGAGTGATTAGCAGCTCGGTGGTGTTTATTTAGCCGAGCTGAATCCGCAGGGTTTGGTGAAAGCGCGGAGCACGGGGGACGCTGCTGTCTCCCAGACATCCAGCGCAGCGGCGGGGAGAGCTGCTGCCGCCCGGGCTAAGCCCACAGCCCTGAAATTAATCACCCGCATTCCTGCCAAAGTCTATAGTTACTGTAGGGATAACAAGGCTCAAAGAATTTCCCGACACCCCTTCACCCCCCCATCTTTCTCCAAACCAGCAGACATGGTAAACATCATCAACTAAATCAGCACAGATGGACCAAGACAACCCCTTGCTCTGTGCACACTTGCCAGGCAAGGAGCAGCGGCTGCAGCTGCTCGGGTGTGAGCATCTCCAGTACCACAGAGAAGAGAGATGCCGAGAGCTGGATGTGCCAGAAACACGCGATTCGTTTCTACAACAGCCTGCAACTGTGCCCAGGGGAGATGCAGGCTGTGTCAGGCTACACCCAAGCACACCACGTACACAGTTATTAACTAAGTGACCATAGGAGGTCTGCTCTGGCACTCAGAAAAAGCCAAGCAGATGCAAACAGGAGAAAGCATGGCTCGTTATTTCACCTCTATACAAGGCACACTGAGGCACAGTGACACCGAATGACTTATCTAAATCCACAAAAGAAGATTACAGCAGTGAAAGAAAGTGAACCTAGACCCCTGGGGTACTTAACTCCAGTGTTTTGATCCCCAAACGCTGCTCTTCTCTCCCTCCCTCCACTGCTTTCTAAGTGGAGAAGGAAGTCAGAAAGATACGTCCTCGACCAGGACCTGAATGCTTTCAGGATGCCAGATGTACAAGAGCGCACAAAACCCTTTCTAACCACTTTCTCTGGGACAAGACTGTAGCAGATTGATGAATACAACAGCCTTTATACACAGCTTCCAAGGAAGTATGGGAAATAGCAAGCAGCTTGAGACTCTCCTGGTACCTACTAAGGCATTTGCTACCATCAGATTTGCAAATTTTGGGGTTTCAAATTTACCTTTGGAAGCTGTTTAGCAACAACCTAGTGTTGTGTGCCAAAGAAAGGTGTTTCTTCAAGGTCTCTGTGCGGATGCTGAACCTTTTAATTTCTGGAAGGTTACTTGCCAAGAGCTTTGCTACTGTAAGCTTGCCTGTATTTTAGTCTCCATGTTACATATTTATAAAGAATGTAAATCAGCACAGCCTCAAATACATGTTCAGTAAAGACAACATTAACAGTTGGATGAAATTTTAGCTTTTATTGCAAACATGGAGTTATTGACAATGTCCATCCATATGCTTGTGAAGAGGTGGCAGTCAAAGCTTTTGTAACCACACTGGATGGTAGCATCCAATTCTTAAGCACATGCCTGCTTGGGCACCTGCAACAGCAGCCGTGGTACCATCTACATTGCTTCTGCCAGACCACTTGGAGAGCCAGGCTGACTGTAGAGATTTCCACTACTGAGAAAAGGGTTTGACTACAGGAGGATAAATGGTCTTTCTGGCACAAGTTGCTTTTTCTGCTGCTCTCATCCTGCTGAATGAGGCAGAAAGAGTAATCCTGACTTCCTAGTGTAATCTGCCAGGTCATCTGCCTCTACTCCATCCACTCCCTTCACCGTTCCCCTCGCATCCAACTTGTGGGTACAAGGGCAACTTGACCCATCGTCTTTAGGGCAACAATATTCAGTCCGCTTTTGCGACTGAAGCTTTGACTTGGCTTGGTTATACAGGATATTTAGTTGCATGCTTCTGAAGAGCCATGTTCATTTGGGTAATTAAGTGACTACAGTTCAGCAGTGGCATAGACTCTTGGGTATCAATCATCTGATGGCTATGTTCACCTCATCCATTTTATCCAGGTTCTTCAGTCAATTTTATCAGTGAAGAAAAGCAAACCAATACACAACTGAAAATGACAGCTATAACCATATTGGTATAAGATGCCTGTGAATTTGCTTCATTCTCCATACTTGACTTCATTTCTTTTGCTGAGATTGATTGAAAAGCAATTACCTGACTGAAGCATTCACAGCAGGAACCGCACATGCTTCTGCACAATCCACCTTTGTTCTGAGACAGAGTTCCGAGTTCTAACTCAATGCTCCTCCAAGGATTTCATTTCAAGTCCTCTTCACAATTTTTTGTTTTTTATATGGCACCAAATTAATTAAAAGTTAACTAATTCATCAGCATCTATTGACTCTTTAAATTTACAACAGATTCTATAGCTCTTACTTTTTTGTCCTTGAATTGCCCTGGCCTGCTACTTCTAGTTTCTTTTTTGTTTAAAAGCTAAAGTGTTGGAAAGTTTCCTAGAAAGGTATAATACAATGTGTCTTGTTAAAAGTGAATGCTTCAACTCAGCAACTGATACAGATAAATTAACTTGCACTGCCTACAGCCATGAAATGAGTAATTTGTTGTAGAGACAGTTTAGAATATGGGCAATGTCATTAAGCATGGGCATCCTCAGGGTTTTCTATTTGTTCTACTAATTAGTGTGTGTTTGCCTAAAGCATCCAGCATGATGTATCAGTCAAAGACGCATGCAAACTGATGAATCCAACCATCCATGGCAAATTTAACAGAGAAAGCTTCGTATCTTAGAGACTGCAGTGCTGCTTTTCTTTGTGTACTTTCTGGGATGAATAAAGTTGCTGTCCATGACTATTAGGCATAACAATCATTACTGGGGTAATATTGCATTTGATGGAGCTGTGATGGTTGGAGGAAACTCTCTTCCCTCCCCCTCACCCCCACAAAGTGGGCTTTCCTAACAAACAAAAGCATTTCACGAGATCTGCAGTCTTTCTTACTTTTTGCTTTTCCAATAAGGAGCTCATTTTTAAATGGCAATCTGCAGTGATTAGTACAGTCTTCTAAAATATCCCTGCATTGACTGGAAGATATTGTAGGTAGCCTTTTAAAATTTTTCTTTCCTTCTGCTTCTATGATTTCAAATAGCTACTTGAAGTCTTGGGCATTATCTACAGGGTGATACGTGTAATGCAATGCTTGGCTATGCAACTCCTGATTTTAAGGCCCCTAGACCTCAAAGTAAACCAGTGTCTTAGGTGAATGTGTACACTGATTACAAGATTATTAGAACCCTTAGAAGAGTCAGTTCACAAAGCAGAGGCCAACAAAACTAGTCAATAAGAAACATCAAGGTGACAGGTGCCCTAAATCTCATGGCCATCAAGTGCTTGATAACTTTACTGGACTGTAGGATACGCCTTGCCAAACGCAGGAGATGTAAGCATAAGCCCAGCTTTAAAATACCATATACATAAAGTAATAACAACAGGGGAATAAATCTCTTTCAAAAGATGACTGGCAAGAACAGTGCCGACTCTTTTACACAAGAGCTGGTGATTAAAGTATTCATTTAGGATGTCAGAGACACATGGGTTTCAATTCCTTGCTTTGTCTGTCAGTGGTTAAATCCTCATCTCCCACTTTGCAGAAAGCTTCTAACCATGAAGCTCTAACTCTTCTGGAAGCACTTTCAGTCCCTCATGGAAATGTTGGGCTTCTAAAGTTGAGTTGAAGCTCAAATGAGTAGCCGTAGAGAAAGGAAAATGAGGGTGCTCTATCTAATTAGGATGCCTTTTCTGGAGACTGAGATCTAGGGTGCCTTGTCTTCCTCAGAAGACATTAATTGTACTGGGATCAATAGCTATTCAGGGTTCAGGTGATCACCTAACACTAGACGTTTGCAGTAAGTGCATTCTGAATACTGCTACCAAATTAAGAGATGTAGGTGGAGGGAAGTCCCCAAAAATCTTTTCCTCATAAGCTAAGTATTTAGTTGCTCATCACCACCAAGACAGAGGATACTGCTGTTCAGGCAAAGGAAGACTGTCAAATAACACTGCAAACTAATCTGCAATAAAACCTTTGGTGACTGGGAGGGTAAGCAGTAATTTTGATGACTGCACTTTCAAATATGCCTATCCCATTTTTTGACCTCTATGTCTTACTAAAGATCTAGCTATTAGTCTAATTTGCACTTCTTATCTCCTTTCCCATTCCTCCAGCAGTCAGTTTTTCTTAAACAAGACAAAAACTTCCTTTATTGAGTTAGCTAGAATAATAATCCTGTTGCTACTAAAATTCCCCTCTATCTACAGTAAGAATAAGGCTTTTCTGATACAGATTGGTCCATGCTGTCTTTCAAGCCTGTTTAGAAAAAGATCTGGAGATATCTGTTGTCCTATTAGACAAAGGAAAGGGCTTGGGAGATTCTTAAGATGATCTCTTATGGCTCTGTAGCACTGTTCTCAACTTCCTTTCTCTTAGGAATCTAAGTAGCAAAGAGTAATGACAGTAAATGTTTGCAGAGGTCTGTTCACCATTTATACTACTGTCAGTCAACACAATGCATCTCCAGTATTAAACTTCCCAGTAGCTCAATTACTTTTGCCTGTGCAGTCATGCATGTCTTCAGCATATTTTTACACTGACAATACAGAGAGTTTTCATTTCTAATATATTTTATAGAAATATTTGGTTCCTGACATGATGAGAATAGCATCATACATATTATTAGAGAAACACTGCAATGCTGAGAGCAACAGAGGGAGAAAGAGGAGCTCTGTTAAGGTTCCTTTTGGACTTAACTGGGGAAAAACTGAATGAAGCTGAAAAACCACGGGACAAGACGTATGTTTGAAACAGCACAGAGGCTGCAAAAGATTTAGAAGAGTCTTGCCAGCACCCTGGGTAACACAGGCAGAACGGGATTTACACTAAGGCTGCTCTTGAATGGATCTTTCAAGATCAAATGTTGACAGAAATTCATCTTCCACACTCAGTCTATTTTTGGGGCAGAGGTTTGCTAAGGAAACACCCAGTCTTCTTGGAATATTTAAACTCAGGATTCCTTCCAATACCAGCAAGTAAATATGTTCTTAAAAGATCTCTTCCTTTATCCCACACAACAACTCAAGACCTATCCTGGGAATCCCTGAACACTCCAAAGATTAAACAGAACCAGTCAGTTTCTCCAAGCCCAGCATGAGGCTTCATTTACCCCTAAGGAAATTCATTGCCACAAACCTGGAGCACCAGCAGTTTCTAGGTCAGATACAATACTAATGAACAATAACCGAACTGATTTCAGCTTTTTAGCATCTTTGCTAATTAGAGTTAGCTTTTCAGCATTTTCTTATCACCATATCTTAGATCTTGAATTACTCAACACCTGTAGATTGGGTGTTGCTTTGACTGGCTCACCCTGCACTTTTATTCCTCTAAGACATGTGTTATGTGATAAAGCTCCTGTTTTTTCAGTATCTGAAGTCTGAAAGTTTTAAGGAGCTTTCAGAATGGCCAGGATAAAAAGTCAAGGCAAACATTAATTCAATTTTGCATACAGAAGAGCTCCTTTTTTTACTGATTCCCAGGCTGGACATTTTTCCAGGAAGAATATAAAAGACAACTTATGAAGTCAAAGAAAATTATTGGTTTATATCTGGACAAATCATTTATAAAAACATTCACCAAGCTCTATAAATGCCTATTAATTATTCAATCAATCCATCCTCTTTTTTAAAAAGCATTTTTATAGCAATATAGTAATTAAAATCTCAATCAACTCTGATAAGAATAGGACTTAATTACATAAATACGTGCCCAGATTACAGTAGCAGTTAAATCGTAAACATGGAAAGAAAATGTTCCTTGTGAAGTAACACATCCTACCAACACAAAAGACCCAAAACCAAGAACTACCTCATCTTTAAAGACAAAAGTTGACCCCCTAAACCAACAAAAAACCCCAACCAAACAGATAGGGGGAGGATGAAAAATTCTTTGGGATTTCTCACACTGACCATGAGATCAAGACAGAAGAAAGCATAAATATAAGGTGATGCCATCAGTGAACTCACTGACACATTTGTAAACTGGAACTATAATTCAAGCACGCTGATGTTTGCAGAACAGAATCATCTTCCAAAGCAGGCTTTTTACAACAATGCATTATGAATTTATTTTGTCCGTGATCTCCTGTTGGATTCAGTAGCCCTTCTCCCTTTTAAAGAAAATATTTACTGTAACGTGTTGGACTGATGCATCTTTTTTTCATAAATCATTAGGTGGCAAAGTTTATTTGAACCTCAGACTGTCAACTGCAGAACTTCTGTAGCTTAAAGACGGTTGACGCTTCCATTACAAGACCCATTGTCCCTGGGAATCTAAATCAACTACTTCTATCTTCAACCCAATGCAAATTAAATATTTGGAAGTACAATGAATTCTAAGGGGGGGGTGTGCGTGTTTCTGTCACTGAAGAGCTGGGCACAATCTGAGCTCACAATGTCTCTCTGTAGCTCAGCTCCCAATCAGACACAGTAGCAAATATCTTTGTAAAGCACTGATGTCTACAGATAAAAAACATAACCTAAGAACAGCTAATACCTATGTATTATTACTGCATGCAATTGTCAAAGCCCTGCAAGTATTAGAACATGGTTTCAAAGCAGTTTTTGGGCACTGAAAGATTTTTAGAAAGTTTTTCTTTCCGTGTATTTGTGCAACTCACAGGGATGTCAAGTGTTGCTAGATATTCATGTGTGTCACTAGGAGCACAGATGAAGAACAGATAGTCACTATCCACAGAATCTCTGCAGAAGAATTCTGCATTTGGGGATATCAGAAAAACAAACCCACAATTGTTCTCCAACAAAGTTTCTTAAATCTCAGATTCCCAGTCCAAATATTAAAGGAGCTTTGGGAAATCTTTCAAATATTTACAGACCCATTTCTTTTTCATATCAAAGGAAGTTTTGTGGCTGCAGTTATAAAGGAATCTAAGCTATCTGACAGCAAATGAGTAAAAAAAACATTAAAAAACTTTCAAATATATATATTCATACACCTTGGGAAAAAAAAATCGCATGTTAAAAGTTGATATGTCTTGCTTGGTAAACAGATGGAAGATCAAATAGGCAAAGGTACTATGCTAACAACATACCTCATTGCAAGTTCTGTGGACACATCATCTTATTTTAATTGTCATCATATAAGGTTAAAATTGCAAGCTGGTAATGCAAAACAGGATTTGTGGGAGGAGGAAATATCTCTTCCCAAACCAGCTGGTATAGCTGAAAAAAATGGACAAGCTTTTAAAGACACCGGCCCTTCCGCAAGTATGAAAAGGAGCTCTTTTACAAAGTTAAATGCATGTTCACAACAATTTCTCAGAGTTTAGTTAGCTACACATTCATTAGACTATGTCTGTGAAGAAAGGTAATTGGCACCTGTGAAGTAAAGAGAAAGTTAAAGGGAAGGAAGGGGAGAGGTGTCAGAAAGAAAGGAGGAGAGTGGTAAGTAGGTGAAAAGGAGAGTTATTTTATAGCCTACAGAATAAACAGAAGTTAGTGTTGGAGAGGAATACCAGAGTGTGCCATAAACCACTGTCTCTACTGAGCTCCTGGGTTTTGGTGTCCCATATTGTGCTACATTTTGGTTTGCAGGCTCAACTTTGCAAAGTATTTTGCAAGTTTACCTTGATGAGAACAAAGATATTGGAGACAGAGACAGTTTTCTGGGAAATGTTTGGAAATGACAGCTGGGTGTCTTGTCCTTTAAAGACCTCCCCAAAGAGGTTCACCTGGTGAACTGGGAGCGAACCTCACTTTCTTTGAGATGCAATCCATTAGTAACTACAAGCACAATGATGGCTGGCCATTTGTCAACAGATTAGTCTGGGGTTTTTTAGTATCAGTTTCACAAGTCACATCTTTTGCTTGAGCAGACAACGAAGTCTGACAACCTCCAGACTTGGTTCTGCAAACTGACAGAAATTCACTTGGAATATTTCTAGATGAATCAGAAGAATTATGAAGAGAAATTCCAGGCACCGAAATATACACACCCCGCTAACCCCATCCTCAAAAAGCCTAGAATCCAATATTATGAAATACATGCCTGTGTCTCTTTTTTTAAATTAAATCACAGGAGCAGTGGAGTGAAATGGATTTTTTGAACTGCTAAGTGTCCTGCATTCTCCTGTCCAAAGCAAAATGTTATGTAATAAAATATTTGATCAATCCCCTTATGCTATGATTTTTTCACCATTACTTTGCACTGCCAAATATGAAAACCAAGTGTAGATCACAAGTGTCCAAAAATATTGGTTTTATATCAATGTTTTTTCTATATACACAACAAAAAGTTTCTGCTGTTTGTAAAACATACTTCTTTTTTAAACATCCATTATTCAAATATTGCTAAAAATTACTTGCAATATTGACTGCAAATTAACAAAGGCCTTTAGATTATGTATAGCATTTCCACAGTCACACAGGGAAAAGCACCAAAGTTCTTGCAACAACTACACAAAAAGGGAGGCAGTACTAGTGTTTTTTATCTGATTAAATAATCTTTTCTTATATATATCACAGTCTAAGATGTATCAAGGTACAGAAAAATTGAATAAATGAAGTTAGTGAAGTTTAAATAATTACAGTAATTATTTACATTCATTAATTCTTCAACAACTGATGGAGTACCATATTAGTCACTCTTATGTTAACACAACAGCACAAAAAAAGAAATTTGATTATATACATAGATATATATCAATCATAATACAAAAAACTGACACTGTAGATAGCATTCTTATTTTTGGAACTGTTTCTTTGGGGAAAAACATTGAGAAATTCATTATTTTTTCAACTTATATTGCTTGTATCCCCATGACACAGAGCTAAACTGTCTTTCTCCCTCCTAACAAATATATTTTTTTTTCAGTGCAGAATAACTATCTATAATAGAGAATTTGTAATAATCCATGAAAGATATGTACCCCAACATGTCAGTGTGACAGGAAGACAATACTGTACAGGGGTTTGTTGTTTGGGGGGGTGGGAACACGAGGGTGTTGTTTGTTTTTAAATGGGTCTGTCATGTAATTCCACTACTATCAGTTAGAGCTACTGGTACTTGGTACACAATAGAAATGCATATATCAACTTGTCAGTGCCTCTAAAGCTTCCTCTTTTCCTAAGGAAAAAAAAAATACATACACACACAGAGGTAGCTAACTGACCCTGCTATGCTATTCTAGCTACTACAGAGTCTTAGGAATAGTCTATAAAATAGAAATACTATTATGGCACTATAAAATATTACTATAAAATTTAAACCAAATTGTACTTTTTAATTTTTTTCTTCGATTCCTAAACATGACTCTCAGACTGGGAATTCCTTGTAATCATAACAAAATCAGTAATACTGGCGTATCTGTAACAGTCTAGATTCAATTAAAATCTTACTTGTCCACAACAGGGCTTCTGGGAAGCTTAGATTTCCACAGTCACAGTTGTCTTCCTAGATACCTTGCTTGGTTGGGCTTTTTAAAGCCTCTCTATAGACATTCTAATTGAGTCCCATAACAGGCCCAGATATTGCATCAGTCTTGTCAAGGCTAAACAGATCCTCACAAAGATCTTGGGCTCTGCACCTATACCTGAGCACAGCTGGAGTCTGGAAATGAGATATTTCTTCTTCCCAGTTGCCTTTGGGATCTGAGCTAGCAGGCTTTCACACATGTTTTGTTCTCAATAACCCCAAATGCAACTGGGATCATTATTGTCTTTTAAGATATTTTTAGAGCACTAGAAAACTTGAAAATTGTATAAACCCCAAAAACATAAGAAAGGAACCAAAAAATGGCTATAATGAAGATGCATGTGATAAAGAATATGAGTATGAGATTAAACAGAGAAAGACTTTGGGAAAGAACTCCAGAAATGGTAGTTCTAGGAGCCGCAAGTAAGAACGGCGGAATGTGCTATATATATAGACCGTAGTGATCTCAAAAGACTAATAGTATAGAAAGTAGTTTTGTGATGATTTTCATAAATCCAAAATATAAAAAGCACATGAGATGAAGCCTTAACGACCGCAATGCATAAGCTGGAAAAAGCATGGGAACGCAAAGGTATCTGGACACAGTAGCATACCCTTGGAAAAGTTCCAGTTCCCACAAGCGAACTCAAAACATGACTGATTAAGCTTTTAAATTGGCTATGCACTCAAGAACTTCAGGAATACTTGAGGAAATCAGTCTTCATTTCTTTGACATAAAATAATTAATGCCACAAACTGTGAATAATGCAAAGCCATAAACCTGATGAGCTGTGCTGGGAGAAGGACATATAACTAGAGAGAATTACTTGATCATTAAGTTCAGTCCCCTCTAATTTTAGGTAAAAAGGCAATGATGCTTCTAGTACCAATCAGCTCAAAAAGTTCTATTACATCACTTAGACAAACATCAAAAGCCAAAAAACATTCTCCAATGTTTTGAGACAAACTTTAAAACGAGAGCATGCTGCGGTTCATGTCTATCTGACCTGGAGCATATTTCTTCCTGATCAAAAATTTTTCATCAATTTCATTCATAACACAGAGACAAACATAATAAATTTGAGAAGCTTTAGTTTAAGATGAACGTGCCATTTGAAATCATTGTAGCACAAATAAGCAAGGCATATGGGGTAGGAAGGAATAGAAGTCCATTTGGTTTACTGACCTGGCTGCAGTCATGTAGTGGGTACTCTATGAAAGTGCATTTGCAGTACAAAGGAGAGTTCATATCACTTTGTGAGGTTTTTGAAATAAAACATTAGAAAGACTAGAAAACAGACCAGAAAGGGTCTTCGAAATGTACCAAAGCAGGATCATAATTTTTAAAACTATTCCTGACCAATTCATATCCTTATATGCAGGAAAGTGTCTGCTACTTTGGAAACAGTTAAATTTTTGTCCTGTGTTCATCATAACCATCTTATCCTCCTTCAGAAGTGCTGCAGCCTTGCTAGTCACTCCCCATCTTTTAGTTATACAGCTGATTCCTCCCATCTGTCACATGATTCATTCATCCTTACAAATTTACATTCTACTTCATATCATTTCTCCAATTTACTTGGATAATATAAATCTATCAATATAAGTTTTCCTTTTCGCTACTATGGTGGTTGCAAACCCTCCTGTGCTGACCTCTAAAATGTATAAGTTTGGTCATTTCAGCTGTTATTGTAAAAGTAATTAACACTTATTCTTGAAGAATGTAATGGTGACTCACAAGACCTCCAGTTGGTAAAATTTTGTACTGGGACAGAAAGCAATAAAATACAGAGATCACAACACAGTAAAGGACTGTAAAAATCAGAAATGTTTGTGTCAAGGTTATCTTATGTCTCCATAACACAAGAAAAGAAAACACAGAAGACCATACACAGAATCTGTGAGGTAACAGACTTTACAGTAACATAAAAATAAACATATGACCTCCTTGTAATAGCTGCAGCTAGTACTGCTGCAGTAGTCACTTAGAACACATTCAGTCCTTTCAAAGTCTTCAAGAACTGTGGAACTATGATGACCAGAAAGAATGGAAAGGCCACAGTCAATAAAAATCAAAATTGTCCATGTGTAAACATCAGTGGCCAAAATTAGTATGTTTGTATTAAAGTTTAATATATTTAACAAGTAGATAAAATACACTAAAAAGAAAGTGCTTACAAAAAATTCATTGACATCTTCCAAAGACATTTGAAGGCGAAAAGTTAATTTTAGGAGTACTGCGTATTATTGGGAAAACTGGACATCCAAGAAGCACATGGAAATGAATCCGATCGCTTGAACCATGTCATAAAATAGCTGAATAACCCAAACTGCAAAAAAATAAACATTGACAGAGAGAATGAATTTGGGCCTGAACAGTGGACCAATTTACAGTGGGATGGCTGGCAAAATTACTGCCCACTTGTATTTAGCCCTCACAGATGGTGACTTCTATACCCTCCCCTCACCGCCTTGCTTGCTGTCCTATGGTGTAGAAAAAAAAGATCAATGAGTGAGAAAGGAAATAACTCTAAATTCTGGAGTCAATAAACCTAGCTGAGAGCAAGGAAGCCTGAATTCTCTTCTCTACTCCTATGATTATTTTCACATTTTAAAGGGCATTTATTTTACTTCCTGTCACCTTATTTCAAAATGTATTTTGAGGCCTTTAACTCTCCTGATGTACTATATTTCTATACCAAACTTGGGAGTTTCACATGAGACTCTGAGTTTCTACCCTCTAATGGTTCTATCATACATTAACACAGCTTTCCTAAAGAACACTCACATGACCAATAAACATTTGCAACTGAATATGCTCAAATGAGGTAATTAAGACTGCTATATTATGAATCATCTTCTTTTTGTCCAAGGGGAATATTCTCACCCTGAATATAAAGTATTTTAAAATAATGCGGTTCCCCTCTGGCTTTTCCTTTTGTTGTTCTGTGAAAAAACAGGCATAGGATGCTGTCAGATAGGCCACTTAGCCAAACTAGTTGAAAACCAGTTTCCCTCTTGCAGAAACCTACTATATAGTCTAACTACTCATCCCAGCTAGGATCTAGATTTGGAGGTGGGCAGGCATTAGTTCAGAGAAAAATTCTAATCTAGGAATGGTCTGATATTTTACTTAATTTGCTGCTTATTTTTCAAAATATTCTGTTTCATTTTACTTCTAATCTCTTTTAAATAATGTCAATGGATACACTTCATAAGCATTGTATTCTCCATTATGAACAAATGAAAATACCTTTTTCCCCCCCCCTCCTTTTTTTCTTTTTTTTAAGTCAAGGATTTCTTACAGTAAAACAATTCCACAAGGAGGTTATGATGAAAGAGTCTATGAGAAGTAAGTAGTCCATTACTCTTACACATAAGCATATGAGGTAATTAAATTGTGGAACTGAGCTTATCAGAACAAGCTCAGCAGTCCAAAATATTTTTACTTCAGTTGATTCAACACAAACTTTTTTAAAAAATGGACAAATATCCAATTCCAGTCATGAAAAACTTGTACTGTATGGATATTGCATTATGTGTGAAAATAAAAATATCCAAACATTGATGATGTCTTATCATTCTAATAGAGCACATACTATTTACATAAACATGATCTGTTGTAGTTACGTTCTTATATTATTTAAAAATTAAAGAAATTAATATAAACATAGGTGTGCGTGTATGCACAGACTACATATCTCCATATAAAATTCATATTAGACTGAAAAAAGTGTTTTCTTGTACATGAGTCTCAAATGCTATTCAGTTTTAAATCCAGCCTCACCTACAACTTATGTTTCACTCAATGTTATCACTTTCAGAGCATTTCAGATAGATCAGAAGCATTTCAATTGAATAAATTATTTTTGGACCACTGTTGACCAAAACCAGAACAATACTATTTCTTGAAAAATTAACTTGGTAATTATGAGGAAAGTGTTCTGTGTAAGAGTACTGTGGAGTAACTTCTGAAAAGCACCATCAGTGGGAACGATGAAATATTAATTTATACCTCATTCACTTAGAGACCTGCAGAACAATTTTTTTAATTAAGAAATGTTATGACATTATTAATGCATTGCAATAATTTTTAAAAATTCAGTATAGAATAGACTTCCCTCCACCCAGAAACAGATTCACCTGAATGTTTTCAGCATGACTGCAGTAAGACTAAAACTAACAGAGGTTCTGATCAGTTTGCTCATTTCAGAATTTTAGTCAGAAAAAAATTTAATAGAAATGGACCTAAAGGAGTTATTGTAGAGACTGCACTTCAAAGTCTTTGTAATTGTTCGGAATCTGATCCAAACGTACACGTCAAGTAAATTGTACTAAAATTAACTTCATAAAATAACACATGCCCAAATTATTTTAATGAAGGCCTTGAAAATCCTGAACTGACTTTAAGTTAAAGGTTCCACAAACTATGGTATTATTATAGGAAATAAGCACACCTACAGTTAAATGATTTTATTAGTAAAACATGTTGGGAGGGAAAAGTAATTTTCACACTGAAGAGTTTAATTTGTTATCTTTTAACAGTATGTAGAGGTACATAAACACATCTCTATTCCTATTTTCATGTCCATTTAAATTTGTTAGATCCATCATTAAGAACTCATAATTATCCTCTCCTCCTTATGTATACCATGAATGACCTGAGACTTTATTCTAGAAGCTGCAAAGTGAAGGTTTTAGCATTTTGTAATAAGGAAGTCTTTATGTTCTTTCACTTGTTGAAATACAGCATGTTACTACTCACTTAGTTCCACAGTGGACCCCATTTATGAAATTTTAGTCACAATACAACTCTTGACAAATGTGTTCTTTATGACTGTGATTTAATCACTGGAACAATCCTATGAAACTTTATAGCAAAGAATGCACTGCGTAGGCCATAAAACTTTCAACAGATTTTTAAAAAAGTGTTAAGGTATATAATGACATAGACAGAAGTACTTCTGTTGGTTTGTCACTACCTAAATCCCAACTAGCTTAGTGCTACATTATTGCCTTTTACTGTTTGATAAGGAAAAAATACATAGTCTGGTTTAAGAATATAAGTTCTAGGCAGACAGGCAAGAGCTCTTGGAAACCTATACAGCAATTGGAAAAGAAAGTATTTTTTAGCTTGTCCTCAGAAATTATTTGAAATTTGAAACTGTTTAAAAAAATAGCAAGGTATTTTTGTAGATGTGTACACAAAGCTAATGGCATCAAACATGATTTAAACTTGCAACTATGGAAACAGCATATTTTTTATAAAGGCCATAGCCTGATCACACTGAAATAGCAAGGAAAATAATCCTTTAATGAAATAAGCTATCTTCTTACTTGAAGATTTATTTTTTTTTTTTTAAGTACCTGATTATTTCATCAAAGGACAAGTGTCACCATGTACGAAGTCTATCCATAACAAATCCCCAGTAAAGTACAAAGACCCAGAGTTGAAAAAAACCTCTGAAGCAAAAACTAACCTACACCCTGCAAAAGGCTATCCTATGGGGGACCATTTGGGGAGTCAAAATGCTTTCTGACTTAGCTTTCCAGGCACTCAGTTCTATCTTCCTTAAATCTCAGCTGAAGGGTCAGAGCCATGCATACTGTGCAAGTTCATTACCCTTGTTTGAGCTTCTTCATGCATACTGGGAAGTGAGGATATTGATAAAAGGACCCTGTGATTTGTTTGATTGGGCCTGTTCTAACCTAATTGAAAGTATGATGACACTCCTGCATCTTATGTATTCTCTCACTGTAAGAGGAAAGCTGTCTTTAAAAAGACAACATTATTGAAGCAGAAATATATTGTGCACAGGGAAAATCTGAATAATATTTCATTTGATTAACATTTTTTGAAAAATGATTGTGGATCATTTAGAAAAGTCTTATTTCAAAGACATTGTTCATGAGGCATTTTGTAAAACTAGGTGTCTTGTATCATGGGGAACAGCTGGAGACAAAATGGGTCAGTTATAAATGCTTTTCTGTAAGAAAACTAGACATGAAATTACAGCCTGGAGTGGAAATTTCTTAATATATTCCTTTGCTGTACCGATTGCAAGAATTTATGATGACGTACAAGTTCTTGTAATTTAGTTAATTTATGCAACGTATGAGGACACATAGGAAAAAAATAGAAAATAGGCTGTTGAATTACCACTATTGAAACGTACTGAGGAAGAGATGAATACAAGTAGATTTTTCCAGAACCAGAGGAAATCAGAACTTCACAATTTCTAGGGGAATAACTCATCATAAATAAGTAGCTGTAAACTAAGATTAACTACCTCGCATCTGTGTATATGGAGTTTGTGGCCATAAGTGAACTAGGGTTCAAAAATACCTTTACAATTCCATTTAAAGAGTTACAGCTTTTCAAAGCTCAATGATAATACTTAAGGAGGTAGAATGTTTAAAAAAAAAAAAAAAAGGAAAGCAAATTCTTATATTCTTATACAGACTGTCCATAGTAAACAGGATAAGACCTGAGAGCAAATACATCAGTAGGGCTCTCCTGAAAGAATTAAGAACATTTTTCTAACCTCACTTTTCAGTGTTTTCTTTGTCTAATCTGACACAGATGCTAAATTATGCACTCTTATACATGCAAAGTCTTAACACTTTTGTGAAAATATACAACAGAATTTTACATTCCTATTGTAAAAACATCAGCATTTACTACAGCAAGTGCAGGACATCAGAGTAGCTGGTAACCACTATCTAAGTATTCATTTAATTACCAACAAATCCATAAATTTAGCATTTAGAAATAGTTTGAATGTTTTTGTTTTGTCATTTCAATTTTTTCCTAAAGACAGAAATAAATGTCACATGCTGTCTGATTTTACCAACAAATAACATGCTAGTTAACAAATGGTGGTACTACTGCAGTTGCAAATTAACCATTTTAAATTCAAAACCACCAGAAAATACCCTAGAAAAAACTAGAAACCCTTAGGAGTTGGGGAAATATGTTCCCTAAGCAGTAACTTGTTACTATGTGATTCTCTGTTAGTCTCACGATTTCTGAAGAAAGATGGTAAACATAGAGGACAAGAGCTTGATGCAAGATATTTATAACTGATCTATGAAGTCCTTGCCAAAGCCAAATAAAGCAAAGTGTAGACTGAACAGAGGAGGAACCAATAACAAGGGAGGTAAAACAAACAGACTAAAGAAACAGTATCCCTGAATATTTAGTTCTAGAACTCATCTGCAGTATTTGTACGTTTGTGATAGTCTTTTTGATCAGTTAGGTACAAAACAACAGAAGATGCTGCTGTAACCAAAACTCAGCTTGCTCTAAAGAGACAAAAGGAATACAAGATCCAGCTCCAGGGATTAGAGGTACAGAGATAAAAGTATCTCAGAAAACAGCGAGCTCTTGTGTCAGAGTTACTTTGTGATCATCTTTAGGTCATTGCGGTCTCAAAGTTGCTACACCCCTCAGAGGAAGAATAGATTAAAAATATAAAATAATCTGAGAAGCATGGGGAAAGAGTGCCTTTAGGAGTGCCAGATGTCTGTCTGGGATATGTCCCAAGGTGGGAAGTGGAGCAGCCAAAGATGATTCCTAAGATTACAGCCAAACTGCCTTCATATGAATATAGGGTATCTTATTCCATTCTTTTAACTTAAAGACTGATTTTAAGGCTTTTTCATAAGTCTTTTGTTTGACCAGGAAGCATGTCTGGCAATGGAAACAAGGTAAAACACCCCTGTGGTCAGCTGAACTCATCTCCACAAAGACAGCAAATCTGCATCAAGCAAAATGTACTTGGGTCATTTTAAGGAACTGTATTTCGGAGCTTGGGTTTGTGGAGAAGTGGAAGCTAAGGAATGATCTGTGAAAGTGTTTACGCACCAGATGTAACACCAGCACTCCCCCTCTTTAAAGGGCAGACATCCTGTTGCTCTGGCTAAAATTTCCTGGTTGTTGGTTACTCCTTACTTTCTGGAAGAAGACTTAAAACCTTTTACTTGCAAAACGACAAGCATCTATACTTACAAACAGAGAACTATACTTAAACTAAGCAGTCTGCAGACATAGGTCTTTCAAATCAAAATAAGCCCAGTAGAAATTCCATCTTCACTTTTTAAGAGATTCTAATGTTTCAACTGTTGCAGAATTGCATATTTTTAAGCTACAAAATATATCTTGTGCTACTGATTGTTCCCAAAGCCAAGGAAAATAATTTATTTCAGGAGAGATCAAAGCTAAAGGGCAGAAAACCGTTATGACTCAGTAGAGCTGGTGGAGTAAGAGACTGGTCTCCTAATCATCAGTCCTTATATATTATCAGCATTTTTCTAATTTTTGTGTAACTGATTACAATAAACAGATTGACAATAATAAAGATGTAAAAAGAGACATTTGTTGTCTGTGTTAAAGAAACATTAGTCAGCCCTGACCTAATTAAGGATATTTTTCAAGAGAACTTTTTCATAATGAAAATATGAGCCTTCCCCTGAAATGCTGCCAGGGAAAGGTTCCTCTGGGATTACAATTGTCTAAAGCAGAAGGGAATTAGACTAACTGGTGCCCCAAGTGTTCTTTTTTATTAATGAATTGTGTTTCTTTGTTTTACTTCTTGTTTAGATTTCTTTAGATCTTTGCCATTGTCCCTTCCATGAAACACATGTTCTGCCAAACGTGGATGAAGTGTTATTTTGGATTTTAATGGTAGGCAAATGCTACATGACATATATTAGTTCTTAAAACTGTTAGTCTTATTGCAAAGAGAACTTGAAGTGCACACTGAATGTTTAATGTATACTGAATGTGAAAAACAACACTTAATGTTGTAGAAACAGTAGGTCAACAGAATTTTGGAAAGGATGAGACATTTTTGTTCCAAAAGGTATGTGCAGAAAACTAACACCACTATTTATACTAAACTCCGGACTAAAAGTAACCTACATAGCTAGGCTAAGAAGGGATTTATTCAGCATTTTAAGTCTCCTTTGTGCCTAGCTAAGGTAACTTGGAAAACTAACATGTGGGCTCAGAGCTGTCCATTGCTTCAGCCAAAGGCATCTCCTTTCTGGTTTACAATAATAATAGGTCTCTCTGCCCATCTTTGTGAAAGACTGAAACACAACTAAATATACAGATAGAGAGCCAAAAACTAAACAGCAAGTTAACTGTCCCATTGAAGTTAGCTGAATGCATGAGTTTCCAGGTCTGTCACCTAACGAGAGCGCAGTGACTGGTCTGTTCATGCATAGTTACTCTTGTAAGACATGGTATAGAAAGAGGATAGACAGTATTACAAGGCATTAGTCAAAGCTTAGAGAGTTATGATGACCATGGCACCTGGAAAAGAGAGTTATAAAGGCATGAAAAGGCAGATCCTCTTAAATGGCCCGACAAGTTCTTAGCAGTAAGCAGTGTCTAACCAGAGAAAGCTGGACTAGACCCAAACATCTCTAGTCCAAGGGCAAATAATAACTGTCATTAAGAGGAGTCTTATTTATCATTCAAAAAAATATACCCTCTATCATCAGATCTTAAAAATAATATCTAAGTATATCCTTTGGATGGTGTACATTAGGTGGCAGCTAAGTAGAAATAACGCATATGCATTTGTGAGACAATCTCTAATTTCATGACTGCACATTTTTCGGTGGCTCTGTCTTATAAAATAAGCAGAAGAATGATGCATACTAACCGGAGGCATAACTTTTAATTCTTCCGTTATAATGTACAGCTTTGTACATTATTTATGGGCTCTGTCACTTTAGGCTCCTATACAAAACCGGTGCTAAATCCACACGGTAACTTTGGTGCCAAAACCACACAATCTTAAAATCCTCAGTCAATGCCACCCACCCATCAGATGCTTAAGTTTCCATTATTAAAGATGTCTAGTTATGAGAAACATCACAGAATAATGAACAACCTTAATATCACAACAGGTTCTTAAAACAGTACAAATTCCAGAAGGAATTAATGCAGGAAAGCTCCTAAACAAAAAGGCTGGCACTTGTCTCCCTTTCAGGCAACCTGGAACACATATGCTCCAAGCTTTGCACAATTATTAGATACTAGAAATATCTCCGTTTCATCAAAATATATTTCTTCTCAACGTTGTTAAGCACATGACAACAGTCTCCTAATTGGATGGTGTGTATATAGAAACTTATAATAGTTAAAGTAGTCCAGTCTGGGGAGGGTGGATTACAAGCATCGTCAATTGACTGACACAGCACAACATGTTATTTTTGTACTCCTATGAATCTGTATTACACATTGGTTTTACAAAAAAGCATGAACATGGTTAAAATTGTCTCCACCAAGATGTTTTGCCAGTAATACTGTTTTTAAAATGGAGGAAAGTATTCATAGTTGTATATTGATTATAAGGATGTGCTCCATATAAAACCACTAATACAAAGTCTGTGTATTTTGCTTTGTGTTCCTTTCACGTCTTCAGAAATCCTCCTACAACACTGTGTTTCTAGGCAAAGTTGAAAGATCCTGAAAGTAACTGTTCAGAGCAGTGATGAATTCTTGGTGCTAACTCCCTTTGCCTTTATTGAGCTTTAGACCCACAGGTGCCTCAGTCAATTAGACACTTCAGAAAAAGTAACCAATTTCATTTCCCACTTCCCCCAAGAAAAAACAAATTTCATAAAACATCATTTAGAAATTGTGTTCCAGCTCCAGAATTCACCTCATTTCAGAGAGTTGCCTAATAAGATACAACAGGCTTAAATCCATGATCTCTGGGCAGAAAATGAAATTTTAGTTCTGCAACCCAAAGGAGTACTTGGGTAAATCAGGCTATAGGCCATCTTGATGGGATTTTCTCTTGACAGACTCTCAGTTGGAGCTTGTGCTTAGTGAGAGAAACAAAAGATTTGTTTGAGGCAGTACTTTAATTTCAAGGCACCAGAATTAACTTTAGATCTAATCTTAAATCTGACCAGGTGAAAGTGTTCAGTATTATGTAAACTGTTAATTTTGACAAGTGACTGCCCTTATGACCTGTATATTTACTTAGGCTATATAAAGGCTTTTTAAGCCCCTATCCAGTATTAGTCTTTTCCAAGATACCAGTTTAAGCATGGACGTCACTTAGACTTTCTGTTCCAGTTCTTTCAACAATAAGATGGAGTAATATTAAAGTACCTAGTTTATATACAGCAGTTTAGAAACACTTTATGACAATTTTATTATATATTTGTCTCAGAAGAAAGTAATTCCACAAAAGATTGTAGGCATAATTTTAAATAAGTGAGCTGTTGTAACAGTAATAATTCTTTTTCACTTTTATTGTTACTTTTAATGGCATTTCTTCTCAATGTCAAAATTTATAGTTTTATGATGTTATGAGAACAACATAATTTATTTTTTCCTGATCACCAAATATACTGTGACAATCACAACCCACTTCAACAATGAGTATTAACTTTATGCATGAACATTTAAATCAAAGGCAAAAATACTCAATTCCCAGGTTATCACCATAGTATTTTTACTTAGGTCTGATTCTTTTTATCATGAAAGGGAGAACTGGGAATCCCTTTGCATTGATTTATCCAGCACAGAAATCTGGTCAGTGAAATGGTAGTAGCGGCATGGTGTTTAAGGATAGCTGTGCTCAGAGGGAGATGGTGGAGAAGAGCATTACTTGGCTCATTCAGATTTTGAATATAAAATATATTAAGTAGATAGATAACATTATGGAAGGATGCCAAGAGAGAGAAAGTGAGATACGATAAAGAACACTTATCTAGCTCATCTGAGCCTGCAGTCTTTAAAAATAACCATACCATTTGTGCGAATATGCTTTTAAATAATCTTAGTTTTTGTTCAGGACCATAACATCTGCAAAATTAACTCCTTTCACAGCGTAACATTTTAGCATTTGTACTTTCAATCACAGGTAGGCAATGCAGAAATAATCAGGAAAAAGCAATGGTTATTCAATTTTCACAATACAGATCAGTCTTTAGACAAATTCACTCCAGCTTCAAAGCCCACTCTTACTCCTACTGGAGTTGATTAAAGTTATTGCAGAGACAGTAATGAAATTAGCTTTTCTTTTTTTATGCCCTTATCATTGCTTGTTCTCCCTCCAAAGGTGTCTTAATACAAAAGAGACCCTCAGTGGCACTTGGAATTGTGCAGGGTTCTACAGTGTTCATTATAAATTTTTATGTGCTTTGGTCGACAAGGAAAGTAATGCAATGTATATTCTGTGTCTGTTATTCAAATACAGTATTTCACAGTAATTTTTAGAAGTGAGAATAATGTTTAAAAGAAACTACTTTTGCAAACTAGAGACAGAACACTGTTAAAAATCTGAATGGATAATGGTATAAGAAGTTATCCATGTTCAAATAAAACCCAGACCAATAGATTAATACATACTGTAATGCTGAGTAATGATAGACTGGATTGATTTCCAATTTTTGCTCACAGTACATACTGTCCACACTTTATACATAGGTGCATTAAATAGAAACCAGAATCATGGACCCAAGGACTCAAAATATCAACCAAGTATCATGTAAACAAGCATTTTTTAAATGGAAGAGAGATAAACTAACTGAAGTATCTTGTGTATTTGTGTCCTGGGTTTGGCTGGGAGGGAGTAAATTTTCACAAGAAGCTGGGAGGGGACACAGCCAGGACAGCTGACCTGGACTAGCCAAGGGGATATTCCATATCATATGACATCATGCTCAGTATATAGAATGGGGGGGCTGGCGGCGGGGAGGGCACGGGAATTGCAGTTTAATGGGCTGGGCATCGGGTTGCTGGTGGTGGTGAATTACATTGTGCATCACTTGCTTTGTATATTCTTTTGTTAGTATTATTATTTCTTCTCTCCTATTGTCTTATTAAAATGTCCTTATCTCAACCCATGAAGTTTTTTTTTCATCTTTTTCTTTCAATTCTCCTCCCCATTCCACTGGGAGGGGCGAAGAATGAGCAAGTGTCCTCATGGTGCTTAGTTGGCAGCTGGGCCTAAACCACAACAATTTGAAATAAAGCTAACAATGTTTTTTATATATATATATATATATATATTCACCTATGCTGTAAAGATCAACTGAATAATTTTATCTATAACATGCACTAAAGCAACATTTTATCAGAGTTTGTCCCACTAAGTTATATTCTCTCAAAACACCATTTACATTCTTTAATTCTTTTTTCTTGTCATGCATTTGTCTGAAATATTTAGATATAAATGCCATCTCACTCCTTTCCAAGAGTTGTCCTTGTCTACAGTTTTTGACATAATGGAATAGGATTCTTTTATTGATCCTAAGGAAAGTAGAGCTCCGTTCATGGAGCCAAAGACCACATCGCTTAAGCTGGAGAAATGAGATCCTGCACTGGTACTGGGAAAAGACTAAATTCCGTAGGGTTTTTTTTCAGATAAATCTCTTGCCAGACTGAACTGTAGAACTTGACCAACTATCAGGAAAGGAATAAAGGTATAAACTAGTGGCATTTTAAAATTAAAATATATATTTTCAACAATGTGGCATGTTTCACTTCAAAATGAAGAAGTGTGTCTGCTGTTGGAAGACTCAGACACCTCTACAAGTTTTTACTCCCTGAAGTGTTAATAGCACATTCACAGTGAATGATCTTCGTTGCTGTATTGCCATAGTATCTAGTAATTATTAATATTATATAATACAATTTCTTATGGCTAGTAAGTCTTTACCTGATAATCACTTCCAGTTATTGGAAATTTGTGTTCTACAGTCCATCATTCAGAAAATAGCAAAAGTGGTTTAGTTCAATCTAAACAAAACTAGTCCACTCTTCCTAAGTCTACAGTATTTCCCATGCACATCTCAATGAAATATATAGGTGTCAGGTATTGTAAAAAGTTATAATAAATTCAGTTCAACCCTGGATTGATTACTTCAATGTTATGCCACTTTGAGAAAATTCTCAGAGACAATATTTTTAGGGAATCGTTCAAGATTTCTTTATGTCATTAATCGTAGTACTTATATTTTGATTGTCAAAGTAATATTGAAATAACAAAGGACAAATACTACTTTAATTACATTTAACTTCTAACTGTTCTTCTTTCAATTAGTGAACAAGGAAGAACCTAAATTCCTACAGTGATTTTATGATTCAGTGTTTAGCATAAATTGCCTACTGGTTTAGGACTTCTCTGACCTTCTCAACTCCTAGTAAAGTCATTTGTTCAGGAGGCAGTTAAGTAATTTTTCCTTAATTGTTATATCAAAACAGTAAAACACAAGAACTAAGCAGCAACTTATTTACATACCAAAAGCTGGAGGCTGGTGTGTTGAAAAGTTTGTTAAATCTCCCAATGCTTTCAAGCAAAGCCTAGACTGCAGCTTGAGAAATGTCTGAATCTATTTAGCACTTTAAGGAGAAAGCATAAGGAGCAAAGAAACCAAGGAAAATGTTTGGATTTCAACTTCCAGTATTTGGGTTTGCAAATAACTTTCTAGAGACCAAGTACAGCTCTAGATCACAAATGTTCCTTAAGCACTCAAATGGTAGATTTTCTTTAGACATCTAAGAATAAAAAAGCCAAGCTCAAGTTTAAACTCACAAATATTGAACACATTCAAAGAATTTGCTTGAAAATTTAATTCCCTGAAGTAATTTTACAAATTAGAGATATATGCTAATTCTGATTGTATTTAAAAAACCAAACTCCCCAAAACAATTTTTAATAAAAAAATTACTCAGACTGAAAGTTTCATCAGCTAGACCTCAATAAATACAGAGGCCTAACGCATTCTAATCTTAGCTAAAAACCTGTGAAGTAGGATGTAGCAGGTAGTCTTCATCTGCATTTTTAGGCAAATGTCACATAAGGTATTTCGTGAACAATTAGTTCTAGGGCCTGCAGTTTCTAAGAGGTTTATGAAGCACCAAAACATTTTTTTACCCCTTGTCCCAGGGTGGGGAGATGATCATCATCATTAAGGTTTCTTCAGGGGTAATTAAAGGTTCTCCAAGGAGTACTGAACAATCCAGAAATTCTGATTCAGACATTCAGGACGGGAATAACTTTAATACTTCTTTTAAGACTGACTTTGAAAAATTGTCATTGTGAATTGAGGAACTGGGATAGAAAATTATTATTAAAGTATGAAAAAACAGCATTTAAGCAAGTACCAACAAGTCACACACACTGACAGCATATTTGCATATTTCTATTTCAATCACAGCACGAAGATATTTAGGCATATCACAGATACCAACTTGTTACCACTTTTTTTCCTCAGTCCCATAGCCGTATCTAATATTATTTGACTTTACTGACTTAATTTAATCTGATCTTCATCTATTTCAACTTCATTTTAATATTTTTCTTTTTTCAAATTTAGAATGGGACAAAAAAGAGAAATACTACCTCTCTAGAAACTCACCAGTTTAATCAGTTAGGACCCCACAGAATACATAAAGGATTCTCAAATTTTAAGATGTTAGCTGTATTGTAAAGTGGGGACACTCTACCAGCCTCAAATCTGCTGAAAGATACGAAGCCCACCAATGCTACCGCTTGAGAGATTCAATGCTTGCAAAGCAAGCCTTTATTTCAGGCTAGAGAATTGCGTGCCAGAACTTGACAGTCTCCAGAGGCTCAAACTTTCTGATAAACAGTTATCTATTACATAAAATGGAAGGGAATCCACCGTACATAAAAATCTTTTAGTGATGTAACAACCAGGAATCAGTTACTCGCACTTGGAATTTTTCCCACTTTCTTGTCTTAACACATTGTACCCATGAAATCAGATAATTAAGCAACTCAGTGGAAACCATTTCAACAAATCTGCCCATAAAATATCGAAAGCTGAATTAGAGTTCAGGTACAGTATTTGGAAACGGAATATTTTACAGAGTCATCATACTAACATTTAAGATTAAAACTGCAAGACATTAGTGTTCTCATGATTTCAAATTTCCATGTATGACTCATCTTGCTTTCAAATAGTTTGACTACCATTTTCATCCTTTGCCTCCAGATCTGGGGTTATTTTTAAAATATCAATTAATGGTTATCAGACATTTCTAAGGGGTAGATAAAACAATTTGGACTAAAGAAATTTCCAGAATTACAGTTTATAACTAAACATAATTATTTTGGGAGACTTACTAAAAATTTCCATGTCATCAAAACAACCTAAATAATTAATTCCTTTATCTTTCTAAAGGATATAAATTGAGCATAAAGCAGAAGTCAGTGTTTGGTGTCTTTTATACAAGACCTTCAAAAAGAAGGTTAGAAGACCTATAACAGATGATAGAAGTAATTTGTAAGAAAGACCTAAAACTATTTTTACCAAAATTTTTTCAGTCACCTCTTGGATTAAAGCACATTGTGCCTGTAGTCTAGATGAGATGTTTATCAGTCTTACCCTGAAAAAAATCAATCTTATCCTTATTATCTTCCTGGATCTAGAAATTAGGGGAAAATTCAAAATCATCACAACAGGTCTTTCTCCTTTGGTAAACATCTTGTAGCAATGGGTTATAGAAGCAAATACTACAACTGTAAAAGACTTTAAAGAGAAACATCCTTAAAAAAATTTTCAACAAGGATCAACCCGTCTTTGTCCATGCGCAAAAGAATAAAGCTTTCCACAGGAGACAACCTCTTCTCACAGTTTACACAATTCAGCTCTACTGGCTAATCACGACAGGCTTGGAATGGATAGCATTTAGCCAAATCCCTTCTCCTTATTGCTGAAGCCCTCCATTAAAGCCAAAGAGAACTTCTCCTGTGCAAGGCCAATTCCCCAAAGGCATTTAACTCCTATTTCCAATATATTCATTAGGTACCTAAATACATTTGAGGGTCTGAAACTTCAGGTTCCTACCTCTCATCCTAACACTTATTTCCATAAAGTACTACAGCAGTTTCCCATCCCTCAAGCAACGTCACTAACCCAGAAGCTACACGACATCAACAAATAACTATTTAAAAGTGCCTACTGTCAACTGAATTGGCAGGGAGCTGACAAAACCAGCTTTTAAAGCTGTATCAAATCAAAAGAGGGTAACTTAAAAAAAAGAAGGAAAAAGGAAGATATATTAAATAATAAGAACCCATAACCAAAGCTATTACTATTGTTATTTGGTTAGCTAATAAACCAGGGAGGTCTGGTAATTACATCCACATGGTTAGAACACACAGATTGCATTGTAATTTACAGGTCTGATTTGGATTGGTAATGATGTGTTTTAGTCAGTAGATGGTGCTGCTTCTTTCCAGCCCTCTCCATCAATATACAAGTATATAATTAGGTACATAGCCTTACATTTTCATACATCTGGGGAAAGACTGTGCCTGTATTACTTGTGTCTTCCTACTTGGCCAAATAAGAAACAAAAAGACAAGCTGCCTTTCGATATCAGCCCAGCTAATACAAACTGTTTGTAAAGCCTATTTATTAGGGAATACAAGAGCAGAAAATACACTCAGACTCTGATTTTCTGCCTCTGGAAATGTAAGATTTAAATACCTAATGGATGCCATGTTGCTTCCTATCCCCAAGATGCTTCACACATAGGAAAAACTAATTCACTAATTGCAAAGATGGAAAAGTCACTTCTCCATTTACGTGTGTGGTTTGCAGCCCTCAAAACCTCCTACCACTAGTCCCTGGATTTTATCGACTTATTCAGATAGCGATGAGCACTGCAGAAAACTACTTTCTCTTTGAACCAAACCAGCACATTACTGCATCATCAGTGGGCAAAAGCATGCTGAAGGTGCCGGCTTTTGCACGACTGGTAAAACCGTAAAAGCCCCTAAACTGCTGCTAGCACCAGCCCAATCCAATGCAGGTCAGCAGCCCCCTGTCTACTCCTATTCCACCCCACTTTCAAATACAGTCTTTCATTTTCTACTCTCAAGCCTATTTATGTTTCTCTATGTTGCTAAGAGATCCCCAGTTTTCACCTCAAAAAGACACTTAGACTTTAGTTAAAATTTTAGGTAGTGTAAGTAAGGTTAACAAAAACATTCAAGTATATAAATGTGTATAAAAGGATGTACCCCAATTAAACCCTTATTGGAATGCAGTAGTAGTCAGTTATTTAATCCATTTACAGGATTTTATGAATTCTAGCAAATTTAAGTGTATCCTCATATGTTATCTGAGTCCATGCTACCTACTTAGCTCAACTATTGTCAGAAGACTTTAATTGCTAAAGAAGTACGAATTATCTTGAAAAATCTTAGCATACTCTTAGTTCTTTTGATATATTACTACATTTCTGATCTGCAGACATCACAGATCACAAGAACCATTTAGTATGAAAAACCTTGCAAGTTTTACCATTAAGTGTTAGGACTGGTCTGCTAGCCTCAAGCCACACAGGAAGAAATATAAGGTATACAAATCATTTTCATGTTCCTTATGACTTTGATTCACTGGTGAATTTAGTCTGGATGTTCTAGTCATACAAACAACATGCAACACTTCAGAGCCTTACTTCAAATTTTCTATACAAAAGGCCTTAGGTCTTATTCTTGTCAAGATCCAAGAGATTTCTTGGTCTTTCTGATTGGAAGGGTGGAAAAAAAAAAAAATCTTAAGATAAGCCTGTCACTTTGTTTTGATCCTGACAGCTATAACTGAAATCTGAAAGAAATAGTGTACTAAAAAATAAAAAGCCATGAAAAAAATTTCTAAGTGGTCTTGAAGCTCTAAGATTAGTTTATTCCCAACAGATGCGTAGAAAATGAGTGACTTCATTCTCATTTTGTACGTATGTGTTCATCCAGACAATTTACTCCAAGCAATACACATTTTCTGTGACACAGCAGAGATTTTTTTTTAATCAGCTTTAAAGGAGCAAAGCTTTACTCACACAGTCTTATTACATTAATGATGATAATAAAAACCAACCCCAATTATGGTCACTTGGTCATAAAAAAAAAAAAATTGCAGTTGACCAGTATAGCTTATAGCTTCAGCTTGCACTAAAACGTAATCATACCAATTATGTTAGTGCCCCTCATTTATTTTATTTCACATATTCCATAGGAAGGAAGTATTAACTCTAGACAGTATGTTAAAACTCTTATGAAAGTTTCTACATAATAGTATGGTGTATAAACACAAAGGGTCAAAAAGTTATGCAGCCTAGAAAGGGAAGTTACAATAAAATTCTATAATGACCTTTCTTTTGCAAGAACACCCTATCAACCAGCATAAGTGAAAAATCATAGTTTTCCTTTCTGAAAAACAAAATATAACAACCCAAAAAGTTAGGATTCTAAAATCTATTCTTCAATAAGTAATGTCTGTGCTTGGAAGAAAAATATCTGGCAAAAACTGGACAGTAAGTGTTTGCATTTCCCTAATAATGATCTTGAGCCATTTGAAAGGTTGTGTGCCAGGGCAAAGAATGCATTTTTCAGTATTTGCTTGTGTGAAGGATGCAGAAATAAGCTCTGAAAGAAAGAACAGAAAATTATTTTGCACAAAAGCAAGCACCTATTGAACTGGGGGGAAGCCACTGGTTATTATTCTATTCCAGTGGTTAAGAATTGAAAAAGATAGTGCCTGTAAAAAGTAATTGCTCAGTTTTGCTAGCATCTCAATGCCCTTTCCTTTAAAGTTCCTATCTGAGGCTGTTCTACAAATGCTCATATATATCCTTGTTACCATAATATTCCAGCAAAACAGCACAGTTCTCAGCATGATTGCTTTACTTCTGTAGCAACATGTCACCCATCTTTCATCACTGTCTAGGCACCAGCTCTACTAATAGTTCATTGCAGTCTTCAAATATTGGTACAGACCTATAGGAAGTGCCAGAAGTGACAAAATCCAAATACTCTTGGGGGGGGGGGGGGGGGGGGGGGGATTAAAAATACCTGTGAAGACAGACATTCTATAAACCCTCCGGTTCTACATTTTCTTCCTGCACCAGCTAAAACAACCTGAAGTCATGCTTATTAATTTGAGTTTAAAGAGTTGAACTACTTTTTATGTTTCCCACATCACTTTACTTATCTGGCTGTTCACACTGCAGGTGTGTTCAAAGGCTACATCCTGCACTGCCCCAAAATAATACAGCAAACAGTCAGATATCATAACATTGAGAACTATGTTATGAATCTTTTTTTAGGAATTGCTATACTAATATCAAAATGTACACCATGGATTTGGTTTTAAACGCGCAGAGCACAGGGAGTTTATGTTATTCTTGAAAGACTTTTTTTTCTTTTCAGCCCTCCATCTTTTAGAAGACCTAATTTTCCTAATTTTCAGTTGAACATGACAGCGGCTTGATAAAAGCCTCAAAAGGTTGGGAAATGGTTCAGAAGTTGAATCAAGTAATAGAGTTCCTAAGATCTGATGACACTTACTTATAACTAATCCTAGCCTCCACTCAGGGGATTCTCACTTTTTGGAGAGACTGTTGCTAGCAGTAAATAAGATGATGCAGAAAAATATTAGAGCAAAAAGAATACAGTCCTGTCCTTTCGAATTTTTATTTTCAGTGAGACAAAAAAAAACTGCAACAAAATGAAGCCTAAAATAATTAACAGAACTGAAGGATGGGGCTTTGATCAACCTGATCTTGTGAAAGACGTGCCTTGCCCATGGCAGGAGAGTTGGACTAGATGTTTGAAAGTCCTTTCCAACCAAACTATTCTATGACTAGTGTATTTGAGAAAGTGATTAAAATATATATGTACGTGAAGAACAAGTCAGTGGGAGCAGCAAGGCAGTGCTGCAGGTTGACCGGTACCTCTCTACATGCATGCACATGAAAAGGCTGTAGGATGAATCAACAGACTAACATAGGAAAGCCATACTGGGTGAGGCCAGAGACCCACCTATGCCAGTATTGAACATTGGATCCCTTGGAAGGAGCAGAACAAGAAGGAATGGATATACTAGTACTACTCCAGCAATACATTCTCCAAAAAAATTCTAGCTCAGATTTTTCTTTCAGTGTTTCCTCACATGGATTTGCCCAGTCACATCTTAAACTCCTGTAAAATTCAGCAGCCACTACAATCTGGGAAACAAACTTCCACAGTTTAACACTGTACAAGGAAGTATGGCAAGATCTTTGGAACCAAATTATGTCTTCTGGGGAGTTTTTGGTTTGGTTTTTTTGTTGTTGGTGGTGGTTTTTTGTTTTGGGTTTTTTTGGGGGGTTTTGTGTTTGGGGTTTTTTTAAGTGAAATGGGAAACAATTGTAGCAAATTGTATTGGAATTTTGCTAAAGAATGTTCTGAACATCCCGCAGAGTTTTACATCCTGAAAAGAAAAAATAACAGGTAGTAATGATGAAAGAATAGAGAGTTTTGGAAACAAGCTATTTGCAACTGTAGATTTCAGAGGGCTTTACAAGAGCTATGAACGTATGTTGTGTACTATTGCTATAGCACTGTAGTAGAAAAAAATTCCATTGTTGACAAGAGATGAACACATGGGTATTTTCCACATCTTCAAATGGTTATTGTTACATTTCTAAACAGCTTGGTTTTCTCATTGCCAACAAGTGTCTCCAACTAAGGTAATGATGTCGTCATTCTAAATAGGAATAAATACTGCTGACTGTAGAGGAGTTCCTGGTGGCACATGAACATTTATAGATCCACCAACCTTTTCTGTTTCCTTCTGAAATCCATCTCTAGTCTTTTATATTTTCTGGGTACTTTAAGTGCAGCATGCAAAACGAAAGTGAAAAAAGTCAACACTGAAATTTGGATGTGAAAGTCTGTAAGTTGCATTAAATTTCCATAAAGCTTAATGAAAAGCCATATTCACATACAGAAAATACATTAATGTTCTAATTTTCATTATGTAGTTCAGCAATGCAAGTAATTAAGAGTCTGGGGGAAAAAAAATAATCAATTGCAGTTCTTAAATATATATCTACTGTTATAGCTTGTTAATGGGAAGAAAGCTATTTTAGATCCAAATCCCAAATGCAGATCCCAAAGCTGTAAGAATGAAAACACGGACGTCAGGGTATTACTGATCACCTGACCAGGAAAAAGCTGTTACATACTGACTAGTGAAGGAAGTCAGACTATTTCAGTATAGTGGTGGTTACTGCGATGATACAAACTGGAAACATGCAGCACCCAGGCATTATGTCTAAAACCAATTTCTTTGCATTTTAAATGATATAACTAATGCTCAAATAGGTTAAAGGTACACAGAAGGAAAGGCTGTTATGACATGGTCTTGAATATTATAGAAGTAGTTAAACAAAGGGACTGTCACAAGAGTCACAGAACTGAGCACAGAATAGCTGATTGCAACATACACAGCAACAACGTGCAAAAACTCCTTAAAAGTATGAAAAGAAGTTGTAGGAAAGACAAAGTATGAAAGAACAGTTTGCTGAAATTCATGCATAAAACCTATGGCAGAAAGGAAAATTAGTCTAAACATAAGCACAAAATGATTGAATCATACTTAGAAAATTGAGAATCTTCCCAAAGGAAGGTGACAGTCAGAAAATTATGGCAGTTAAGCAGTAAAGCAAAAAAGTCAACAGAAGGTAATGAACACATAACTAAATAGAAACATTTAATCATATCACAGGAGGGATGCATATATGAACTAGATGCACTTCTAGACTGTCCCAGAATAAAGACATTAACCAATATGCACAGAAAACACATTCAAAACACAAATTTCATTTTTCTTAGATCACAACTACCTTTTACATTAATTTGCTTAAGCATTTGAGCTCACAGTTATTCAACTACTCATACGAAGCAAAAATTATATTAGTTAGCTAAAATAATTCATTTAATAATTAAAAAACGACAATTTTTTCCTGTTCTGCTCTTTTTACTCATCTAAATAGAAAAGGTTTTAAAATTTAACTGACACTCACACATTTTCAGCCAATATTAGAACCATTCATATCTGCCTCTCTATTATTCAACTTACAAGGTCGCTGTATTTTTATGTTAAAACTGATCTGTTGACTGGCTTGCCATGAGATTTCAGATAAAGCAGGCATATTTTGCTCATCATGCCTTAGTTCTCTGGAATAATTTTTACAACCAGTATGCATACGATGCCCCGAATCCTTGTATTTCTCTTAATTTGGGGTTTCCGATACAGCTGATCTTTATACAAGAAAAATGATCAACAAAGATTTTTAAAAAAACAACAGAATGGTAACACACCTGTAAATTAAATCCTACCACAAACAGAGCATAAGCAGTAATGTTAGTACTCATTACCATTTCTGAATTTTATGGCGAAACAAAACCACTATATTGCTTAAAAGGGATAAATATCATGTGTTTCCTCACATGTATTCCACATATGTGGAATAACTGTATACTTGTGCTTGTAAACAAAGCTATAAAAAAATTTTCATCCTGCCAATTGCAAAGATAATTTGATACAAGAAAATAATCTTGATCAAACTTTCTGAAGCAAATTCTCTATAATCAAGTCATATTTTTACAGGCATTCTAGAGCAAAACTCCATTTACATATGTTCTACAGCAAACAAACCTTTTATTACTGAATTATTCCAAACAAATTAATACAGACTTCAACATTCATGGTTTTTTCCTCCTCCCTAAAAATTCCATCATCAATCACTGAACCACATAAAATAGAATCTTATACATTTAATGGGCTGAAATTTACTTTTCATTGAAAGATTCCATCTAGTTTTTACTCCACACAAACCAGTATATCTGTTTAGGAAATCTTCAGTCTTAAGAGAGAAAGTCTTTGCAATAATATAGCAATAACAGTAACTATCTTCTTAATTTCATAACACTACACATTGTAACCGCAAGTAAAAAGTTTGATAATCTTGGCAAAATTAGAAAAAACACAACCCACAATCCTAAAAATTCAAAACAACTAATCCAAAACTTTTTTACAACTGCTTATAATTATTAGAAATTACACGTTACAGTAGAGACACTGTATCTGTGTTGCCTGGAAAGCCATCATTTCTGTTCTCCAGAAAATGAACATTCTGGAGAAAAAAAAATTATAACAAAGCAGAAAGTTACAGAAAAAAAAAATCTAGAAAAAGGAAAGCTTACTTTGAAGTAACCGACCAAATTATTTAGAAAAATTCAAAAGACCAAACAAACATGAAACAGACTTCAAAGTTTCCAAGACTTAAATTTTCTAAGAAACTAGAGGAGTCTAAAACCTCAGGAACCATAGAAACATTTCAAGAGAGCTCTCTCAGCCTAACAGTTGTACAATAGGAAATTCATAACACAGACCTGATGCTGCATCCTGTATATCAATCTTGAATTAGAAGAAAATTTTATAGTCACTATCAGGGCATTTCTACATTAAAAACCCAAAGAACTCCTAAGTTTTTAATCACAATGAAGAATGAAAATATTCTACTAACCTTCAAATCTTTCATGGATTTTTTTTTCCTTTTCTTTCTTACAACCTTTAACATAATTGTTTTTCCTAAGCACATAGGGGACATACAGAATCAGATTAATTCAGCATTTGCTCTTGAATCTCTTTCAGCTGATACCAATCTACCTCTCCTCCAAAGTAGCAGAGCTCAGCTGCATCTACTAAAATTGGTAAGAGAAAAATAATAATAATAAAGGCATGAAATCAGAGGGGGAAATGACATATTAAGTAATTTTTGCAAGAGACATTTGCATTGGAAACAGTAACTCACTACACGTATACAAGCATGCTTGCTACCACAAGTAAGTATTTGGTCTTATTTTTTTACTTATGGAAGTGTGCATTTGTTTAAATTCATGTTTCTTTAAAGCTCAAGTCTTTTTGTTAGGTAGGGTCTTTGATCTTCACCTGTATAGGCCATAAAGACTCTTTATAACATTTTTTGTTTAATTTAGGAGACAAGCCAGTATTTCATCTATATAAAGAAAGATATCTTCACCTTGCTTGCAGGATGAGATGGTTAGTTCTGTTTTCTGTCCAACTTTAATTACAAGATCATTGATCTATTAGGATAGCCTTTGAATACTTTATTTTCAGCTTTGAATCTGGGAGGGGAAGTGATAAATGTTTATATTGCTAAGAAACAGAATGAATATGCAAGAATATTACTGAAGGGTTTTTTGGGTGTCTTTTTTGTTTTAGATTTTTTGGTGGTGATGGTTTGTTGGGGAGTTTGTTGCGGGTTTTTTTTGAATTCTGAAAATGATTTTGTTATTGTTTTATAGTTGAATAGTTGCCAAAGTTCACAATCTTGGAACGAACAAAGTCAATGGCAAGACCCCTGGTGGTTTTAATGGGATCAGGATTTGGTGCTTTAAAACAAATGGCCTCTCTCCTCCTCACCCCCATGAGAAATATGTCATTCATTACATGGCATTAAAACTGTGGGTGGTATAATGCCTGTTCTCTGCATCATTTTATTGTGTGTAAACTGTCACTTAACATCATACTATAACACAATTCACATATAGTAAAATTTCATGGGAAGGAGCTGCAACATGAAGGAATTAGAATTTTACACTGATGGTAGTTATTTTCAAATGACAACCTACACAATTACAGCAACATTTGCCTTCTTAACACTGAATAAGTAATTCTATAGGAGTACAAAAAGCAACACTGCAACTAGAGGCACAGTCTTAATGTGTTCAAGGTGGAAGTATCTTGTAATGTGTTTATGGTTACTACACAACTCCCATGTTTCTCTTTCCTGTAAGGAGGCAAATGCTATTACTCTTACTAGAGGGCAAACAAAGAAACATGACACATTTACACTTCCTCGTGCTACCTAAGGGTGAACAAACTACCAGGACTGAACAGGACAATTCTGTGTAATTGAAGTACATTTAGGAGACAGCACGGGACATCCTAGTGACCAAGGTTAAAATTTAACAACTCTTAGTACTTTCAGAAAAAAAACTAATGAATCACATAAAGAAAACTACTTTTAAGAAGCATAGAGGAGAAAGCTGTCTTGCCTGCCTTGTCTCTACAGAAACATGCCTGAAAATAAGCACTCAGAG
Organism: Strix uralensis; assembly: GCF_047716275.1. Lineage (NCBI taxonomy): Eukaryota > Metazoa > Chordata > Aves > Strigiformes > Strigidae > Strix > Strix uralensis. The sequence goes on from NC_133986.1 coordinate 3,049,257, forward strand.
GAGATTGACTTGATCGGCAAAAATTTTACCTTTCTACAATCCAAGTGATGAATAAATATTGTTGCTTTAGAGAAGCTATACCTTAGCTATAAATCACAGTTAACTGACTTGAAAACAGAAAGCTAGGTCTCTGCTTAGAGCTGATTTAGTTTTAAGAGCCAGAGAGAAACAGATTTGCTGCCTGTTTTCAGAGGAACCCTCACATAAAGGTTACACCAGCATTTAGCTAAAAATATTTCTGTATAAAAGTCAGATGATCCTTCCCATACAAAATATAGTTTAATCTTTGTATTTCAGCAACCTTGACAGTAAATTATGTTTAGAGAATGCCATGAAAGAAAAGAAGTAATGAGAGTTTTATTACTTTCACATCCTTCAATTATAGGGCATTCTCATTCTTCCAATCTCTTGTTTCTAAATCTGATCCTGTTTAGATTTAAACCAACATACATTATCTTGGAACAAAGCCATATGTCCCCTCAGTCAGAAAACATAGAGGAAGCCTTAATGTTTATATGTATTGACTACAAGGGGAAAACAAGTTTTCCAGGGGACACTTTAAAATATTCCAAATAATTAGAAGAAAACAGATTTTTTACATACAGCATATTGAGAAAAGGCTTTGTGTGGATGAACCATCCAAAAGGAACCACAGAATCCAAAACTCAAGTGCTTACTATGCACATTGTGATTATTTAACATTTAAGATGGTTGTGTAGGGTATGCTTTATCAAGGGCTCCTTCTGACAAGATATGTATAGCAACAATTATATAGCAACTGAAGAATAGTTTCCTGTAGTTGTATTCACAATCTGTATGGGAAACTCCGTTTAAAGGAAAAATCTCTAAGATTTCCAAGTACTAAATCCAGGGAAAACTTTACTGTTGTGCAAAGTCTCCATATACACCAGAACATGTGAACATTACAGAGTCAAGTTCAAACCCAAAATGTAGTCAAAACACTGCAAATAAAGAAGCAGTTAATGATGCTGAAGTGTTAAAGACATGCTATCCATATAGGACCTTTAAGAAGATGTTTATTCAGAAGGAAATTTACAGCTCATATAGGAGGAAAATCCCTTATTTTACTGTAATACTGAATCTGGAAGAAAGAGTTCCACAGACAAAAAGGGAGGGAAAATTAATCACAGTAGTCCACAGCCTTCTCTACATTTCAATTTTCATGCCACTTCTTGCTTTAATCAAGTGCAAAAACACTAATGAAGACTGAGATGTAAATCTGCAATATCTCAAAGGCTCAAGACTCTGCAGACATGTTGACTGAACACACTGCAGAGTATTTCTTCTATATTACATGCTTTTTTTTTTAGTATAATCTTTCTTAATTTATAGCTAACAACAGAAACAAGAAGAGAAAAGAGTACCTAGAAAAGTCAAGACTAGGGTTATAAACTACAGGAGACGGCTGCTGGCTTTCCAGAACAGATCTCCATACTGGAAGAGCTCAGCATCTTTATGTGCGAGATTCAATGTCCAATATAAATCTTTGGGTGTGAGGATTTTGCTGCCTCTTTCTAAATGTTTGCAGCAGCATCCTCAGTTCAGCTGACACCGATCAGTCAAGACAGAATGGTGGAAAAAAAATGGGGTAGCAGTTCTGCTCAAGACAAGCAGTTGAACTCTCAGTATTGAAGTGAATTGTCTGTTCTGAAAAGCCCTCTCCCCTCTATTTGATAACCTTGGTGATCCCATCAGTTCTGTGGCAAACAGTATACAGTTCTAATGCAAAAAGTTTTATTGTCTGTAGTTTGTATAAATCCTATATAACAATTAAATAATTTCCAAGACAGAAATAAAGTATTTAGTGTCTCTCTGGCTACCTCTAGGTATTTCCTCTGTCATTAAGCAGCACTTCCCCCCACCCTTCCCTTTGAGGCCCCTATCACTTTCCACATGTTGCACAAAAAAATCCTGCTGATTTTTGGATTCCTTTCAATGAGAACAGAGCCAGAAATCAGGTAATACACTGCCAAATACTGTAGGTGTCTTCCTTTACAGCATCTAGTGTTACATCATTCTAGATATTCTTAACGAGATATACACAATGATCCAGCACCATTTAAATGTGAACTTTTCACTGAGATGGTCAAATCTACCCAGAGATCACTGTATTCACTGACTTCACTGTACCAATTCCTAGGCCAGGTGAAACAGCTTTTTTTTGCAAAGCAGTAAGGTCACAATAATCTTTATTACATGCCAGCTTTGCTGGCAACTATTCTCTGAAGTATATTTGCTATCAAATTTAGCATACAACATTTTTAATACAATTTTGGCAAGTATGCAAAGGATTTCATCTTGGAGAGGACTAGAAAACCCAAGCAAAGAAGGAGGAAGAAAAGGACTGTGTAGATACTAGGAGAGAATTCTTTGCTAGTTTTTTGGTGGATTTAAGTGAAATTCTTTACTATACCACATTTTTGTTGCCTTTCTGAACTTGAAAATATAAATTCTGTATGCCCCTGGCAAAGTTAACAACCTAACTATTCTATAGCTAACGGTCTGTTTTAATAGCTTATTATGTTACCTGGCCAGACAACAAATTGCTCTCACAGGATACTTGCTAAGGGCATATGGGATCAGAAAATACATTGAGCTTCACAAGCTGCTGAACAAGCTTTACACCTCTTCTCTCCACCCCAAGCAAGGATAAATTTAGAAAATATCACATAATCAGTTATATGAGGGATCTTACAGAAACCAGTGCATGTTTATAACTTTTTACTTGAATAACCAACACAAATGAAAAAAACCCTCAAGATATGTTCCCATAGATTTGGACATTTGGTCAAAACAGATTTTCACCTAAGCAGCCTGATTTTGCTCTCTAAGGCTCATCTTCTGATAAGCTTAACCTGTCTTTCAGCATAACTTCCAGGAGTCTGTGGAAACATCCATCCACTTCTGAAGTTTGGAAACACCAGGATCAGTTCCTCTGCAGTCAGCCTAACTTGAGGAGCACTGAAATCAGGAACTTGATCAGATAGAATAAATCCCAGCACTCACCATTTTTGTGCGTTCATTAGCCATTTTCTTGAGGAATAGTGAGAGCTCAGCTCAGTGTAGCAAGGACAAGGACTGTGAGTCCCCTCACAGCTGAGCTGAAATGGGCTTCTGGGGGTGGGGAGGACCCGGGTGAGGCTCATCAGGGCCATTAAGGCTTATTAGTGCCACCTGGCCTTCCCTCCCCGGCAGGTGGTCACAACCCCGTCCTTGCTCAGGAGGAGATGTTGCAGGGGATGTTCCAGTAGACAGAGGCACCAAACTGGAAATGGGACATGGCATAGGAAACTTGGAGGGGTGGGTGGTTCAGGCTGCCCATGAGGGTCCTGGGGAGGACAGGGCATATTCAGGGCAGCCTGAAGATATAAGAAGGCTCCCGGCCGCACCTAATGATCCCGGGAGGAGGATAGGAATGGGAGAGCAGAGCCCAGGGCCAGTCAGGTCCTTAGGAGGGGTCACAGGGGCCAGTCAGTGGCCTCAGGACACAGTTTTTTCTCAGAGAAGTAGCATAAATCGTCTTAGATTAAGATGCTAATTAAAAGCTTTATCACGCAGCTTTGCTTTCCTGTTTTCAGATAGACCTTTCCAGGTTTCAGATATGCTGGAACACTCAAGTTTGACTCTTTTATTTTTTTAAAAATTTTCTACTCCTAGGTAATAAAAACACTAATGTTCTTTTCATATCACATTTCAGGAAAGCTTACTCAAATCAGTGACCTTTTCCTCTGACAACTTGATTTGTTTTAATCTAAATTTTAGGTCAGAACCATTTTTTTATCCAACCGTTTTAAAGATAGCTTGTCTCTAACAAAGTGAATGAATTTGAATTTAATCTTACAAATCACCAAATGAATCTGTCTGATGAAGACCAAGGCATTAAAATGTCACATCCTCTGGAAAGGGTTACAATCTAAAATTAATTTTTTGATGACCTGTTGCTTTTAATTTTATTTGCAATTATGTACTCTTCAGAGTGACACTAGCATAGCAGCAGTTGCTGTATATGGACACACACTTTTAAAACATAGGAAGAGAAAAGATCAAGAATGCTTTGACTGCAGAATTTTTTAAAAATCAGGCTTTGTTACTGAGAAATGAAGTAAAAGTTGGGAAATCCCAAACTGTACTTCTTACTTGAACAAAACTTTTCCATGTTAGTAGGAACTATGCTATAAAATCTCAATGAACATAGCCTTTTAAAAAAACATTCAAGTACAAATGGATGTTGCATGGCTTTGTTTGTCAAACACATTAAACCACAGTATGTTCATTAAAAAACATCTGTTCTTATTACAACACATTATAATAACTGTTAAGGAAAACATTCTATATTTTTTTTTAATTATTAGCAGATGTAGCATGCTTAGAAATATTTCTTTGAACATATAATTTCTGCAAAGGTGACTAATTAATTATTATGCCGAGTTTCATTCTTTAACCAAGGCAGTGCAAGCACCTACAGCAGTGAATTTGTGGCCACACAGCTCCAGTGTATATTGTATATCTACATGCAAAAGTCAGAATTCAGCCCAAACAGAAATCTGAGCTCCTTTAGCTTCCTTTAAAAGTTTCCTTTGAAGTGGACTAAAAATACATCCAGATTTTGCTTTCTCAACATTTGTTTTAATTTTTACTGTCACTGAATTTCTGCCTTTTGATCTCCCTATTAGACTGGGATGTTCTGGCCTGATAAAGGAATGGCAACAATCTAGAACTGTTAATCCTAGTAGCCATCTAGCCACATGGAATCACCACAGAGAAAGTGTGTTTGTTTCAGTCCAGGACCATCAGGAACCAATGTTCCCAATTTGGACTGTGGGCTGGTGATACAAGCAGCAAATTGTACACAATAGATTTGAAGCCAAACAAGAAGACCACCTAACATGCATAGCTGGGCCTTCCCTTGTTTGAGAGGCCAGTGTTTTCAGAAGAGATGAGAACCTGAAGACAAGGCTGGGGAGGTAAAGGAGAGAAGGGAATAGTCTCACAAATGGAATGGCTGAAACCCAAAGGCTTCTCCAAATGACATGGATAGATGACAGGGACAGTTTTGCATGTATGTGCTGATTGTTCTTAACTGTCTTTTCTGTGTATCTTGTACTTTGACAACAATTAAAATGTGACTGCTTTATAAAATGTTTGAAGTCTGTGTGCCCTAAATTTCAGGGTGTTGTGGTTTGAACTCAGGCGGTAGCCAATCACCATGTGGCCGGTTGTTTACTTTACCCCCATCCCCGGTGAAATAGGGGAGGGACAAAAGAAGAAATTCATAGGTTGAATAAAAAAAATTATTTAGTAATAGTAACAAAAACAGTAACAACAGTAAGTCCAAAACGGGTAAAATGCAGCAGTGGCTCACCGAGCGGCGACCGGTACACAGCCCGCCACCAGCAGCGATCCCAACCACACCAGAAAATCCCGCCACGCCAACCCGGAAACCGAAAACAGGGCGTGAGAGAGCCCGCGTCCGCCTATATACTGAGCGTGATGTCACATGATATGGAATTCTCCAGTGATCGATCCAGACCCAGCCCTCTAGCTGTGCTCCCTCCTAGGCCAAGGGAAGTTAACTCTATCCTGGCTGAAACCAGGACACAGGGTCTTCAAGATAGAGTATCTAGAGGGTTCAGATCTTCTTTCAGAAAGACTAGTTAGAAGACATACACCTTAGAGTTAGCACATAGTTTGAGATATAGTTGACTTCTGTCTACAGCAAATTGGCCTCAGTAGTAAGTAACACCCAAAGGCTGGACACAGTTCTGTAGCTGAAGGAATACATGTCCATAAAGTTTCTAACACAGACTATGACAAGCTACAGAACAGATTTGATCCTTATGGACATTAAGCCATATCTCAGCTTAAATGACAAACCCCCATATATAGTTGTCCCAGATAAGGGAAAGAAAATTGATTTATTTTCCTTCTTGGACATCACCAAAACAGCTGTCCAATGAGTTCTGCTCAGCTATACGTCTGCAAGCCTGGCAGCATAATTTCTCTTGCAGAACTTTTCCTGCATCAGTGAAAATGGACAAAAAAGAACAAAACCCATGCAGCTCTTACAATCTAGCCTGAGTTTTCAGATATGGGATTTATCAAGTAACGTTTTCAACAGTAAATATACTTGACATTTAGTTGCTGAAGTAAAGTAAATATAGGACCCAATAGTGTCATTTTTATGGAGTAGAACTACACTTTAGAGTATATGTCAAAAGTGAAATTCATTTAACTAAACAGAAAAGAACCATCTAAAACTGACAACGGATATGAAAAAAGGTTGATACAAAACATTTCAAAGATTCCTTTACTAGGTATTTCTGAGGAGGAGAAACTCTTAGACCATCAAAGAACATTATCATTCTATCTATAGAGAGTCTTTGTGTAAGACAGTAAATTTATGCTGCAAAGACTTCACTGTCCATTAGAATCATTTTGATATTCTTACGTTGTTTCTCCTATGATATTAACACCCTTCATATTTGCTCATTAAGCCCCAATACTTGTTTATCAAGAACATGTCAAGCCAACGACAAATCTGGAATTCAAATTTAGACAATGAAATGATCAAGGAAAAAAACATCACTGAATTCTCTCTCCTGGTGTGAACTCATTACTGTGTATTTACATAATGTTGTTTTGAAAGCCAGTGAAATGACAGTCTGTTATTGAACCTCAATGGTTTTCCTACATAAAATCCAGCAATTAGCCTTACCAGGTAAATCAAGTAACCAGTAAGTGAGACAATCCAGCCCAATGAGTATGATAACACTATCAATGTCTTCATAAATGTCTCTGGAAAGTGCTTTCACTGGTTTTTTTAATTGTTTTTTGTAGAAATTTCTTTTGGTAGCAGAAGTATCTCATTCATATCCAAATTCTTCTATTTTTTTTATATGCAAATAAATGTGTTTTCATGTAATTTCACAGCTGTTAAAGTTATTCAGAGCCTTGTGTCACAGTTCATCACCCCTGTAGAATCTATGGCATCAAGTGCAGATTTAAAGTTTACTTTCTTTGAGGTGAACAATGACTCCCCCATCAGTGAGCAGACTTCATTACGTGGTTTTATTCCACAGAGCAACATTTTCTGAAAGAGAAAATTTCCATTCCAGACATTTGAACACAACTTGCAATCAAGTATTTGGCACTTTACACAAAATACAATGAAATCTAAAATTTGTTCTGAAAAAAATTCCTCATTACGCTTCTGGTAAAGGTGTGGCACCCATTAATTTTCAATTAATTGTGAATGCAAGTCAAATTCAGAATATGCTTCACACACATAAGCCATATAATAGTTGTGGAAATAATAGGACCTAAATCTCTGGTGAAATGTCAGAAGCAAGGAATCCCCAATACTTCATTCAACACAAACCACAGAAGATAACAGTAAATAGCATATCTCTTTGGCAGACAGTGCAACACAATGCAAAAAGCACCGAGCTAGCCTCAGCCTCCCTCTTCCCATGCTTTTACACATTCCTGATCAGGAGCTGCCACACAGCACGCCACTGCCAGTGTAATTCTGAAACTCACCGAGTGCCACCAGAGTACTCATGCCTGTGATGACGCCAGACCAAAGGGGAGCAAACATGAAGATTCTGCTCTAAAAAGAACCACCTGTATCTAGATGATTCCTGTGGGAAACATCAGATTAATATTTTCATAAACCAGGTCTGTAGGAAGTCAGAACACAAGTCAAATAAGCTGGTTCATGTCGCTGGGTAGGGGAAAGGTTTATCCACTTCCAACAGTGGATCTTCTAACAAAAGATGTTGCCTCTGCATACCAAACCTTACCTGATATCCTTAGGCCACTATGGCTACAACATTCTAATACTAAAAAAATATATTCAGCAATAGTAAATACCTTTTCAAATCAGTTTGTACTTAAAGTATCATTCAACAAGTTAAACTAAAAGCAAGTACCATAATTTAGACATACTCCAAACAATCCTGGCAAACATCTCAAACACCCTGCCCACCCCCCCAAATAAATCCAGACTTGGTATTGATTCCAGAACTAGACTGCTAATCAAAAGAATCCTGTTTAAAGACAACAGCTTCTAAAATAATTTTTAAAACTGCTTCTAGTTGTTACAATATCATTATTTGTATTTAATAAGTGCAAGCATACTGAAATTGTCTGAAGATGCAACGCATATATCTTTATTTCTATTCCCACTAGAAAATAAAAACAATATTTCAGTAGGAAAAATAATCCCTTTCTTGTCATTTGCATATCTGCATGTATTCTGTTAAAACATAAATTTGGACCTGTCACTAAGCTATTCTTAAACTGAATGAGTCTTTCTGGGCTAAATCTACAAAGAAATTTAACTTAAGTTCCCATCTTTTCACTCTCACTCTCCTTTTTAGATGAGCTTTCTAAGTTGAAAATTCTGGGCTAGCAACTGTTTTAATTCTTATTTAGAACAGTAAATGAAACCATCTGGGACATTTTGGACTTGAACAACATTTTGTTACAGTTCTGTGGACTACCTCAAGACTCTACCCTATTTTATTTATATATAACTGAAGGAAAAACAAAACACAAAAAAGAGAGAACTTGGCAGTTATTTTCACTGCCATCTTCCTGGAGAGATGCTTTCATCCAGCTTGTGTTCAATTCACACTGCAGTCCATATGCATCCTGTGTTAACGGGGGAAAGTAATTTTATTTCCCTTTCATTCACCTCCTCATCCGAGAAATAGGGATATAATTATGTATAGTGGAGTCTTAACCTTGACTGGGGTGATAAGAACCAATTATTAACCCGGAGTCAGATTCAGGATAAAAAAAAAAGAGAAAAAATAAAAAGAAAGGTACAGGAGTAGGCTTTAACATGTACTTAGATCCCCAAATGCCACCTCCTTAAGGACAATAATGCATGCTTATGTTAAGCATATGTTTCAGTGATTTACTGATTTATGCACTAGTTTTCTCTTTGAGACTTTTTAATCATTCCAATTTGAAACTAAAGTCTCTACTTATACATGTGCATACATTATATAGCCTTAAGTGTTTTAGAGAATGAATTAAAAGCACTTGGATTTGATTTTCTTGTTTGGAATTTGTTTCAACATTTGGAAGCACTCAGTGGTGCTTCCAGAAATTCCTTCTGATGGTGAAAACGATCAGATTTCTTAAACTTTACAAGAGTAGCTTGATTTTCCTACTGAAAGGATTACTAACAGCGTAGCTCATCTGATATACAAATAGAATTAGGAAGTTGGCATATGGCAAGATAGAAGTTAATACTCTTAAAAAATTCTGTTTCACACCCCATGCAATGTGTGCTCTTTTGCCAGCTGAATTCAACCATTCAGCCACGGAATGTCTTTTCCCTACAATAACTGCTGCTTTTGCTGTTAGGCTGCAGAGCATCTTTGTTCCAATTCCTGCAATCAGGCTGACCTCCACCTTTAGAAGCCCAAAGAAGTCAGAACTACTTTATCATGTATGAACTTTTAGGAGGAGAAATTGGTTACATGTAAACATTCACAAGCAAGATATCAGAATTAAATTATAATCAATATAATGCTTACTGCAGGAAAATAATTAATCTTGCATTCCAAATGATTACAGGGAACTTGAAATACTTTGTTGAGAAAGCCAAGTTTTCAAAAGCCTTTGCAATCAGCTCTGTAACTAAAAAGAAAAAAAAGGATCTAGAAAAGGAATTCACACCTGTGCTTCCTAGACGATAGCTATTCAAAAGAACTGAATAAACAAAACTGTACATGTCAGATCAGATGACCTACTTTAAAAATAATTTCTAAAATAAATTCATCCCCCATTATGAGGTTCATTAATTGATATGCATTATTAGCTCATTTAATTCATCATTTATTGTCATTTTGCATGCCTGGGGGTCAGACTGTAGTTCTCCGTACAAGCTGGTGTCATTCTCAGCTCTTCTTCGTCTTCCTTTTCACCTTTTTTTGTTTTTTGAAGTTCTGTAGCTCTCACTCTTTCTTCTTCCTGTATATTGCTGTCAGCTACTACATACTCAACTCTCTCCATCATCCTTACTCTATGGGAGTTTCCATGGGGTGGACAGATTGTGGTAGCTCATGAAACTTGTACTTCAAGCTAACAGCAAGCCAGGAGAGCCTGGACAGAGCAGTCCTGAGCCCAGGTTATCATACCCTGTACTCATCAAGGTTTGGCATCTCCCCATCTGGCAAATGTCAACCATGTGGTTGTCCCACCAGAGCACCAGTCTCGCCTTATTCTTACTTTACTACTCCTGAATTTGCTTTGAATTACTTCAGCTTCTACTTTGACCAGCTCCTTAACTATTTCAGTGTGACCTATTTACTCCTTCCCTCTCACTGTCACACCTCTCAAAGTCATTTTCCATGACTTTTGCTCATCAGAGTTGGTTCACTGTAACTTTTTCACCTTTCACCTGCTTTACTCCCCTGAGGAGTTTATGTGTTGTTGCATAGTTCATGTGGTCCTTTTTTTTTTTTTTTACTCTTTTGCCCCCAGTATCAACCACCGAATGTCTCTGCCCAACAATATCTGCTGGTTTTGCTGTTACACTGCAAAGCATCTTTGTCCCAGTTCCTGCTGTCCAGCTGGCTTCATCCTTTGGACACATGCTCTCTTTTGTTTCTGTTGTATTTGTATTGAGCAGCTATACTTCATCCAATTCAAACTGACGCCCCACAGACATAAGCTTTCTTCCAAAACCAACCATTCAAATGCACCCTCTACTTATGACCCTGCAAAGGATTTTGCATTTTTCTTCCAGACATAAATTGATTATTAATTGAGTATTAACGGTTTCCTTCACTTCTACTCACCTTCTGTCCCCTTTCTTCTCCCACATTTTTTCTTCCACCCTGTAACACACAGAAAGATTTCTTATCTGCTCTCCTTCTCTAATCCTTGCACTTGCCCAGTGATATTAGACCTACTTATACGGATTTCTCTTCCACTTGCTGTCAGTCTCTCTGTCTTTAGAAATAAAAACTTTGGTCTGTCTGTACAGCACATAACACAATGCTTGGCCCATGATTAGATGTCATTACAGCTATGAAAATAATATCTCAAGACTATTAGATTAGTTTAAAAGAGAAATCTTTATTTTCTCTGAAACAGAGAAGAGCTGGATTTGATTACTGTCTAAATCTCCTACAAAAATATTACAGAAAGCCAAGACAAACTAGGGTAGTTCATTACATGAATTTCTTGGAATTGTTTAACATAAACTTTTGCAATTAGAAGTCCCACAGAATGCTACAAAGAAGTAACTAATAACAACCTCTCATTTTCTTTTAACTGACTACATTATATAAAGGATTGTCTTTCTGTGATTTTTAAAGATTTTGTTCTTTTTAAAATCTTAGTAAAAGAATCTGTCATGTTTTGTTTAGGCCAAAACCAGATCTATCTTTGTATCAATTTGTGAGTAATATACCTGGAAAATTACCATGTTAAAAAATGTGCCACCAATAAGTACCTTAAAACCTACCTTAGAAACACTTTCTATTTAAAAAAGCAATCAAAGTCACTTGACTCAAAAAACAGTGGGACTACCAGCCCAGCTCTAATGACCTGGACCATTTAAGGATCATCAGTAAGCTCAAGGTTGCTTTAGCAACTCATCTATGACAAGAACAGCGCTATCACACAGCAAGGCAGCCAAAACTGTTTTGTCTTCCAGACTCACCCTAAGTCACCTTAAGCGTCAGCTCCGTCTTTGGATCTCATTGCAATACAACTAGTAAATTCCAACATACACTATTTCAAATATTCCTCCCATTATAAATTTGTTTCAGAAACATTCAAGACACACAGGTGGATCTGGAAAGGTTTCACAACTCATCAATTAAAAAGCCTTTTTCCCCTTGAAAATCTGTATTCCAAAATAGACAAAATAATTACTGTTTGAAAATAACCATCTATACCTATTTAGAATTCCAGCTACGGTCCAGAAAGAGAGAATTAAATTGAGATGTGACATGAAAATTCACTCTAATTACATTATGTGGTTCACACAATGACATATCTAACAGAACAATTTCAGAGTTATGCACACTGCCAAACACTAAACATTCTCTAATTCTAGTATAATATTTTCTGCTCATAAATAACCAGACTTTTTTTTTTTTTTCCCTCATAAAATAGAAGGTGGTGCACAAGAAGTACCCAAATCAAAAGCTAACATTAAGAAAGAGTCGTCATGTTTTATATGTTCAATTCATGATTGACATTGGGAAGTACACAGGTTTGTTTGATAGATGCATACTGAGTGGTTTCTCCCTTTTCTCCAGACTCTTTCTGGTATTAAAATGCTGTCAAGTATGTGCAGAGAGTATCTAGCCCAAAGGGACCATAATTTTATTAGGGGATTGTAGACCTATTTTAATGGAAGCCCCTATTTCCCACCATCTTCACCCTCTCCCCCAGGGTTTAAAAGCAGTGGCTAAAAAAACCCTCTCCCACAGAACACACTTGCTTTTTGAATACAGAAATTTGCTAAACTCTTATCATTTAATATGCTAAACTTCCTCTCCAACACCTATGTATTAATTCTTTCACCAGTTATTTAAATACCTCAAACTAACCCTGGCCCAACACTTAATTATCATCTCAGAATTACACACCTCCCTCTTCTTCAGGCAGTGCTTTTAGGATGCTCTCTGCAGCCTGTGGAACCCAAAGAAGCATTTTATTTCTGAGAAGAAAAGCATTCCAAGGGCTCTTTCTGAGCACCTGGCATTGTGTTACCCCACCAGAAGTCAACATCTGATGGACATGCAGGTGCTATTCTTTGCCTCAAGGCAAAGATCACTCACTGTTATTGCTTGCTCTTTGTCTTGTACGTTTGTGTCTCTGCACAATGACAAATAACTGTTTGCAAAGCTTGCCTACCACTGTATCTCAGACACTTAAAATGACTGTATGGGTGCAATTCATTTTAACAATTGGTTCCGTTCTCTCATACTTGCAACATATTATTCAGTAAATTAACTTTGTCTCTCTTCCCTTTCAAAAGAATGCCATGAACAACCTTTCACACCACAGAAAACATAATTGAATATTTTTCTTTGATGGCTGTATTTCCATGAGGTAGTGTTTTGCTCTTATACAGTTTATTAATTAACAGATGGTCTAAGGAGTGCAAAATGTTCAAATATGTAGGAGAAATAGGAAACTATCTGTCCATAATGAGGTGTATGGAGTGAGGTTCCATTTTTAATGCAACTGAAAATCAAAGATGCTATAAAGGTCGCCTGCAATAAAAAGATATGGAGAATTTAGAGGCAAAGCTTAGCAAAACCCCACCCTGAATGGCACTCATTACGACAAGCAGTCCAAGTCAGGACACTGCTCCATGTTGAAGAGAGGAAGAATGTTCCATATTGAAGAAGCAGAATCACTTTCATGAACTCCAGCACTGCTGTAGCTCATGCAATGTAGAAAAAGCTAAGATGCATTTTTCATGAAGGCAATATACTAATTTGTGGCAAAAAGATGAACTGTCATAAAAACAACTATGACAAAGATAAAATATAAACACTTGCAATGGGGAATGTGTTTCTAGGAACTGTTTATAATCTCCATCACCTCAAATAAAGTCAGTGGAATGTAAATTACTAAAATGGAGGGCTCCTGGCAATGTCTAAGTGAACAGCCAAGTGGAAAAAAAGAATACAGTTTACAGTAATACCAAGGAAGACAAAATACCAACCACAGTTTAATGTCAGGAGCTTGGTTTCACTGAACAGGGAGAGCACAGAGGGATTCTCAGAGTACAGGATGGAAATGAAAGCGAGTTGACAAGGTGTTTCCAATCAAAACTGAAAGATTGTTGAAAAATATCAGGATGGAGGCCTCTCTGATGTTATAGAAAAGATAGATGTTTGATCTGTAAGCCACATGGATATTTTTAATAGGAATAAGTGGCAAGTTAGCACCTCACCTAGACATTTTCCTTTTCTCTATGGACACCCACTATGGCTTTCTTCATTGATACAGTCTTGAAGCATGCAGCTGTCTAAACTACAAAATCCATCCAAGGGGAACACTAAGCACAACCTTTTCATTTCTTTGATTGTAATTTGATACTATAGACATAACTTCTATCACCCTTTTCTTTCTCTTTCAGTTTCTGTCCCTCAAAAATAATTTAGCAATTCTTTTCCACACAGTTTTACAGTATTTGAGAAAGACTATATGTAAATATATAGGAAATGAAAATAGCAGGCTAATGGGAATAATTTGGTAAAACTGTATATGAATAACAGATATGACAACATACTGTTATAAATGTCTTCATCCATTAAGTTTTAGTACCAAGCATATTTTCAGCCATACAGGACTGATCTTCACATCTTCCTTTCTCTACAGAAGACACAGCTCAAATTTGGAACATTATATATGCTTCATAATTGAAAGAAAATACTATCAACTCTCAAAAATTGTTCCCAGTTTAGTAAGTCAAAAGAATTTAGTTCCTCTGGCATCAAAATATTTAGTTCATGTATAAACAATGGAAACTATTAAAATGTACATTTCCAGAGTTATTTGAGCCTCTGTACGTCATTGAATAAGCATGCTCTAATCATAAACTTTTCTCTCTTTATCTAGCAATGTCATTACTATATGGCTAGATATATTACATTCATAATTAGGATTACATGACTCGATACCTTACAAAATACATTATAGACATTGATTCAGATATAATTTACTGGATAATCATGCAAACAGTGAATTATTTCAATTTAAACTCATAATTTAAACTCACTGTAGTTTACAATTTAATCACTAGGATAGTCTGAGAGATAAGGAAAAAGGAAAATTCAAATGTGAAAAAAAACCCTAAAGATACTTGTTCATAGATATTCTTCCTGAGGTGCTGGATTCAGCCCAAAACCAGCAACATTCAATATTTGCCAACCCTGAAGTTAAATTTTATCTGTCACTCAAAGATGGGGTTCTATGTCTGCTTTCTCTCTCTTTAAAACAGTGTAAATTGATGAACTTTAACTTTTCTGAAAACTACTTGCTTCCGCTTGCAAAGCCGAACTCAGGAACAGTTCAGGTTTTGGCTCCCTTTAATCAGCCATCATAGAACCTCGAAGTAGTTCAGCTTCAGGTTGAGACACCCTCTCCCTCTGATTCAGGACCTACCATACAAAGGAAACCGAATCCCATTCTTAAGCGATACTCAAAAATACAAAGATAGCTAAGTCTTCACAGCTGGTGACAGTTTTCATTTCATAGCAACGACAGTTTCAAAGACTTCAAAAACTAAAAGTATGCATTTATAAAAGATCAGGAAGACTTTAGTAATGTAGGTAAATCTACAATCAAATGAACATATTGCTGAAAAGCAGGTCCAAAGATGAACAGTGAAAGGCATTTTATTCACTCTTAGCCATTTTCCACTCTTTGTGACACACAGCTAGCATGTCCAGAGTTTACTCAGGAGCACTTTACCTTTCGTAACAATGACGATAGCCTGTGAGATGGCTGATGAATGCGCTTCCAGAATGATGAAAGAGCATGGCTATATGGCACATAACCACTTTTACATGCACTAGCATGAGCTATCCTGAGTATTAGAGGGCAGATAACAACAGATAACTAGCAGTAAGACATTACATTGGTCTACATCAGAGAAAAATGTGAGTTTAGGGGTTGTTCTCAAGTTACACAAGACCAAGAGGTTTCTCCCTACACATTTTACTAATCAGGGAGAAGTAAGTTGCAACACTGAAAAGTGTGTTTATGTCCATGTGACAGATGTGGGGGGCTGGGAGAGGGGGGCTTGTTTATTGTAGAGGCAAGAGCATACAAAATTATTGCATTTGCTGCTGCCAAGTTCTATTTTTCTTGTGTTAAAAGCAAGGTCTGTGCATTTACTGTGTTAAACGGAATTATCAACCATGTACAAACTCATTTTATAAATTTTAAAACGTTAACATCTTCTGCATATCTCTTTTAGACAAATGGCCCAGGTACAAAGACTGTGTCCTAACTGGAGTCCAAATCCAGTTTTACCAGTCCAGGTCCTTCTTCACAACAACAAAGCAGCCATTACAGGTTATATAAAACTTTCATGCAGAACTAAGAATTGGGAAATGCAGAAGGAGGAATTTAGATGACATGGCAATCAAAACACCCTACTCCCAAAATATCTGCATGTCACGCTCCCAAGCCCTGCTACTTTGATTTCAGAAAGCTAAAAAATAATTGCCTCCATGCACTTTTGTGCTCTTTTAAAATACCTGATCTGCTAAGAAAACAAGATACTGTCTGTCACTACTTTGGAATTTCGCACTAGAGATTGTTGTATTAAATATTTCAGAGGATTTTCTAAAAGTTCATCACCAGAGTGTTTCTAGTAATGATACAGGCAGCAAAAGAAGTCTGGTTTTCTAATCAAATACATTGTAGACTACAGCCTCAGCTAATTATTTTAAAGAGTGCACAGTCATTCTCTAATCATGAAACTTTAAAGAAATAAAAATTATAATCAACTGGCAAACACAGTGTTATAAAACATTCCTCAACAATAAGGATTATGGACAAAAGGATTTTTTTTTTTTTTTTTTTCCAATTTACCGCCTTCAACCTCCATGAAAGACCTACAAGCCTCTCACTGCCTTTCTAAGATTAATGTTAGTTTAGGGAAGATCAATGATTCCTTAGCCACCAGCTAAGGGAAAAAATCTTTCATTTTTATATCCCACTTGCCAGTTTGTCTCAGGTAAGAGTGAGTATGCATTTGGGTCTTATAGGCTCATAAATAAAGCAAATAGTGACTAGAGCAATATACTGGGAACTGCTAAAAATGTTTTATTTTTATGCCTGCTTCTTCCCTCATTCCAACCTCAAAAATACCTCCATAGGATCTACACATTTCAAAGAGAAGATGTGCAAGACCTCCGGCAAGATGATGTCTTTCAGTTGTCATCCCTTGACACAGATTAACCTGGTACATGGATTAACCTGGTACACAGCTTCCCGAAATTTTTTGGTGGATTTCATCAGAGCTGAATAATTATTATTTTCTATCATTTGCTTTTGAAGAGGGTAATATATTGAGTTTACCTGGTTGTTCCTCACATAAGGAATGAGCAACTTTTTCATTCATTACATATAGTTTTACTTTTAATTAATATTTCACAATAATTACACCAAAAGTGTTTTGTGGTTTTTAAATATTTAAAATCTGATGCTGTCTGATGACAGACAACAATTTCTAACAGTCACCAAGAAGAAATGTAAAAAAGTAAAGTCATTCATACAAGCAATCATCAAGGAAAAGACAAGAAGAAATATACAAGAAAAAAAGAAAAATGTTAAAAAAGAAAGATATGTGGTTAATGTCTAGTGACAGAGAGCTCATTGATGACAGTTGAACAGGACAGTTTTTCAGTCAACTGAGATCGAGGTTAGGGAGCAGACAGCTATTTAAAGGGAGAGAGTAAGAGAACAAAGATGAGACAGGTCCTGATATCATTTGTATGATGAATTACTCCCCTAAAAATGCATGTGTGCTTTCCATGCTACATTTTAGTATCCAGCAAAAAAAGGCTTTGATAATAAATAATATCTTGAAATAAATGAAGCTTTTACAGTAAGAATTTTTCCCCCAAAAAGCACCAGAAAAAAGCACAAATCTTCTACATAAAATTTAAAATTTGACAGCAGTCCCTTTTATTAAAAAAATAAAGCTAGATCTCATTTGCAGAGAAGCCAGTAGAAATATCAATTGAAAGGTTTCCTACGTTAGCAAACCTGTATTTCTACATTTCTAAATTTTCTGTGTATACCTTACCCATAATTCTGCAGAACTTTTTGCTAAGATTTAATTGTTTATTCCACAACTTCTATATATCACAGGATGTAATTTGCTAAAATGTTGGAGTGAATGTATAGTTTTATTTCAATTTGAGAAACAATAAAAAACACCAAACAAACAAACAACCCAAAATTCTTTTAATGCAACATAAAGAGCCAATATAAAGACTTAATTAGACTATTCATAGCAGTCAAATGTCAAACAGTCAGGAAAATTCATTAGGGCACTGCATCGTTTTTGCACTTCTGAGTAATTGATCTCTGACTATAAGTCCTTTAAAGACCACTGATTAATAATTATGTATTCTGTGTATTAATGACTATGTATTCTTGAAATCTACAGCAATCATTACAAAGACTCAAGAAAAGACTGGAAAACAGAGGCAATTTCCTTCTAGCTGCTCTTCTAATTCATTTTCAACTGCAGAAAAACATTAGAAAGCCACTAGAAATCAATGTCTAAACCAGACAGTTCTCAAAAGATTCCACAGTTTGAGCTCAGTCCAAATAAAACATATAAGCTGACTTCTGAACAACACAAGACTGAAAAAGTATGGATTCTGTTTCCCACATACCATTGTATAAGCAATGTATTTACATATGATTTTTATAGACTCTTTGCCTTGGTTCCACATCTTATTGGAAGTTATCAAATGTGCATTGTTACATAATAAATGAAGAAATGGGATACTAGATGTTGAGCAAATATAATCCTTCTGAAAAAGATAGGTTTTGAAACCAATTAGCTAATGACTTCAAGGACTTTAAACAATAAAACTTTTCTCCTTTCCAAATGCTCATCTCTTTACCTGTTTGGGTAGTACTGCCTTAGCTATCAAGCTGCTACACTCTCTGAACTTTACCCCTCGTGTAAAACAAAAAATAATGACAAAAGTGAGCTCTAAAGCTTTCCTAACACTTCAGGCCTCCTGAATACATTGCACAGTAAGCAAGAAGCTGTTTCTTCTCTTTTGGTACATAATTTCCTACACCTTAAAGTGAAAACATGTCACATGAAAATAATGTTTCAGGAAGGAGAACTGAAGAGTGAGTCTGCTTAACCTTCTAGCCTTTTCAGTCATGTACAGAGGAAAACAGGAATAGTACAGGAATAAAACTCAAAGGCAGCAAAAAGAAAAACCAGTTCTTTAATCATTGCAGCAAGAGATTCCAAAAGAAATATGGAAGTACAAAATGGAAGTACTAAGTATGGCTTACTACAAAAGAAAATAATTTGTCATTTAATCAAGGGAATTGATTGACAGAGATAGAAGAGATTAGAGCTACAATGATCATGTAATTTTCTTTTAGAAAGATCAATGTCGAATCATTAAATACAAAGTTTCTTCTTTCAAACAACAAATTCACACAGCTGGACGTCAAGAGCAAAATGCTGCTAGGTATAATACAGAAACATGCAGGATGAGAGGGAAAGGGAAATAGTTTTCCTGCCTTATGCAAACATCGGAGATGTTACATTAAAGCCAAGTTGATACTTTTAAGGGTTTTGGCCAAAAGTTTTTAAGAGAATGACCACCCACATTCTCAAAGCTGAGATAATTTTGTTTAGAGTACTCAGGAAACTGAGGCTTAAGATCTTAAATTTGTGCTTAGAATAGGAAGAAGCAGGGTCTTTTACTGGAATATCCAAATTTCAGTGAACCACATTAGTCCCTAGCCTACTGTAAATTCTGTGGGGTAACCTTCAGTTATTTTGATCTAAAATTCTGCCTTACAAGAATAAATGGCTGCAGTTATGCCAAACTTCTTTGTTTGAAATGAATCAACATCTTCCAGTAAAACCAGAAAATTGCTGTTCAGCTCCAGAGTCCATGATGTGATGGTGAGAAGAAAAATTTCCAAACTAGAGCCTAATAGAAATGCACTAGTCTGTTCCTCTGTGTTTACTTATGTATAAAGCCTGTTACTATTGCTAGACATTATGCAAGCAAGTGAAAAGACTTCTTTAGAAATCAGGAGGCAGAAATGTATCATCCTGAACATCAGTAATTTAGCTAATTGAAAATATAAACATTAGCATAGAGACAGATTCCTAACAGCTTCCCCAAAAAATTGAGTTATTTAGTAACCTATTTTGAAATGTAATGCCTCCCAATCAGACTTATCATTAGGCAACCAACTAAGCCAATGCCTAGGATACAGCAATTGATTCAGAGTGCCTTCAAATATTTCCCAGTATTGAGCCAATCATGTTGCTCTCACCAGCAAATCTACTCCAGTTTTCCAGACTGGATCACAGCGGACAAAGCACGGACCCACTCTCCCCTTCCCTGGAGCACCAGCAGCAGGGCACTGCACGTGAGGGCTAACACAGGAGCGACAGGCTCGCTGCAACTCTACATCTTATACTTTAAATGCTGGCATTGTTAGCCCCCCACTGTACCCATGCACTCATATTATCAATCACCTCCAGCCACAGCTCTAAAGATAAGGCTGAATCACCACATCATCAATTTTACGACTAAGCACTGATCTATTTATAAATGTTTCTGAAAGATAATCTGTATAATGTGGATTCAGAACTATATATTGAAGAGTCAAGGAGTATAGCAATACGTCTTATATTTCCACTGAACATTTAAATATTAAACAGAAAAACTTTTTATCTTGTTTTAGCTATGTAACGTTTTCCACACACATAGACAGCTATCTGAAAGCTGCTCAAACATATGTTGTGTTCTTTCAAAAAAGAACAAAAGCCTTACAAACAATGTTTTTGGTTTTTTGTCTTTTTCTTTTTAAGAAAAAGTCTGTTCCTCTGTATCTCCACAAAGGCATCAGTGAGCTTCATTTACAAGATAAACTGACTCTATTTTACAACATCTTGGTTCTCCTGTTTATGTGCAATGGTCATTGACTAAGTCCAAAACATGTAAGTCATAGTATATATTCTGGAAAATGAGAACTGAAAATATAGGTTAGTGTCCACGCAAGCAGGCTTTTCAAAACTGAGAACACTTACCCATCTCAAGGGCAACACCGTTAGCTCTTGGGCCCTGTGCAATTCAGAAGACATTTGCAGCATTGAGCAACTTCCTTATTTGCCCAGATTGGTCTACAAAATACACAGGAGTATTCAATGTATAAATTTGTACACCAAATGTATCAGCAGATGATACTTACTGCCTTACTGCACATGCTATTGTCATATGAGGCTGCATAAATTGCTGTAGTTCCAAGTAGGTGCCCTTTGGTTACAATCTCACTAGAGAGACAGTATTCCTCTTTTGAAAGAAACTAAACTAAAAAAATAACACGCATGCCAATGTTTCAATAACATAAAAAGAAGAAAGTAGATGCAAAACTCATAACACCTTAGATTTACACATATGGTGTTCTCTAATGACTGCTGTATTCAAGTACTGACGTGATGATACAGCACTTGTGTTCAAAATTCTACACTATGACATAAAGTGGCTGAAGATCCCTCTGGCTTGGCACCACAAAGCTCCAGCAGTGACTAAAAAAGACCCAGGAAATACTAAAGAAAAGAGAAAGTTTACACAGTGTTCCTTCCTCAAAATACACCCCCGCCCCCCCCCCCCCCCCCCCCCCCAAAATATAGGGGATTGGAAATGTATTTTTGAATACGATAACCTTTCTTGATTATTATGCTGTAATGCATGTACTGAAAACTAAAGATATCTACTGGATTTCTTTATGAAATAAAACCAATTACACTTCTCAAAATAAACGGTGAGCTCTTTTGTTTTGTCTTTGATGCTTTAAACTGCATTTAGCTTACAGTTGAAATTTTTAATCTCAGAAGTTGGGGCAATCTAAGATAAAAATTCAGCTAAGGCTCTCATCCGGCCATTATAGCCAACTCTTCCCGTCAAGAACATTAATAAAACCAGTAAGAATCACAGAACCTGCACATGCAGACAGAAGAATTTGCTCTATGCCTATGCTGAAGTCCCTCTTTACTGAAATCAGAGGGAAGAAACAGATATGTTAACTGCCATGAGACATACTGGATGTGCCTTGAGTTAAATGTGACCTCAGGCATGATGCTGATCTTGGACGGTATTGATACACAACCTTGCACGCTTCATGAGGTTCTGTTTCAATCAAGAAGCAAAAGCACTAGCTCCCTTTGCCCTAGCCCACTTTTATCTCATTCAAGACTTCTCTTTTTTTTTTTACCCCAAGCCAGTGGAAAACCAAGAAACCTAGCTAGGCAGTTATTTAGCTTTATTTCCCATTACTGTTCTAAGAGCCTTATGCGGCCTTTCAGGTGCAACAGTGCAGGAGGTGTATTTGCATATGCATACATAGGCAAAGGAATAAGCAGATAGTCAAAAATCAAGCTAAAATAATCTATCATGTGAACAATAAACAAAGAAGCACTCTAGTACCAGAACAGGTGGACAGAGAAATTAAGTGTAATTTATATTCTTTGTAATAGATTATATATAGCATTATCTTTGCTAGGTTCTATTTTAAACAATGATTATTAATAATGCATCATTTAATTTAACAATGCCTTTTAGTAGGAAAATAAAGGTTAAGGATTAACAGATTTAGTGCTCTAAAATGTGTGTATAAGGAAAATGCTGAAATATTGTGTATAGCAAACTGCTGCAGCTATTAATATAATCTCTGAAGGGTTACAGACTCTGTCTTTTAAGCAAAAATATCAGTGACATTTGGAACTGTTTGTTTAAAACTGCAGACTGACAGAATGGGGACATAAAAACATACGGCTAAAGAGAATAGATGCAGTGATGGTATACACATCTACTTGTTATACTGATATTTAAAATATATCCCTTGACGTGCATATTTTTCTCTATTTTCACAAATTAGTTTTCTGTAAAGAGCTTGCTGTAATTCAAAAGAATAATAATTGGACTTATTTTTAACATAAAAAAATAAACCCTTTAATGTTACCTCAAAGTGTGTTTTCTTCTTGTAAATTGTAAAGCTGTCAGTTGTCAAAAAAAAAAAAAAAAATAAAGTCTTTAAAAATTAAAAGTATTTAAAGTCCTGAACCTAAGGTAGTTTAAGAGACTTTTACATCCCCAGATTTCATGCAGAATGCACCAAACTGAGAACATCCTACTAGTGAACCAATAGAAAAAAGATGGTCAAAATAAATAATTGTCTGTTATTGTGCAGGGAAATGGCTCAATACCTGCTATTTACTACGGTTAGCACTGTTTATATTACATAGACGGTTCCTGAAATATGAAGTGTGTGATGACACAGAGATGGATTGTATTATCACACCATTCCCCTTCCTCCCTAAAACCAAGAGTAGCTCAGGGAGATGCAAGTTTGGTGTAACCAGTGAATTAGACCTTCTTAAGCTATGGGCATTCACAAAGCTGCAGAAATGGACAAGTTAACTCTCTCATAAATCTAATTATTTGACATTTACTGTTTTCTCTCAGCTTGCTTGCCTCTGCTGAAACAAAGATAATCCTTCTACTCAAGAACAAGTATCAGCATGTTTTAATTTCTATGTAACTGTTAGGAAGAATAACTTACAAAATTTTAAGTCTTACAAACAGGATTGAACCAAGACCCTTCTTATTGTCACCAAACCTCAATCAAATGCAGATTTGAATGTAAACCTGCAGCTTGAGGACATCTTTCTTTTCTCCTGATGATCTTCTGCCTTATGATTACAGCAGATGGTCACGTACTGCACTCTCCCTTCACAGTACTGCATCGTTTCACGGCATCACCACTACAACAGATACTCCCTTTAAACATTCAGGAAAGGTTTAAGATGTATTTTGCATTCATTTTTAGCATTCTTATTTTCTCTTTTTGGAGAGTTTGCTTTTTTCCTCTAAGAACAATACCTCACAACTAAGCACAGAAAATGCTTTACTACAGGATATTTCTTCGAAAGTTGTCAGGGAAACTGGAAGAATGAGAGGAACTGAGACAAAGAGAATGCAGCTAAGTACTGTAACGCCATCTCACTCAAAGTAAACACAAGTAAAAGCTGAGACCAAGGAGAAAATGCCAGCTGCAATTGTGTTAAAGACCTAAGGAAGAAGGGAGTTACAAGAAAGTGGTATAGAACTACTTAAAATAAATTCAAAAATTCTTGATTAAAAAATTGAAGGGACACGCACAGACTCCAAGCCGTAAGACTAGTAAAAAGAGTCAAAGAATCATCACTATTCTTCCCTTTGGAGACTCCCATTATTGTTTCAAGTCATCCTTATTCATAACAAAAATATAAGAAGAGTTCCAGCCGTCAGGTACCCTCTTTAATAAAGAGCCTATATTAAGGGGAAATTAGAATGTAACAGAAATATACATCAAAAGGCAACTCATATCATCTAGGCATATCTCACTCCATTTTTTGGCCGCTGCAGATACCTGACAGTAAATGCATCTTGATCCCTGTTATTCAGTGTGTTGTACAAAGTAAAATCTCCCAGATTAATTGGTTTAATTTACTTGTTTACTGAAATCTGCATCTGTAAAATGGGATATCTGGATGAGATGTAATGGACTCTGATATGTAAAAAGTCACACTGGATTAAACCTAATGGTTCTTTCTGATTTTGAATTATAAAAAGAGGAATAATCTAATTATCACAGGGTTTATTTAACAATACTTTGGCAGCACAGACATATTTCAGACTACTAGCAAAGTGTATACTTGTATAACTACAGGTATTAAAGGTTAAACATAATAATAAAGAATATTACAAGTTTAGAACTACAAATGAATCCTGAAAGAAGGAAAACTTGTGTTTTGCTCATCGACCACTGTCCCTTCTTTCTGCTTTCTCACAGTCTAACCAGCACTTACATAAAACCTCTCTTTGGCACCTTTTTTATTTTCTTTCAGATTTCCTTTGACTAACTCCTTAGCAGTCACTGGGGTGTATATTGACCAGAACATCATTTTTACTTTCCTCCTTGCATCACCCCACCTGAAGATTTTCTCTCAGGCACAAAATTTGTTTCTGCACATCCATAAAGGTGAGACAAACATGGTAAGGATCTGCAATGACATAAATAAGATATCCAGCATATACCTCAATAATTTATTTAAATTTACAGCAAAATTTAGTTTATTTCAGTGACTGTAACACCAAGATGAAAGCATTTAACTGGATGTATACATATTCTATGAATATACATATTCTTTAAACATCTATTTTAATTTTCTTATATTCAGCCATTATGTCTGAAACAAGTGTGTAATTATGAAAAATTAGTATTTGGATTTACAGTACAACCAATAAGAACAATTAATTGAAGAAAAAGTACCAGGCACTAATTAAAAACTACTTTTTTGAAGTAACTGACACTACAAATGCTTTTCCTGAATTTCCGTAAGACTGTTTAAAAATTCATCAAAGCACTTCCACACAAAGTTGGGCTTTGAATAATCAAACTCAGCATTAGTATAGATCTCCCTACCCATTTTTAGCCTGATTGCTTAAGGAAGCAAAGATGGTGTAACCACCCTGTATGCCGGCCTCCCTCTTCCAGCCCCTACACTTTCAAAACTGTTGACCAGATTCCTTCAAAGACAGAAAAGAGTTAAAGGGCTCAAAAATAACAGTATTTCCTCAAGTTTGAAAAACTGTTTTCTAGGTAGAGAGAAGAAATAAATTAGTGGCTCTTCTGAGAGAAACCTGGACTTTTTATAGTCTGTTTAATCAGTAGCTGGGGAGACAATCAGCTTCCACAAAGCTGCAGCACACACTGACATGTGTGTGGGTTTCTTAGAAGGATTAGAGGTACCCAGTGCTCTAGCTTAGAAAGACACACTTATTAGATCAGCATCGCTTAGCTCGACAGCTCAGGCAAAATCTTGTCTACTTATAAACACTACAGAGATCACTTTCAGTAAAAAGCCCAGGCCAAAACATCTTAGAAACCCAGTGTTGAGTCAGGGTTTGAACTTTATAAAAGCCTCGGTTAATGCTGTAGACTAAATTACTTCCTGAGATGCAAGTATCTTTTACCTCTAGTTGTCTGTACCTAAAGTTTGTGGAGTGAGTCTATCTTTGTCTCTGCTATCTTCACGTTTGTTTTGTTAGATATTTAAGTGAAACCACAAATATGTACAGAAAAAAAGAAGCAACTCACTTTATGCATGGCACTTCTGCAAGGACAGCCAGCAAAACAAATTTTAGCAGTCTCTTCTCTAGAAATAAACCTACATGAAAAAAGTACTGAAAAAAAAAAAATTCTGCAGGACAAAAAAAAATATCCCTGTTTCCACATATCAGTATAGTGTAAAAACTCTTCATCTTCTAGATGAAACTCCTGCAAACCATGCAATTCAGCTACCATACATTAGATTTTCAGTGTATGAATACCTGAAGCACACACTCGAAGGCAAGTGCAGCTGCCTTGGATGTTTGATAAACAAGTTTTTTCAGCATGACAGGGGGAAAGGTATATTTTAAATTGTAAGTGACAGTTGCTTTACTTTAGACAGGTTCTCAAAATCTGGACATCATCTTTCTCATTTTTGCAGAGAAGGAAGAGGACCAAATAATCTTTCAAAACCCTTTATCTATTCCGCTTTTCCCATAAGTCTCCTGAAAACTCAACAACAAGAATAACCTGTGGCTCAAACTGAAAACCACCACAAAGAGGATTCTCCACTGTAATGGTGTGGATGAAGTGAAGATACTCTTACATTGTCCAACATTTAGCACAGCTGTAATACTTAATAAGACATTAGTAGCTTGATGTAGTTAATCACATCCACATTTTCAGAATTAAACTCTTGACTGAGTTCAGAGGTGCTTGGGTTCCACCTTAAATATTCACGCACTGCTAATTTAAAAACCAATTATCTAACCTGTAAAAACTCACAAATTACCTTTTGGGAGAAAATTACATTAGTTGGGTCATTATATAATTTGTGTTTCACGGAAGCTGGATTCACAGAGAAGTTGCCTGAAACTATTTGCAAGGTGACTCATGTATGTGGTTTGCATTAGAACCAGTACGTATCAGCTGCCGTGGCTGGTATGCAACTGAAGTAATGAAGAAAAGCAAATGACAGAGAGGTACAAAGAGGAACTCCTTTGGCTGTGACATTCTTCCTTCAACTCCATACATTAAGGGACCAAATCATAAGAAAACAAAAACCAATGAGTTTATAAAATCTGTCCACACAGCACAGACCGTTATCATCCAACAGACTACAGAGTGTGGGGCTTGTGGTCAGACTGACAGTGCTACATGACAAAGCTTTTTTAACCAAACAAACATATTTCCTCAGCACACTTGTTCAGGTAGGCATTGCTGAGCAGTTCAGAAAAGTTTCTCCAGTCATAGCACTACTGACAAGGACATGGGAAATTTTTTCACCCTCAGGACCTTGCCTGTGACTGACAGCTGATGAAAGACTTTGTGAGAATTACTCCATGTGGCAATCTGCCCCCTTCACGTTGTACTGAAATAAAACAAGCACTCAGTACGTTTTCACAGAATTTATCATACTTTAGCCTTTTTTTAATATTGTTTTTCAAGCTTAGATTCTTTAGCTACAGGATTATGCAACTTTCCTGTCAACGATCTTTGTAAAGTTAAAGAGTAATACACTTCCATGTCCAAGGTCTCGAAGTGACAATAAAATGATGTACTACTTTTTGTCACCTCCTCCTGAAAGGTATATGCTTTGAATTGGTAGAACGGCTTTAGCAAACTGTGATTGCTCATGTACGAAATGAGAGCATTTGTTCCATGAACAAAGGGAAAACAGAGAGCCCTGCAAGTTCCCTGCTCTGCTGAGCTATTCACTGGGTACAACACAGAAAAAGAAACATGACTTTACAGCAGCAATTTAAATTAATAGTTTTCATTTTTTAAAATGTCATCTATTTCTGTCAGAGTTAGTCATTTATGGTTTTCACAGCCAGCCTCAGGGTAGATCCAGTTCTGAAGACCCTACACTCAGGCAAAACAGGATTCTGTTTCAATAAGACTTTATCTTCCACCCTGAAACACTGAGTCCCACCGCTACAGCCACTGTATGGCCACTTTCTTACATGAAACATACGTTCTACAGTCCTAGACCATCTTACTGCCTGCTATGAGAAAAGCTGCGGGTCTAGGCCATTTGTATTTTGCCTTGCCCTACTTCAAAAGATTTCAATCAGAACTTGAATATTGCCTTCTGATACGAACATGGAAAAATGCCTAAAGCTATCTGAATTAACTTTGGCACAAAACATTGCTCTGAAAGTATTATTTAACTAGTTTTAGCCTACAGCAAGGTTTTACAGCCAAGCTATAAACTCCCTAATAATAAGATGCCTAATAAAAGTGCTGACAGACCATTCACAGCTTCAGCAGTGCTCATTAAAATGCAGTAGAATAGAACATTCTCAGGATGACGGATTCTCAGCGCTGAGGAACACCTGATATCTTGATAAACATGCGCATTTCTCAGCATGTGCACTACATACTCACTTTTCCTCTCTGGACAGCGTGTAATTCTGCAAAAATAATGACTTTGGCACTAAATATTAATGGCCTGTTTAGTAACTAACATAAAATCATATCCTAACTCTGTGGAAGAACATGCAACTTTAACCAACATTTCCATAAAAATTAACTTCAGAGGAATACTTATACTGAAGGATTTCATAATGGATTGCTTTACCCCAGGGCTTTAATTTTTTCTGGGTGTCCTATCTCTTCTTTTTTTCATAAATCTGTTTAATTTTGAAAATATGCCCATGTGCTACAGGATTTCCTTTTAATCATACAAGCCATTCCCCTGAAATAGTGGAAAGGACATAAGTATTGTTTTCTTGTCTAAAAGTCACATGTTCAAGCATTTGGGATACACAAAAGAACTTTGGTACTTGGTCCCAGGAATAGTAGAATAGCCCTCAGACTTGGATTTTTAGTCTGCAAACATGAAGGTTGGGAGGATTTTAGTTCCTACGAAGGGGATTCAAAAAAGCAGAAAACAGAAACCTCACAGATGTTTATGAGTTTTATTACATTATTATGAAATTATAAAATCACAGCATAATTTATGCTTTTCCTTAACCCAACCTCCTTCTCAGAACAGGGCTAACTTCAAGGATAAGTCAGCTTGCTTAGGGCCTTGTCCCATTAAATTTTGAGTGTCTCAAGGAAGGAGACCCTAAACCTCCTTTGGGCAACAATGTGGGAGATTCAGACGCACATTTTCCCCCCTCAAATCACAGAGGTGCTCCTAATCCTCTTGAAAATAGCTCTGACATACGTGTAATTACTAAACATTTACTGGGCTCTTAAGGGCTAAACAGGACTAAGCAAACCAGTCACATGAGAGCACAGGCCCAGCTATCCTCCTTGTTCCAGTGCCTGTGAGCAGTTTGTACTACACCACAATTTAATAAAATGCAAAAGAGACGTTGGAGCAAGAACTGGAATCCCAACCTTACTCCTGCAATCAATGGCCAAAACACCACCCTCTGGAACTGTACCTAATCCCTTCATACTGGTAAGTGTTATTTTATTCAGAGCAGAACATGACACAAAGGAAGTCCACTGACGCCTGAAATTCATTTCCTTTAGTCATAAATCCCTCCCATGTACTGATTACCTTAATATAGAAATGGAAGTTTGATACAAAGCCTTGCTGGCAGGACACTGTTCAGAAAAGTGCTTCAATCCAATAACATGAAAGGTAGAAAGAACAAAACAAGAATATTGTCTAAAGAGCACACACAGATAAGAGTTTGCAATTCAAAACAGAGTTAAATGAATTAATTAAAATGTAAAAAAATATCTTTTTTGTTATAAATCTTTCCTGATTTCTAAAAAGCTTTTTTATTTTTTAATTGCCGATGAAGCATCTGTTTTCCAGCATGAAAACATAATTTGTCATACCAATTATTGATCTCTACAGAGCCTCTAATGGGACTGGCAGTCACAGAACCACATAATTTTCAACATCCATAATGCAGCTGCAGGAAATAATTCTGCTTTTACAAGGCACTCTAGCCTCAAGTAGCAGGTTATTTGAAACATCATTTCTTAATGGGAAATAGGTGTAACATATAAGGATCTACAGTTGTCAACCATTTGTTGTTTTTTTTTTTTTTTCTTGAAGGACCGAGTGACATGGACAACAAGGTTTTTTTAACCAAACAAATCGTCTTTGCTGCTTAGGGATGGCTTCTAGACCCCTGGATCCACTACTGTCCAGTGCCTATCCTACCCCCTTTGTGTAGATCAGCAAGCTCTCCGTAACTACTCCTCCCTTATAGTGACCCACCTTTTCATAGCCCTCTGTTGAATTAGACCATGTATCAGATGAGAAAAATTACAGAATTACAGAAAATTACAAAATGCTATAAAAAGATATGTTATATAATAGTCAGAGAAATTACACACCCATACCATGTCACAAAAGAGTCAAAGAATGCCAGTGGCCTCAAAACAGATCTTCAGCCACTATTTTGCGTTTGCTTGCCTTACACATTTCTTCTCACAGTCTTAAGTTCTTGGATGTTTCTAAGGAGACCTACAGATGTCTCACGTAGCCTTTGCCCGTGTCCAAGACAGTATTTTATATGCCCTTTCTCTGTTCTGTGATACAGTTCATAAATTCTCTCATATTTCTAACCACTTCTACAATTCTTTGTTAGAAACCATAACAATTTTTTCTATAGAACACCAGGCACCCCAAGGATTTAGCCCCGTATTACCCTATTAATTACCCTATTACAGGATTTAGTTCCTGTTAGTGTATTTTCTAAAAACCTTCCCACTATTTTCTCAGATCTCCTTTGCCAGGGGAAAAAAAACCAACCAAACAAACAAACAAGGCTTCTGCTGGACTGTCTGCTTTTTGCAGCCTGAGATCTTAACCTGAAGGGATTCAACATTCATCAAACTCAGTTATGTGCTATCAGGTGTCAAATGTTCTCTGGTCCCAGCAATTCTTTCAGGTTTTACTCTGAACCAGAATCACCAATTCAAGATCAGAAATCTTTCTATCACAGCTTTGAAACACAGATGAAAAATATTCTGGGCGCACCTGAACACCACTATATAAACAGTCTTGTGCCCTTTGGGAAAATGGTGGGTAAAGGAAACAAAACCTCAGGCTGCTTATTTATTCCATAAATACAATTCATTAAAGTCTTAAACTCCCACCACAGAGGATCATCTCTATAACTCATATTGATCAAAGTCTAACTGTCTACTTATTTAAATATATTTGCAACCACAGTTTGAGCTTTTTCTTTCATTATGAGTTTTTGATCTTAACACACTTTTTAATAACAAAGACCCACCTCTTTTGTTAAAAAGTGAAAACAATAAGAAAACCAAAATTTGTGGCATACAGTAAACCACAGGAAGCTGGAATTTTCCCCTTATCTGCAACAGACACACTTTACCACGTGGCATGTTCACAAAGAGCAACTGCTCAATTTATCAGACAAATCTCAAATCAGCAAGAAAAAAAAACAACCCAAAACGCTGCTGCAATTCAATTTCCAGGTGATGCAGCACTGTTCTATCTGACCCAGTGTTTCAGAGCATCAGATAATAAACCAAAGCCATAGCACAAAATCTCTTTATTGGTCTAGTAAAAAGGAGTTGTAAATTAGTATGCCTTAGGGACAGCTAATGCTATAGCACAGCAAATAAAAGCAGCAAAGAAAGACAGATGAGTATGATCAGCTGAACACATTTGCTTACAGTTTTCCAAGACTGGACAGGCCCCCACTTTTATAGAATTTAGGCTAAGGTTAAAGAAAAGACCATAGAAACTTGGAGACAACATGTCAAACTATAAGGATGCATTGTGCAGAAAATTAACAAAATCAGAAATTACCTATTAGCATTGAAACATACGGGACTTTTGAAAATCTTATTTTTGATAGCTTAAGAATCCCCTCCAGAACACTTATTTCAGAGGTATCACAGTCTCCATGGGCCCAGAGACAGATGTCCATTCTAAGACACCAGTTAGACTCTTAATACTTTATATTGTGTGGTACTTGTCATATGAGAACACTGAAATTCTCCAGCTACTGATTACACAACAGCATACGGTCCTACAGAGTTCGGCATTTCTGACAAACTCACTTTGAGACTGAGATGCCTTCTCCACTGTTGTTCTGCTGCACACCAAATATACACTAGCTATTGTTTGATTACTAGAAAATGTCTTTTCCACAATAATACTTCATATTACCAGCTACCAAAACATCCCATCTAGCTTAACTGTAATGTGCCTTGTAACTCAAGTGTCCCATTTTGGGGTACTGTGGACAGTACAAGTAGAGCAGCAAGCTTGTATGGAGGACTACTGTGCCTGTGGGAATAGAATATCTGTTCATTTGCCCTCATGCTGTCACATTTAGATTCACACAATTTATCTAAGAATTTCTTATCATGCCTTCCTTGATCTGCATCTACTCTCCTGAAGAATTATTGAATGGTTGATTTCTGCAGCACATGCCAGGTTGACACCATCCCTCTTGAAACACTACCCTATTATTTTACTTATCAAAAGACAAAGCATTAATCCAGTTGAAATGAAAATCTCCTTCCAAATCCTAGGGTTCATATACTGGTACACAATTTTTAATATATTGAATCTTAAAAACACAGGAACATAAGGATACCCCTGTTGGGTCGGAGCAGCGTCCCACCTGGGCCAACATCCTGTCTCCATCAGTGGCCCAAGCAGATGTTACCTGGGGGAAATCATACAAGCCCAGTCTTTGTATTCTGCTTCTTCCATGCTTCATGGCATCTTATGAGATGAAGGATGTTAGAAAGTACATCCCCGCCTATTCACTTGGTATCTCTGTATGGACTTGTTGTCCATTAATTTGAATCTGCTTCCACATTCTCCTTTGGCAATAAATTTCAGAAGTCCAAGAAGTGCTTTCTTCTAATGCTTTCAACCAAACTCCTAATAGTTTCATCAATACACTCTAGCTCAAACATTGTAGGATTTGTGAAATAACAGCTCTGTATTCATTCTAACCATGACCTTCATGATTTTCTGAACATTGATCATATCAACTCTCAGCGTTATTATCTCCCAGCTGCCTTTTTTCCAGCCTTGTCTCTTCCTTATAAGGTGACTGCTCTGTTCCATTAATCATTTTGGTTCCCCATACACAAATATATCGTGAAAATCATTCGCTATACAGACAGACATAAATAATGCATGAGTTTCCTCAGTAGCTCTTGATCAAGACTCAACTTCGATGCTTGGTAAAGATGGAAATGAATTCTGCTAAACCTAGCCTTGATCTTCTGGCAGAATTATATCATCGATTTACCACATAAGGCATAACAAGAAGTTTGACAGGATCATACCACAGACAGGGAGAACCCTAGAAATTTTATGTCTGATACCCACCTTTGTCACTGTTTTCAGCAGGAAAAATTTTAAACTATCTTATGACAAATGCCATCTGGTTCTTCCCTTAATCACCATACAACTTTTTGGTTATTTCCCCAAATCACTACCATTTTGACTAATAACTTTCCATGTAACAATAAATATTTTACAAAAAACTGACTGCATTCACCACATTTCCTTTGTTCAGAATGTTTTTTAGGAAAGACATCAAGTCAGTCTTACACAAACTACACTGTAATAAATATGCATTGCTTTCTAATCCCCTTTCCTTTATGAAGGTCTTCAATTATTCTTTCTTTCAAAATTTTTCTGAAAATACTCCATGTAACGTAGATCATATTAAACAACTACTCTACCTGTTGCCCTGAGACTCAATGATGCTTTCTTTGCAGAAATGTAAATACATACATATACACATATAAGAAATCTATCCACAGTTTCAGAGTTTAGATTCTGATGAATACACCATAAGTGATGGTGCTTAAACAGCAGATCACGGTATCCATTTCTCTGACAATGCCTCTTCAGACTTCAGAAGGACTACTAGTTGTGTTTTTCTCCCTATAATCAATGTCTCTATTCTGTAAGAAGCAGTCACTGAAAATTAAACTAAAATGTCACATGCAATAAAAAGTTTTTGTGATACAAAGAAAACAACTAGAAATATGTGGAAGCATTATGTCAACTGAAGCAACTATTTCCATTTTATTTGCATTTCAGATTACGTGTTAGTATACTCTTGCTCTCCCAAAACCCACTGCCACAACTAATAAAAATCATGTAACTATTTATAATCGGGAAGAGATGCTTGTTCTCATGTACTTTAGAACCTTTCTTGCATAAATTTTCTTCTGCCTGCAGAAACCAGCTTCCTGTAAAACCTTCTTGTCAAAAGATCAAATTGTGTAGTTTTTATTCAAGCAAAAGTCCCAGTGAGAATTTGATTTGATTTAGGACTGACTACAGACTGCAAGTTAACACCCAAAGGCTAAAATTTTAAAAATGTGCAGAGAATTTTGCTACTCTTTTTCCATCAATTTTAATCAATGAACTGCTTTGGAAGTCTCAGTCCAATTGTGTATTACATTAAAATAGAAGACACAGCTACTGAGGCAGTTCATAACTACACCTACAGATTTAAACAATACGAAATGGATAAGGAACTGGCCTAAAGGGACAGGGCTTTCAGGAGTGTTTACACATGTTCCTCATTGAATTTGATCACAAAATTTCCATTAATTTTAATGGAGCAGAGTTCAGACAACATTTACTATGCTTTTACAGTATTAGCTGATTTATAATGGCTATCCCTTGTAAGATACATCTTCTAACTTGTCATTTCAGTCTACTCATTTCTGTAGTTTACAGCATTTTATAGGTTCATAGACCAATATTTATTACTCTTTAAAATTTCTAATAGCAGAGCAGTATGAATCCCTATTTAATTATTGCCTCAATCAAAGCTGGTTTTGGTGCAAAGCCATTGATTGCGTATCCATACACAACCACCATGAGCTGAACAACACTGGTAATGGATAACAACTTGAAAACCGTTAAGTTTGGCAAGAGTTATTTAAGCTGCCCTATACAGTCACCTAGATCTCTGCTGCCCTAGAAGCAGCACAGTACTCCAATTCCTGATTTGAATCTATGTTAATGTATTCTTTCAACCAACTGTGAAATAACACAGGTTAAACCAAGATTTTCATTCCAAGTGTTACCCTGGTAAACAAACAGCACTTTCCTGTTGCATTTGTACCCTAGAGGCAAAATCTCTTTAACCAAATAGCTTTAAAGAAATGTTACTTCCTGGCATTCTAGGTTCACAAAGGTTAAATAAAAGCAAATTCTTAGTCAGGGCTATCAATAGCTGAAGAAAACTCCTTACTGATATTTGCTCTTCCAGAAAATATTATCATACTTTCTGGCTAAGGAATCTTCTTATTCTAAGAGGGGTCATAAGAGTTTACATGCAAACTTTAACAGTTGCACGATAAGCGGCAGCGCAAAGCATATAATCCCACTCAGCTGTTTATGAAAGACAAAGCACACTTCTCCAATCATCCAAATGTAGAGGATTGCAACTGGCATTACTTACTGCCATCCCACATGCATAGATATTACTCATCTGGAGTACTTGGGCCTCACATGTTGTGTGTCATTTGTAGCTAATTTACACACATACACAGAGCTGGGTCCTGGAGCCAGAGGTGTTGCAGGTGTTACTGATAGGCATATGTTTGTAAAGCTGTGGGAAGAACATGCATGTTACTTCTTTCCCCAGTTGTTCCCAGAATAATGAACTTAGATATAAAGAGCAGAAAGGTTATACACAATGCTTTATTAAAAGTAACACACAAGTGAACCTAAAGACTAGATAAATATTTCCTCATTTTGAACCAAGCATAAGAAGTTCTTGGGACAATCATTTCCCCCCTCAAAATCTTTCCAAATTCTGGATGAATGCGATTACTATTAGATATTTTTACTTTTTTTTTTTTTTTGTAATCATCGTCTTGCAGATAGACAATGCGCTGGTTCTCTTACCTGAACATATGAAAATCAGTCTCTGGAACACATTTCTGAATGACAAACCCTTGGAAAAAAAAAAAAAAAGAAAAAAACCAAGGGCATAGTGGCTAGATTACAATTCTAAAAATCAAGCAAGTCTGAAAAGCTTTCTGTAAAATATTTCATATTTCTAAGCTCTGAGACATCAGCTTCAACTCAAGATTATAAGTCCTGGCTCCCTTGAGCACAATTTATGAGAGTCTTTCCGGGGACATAGCTTCTTGAGAGGCTAAAGCCTAAACCGTGGTCAGAAGTCTCTGAATGTAGCCTGGGACACAGGTACAGAAATAGAAGAGTCATTTGACCAGTGTACATCCTAACATACAGCTTCATATATCCTCACAGATTGCTTTCAGAGTGGCATAGAGATTTACATCATTTAAAGATACTGCTGCCTTCTGGGAATTTTCCCTTACATAGCTGAAGTGGCTTCAGGTAGCATCCATGCATGCACAGTTGTACCAATCATCCAGGAAGAATGAAAAAAAAAAGAATATTTTTATACAATCTTCTTCTGTAAATATTTGAAAAATCAATATTGGCTACTAAAATTATGCTTTTTTTCAATTAGGAGTGCTTTTTTGAATCATCATCAGTGGTTTTAATGTCTTTCAGAAGCACATTGATTTCAGTGCTTTTTATATCAGCAATTCAGTTTCAATATAAATTTCTTTCAACCTTGATGATGATAGTTTGAAATATCTGTACATCTCATTCAATTCTAGTCAGCGACAAACTAACACAATTTTCTTTTTGTCTGCTCTACCTTATTTAATGAGTTTTTATTAACAGCTGTTTCACCACATTTCTATGTTAAGAATTACCTACTCCATCACCCTTTTTTCCCCTCTTGCAATTGTACCACCACTTATACTACTATTAAAGTGGAAAGACTGTGGCTTCTCCTGCACAAAGTGAAACTTGCATATCACAGAAGGCTTAACATAAGCCTAGAAAGCAAGACCCTTTGTGTTTAAGAATAACAATTCAACAAAGGAGACTAACTGTACCTACACTTCTGGGAAAACCAATCACACTTCTCTGATCCCATATTGACCCTTCACTCTCTGAAGTCCTTAGCAAGCTCACCCCTTATTGCAGTCATTGGAGTCAGTCTAAAATATTGAGTGGCTCATAAGACTGGAAGAAAAGTCCCTTACTGACGTAAAAACAGGCCCTCTTTTAGAAGTAATCCACCAATACCTATGAAACAGCTTTACTGTACAAAACACATTAAATCAATCACTTGTTAATGGATGGACTTTCTATTTGATTATATGCATAATCTAAACTCTTGTCTCCAATCCATTTCTGGCTACCTGGAAGCCACCTTTCTTCTACTCTCTGTGAACTGCCTTTGCAGATGAAGTCAAAATTTTTCTGCTAAAGTTCTACTGTTCAAGTTTGTAGTCTTTCCTTTTTGCAATGCATGTATTCTAATGCACATATTCCCTTTGTGTTTTTAGTTGAAAAGACAACATATTAAAACAAACTCCCAACTTTGGAACTCGATAATATCCCCGATTCACTATTTGTCCTGAACTGCTCTCTCCAAGCAAAACAAACCTCACCTCAATAAAATCATTTTTCTGGTCTTGCCTGGCATAACAGCAACCATTACTCTGTACCCTGCTACCCAGACAGGCTTGCAAGAGTATTTGTGTGACAGCTCCTAAAGCACTTACAGAGCAATACTCTTCAGAAGGCTATTTCAGCTGTACCTGTGACTGTGATTCTGACATTCCTGTTAACACCTAAGTGTTCCTGGAAATTTTCTGAATATTTAATAGCAGGAAAAGGTTATTTGGTCCTGGGGATTTTAGAAAGTCTATCTGTGACAGGGAAGCACAAGAGCAGAATATCTATGAGCAGTTGGCAAACAGGAAACTCAGGTCTTTTTGCCTATCTGGTATTTATTCTAATTGAGCTCAAGGATAGAAGACACTGGATACTTTTGGAATATTGTATTTATGAAGACAAAAGAGGATCTATATATATGATGGACTTGTTAAAAAACAACAACAAACACCCGTTGACAGTGACTTTTTAACCAAAACCAGGACACACTAACAATCATCACAGCTGATACAAAACCATAAAAGTTAAATCTTGCAAGTTCAAAGTAGGTAAGAACTCTTGCCTTGCCTTCAAGCAATATCTCTAAAGAAGTGGTTCTTCATGTGCAGATACAAATGCATCAAAGAAAAAAAAGTTAAGAATAGGTAGTTTTCAAACGCAGGGAAAATTCACATTCAAATTAAGTTGTGAACACTTCAGTTCAAGCACACCAGGAAAGCACTCTGAGAGAGACATGAAACCAACACACAGATTTTCTTTCACATTTGAAGCTGATCAAAGCTAACTGTACAAAGCTATATGTAAGCTAAGTGGCAGAAGATTAAACAACGTCCGGAACAAAAGGAAACACCTTTTTCCTGAACTGCTTTGTCTGACCAGAACATTATTTCATTAAGCCTTTTTCCATCTTCAAGTTCAATCGCATCATTGCCAGAGTAACTAACTGAGGCTGCTCCTTTCAGAGCACTCTGAAGAGACTGATGCTGTTGTTACAGCTCAGCTGCAAATCATGCATGTATGACAGCCTTATGATTAGGTGTAAGGGAACGATGAGGAAAGACAGCTAATATACCCGTATTTTAATATGTATCTGTGGTACCTAATGATAACAACATGTTGATTTGAACAGCTACTCACTTCAATCTTTTAATTTACTGGCTGATGGAAGAACTAATTTATTTTATGTAAAATTCAAAGGAAAGTTCAAGAAGACATCCTGAGAAATGTTCTATAAAAAGATACCTACTTTCAAATGATTGACACTGCTGCAGCTATCTGCAAGGCATTTCGAACAAGTATCGATTTTGTTGATGTAAGTGCAATTCATGGAAAAATGCTGCTTCACGAAACACCCTGTTTACAGAACATTCTGTGAGATTAAGAAGAAAAAAACTTTTTGATAAAGTGGATGACTTGGTAGCAAATGTTTCTTTGGAAAAACAGACAGAATGTTTTTCCTACTATTGCCTGTTTAATTGAAACATGGAACTGATAAATTCAAACTGAATAAAGTAAATGCATTTTCATAGAACGTGAAGATCAACAATGAATTTTTTTGCCATAGAATATGAAAGCTAAGACTTTCCAAAATTTGCATGGGGAAAAAAATACAAATTTAAATAGGGTTTTTGTTTCTGGGTTTTGTTTGTTTGTTTGGGTTTTTTTTGTTTGTTTTAAGATGAAAGAAGAGCCACTCCCTTCCCCCCCAGCAAGGGTATAGGCCCTGACGGTTCAAGGCTTATGCAGATCTCCCCATGTAGTTTCTGTCAGAGGGAGGCAGAGGCGAAGCACACTGAGGCATCACTGGTTCAGTGCAAAATATGGCAATTCCAAAGTTCGTAAGATCACAACTTCACAACTGCTTGTTTCAAAGCATCACCACTGCAGACAGAAAACAGAGTATGAGTGATTGTTCTGTTTCATAGAAAAAGAAGAAATAAATTTTAGCAGTTTTAGGACAAGTCCTAAAAAATTAAATTCTTTTTTGAACCTCTGGGGCGGAGTTCAAATAATGGTTTTTAGCACATACTTCTAAACACGGGAGAGCACCAGGAATGCCAGGTGTACCCTCTTGCAAGATATCATACATTTCTTGGAAAACTGATTAGTAGATGAGTTTGCAGCCATGTTTTTTCATCAGTCCATGCAATACAGCAGTGTGCCAGGTGCAGGTGCCCAGGCGCTGGCAGGGAGGGCTGCAAGGCAGTTGTGAGGGGAGGTCGGGGCTGCCCTGGGTGGGACGCGGCCAGTTCCAGTCGGTTCTGGTGGCCCTGCCACAGGGCACAGCCCGGCCCTCAGCCACGGTGGTGTCTCTGGGAAAACATATTTAAGAACCAGCACTGAGGGGTAAGGGGAAAAGCATGAGAAACCGCCCTGTGACATCGAGGTCGGAGGAGACAGAGGGGAGGAGGTGCTCCAGGAGCCTGAGCAGGGATTCCCCTGCACCTGGGGAGGAGACCACGCTGCAGCAGGGGAAAAGTGTGAGGAAGAAGGAGCAGTGAAGATGAACCACCATGGGCTGACCCCATGCCCCATTCCCCTTCGCTGCTCGGGGGGAAGTTGTTGTTTCAATCCGTCTTTGTTTCTCACCATACAAATCTATTTCAATTGGAAATAATTTAATTTCCACAAGTTGAGTCTGTTTTGCCCGTGACAGTAATTGGTAAATTATCTCCCTGTCCTTGTTTTGACCCACAAGCCTCTTCATCTTATTTTCTTCTCCTGTTCTGTTGAGGAGGAGGGTGAGAGAGCAGCTGGGTGGGTGCCTGGCAGCCAGCCAAGGCCTAGCCACCACAGACAGATTGCTCTTGTTGATTCAGATAAAAAAGAACTTCAGATGCATAGAAAGCAAAAAGGTAGCAGAAGAGAGCTTAAATGCTAACAGCAACAGTGAGAGAGCTTTCTACCTGCACAGATGCATGACCTAAAATAACCTTATCAGCCCACTACTCTGAGGCATGACTAATTTAGCTGTCCATCTAGTGTATCACTTGAAAATGCTGCTGTTACTCCAGCAGTACTATTGCAGCAGTACTTCAAAGAAAAGCCTTGTTCCTTTTACAAAATAGTATGTTCACATTTGACAGGAAGGCTATAAAATTGCATCATCTAGGAATAAAGAAAGTATGAAATCTTCCTTACTGAACCAACTTAATTTTAACACGTGTACTGTGTCTTTTAAAAATGGAAATTTAATCAACACTCAGAATAATGTGCTGTGAATCTGTGGGAGCTCTAGTTAAAAGCAGCGTTTTACATTTTATTGATTCTGTTTTCTTTTTTTAACTTGGTAACCTTTTTATGTAAGAACTAAATGGAACCAGTATCTCCTTTTGGTCAGTTTGCTTCCCTAAGGCTGTTTAAGCAATATTTTATATAAGATTATAGTTGACATGTACATAACTACTCTTTAATAGGAATTTCAAAGCACTTAACATTTGTCTTGTTTTAGAATTCAATAATAAAACTCCTGCTGATATCAATATCGGCAGAGCTAGGACAGGGCCGGCTGAAGTTCAAAATGTCTATTCTTACCTATCCAGAAGATAATTTTCTATCACAGTGTACAGCAATTAAAATAGACCAAAAAAATGCTCTAAAGGATAAACGGATAACTCTGTCATCCCTGTTTTATTTCCAGTGAGAATGGCCACTATCTCTCACCTCCTAAATGCAGCAACAAGTCGGCACAGAGGTAGGAATGCCTCGCCCCGCTGTATTAACTCTGAACACAGAGAGAGGGGGGCAGTCTCAAGAGCTGCCAGTCTGGGGACAATGTGAAGCGAAAGTCACTGATCCTGAAAGTTAGGCTGATGATTAATTTTATTGCCAGCAATTGCATTTTAAAGTAATGTTACTAACATGAAATTGTACCTAAAAGCTAGGCACATTGTGGTGGGTTGACCCTGGCCAGATGCCAGGTGCCCACCAAAGCTGTTCTATCACTCCCCCTCCTCAGCCGGACAGGGGAGAGAAAACATAATAAAAAGCTCATGGGTTGAGATAAGGACAGGGAGAGATCACTCAGCAATTACTGTCACAGGCAAAACAGACAAGACTTGGGAAAAAAATTAATTTAATTTATTGCCAATCAAATCAGAGTAGGGCAATGAGAAATAAAACCAAATCTTAAAAAACAACTGCCCCCCACCCTTCCCTTCTTCCCAGACTTAATTTCACTCCCGATTTTCTCTACCTTTTCCCCTCCAGCAACCAAGAGGGATGGGGAATGGAAGTTGCAATCAGTTCATCACTTGCTGTTTCTGCTGCTCCTTCCTTCTTGGGGAGGACTCCTCACACTTGTCCCCTGCTCCAGCATGGGTCCCTCCCACAGGGGACAGTCCTCCATGAACTTCTCCAACGTGGGTCCTTCCCACAGGCTGCAGATCTTCCTGAACTGCTCCAGCGTGGGTCCCTCCCATGGGTGCAGCCCTTCAGGCACAGGCTGCTCCAGCGTGGGTCCCCCGCGGGGTCACAAGTCCCGCCAAGAACCTGCTCCAGCGTGGGCTCCTCTCTCCACGGGGCCACAGCTCCTGCCAGGAGCCTGCTCAGCGCGGGCTTCCCACGGGGTCACCGCCTCCTTCGGGCACATCCCCCTGCTCTGGCGTGGGGTCCCCCACGGGCTGCAGGTGGGTCTCTGCTCCCCCGTGGGCCTCCCTGGGTGCAGGGCACAGCTGCCTCACCAGGGGCTGCACCAGGGGCTGCAGGGGAATCTCTGCTCCGGCCCTGGAGCACCTCCTCCTCCTCCTGCCTCACTCACCTTGGTGGCTGCAGAGTTGTTGCTCTCACATATTCTCACTCCTCTCTCCGAGCTGCAGTTGCTGCTGTGCAGCTTTTTTCCCCCCCCTTAAATATGTTATCCTAGAGGAGCAATGGCTGTTGCTGATGGGCTCGGCCTTGGCCAGTGGTGGGTCCATCTTGGAGCCGACTGGCGTTGGCTCTGTCAGATGTGGGGGAAGCTTCTAGCAGCTTCTCACAGAAGCCACCCCTGTAGCCCCCTCTGCTACCAAAACCTTGCCACGCAAACCCAATACACACACGTACAAGTCTTTGAAGATCTGCATGGTCCCCAGAAGAGACAAATATTTTTCCTTTGTTCCTCACTATATGTAATTCAGACAAAAAACCAATTGCTCTGAGGAACAAAAATAATCCAGCAGCCTTTACAAGCACAGCCGTTTACTAAAAATGTAAATTGGAATTCAGCTGTCCATGTAACCTTTACCTCCCACTGCTAAAAGTATCTGTTAAGCTACTGTCTAATGGAGTAACCAAAAGGCTTTATTCTCATTTACTGGGTGACTGACTAGCAGTACATACACTTTCATTCATTATAATTGCAGTGTTGAGGGTCTTTTTTGGTTTTGCTTTTGTTTTTAAACAATGCAAAATGACAGATATGTCAACGACATTAGAGAGCAAACTCTCTTAAAGTGATGCTTGCATGACTGTACCAAATTTAATTTTAGTTAATTAATTGACTACATCATAGAATCACAGAATGGTTTGGGTTGGAAGGAACCTTAAAGATCATCTAGTTCCAACCCCCCCGCCATGGGCAGGGACACCTTCCACTAGCCCAGGTTGCTCAAAGCCCCGTCCAACCTGGCCTTGAACCCTTCCAGGGAGGGGGCAGCCACAGCTTCTCTGGGCAACCTGTGCCAGGGCCTCACCACCCTCACAGTAAAATGCTTCTTCCTTACATCTAAATTCAATCTATCCTCTTTCAATTTAAAGCCATTACCCCTCATCCTATCCCTACACTCCCTGACACAGAGTCCCCCCCCATCTTTCCTGTAGCCCCCTTTAAGTACTGGAAGGCCCCTGTAAGGTCTCCCTGGAGCCTTCTCTTCTCCAGCTGAACACCCCCAACTCTCTCAGCCTGTCCTCACAGGGAAAGTGCTCCAGCCCCCTGATCATCTTTGTGGTCTTCTCTGGACCCACTTGAGCAGGTCTGTGTCCTTCTGATGTTGGGCCCCAGAGCTGGACACAGCACTGCAGGTAGGGGTCTCACAAGAGCAGAGTAGAGGGGGAGAATCCCCTCCCTCGACCTGCTGGCCACACTTCTCTGGATGCAGCCCAGCGCACAGTTGGCTTTCTGGGCTGCGAGCGCACATTGCTGGCTCACAGTCAGTTTTCCATCCACTAATACCCCCAAGTCCTTCTCCCCAGGGCTGCTCTCAATCCACTTATCTCCCAGCCTGTATTTGTGATTGGGATTGCCCTGACCCACGTGCAGGACCTTGAACTTGGCCTTATTGAACTCCATGAGGTTCACACAGGCCCACCTCTCCAGCCTGTCCAGGTCCCTCTGGATGGCACATCCTTTCCCTCCAGCCTGTCGACCGCACCACACAGCTTGGTGTTGTCAGTGAACTTGCTGAGGGTGCCTTGATCCCACTGTCCATGTCACCAACAAAGATGTTAAACAGCGCCAGTCCCAACACCAACGTCTGAGGAATGGCACTCGTCACTGCTCTCCACTTGGACATGGAGCCATTGACCGCAACTCTTTGAGTGTGACCATCCAGCCAATTCCTTATCCACC
This sequence comes from Strix uralensis, assembly GCF_047716275.1. Taxonomy (NCBI): domain Eukaryota; kingdom Metazoa; phylum Chordata; class Aves; order Strigiformes; family Strigidae; genus Strix; species Strix uralensis. The sequence goes on from NC_133986.1 coordinate 3,093,167, forward strand.
GAATGGTCCATCCCTCAAATCCATGCCTCTCCAATTTAGAGACAAGAATGTCTTGTGGGATAGTAACAAAAGCTTCGGCACAAGTCCAGGTAGATGACATCAGTTGTTCTTCCTTTATTCACCAATGCTGTAACCCCATCGTAGAAGGCCACCAAATTTGTCAGGCACGATTTACCCTTAGTGAAGCCATATTGGCTGCCACCAATCACCTCCTTATTTTCCAGGTGCCTTAGTGTCGTTTCCATGTAGTTCTGTAGGATGACAGTATGCATAAAATACAGAGTATTCTCACGCAATTCTTGATCAGGAAGGTATCGTACAGCAATGGAAACTTCAAGCTTCTGAGTCACAGTCAAAGCTCGGAATATTTCTCTTAGAGCTAACATGGTCCTCAGGAGTTTATTTCCTAGCTATAAAATGCAAATTGAAGAAATAAAGCACATTGTCAGTTCTTTGGCTTACATATTTCAGCTTGAGGTTATGCTCTTCCTGGGCAAAAATCATGCTACATTCTTCACAGACTCTGGCAAAATAACAGGAGCTTTTGTATTTGATTTGGTGTTTTAATGGATAATTAATCCAGATCAGATGTTTTAAAACAAGGAACGCTTATTTCAGCTATGTACTTGATCTGTTGACAAGTCACTATTCTAACTAGGCTTGCTTGGAAAAAAAAAAATTAGTCTTTTGCGCTGACATGTACAAAAATCCAAACTTTCTGCCTGCAAAGTTGCATTTTAGCTTTTAGTTTTTAAATGTTAGCTCTAAAGTGTTGTTACACAGATGAATATAATAGCTAAATTTGTCATGAAGCAAACTACAAATGCTAAAAAACTTGAAACATACTGTTACTATGAAGATTCCAGGGAAATGACAAAGCGTTTTTGAAGGAAAAAGTCTCATTGTATATTTTTCTAATTTGTGAAATAATACAGTGCTTTTTTTTTCCTTTTTTTTCATCAATAACTCACATTATGTGAGAAATGTAATTTTTAAAGGGTGATCACAACGGCAGTGAAGATGTTTTGATTAAAGAGCTTGGGATCTATTTCACTGGAGATATGCAAAACTAACACTAACTGTGTAGGCCACTTTACATGGCAAGTTATTTGAAGGGGGTAAAACAGTAAGAAAAGGCAAAGCAATTAATTGGCAGTCAAATTCTCTTTGCTAATATGCATCTGTGAAAGGAAAGAACACAAAGGAGGAGGACAGACATTCAGAGACAGATACTGCATGTGAAAGTGCCCTGGGAAACAGACTCTCTTCATTGTAAGTAGAGTTCCTACTACAAGAGAACTTTCTTCCTTGGCTGGGATCCTCTAGATGAAAACGTGACAAGAAGTAGATGAATGTATATAAATGCTCTTTGACATCGCTGAATTGCAAGTCATTCTCTGTAGGATATCAAGGAGGAAAAAATATAAACCCCACAGCGTTTATCCGTTTTAGAAGTAGGACATTGTGACATATTCAAATAAAACAAGAGCAGAGGGGGTAACTTGCCTATATGAAATAAATGTCAACTTAGGTTCAGAATCACTAATAGCCAGTGCTGTAAGGGTGTTTCTTGAAAAAAGTAAAAGTTGAAAAATCATATAATAGTGCTTTTGAACGAAAAGTTTTTGAGATTCTAATATCACTGTTATTCCCTTATGCATCTAGCAGTTTCTAATTTAGTTATCAAACTCTCTTTCTTGGTATTGTCAAAGCGATCAGAACATGAGCACTATTTAAAGTTCAAAAGCAGCAGGATGTTTTCTAAGAAGTTTTGATTTTTTTGTTCCACATTGGGAACTCTGTATCTTAAGAGTTCAAGTGCCTCTAATATTTTATAAACCCATGAAGTTTTTCACAGCCTAGAAGGACTTCTGAACATAAACTGGTATTCAGAAAATGGTGAAATTGAAGCAAATTCCTTGAAAACACAAAACAAAAACAACCCCTCCAAGAAGTTATGAAAGCACTTTTTTTTTTCCTGTTAATCACCTGCAATCAAGAGCTGAAGAATCAAGCGGTTACAACTATAGATGCTTATTTAAACAAAGCAGAAACTCTTCTAGATAAGTGTTTTGAAAATTCAACTTTCAACTGGTAAAAAAAAACCCACCCTAAAAAACCAAGGACTTGGTAAATACTGATTTTAGCTCTTCAAACATTCTTATAACATCTGATTTCAGACATTTTTCCCCCATAGATTTTTTCAGAGATGGCAAATATCATGATAACAGGGTTTGTTTTATTTATTCAGATGTATTCATTCTACATTTAACAACTAATATTTCAGAATATTTATTCCAGGGATATTCCAGAAGACAGAGCATCCTGGTTTCTCCTCCTTTTAGTCAGCAACATTTTATTGAAGTAGTTCTCTGCTAAAAACAGTGCAAGAATGATGAGATTTTGGGTTAGCTACTTCTGCCTCCAGGAAAACTTACTGTATTAGAAAATATATTAACCATAAGTTAACGTTCTTGTGTCAGGGAAAGTCAATTATGATTTTAAAATAACATTTGCGGTGTGTTACACTAAAATACACAAAACCATCTCAAAGGCTTTTAAACCTGACTTGTTTCCCTGTTACAATAAATGCTAATTCACATTTAGCAACTTGTTCGTTAGCGTGCTGTCTGATGGGATATGTTTTCCCTGCAGAAACATGCTAATGGGTGTTCCTTAAATATATGCCCTACACAAAGAACACCCTCATGGAGAGAGGTGCCATCTGAAAGTCATCCCCCACTGCCTCTTCGGAAGGTTTTGTAGAGCATCTTGTCTTTTATGCCTATAAACCATATTTGCTAATTTTTTTGTCCTTTGTAATATATTTAAGAATGAATACACAGAAACAATGTCATGGGGTTTTCAATGCATATTAGGAAAAAGAGGGCTAAGTCTTTGCAGGTAATAAAGCAACTAGCTGCAGGCGTGTAAATTAACTTGTTTTCATCTTTGCATATATGCTCAGCTATTACTTCCAAACCCTCAAAGAGTTTCTACAAATATATTGAACTGCAAGTCTAAATCTAAGTTTGCTGACAATATTTCTCACAATTTCAGTGCCAATGCTGTCTTAATACCAGTACAGAAATTAAGAGAGAAAACTACAATGATGGCTGGGCCAGTCCTGGTTATGAGCTCCTCCACAAATACCTGGTAATGAACAGAGACAAAAATAGCCATATTTTCACAGAGGAACAGAAGGAAGAAGGTAGCCAGGAACTGTGTGAAGGAAAGGAAAAGGAACTCAGCCGTGGCAGCTGTGAGGACTGCAGTACTGTCAATATTTAACCTCTAAGGTGGAAGCCTGAATCCTAGAGCCCCTGGACAGCTATTTTGGAGATAGCCCTAGCAAATTAAGATGCTAGACCCCACCAGCCTCCCAGCAGTTAAACTACCACAAGAGATTACATTGAAGACAGCCAGGTTATTTTAAATTGCGACTCAAGGTACGACATGCTCATCTGCTTTGTCTTTGAATCAAAACAGATTAGAAACATTCAAACAATCTGTTAACAGTAATTTGGCTGCTCAGAGAGCAGCATCCAGCTCAGTATCAGAAACAAAAAATTGTTCCAACTGCACTCCAGAAAAATTTCTGTAAGTTTTCAGAAAAGGATCCACAAAAACTAACATGCTGAGTGGAAATTTTCCTAATGTCAGTACGCTGAGCAAGGAGGTATGTAGTCTTACTGACAAGGAAAATACACAGGAAAAGGGTTTTTCTGAAATCCTGACTCTCTTCAGACACTTTACTTAGTGATGGTAGAGGCCTGTCTGCCACTCTAGGATTGCATCCTAGAAATCCCTCCTAAATCTGGTCACCTTAGACCTTCTTTACATCAAGTGAGAGCAGGGTCACTCTTTTAATAAAAACATTGCCAGAGGAAAATGCGTAGACTCTGTTTTAAATGCAGTAGCTTGAAGGGTAGAGAGCTATTCAAGATGTGAAAGATATGCATCCAGTTGTCTCTATTGTCCAAGTGGAATACGATCACAGGATAAGTCAGGTTAGAAAGAACCTCAGGAGGTCTCACAAAATAAGGTCAGCTAGGAGATCAGATCAGGCTGCTCAGGACTTTATCCAGTTGGAACCTGCAAAGCTCCAGGGATGGAGACCATGCAACCTCCCTGCACAACCCATTTCTTTGCTTTACTGTACTCATTGTGAAAAAGTGATATCCTTATGTCCAATGCCAGCACTCAAAGAGAAGGGAGAGACAGCAGAAAGCATACCTTGCCACCACTGCGGTGAGTAAGAGGAAGTGAAAACTACCACTGTATGACAAATAAACACTAGTTTAAAAGCTCATGATAAAACTAATAAAGGTATTCAGGATAGATAAACAAAAAATGCTGGATTTTCAGAGCCTGAACAGGGCAGAAGCATGACTCAAGAATGAGGCTGTTCAGCCACATTAGTTGAAGAGACCGCTTACAGAGACAGCTCTTCACATGCGTAAGAAGGCGTATGTAAAAAATTCTGCTGCCTTTGGATCATGCTGAGCAGTATTTTCAATATCTACCTCTTCCGCCTGCCTTCTGTCTCAGTGACTGTGGGTTGTACTCAGACTGCTTCCTATAGATGCCTCACTTAATAACTAGGATTGCTGTAGAGTTTTTGCAGAGTAGGCACTCTATGGTATAGGTCTAATTTCAGCCTTCTCAAAAGGCTTCTGCATTTTTTGCATTATTTTATGAAATATTGCCATTAGCATAAAACAGGCTTTAAATAACTTTTGTTCATAGTTCAGAATCTATGGTCCAAGATGGAGTAAATTTTCCAGACTTAGTGAGAAGGACCAGTTTCACAAATTTATAAATTCTTTATGACAAGCGTACAGAAATGATAATTTTGGTTTATGCTACACCTGATGTAAATGTATGGGTAGAAGCATTATGTAGGTACTTGAACATGGAGTTCAAGAGAAAGCATACCATATCACAAGAGTCTTTCATGCATCAAGTTTTTCAGCAATTTCTCTAATGGAATAAATTTTCTCCTTTTATGGTTATGCTTCTCTCACAGAGCTTCTTTGATATAGAAGACTCTGATAAGGATGGTAAATGATAATATTTTATTTGCTCATGGTACAGAGTGAGAAAAAGCTTTCAAGATTTGTAAGTACTATTCACATTTTACAAGTAAGGCTTTTAAATCTTTAGAGAGATTACATGATTTCCCAAAGTCTCATAGTGAAATAATGGTTGAAACAAGAACAGAACTACATTACTTCATCCAGTATCCCCAGTTCTAACCTCTACGCTGATTTAACTCTTAGTCATCTAATACTAGATATTAAAAGTTAACAGGCTCAGAGAGTAATGACCAAGTTCCTGGAACAGAATCCAATGCAGATGACTTAATACATTTCTGGATAAAGAAGGTTCTGAGACACAAGTGGTTGGGAGAGAAGGAAATTACTTAGGTGAAGTATCATCAACATTTACATTCTTCCCTAGCCTCCCTCTTTTGGATGTTGCTGGATAAAAGACGCTGGGAGACATGGATCTTTGGCCCCACCAGTACAGCCATTTATAATTTACATTCAGTATGTATGCATAAGAGTATAGAGAATTTGCTAGCAGAGATCACTAAATCACTAACACAGGAGATAGTGGTGTAGAAATAACACAATGGGAACATTTGGCTATTGGGAAATTGCAAGAGACCAACTGTTTAAAGTGTTTTGCCTCAGATTCCTAGACTTTTGAAGTTACTATAACAACACACCAGCACCACCTAAAAATGTTTTCTCTCCTTTCTTTCTTATATATGCGCAAGACTGAAGTGTTTTAGAAAATCTGATCTAATTGCAGAACCTCTGAGCAAAGAATAATGTTGACCAAAGCTGGCACAAGTTGGCAATCTCACAGAGACAGGGCTGTGTTGCACTGCTTGGTCACTTAATTTTCATTAAAGGGTTTTAGCCTTGCCTTCTATTTCCCAGGATCTTCAACAGCAGTGAAGATTTCTACCTAGACACAGATGAATTCACC